>NC_064824.1:58789243-59410834 GCF_024166365.1 Elephas maximus indicus
GGTGACAGCTGAGAAGCATCTGGTGTATTTGGCTATATGGAGGTTATTGACATTTATGAGAGCAGGTGAGTGCAATGGAGAGGGCAAATCGCAGTAGGCTGAGGAGTGCATTTCTACTCTGACACACACAGGGTCATCATAAGTCAGAATTGACTCAACAGCAGTGGATATGGTTTTGGGTTTTTTATAGTACTCTGGGTCAAGTTCTAAGAGCTGGAGGTCTGATGATGACAAGCCAGCTGAAGGATCCAGAAAAAGCAAGGGAGCTTTGCCAGAATGCCCATATATATATTGGATGTAGGCCATACTCCCAAGGAAACTCCCCTTAAAACTGATTGGCTAATCACATCAGATCACATCATAGAGGATAACTACATAATTACATGACTACCAAATTACATCATTACATAAGTGCCAAATTACGTCATTACATAACTGCCAAACAACTGAGAATCATGGCCCAGCCAAGTTGACATAATAATCACAGTCAACCCCTTATCAACTTGGCACCTGTACACATCTCCTTAAAGCATACACAGTCTCTAAATAGATAAAGACAGTTACAAAGCCATACTTGTTCCTAACATGGTACAACTAACATGCATACAACCAAAACACTAGCTCCATTTCTTTCTTATAAGTGAAAAAAATGAAAATGTTTGATACACACATACAAGGAAAAAATACTCATAACAATTACAGTCCTCATTTCTGCACCTGGTCATGTGGTCGTAACTGGTATTTAGAACTATCTTCTACCACCACCCATTCTGTATTCCCTTACTGTCAGCAACTAGCTCAGCAGGTCATGGTTCTTTGCCTAGTGGGGTGACCCAAATCTTCATTCCTGAGGGGTCTGGGCCATTAGTAGTGATGTCAGAATTGAGTTGCTGTAGTTTTCCATTGACTTTAATCACATGGCATGGTAGTGCTAAGACAGGCTCTAAGGGCTCTCCTGTATTCCAGACATACTCTTTTTACCTCCATTATACAACATCAATTTGGTTTCCTCCTGGTAGGCAGGGTGAATCACACCAGCCAGTATGCCAACTCCCTTTTTTGCCTGTTGATCCAAGAATGTCACCCAAACACTGCTGCCCTTCCCATGATGGAAGCAGTCCAATGTAATCAACCTGCCACCAGGTTGCTGGCTGATTAACTTGGGGAGTGGTGGTGTACTGGGGACTCAGTGTTAGTCTCTGCTGCTGGCAGATTGGTCATTCAGCAGTGGCTGTAGCCACATCGGCCTTGGTGCATAGAAGTCCATGTTGTTAAACCGATCCATAACCTTCACCCGTGGCACCATGGCCACTTTTTTCGTGAGCCCATCAGGCAATGACAGGAGCAGTTGGGGAAAGAGGATGACTGGTTTCCACAGAATGTGTCATCCTATCCACTTCATTGTTAAAATCCTCCTCTGCTGAGGTCACCATTTGGCCCGCTCAGAGAGGTCTGTCCACATACCTCTTCCCCATAACTCCTTGTCACTAATTTTCCAATCATATTCCTTCCAAATGACCGACCAGCCAAACCATTGGTCATAGCCCATGGATCAGTATACAGTCACACATAGTGGCATTTCTCCTTCCAAACAATATGATGAACTAGGTGCACTGCTTGAAGTTCTGCCCATTGGGAGAATTTCCCTTCACCACTTGCCATCAGGGAGGTCCCAGAAAGTGGTTGCAGTGCTGCCGCTGTCCACTTTCGATTTGTGCCTGCATATTGCATAGAAACATTTGTAAACCACGCATGAGTTTTCTCTTCCTCAGTCAACTGATCATAAGGAACTCCCTATGAAGCCATAGGTGCAGACTGAGAGAGAGCCAGCAATGTGACAGGAGTGGAGACCATGGGCATTTGGACCACTTCCTCATGCAACTTCAGGTTCTCCTGGAGCACGGTCTCATATATACTACTTCCATTTAATGCTAGACTGCTGCTGTGCATATCTGACTTTATGACTCAGGGGATCAGACAACACCCAGTTCATGATGGACAGCTCAGGCTGCATGGTGATGTGGTGGCCCATGGTTAAGCAATCACTCTCTACTAAGGCCTGGTAACAAGTCAAAAGTTGTTTCTCAGAAGGAGAGTAGTTATCTGCAGAGGATGGCAGGATTTTGCTCCAAAAGCCTAAGGGCCTGTGGTGTGATTCATCAATAGGTGCCTGCCAGAAACTCCAAACAGCATCTCTATCTGCCACAGACACTTCAAGCACCATTGGATTAGTCAGATCATATGGCCCAAGTGGCAGAACTGCTTGCATAGTAGCCTGAACCTGTTGAAGAGCCTTCTTTTTTCCTGGGCCTCACTCAAAACTAGCAGCTTTTTGGGTCGCTTGATAAATAGGTTGGAGTAGCACACTCAAATGAGGGATATGTTGTCTCCAAAATCCAGAGAGGCCCACCAGGTATTGTACCTCCTTTTTAGTTGTAGGAGGGGACAGATATAACTACCTAAGCCTTTACTTTAGAAGGAATATCTCAATATGCCCCACAGCACAGGACTCCTAGAAATTTCACTGAGGGGGAAGGTACCTGAATTTTTGTCAGATTAATTTCCCGCCCTCTGTCACACAAATGTTTACCAATAAGTCCAGAGTCATTGATACTTATTCCTTACTAAGTCCAAACAGCATAATATCATCAATGTAATGGACCAATGTGACATCTTGTGGAAGGGAAAGGTGATCAAGGTCCCTGCAGACTAAATTATGACATAGAGCTGGAGAATTTATATACCTCTGTGATAGAAGAGTGAAGGTGTATTGTTGGCTGTGCCAGCTGAAGGCAAAGTGCTTCTGGTGGTCCTTTGAAATAGGTATGGAGAAAAAGACATTACCCAGATTGACAGTTGCATATCAGGTACCCGGAGATGTATTAATTACCTCAATCAAGCAACACAACCATATCTTGAACAACAGCTCCAGTTGGAGTCATCACCTGGTTAAGTTTACAATAATCTACTGTTGTTCTCCACTGTAATAACCCTGACTCCACTTGTCAGGAATCTAGTGTGGGGGTTCTGCCAGTTGCTGAGTACATCCCTTCCAGTTCTGGAACTAGGGAAATAACTACAGGATGGGTTCAGGGACTCACTGGACCCACTGTGAGACAAACCCAAGCTAAGACTCCATTAGTAACCTGACCTCCATACACCCCCAGTCTGACTGGTGAGCCACAGTGACATTTTGGGTCTCCTGGAATTAGTATCAATTCAGAGACAGTATCCAGTAATCCCCCAAAAAGGCTGATTATTTCTTTATCCCCAGTGAACAGTTACTTTCGTAAAAGGCCATAGATCCCTGTGGGGAGGGCTGAGGAAAACATTAACAGTATAAATTTTGTCAGCGAAGTGGAGTCTTTCCTCAAGAGGACCCCGCTTCCCCCCATTCAAAGTATCGTAGCTCTGTAAACTAGCTCAAGTCTGGGAATTGATTGAGAGGCTGTGACTCTATTCTGGTGGGTTGAGTTAGACTGCTGTTGACTTGACCTAGAATTGTTCCACTTGTACAGATCAAGTAAATATTTAGTAGATTGCCCATCTGTTTCGCTCCTAGGGACATCATGACTAAGTAACCAACACCATAAGTCCATATGAGTCAGACTATTTTGATTACTGCTTTGTCTCTGCTGTCTATTACAGTAAACTAACCTACCTTGTCTTTGTCAGTTGAGTTCTCCACTTGGCTCCTACCACCACAGGGTGCGGTCAGCCCCATTGTAGGTAACCAAACCAAACCCAGTGCCATGAGTCAATTCCAACTTATAGTGACCTATTGTAGTTAGGTGTCTTCATTCAGTTAGAGCAGTTCCCACTGTCAAATCTGACTTACATGAAATAGCAATCACAGCAGTGTTCAGGGATGCTGGGTCTATTTTCACAAACTTGTTCCTCACTGTTGTGGTAAAAGGTGTGTCTTCTGGGCATTCTGTGAATATGTCTGGTAAATCCACTCTAACGTGCCAATTGCCCTGTCTTTGGATACCTTCTTCAACAGTATACCAAGGCAAGTCTGCCATTTCAGCTTGATTTAGTGTAGGCCACTGAGTAATCCATGCTTCAGAAAACCAACCGAATAAACTATTAGATCCCTTCCCAACTGCTTGAGCTGAAACACTGAGTGAAGAATCTGTGCTTAGTGGGCCCATATCAGTAAACTCAGATGGATCCAACTTTATGTTCCTTGCACCATTATTCTATACCCTTAATAGCCATTCTCATACATTTCCCCAGGTTTCTGTTTGTACATATTAAAAAAGTCAAGCAGTTCTTTTGGAGTATAACATACCTCCTCCCAGGTCACACTTTGTACTTCAACTTTTGGGGCTCGCTGGGACTTTAGTCTAGTTATAGGTCTCGAAGCAAAAATGGGCAATGGAGGTGAGTCCTGGGCACATTCAACTATGTATTTTAAGGCACTTACCTCTGGTGGTGCCCCAGGCAGTGCACCAGGTGCCGCTCCAGGTGATATCTCAGGCAAATACTCTTAAGGCATAGCTGTGTTAATCTCATCAGATGGGGGTGGAAGGGATACGTGGCTTAACACACAGATGGAGTTATCTCTTCAGATGGGAGTAAGAGGCTGGTTCTGTTGGCAGGAGGATTTAACGGAATTTAGGGGCTCAGTGTACCCATATGTCCCTATCCCAAGTTTCAGGGTCCCATTTCTTCCTATTCAGTATGGATTGAATTGTGTCCTCACAAAATATCTATCAACTTGGCTAGACCACAATTCCCAGTATTGTGTGATTGTGCACCATTTTGTTATCTGATGTGATTTTCCTATGCGTTGTAAATCCTGTCCCTAAGATATTAATGAGATGGAGTTAGCAGCACTTTTTTTTAATATATTAATGAGGCAGGACTCAATCTACAAGATTAGGTTGTGTCTTAAGCCAATCTTTTTTGAGATATAAAGGACAGAAGCGAGCAGATAGACAGGGGGACCTAATACCACCAAGAAAGAAGCACTGGGAGCATAGTGCACCCTTTGGACCCTGGGTCCTTGTGCTGAGAAGCTTCTCGACCAGAGGATAATTGATGACAAGGACCTGCCCCCAGAGCCAACAGAGAGAGAAAGGCTTCCACTGGAATTGGTGCCATGAATTTGGACTCCTAGCCTCCTAGGCTGTGAGAAAATAAATTTATCTTTGTTAGAGCCATCCACTTGTGTTCTTTCTGTTACAGCAGAATTAGATAACTAAGACACCATTCAGTGCCCTCACTTTAACTTCAGACACCATTCGAGGTTGGGAATTCAATTGGTGTTGTAATTCAGCCACTCTTACAATAAGCCTCTACATTGGATTTTCAGCTACAAGAAATAAGGCTTTCTTTCAGGGCACAAGTGGTATCTTTGAGGTCTTATATGCAGCGCTTGAGCTGTGAGTCCAAAGCCCTCAGTGCATCTCTGTTTCACTACTTTGTCTAGCAAAAATAGGACCAACCAACCAGCTTCCCTATACTTCTCATTCTGACAAAGTTGTGAAAAGTGTCAAACATGCTATCACCCAAAGCCTTGCTTCTCACCAGTACTTGAGCTATTAGTGATATTTTGTGTATTAATATTGCCACTTCATGCCATGGATTAACAGTGCCCTTTTTACTACTGGAGACTGAGTGCTCATCGCCTTTAAGACTAGTCAGACTTGAGGACCAACTTAGAAAACTCATCCTTATGATTTTGTTTCTTCAGAGCCACTCTCGGTAACAAATGTCTCAGGCTGGGTTCTCTGGAGAAGCAAAACCAGTGAAGCACATATAGAAAGAGATCTATCTCAAGGAAGTGGCTCACACAGTTGTAGAGGCTGAAAAGTCCCAAGTCTGTGGGATCAGGCATCAGGCTAGAGGCTTCTCCTGACTCATGTAGCTGCAGGGGCTGATAAAGCCGAGATTGGCAGATCAGATGGCAGGCCACTGGTTCAGGTCCAAGAACTGAGGGTCGGATGATGACAAGCTGTATGCAGGATCCAGAACAATCAGTCGAGCGTTGCCAGAACATCTGCATATATTTTCAACGCAGGCCACACCACTGAGGAAATTCCCCTTAAAACTGATTGGATGATCATATCAGATCACATCATGGAGGATGACTGCATCATTATATAACTGCCAAATTACTGAGAATCATGGCCCAGCCAAGTTGACACACAACCTTAACCATCACATCACCTCTTAGTCACTTAGTAACCATCTCAGTTATCAGATTGACTGTCACAGTATTGCAGTGCTTGTGTTCATAAGTAACCCATATTTTACTTAATACTGGCCCTAAATCACAAAAGTAATGATGCTGGCAATCCGTATATGCCAAAGAGATCATATTCACATTACTTCTATTACAGTATATCATTATTTTGATCAGTTTTATTACTAGTTATTGTTAATCTTTCCTGTGCATAATTTATAAATTAAACTTTATCATAGGTATGTATGTATAGGAAAAAACATAGTATATATAGGGTTCAGTACTAGCTGTGCTTTCAGGCATCCACTGGGGATCTTTGGAATGTATACCTTGCAGATAAGGGCAGACTACTGTATGTCCTCCAACCCCATTTTTTTTTCCTCAAAGCATGTATCATTTTGAATTTTTTTTTGTTTAATTTGTCTCATAAATAAGAAAGTAAATCTGTATGAGGGCAAGGGCCTTGTCTTGTTCACCCTTGTATTCCCAGTATATGGTCAGGCGCTCAAATATTTCAAAGGCAGAAGGAATGTAGAATAAGAGGAAAGGAAGAAGGCCAAGAAACTGGCCACTGGTGATTCAGAACATAGGTTAAGGAATTGACTTTTAAGAGAAACACCTATTCTTCTGAGGACTAGAGGGAATGAGAAAAAAAAATAGATGCAAATTAAGATAAGCTTAATATGGTATGGGCAGTAGCAAGAAGTTAAAGGAGTTATTGTTTAATTCATTTTTTATGGAGAGGGTTGACATATAAGATAAAATCATCTCCTGAGTGAAATGACTTTAGGTTACTATGGGAGTGATACGAGAAAATTAGAATAACTTCATTTAAGAAATGGAAGAAGAAAAGTGTTATATCCAGCCTTTACCATGAATTTTTAGTGGTACCAATCCATATAGTTATAGGTCATTTTTCCAGCAAACTTCCTTGGTATAGAATTGGAACAGATAGGTGGCCGAATTCAGAATTAGGAGATGGCAGAGTTTAGAGGAGAAGAATGGCAAGGTGGTCAGAAAGTGCTTCCAAAAGTCTTTGAAATTAGGCACTTTGAAGTGTGAGCCGAAGTCAGAAAGAAGTTAATCTAGGAGAAGTACAAAAGAGGCCGAGGTCTTTGTGAAGTGCAAGTCTCTATGAGGTCTCTTTCAAGAGCAGATACAGAAAGAGTAGAGGAATGTAAGAACTAAAAGAATGGGTTATTGTCAATGGGTAAATATTGATGTTTAGGGTCTTCTATCTTCATAATGGACTGTCAGAAGAATGAACAAATCTGTCTTGGTAGAAATACAGCCAGATTGCTCCTTAGAAGCAAGGATGATGAGATTTCATATCATGTACTTTGGATATGTTATCAGAAGAGACCAGTCTCTGGAGAAGGACATCATGCTTGATAAAGTAGAGGGTCAGCAAAAAAGAGGAATACAGATTGACACAGTGGCTACAACAATGGGCTCAAACATAGTAATGATTGTATGGATGGCACAGGAACAGGCAGTGTTTCGTTCTGTTGTACATGGGTTGCTATTAGTCAGAACCAACTCGACATCACCTTAACAACATCTTCATAATGAGTTAGAAAGTAGGCAGCTGGAATGAAGGTGAAGGAGGTCAAAAAACCCTATGACTAGAGCCCGTCTGGAATAGTGGTAGGTCTAGGGGCATTTAGTGTACGTAAAAGGAAGAGCCATAATTCTTGAATGTGAGTGAATGGCTAGTTTGTCAGAAGGTAACAGTTTTGAGGAGAGACAGTGGTATAATTGAATGCCTGTGGAAGGCTTTTTGCAGAGTTTGAAGGAATCACGGCCCAGACGTGACCATGATGAACCAAGGTACCGGTAATGCCTATCATTTTATTCTCCCACACCCCATGCCATCACCCAACCTCTGTGGTTTGATGGGATATTCGACTACTTCATGTGAGGGGCTTGCAGGGGCATCTGTCCTCAGGAGGCAAGCTTGATTATCTCCATTTTGAATTTAAGATGTCAGGTTTGCTGAAATTCAGATCTTTTGGCCATCCTCCATAGTATAATGAAACAGGAGTTTTGACGTTAGGTTTCATACTTTGATCTCATTATTATCTTTTTTAAATTTAACTTTTTTGCAAGACAATTTTGTGAGATGTGTGTGTATATATATACATACGTGTGTGTGTACATATTTCCTTTTGGTTTTTCTTGTTTTATTTTATAGACAATTCAGTGTTTTTAGAATTATAAAATCAGATGTATCAAGTATAAATCCTAATTTGTCCCCATCTGTCTGCTTCAGGAAATGAAATAAAGTACTGTTGAACTTTGAGGCAAAGCTAGCTGGGTCTTCCTCATTTGGAACCTATAGTAATAAGATGATACATATGTAAGTCTTCAAATTTCTAGTATGAAAATAAGAGCAAAGTTTCTGAAGTCAGACCTGAGCTTTTAAATACTGTCTCTTCCACTTCCAGTATTTTCAACGTGGATGACTGGAAGATTGATGATACATCCACAGAAATAGAGAAAACTGGTTTTGGTAGAAGAAATGATTATTTGATTTGGATATATTGAGTTTAAGTGTTAGCAGGTCAGCCAGGGAAAGACAGTCAGCAGGCAATTGAAATGTATTGTTGTTCTGGATCTTGGGAGAAAGGTAGCTGTTGGGAATACAGATTTTGGAGTAATCCGCTTAAAGATAATATTTTGAGTGATAAGAAAAGGAGTAAAAGAGAACCAAGAGAAGCACGTTAGAAAAGTTTCCTGACATTCTGATGACAGAAAAGGCCTAGCTGTGAGTGAGCCTAGCTGCCCTTCCTAATGTCATGCTCTAAGAATTGTTCTAGCCAAGGGTCTTTTGCTAGCCAAGTTCTATTGCTATTCGTCTGTCATCTATCAGATGTGTGAACTCATCAGGCTTTTCCTGCTTAGCTTTCCATATTCCAGGTTAGTTCTTCTCTCAGTGTTTCTTCTAGTTCACTGTAGTTTGAGATTCAGAAGCTCCTCTTTAAGAGGTCAGTGTATTACATTCACTTAAGAACATTTTGTCAAGGAAAGACATCTGAGTGTTCCAAGTTAATAAGGGAGACAGACAAATCAGGCAGATAAGTGATTTTTTAAAATATTATTGACTTAAATTACAAAAGCAGCACACGCTTATTGAAGAAAATGCAAATAATACAAGATGTATAGAATACAACTCACAACTGGACCAATAAGCAACATTATGATAAATGGAGAAAATATCGAAGTTGTCAAGGATTTCATTCTACATCAGTCAAGAAATCACATGACAAATTGCATTGGGTAATTCTGCTGCAAAAGACCTCTTTAAAATATTAAAAAGCAAAGATGTCACCTTGAACACTAAGGTGTACTGGACTCAAGCCATGGTGTTTTCATTTGCCTCATATGCATGCAAAAACTGGACAATGAATAAGGAAGACTGAGGAAGAATTGATGCTTTTGAATTATGGTGTTGGTGAAGAATATTGGATATACCAGAGACTGCCAAAAGAACAGACAATCTGTCTTGGAAGAGATACAGCCAGAATGCTCCTTAGAGGCAAGGATGGCAAGACTGCATGTCACATACTTTGGACATGTTATTAGGAGGGATCAGTATCTGGAGGAGGACAGCATGCTTGGTAAATTAGAGGGTCAGCGAAAAAGAGAAAGACCCTCAACGATATAGACCAACACAGTGGCTGCAACAGTGGACTCAAGCATAACAATGATTGTGAGGATGGCGTGGGACGGGGCAGTGTTTCTTTCTGTTGTACATAGTGTCACTGTGAGTTGAAACCGACTCAAGGGCATGTAACAACAACATAGAATACAAAGTGATAAGTCTCTCCCTCACTTCCCAGGGTAACCGTAGTTAGCAATTTGATATGTAAATCATATTTTTTCAAAAATGGAATCATGCTAATCTGCAAAAGGTTTTCAGTTATCTAATTTAATCCTTATACCAAACTTCTGAGGTATTGGCCTGCCCAAGAGTCTTCTGTCTGTAACTTTTTGCCAAAAATTATAGATAGCCTTTCAGATTAGTACCAGTAGATCTATCTCATTTCATTTAATAGTTGACGATATCCCTTGTACCACCTCCCCCTTAAAACACTATCTGTCTGTAACATATAAGGCACCATTTGATTTTTTTTTTTTTTTCCTTCCTTTTTGGGCTCCATTTTTTCAAGCTCCTTTGCAGGTTCATTTTCTGCTACCAGGCCACTAAATATTGGAGTTCTTTAAGGCCGCCTTCTCTGTTTTACTTTTCTATTCTTGTATAACCATCTTCTCTTACAGCTTCAGATATCTCTATGACAATGACTCAAAAAGTTTTCTCCCAGTCCAGACCTGCCCTCAGACCCATATGTCTCATATTCAGCTCAACGTCCAAACCTGAGCTTATACACCCACTAGTATTTCTCACCGGTACCATTTCAAGGGCGTAATGAATTCTGTAAGCTGCTGTGTGGAATAATATTGCCTTTATTTATCCTAAATTTGCCGTACTTAAGTTTCAAAGGATGATCCCTCACAGTAGTATTGTGAATGTCCGCATCTATTTACTTTATCTGAAAAACTAAGAAGTGTTTTTCTTCTTTAGTTCTATGCCAATTTCCCATTGTTATACCTACATATTCCTACTACCATGCCATTAAAATGTTTCTCTTAGGACCTCTAGACTTTAATAAAAAAATAACCATTTTCAACTTGTTCTTCAGGTGTAGCCATCATTATAGACCAGATAATCCCAGGTACACTTAACCAATGACATCACCTTCCCTTCCTTCAATCCTCAAATTCATATTGCTTCATAAAGCAGAAAGAATTACATTTAATAAGTGAGTATATTTTAAAAGTGCTGCATACCTTGCATGTAAATCCTACAAAGTAGTTGTTATCCCTGTTTTCAAATGAAGAAACTGAGACTCAGAGATAAGTTACTTTTCCAGTTTAAGTGGCAGAATCTATGCTGAAACTAGGTCATTGTGACTCCAAAGCTCATATTCATTGTACTAGCCTAACTAGATTATAAGGAGTCCTGGTGGCATAGTGGTTAAGCACTTGGCTGTTAACTGAAAGGTCAGCATTTCAAACTCACCAGCTGCTCCACAGGAGAAAGACCTGGCAATCTGTTCCCATAAAGATTACGATCTAGGAATTCCTATGGGGCAGTTCTACTCTGTCCTGTAGGGTTGCTATAGGGTCTCTATCAGTTGGAATTGACTTGATAGCAATGGGAACTAGATTATAGCCCATTCCAGGTTTTCAGACTTTTTTCCCATTGCCATGAATAGCCCAGTATAGTACCCTCTTTTTTTTGAATGAATCCTTACTTCATGATTTATACATCTCCTCCTATCAAAGAAGCTAGAGTATAAAGCTTGCTATTAATATTTATCCGTTCATCCTACAGATAATTTGAAATGCCAGTCACATTATATATACTAGATCCAAAGATAAATAGAACACAGAGCATGCATTTAAAGGATTTGCAGTCTAATATTTATTCTTTTCCTTGCCCCATGTAAGCATCCATACATAAGCACACTAAGACACCTTTGTGGCTGTTCCAAAGTAAAGGTATATTTTTATCACAATAATACCCGACATGGACAGCTTCTAATATGCTTACAGAATAAGAGAAGGGACTGTTGTACAGGATGATGGTAGAGTTGGCTTAGCCCCTAAATTCTTTACATAAACCCAAGAAAACCCATTGCCATCAAATCAATTAGGACTCATAGCAACCCTATAGGACAGAGTAGAACTGCCCCATAGGGTTTCCAAGGAGCGCCTAGAGGATTCGAACTGCCGACCTTTTGATTAGCAGCTGCAACTCTTAACCACTACGCCACCAGGGTTTCCAATTTAGTTACATAGTAGTAATATAAATTAGTTACATGCTAGTTACGTCTAGTTATATAGACTAAGCCAAGAAATACAGTGCTTTGATAAGGTAGAAGTTTATTTCTCTCTCATGTAACCGTCCAGAGGTGAGTGGACCAGGGCTGGTAGGACAACTGCACCATCCTTAAGATATGACTTCCCTCTCAGGATCACAGTGGCAGCTCCACTTGTTACCATTTCCCTGCCAGTGAGAAGGGAAAGAGAAGAAATGAATAACAGATACCTTTTTTTTAATAATGTGATCTAGAATTCGTACAGGTCACTTCTATTCTCACCCTGTGAACCAGACCGTAGTCATGTGGGCACACCTAGTGGTGAGGAAGGTTGGTAAATGTAGTCCCTAGCTGGGTGACCATGTATACAGCTGAAACTGTATTACTAAAAGAAAGAATTAAAATGAACATTCGGGGATAGAGATCCAGAGCTTAGAGGAGAAATTTGAGAGTCACTGGTATCCAACCAGCCACTGGCATGGATGAAATCGTGTAGGGAGAGAATCCATAGCAAAAAGAGGGCCTTGGTAGAGCTAAGTGTACGCACATGATACGGCGTAGTAGTTGGTAACTTGGACTTTGTGGTCAGGCAAACCTGGATTCAAATCCCAGCTCTACTACTTACTGGGATGCCTTGGACAGTTACTTTGCACTTCTTTGTGCCTTAGTTTTCTCATCTGTAAAATGTGGGAAATAATCTCAAAAGATTAGTGTAAGAATTAAATGAGAGAAAGTAAATGAGCTTGGTAATGATCCTATACGATGATAATGTGTTTTTTCAGTTGAAAAATTTGGTTCCAGAACAGTTCTCTCTCTTTTTTTTTTTTAACGTACACATAACACACATGTACACAAGAGTTCTGAAAGGGTACATACCACAATGCTAGTAATAGTTACCCTTGGGAGACTGAAAGACAAAAGTAAGGGAGAAAACTGTCACTGTTTATTGTGTACATATCTGGGTGTTTTGGTTGTGGTTGATTTTGTTGATTTTTGCATTTTTTTTCCAACAAACTTGCTACTTTTGTAATTTCTAACTGCCATTGATTGTTCTTAAATCATTTTTTTTTTGAGTCCTTTTTGTCTCTTTATAAAGTTTGAGCAACTAGGTTTTTTGTTTTGTTTTTTGCTTGACAGAATGTTTTTGTTTCAATGAAGGCACCACTGATTTCTCAAAGAGAATTTAGGTTGCAGTGAACTAGAAGAAAGACTGAGAAAACTGGCTTAGATTGTCGGGTAGTTATGTGGTAAGTCTGGTAACCATTTGCCTGTGATCAGTGGTAATCAGACCATTTGTTGATGGATACGTACTGCGTGCTATGGTAATAGATACTATGTAGATACCTTGCTCATTATTAGAAGAAAAGAACTAAAATTTAAAAAGGGTTTACTGTGTGCTGGAGTCCCTGGGTGGTGCAAACAGTTAACTAACGCATTTGGCTGCTAACCAGAAGCTTGAAGGTTGGAATCCACCCAAAGGCATGTGAGAAGAAAGGCCTGAAAATCTACTTCCGAAAAATCAGCCACTGAAAACCCTACAGAGCACAGCTCTACTCTGATACACATGGGGTCGCCATGAATCTGAATTGACTTGACCTTTTTTTTTTTAAATTGTGTGCCGGGTATTTCATATATGCCATCTCCTTTATAATCCTTCAGGTAATATTATTTTCATTTGAGAAAGAAAGAAGCCAAGACCCAAAGAGGCTAAGTAAATTAATCAGGACCAAAATGCAAAATTTTAAATTAAGAATAGTTTGTCATAGTTTACCATTTGGCATGTTGAGAAATCAGCAACAGCACTGTCACCTAATAGAAGGTAATCACATTGATAATCTGATCTGTCAAACTGCAGATCTCCTAGATAAGTCTTAGTATGAGGGAGCAGGGGTTGGGAAGAAGAGAACCTAGTGGACAGAGAATAGTTAAAAATGAGCTGTGTACACCAGGATCTCTGAGTTGTTAATCCTATATGATCTCATAGTTTTTTTTTCCAACATAAAATTGAAGTTGATGCTTAGCTTACCAAAGTGGCAAAAAGAATGAATTAATGTGTGTCTAAAGTGCTATGTAATGGGATAATTAATGTTTAATTATATTCTTCATGAACTGTAGAGCTCCCTATTGAGAGTATTTCTGGTAGCCAAGCAAATCCATCAATAAAGCTTCATTCTCTTTGTTAATCTTGAAACAGTTTGAGAGGTTTTTAAATTGTGACTATTTAGTTATTTTATCCATTCAATATTTATCTAATTCTTACTCTTTTTACACCTGAAGAAAAGCAATGGTATTTTTTAGAATACTGAGATTAGTTTTGGAGAATGAGAAGAGATAGATAACATTTGACCTATTCAGAGTATTATAGATGACTTAAGGGACACTTGAAGAAGTTTGTTTTTTCCTCAAGTAGGAAATAAGGCAGTGTGCCTTGGAAAATATGAAAAATGAGAATTTTCACTGTCAGCAACAGGAAAAAAACTCAACTTATGGAGCTCTGTTTCCATATTTAAGGAGCCCTTTTTGTGGTGTAGTGGTTAAGAGGTTAAAAGGTCGGCAGTTCAAATCCACCAGGTGCTTCTTGGAAACCCTCTGGGGCAGTTCTACTCTGTCCTGTAGGGTTACTGTGAGTTGGAATCGACTCGACAGCAACGGGTTTGGTTTTGGTTCACTTTGGTGGTATAACAGTTAAGTGCTCGCTGCTAACCAAAAGGTTGGCTGTTTGAACCCACCCAGCAGCTCTGCAGGAGAAAAGCCCTGGCAATTTGCTTCCATAAAGATGACAGCCTAGAAAACCCTATGGGGAAGTTCTAGTCTGTTACATGGGGGCACTATGAGTTGTAATTGACTCAACAATACCTGAAAACAATAACAACATTTCAGTATTTATGAAACTCATGAAAATTTGAGCAATTGTATGTTCAAAAATTATAGGGAATACGCTGCCTTAGTTTCGAAGATGAAGGATTGAAATTTTGCCTTGGATAAAGACGCAATTATTAAGATAAGTTTTTTTATTTATGATAGTTGAGAGAATATATAGGCAACCATTTTTAATAAATTTGGGATATGTATTGTATTTGATCACCGTTGTTTTAAGTTTTGCTGTTGAATACAAAGTACATTATGGCACAAGTACCTAAGTACCTGTTTACCTTGTTAGATGCTGGTAGACCACTTGTTTTGCTAGTCTTCGAAATTGAATGGAGTGTCAGATACACAGAAGCCAGAGTCATCTTGGCCAGATGGTGTTTGATACAGATGGATGGTTAGTTGTCATGCAGATCTCCTAGTTGGTAACTTGTTGCTGCCATCTGACTCAAAGAATCATTCACACACACTGGCTGTCAAAAGCATCTTCTCTTCTGTCTGTTTTAGCTGTCATGTCTGTGCTCTGTACAGAAGTGTTGACAAGACATTGCTGTTGTACATTTTCAATTTGGTTGTTAGTGATTTTTATGTTTTGTGGGGTATTTGATAGTACTTGCTTTGTAATTGTATTGTTTTTTAAAAAATACCATGATAGTGCAGCAATTACCTGACCTTTCATGGGACTTTTCAGGTTATACATTTATTCAACTCTGTTCAGTGAACAAAACATTTAATGAAAAGAAAAAAAAAAGAACTTTTTGTTTTATTTAGTTTCCAAACATAGTAAATAAACTGAATTTTACTGGTTATTTCCCAATTTCATATAATAACCTGTTCTGGACTTTACCTCTCATTGCTTTGTGCTCACAATCTTCATATTCTTTCTGAATATGTATTTTTTTCCTCAGATTATTACCTTTTTTCTGACAGTATAAGCTTCTTTTTTTCTTCCAAAATATCTTTAGACGTTGTCTGTCCATTGCATCTATTTTCTCAAACTTAACTTGCCTTCGTCTCATTCACCTACAGACCTTGTCTTCACTTTTCCTGTTTGCCTCATAGGAATATAAGCAAAGCCATTTCTCCTTCAGTTCACTCCTGAAGGCATATCTATTTCTCTGATAATCATTTAACAACTTAGTTCATTTGTTTCTCCAGGTATATTTACTGAGCATCTCAATATATGGCAGGCACTCTGGTACACTGGAGATACCAGAAAGTATTCTCTGCCCTTGAGAAGTTCGTAGTCTAAAGGGAAATCAGACCTATAGACAATTCAATTAGACTATTGTAATTGCTGTAATGTGTGTGGAAAGTGCAATAGGAGAACATGAACCATTGCTATTCTCTTTCCCCAGTTGTATTTCCAGAATACCTGTTTTTAAAAGTATTACAGAATTTACATGAACTTTTTATAATACTTTATTAAATGGATTTTAAAAATAGTGAAAAACTTTAACTTGAAGTAGCCATTTTTGCCCAGCTAATTAATACATTTCAGCATTATTCATCTATTCTGTGTTATGTGCAGACATGCTAAAGTATGTTTTTAAGCCAGGGACTAGAAGATGAAAATTAACTGACAGAAGCTTTCTGAGTTGATTTCAAAAGAAACTATGTGGTCATTTGGTTTCTGCGTTAAGGTAGGAAAACCATAGTGGATGGAGAATGGGCTGAGGCTTGAATAACTTATTTATTGTGGGCCTCTAACTTGCTGTTTTTTCTGCTGGTTACTTAATCTCTGAATAATATCATCAAAATATACTATCGAAATGTAGTGAAAGAATGGGTAACTACTAGTTGATTTTATGAAGAACTTTGTGTTCTTTAGAGAAGGTTCTAAATACACAGAAATAGGTAGAGAAGACTGTAACGTCAACATGTTTGCTGATTCCACAGACGTGATGGCTCTGTGTAACTCAAGTATATTGAAGGTTTTAAAAATTACTGCCTAACCCAAGTAGATTTAAGGTATTAAAAATTGCCAGAGACGTTTGGATCCTCCTTTTAGTCAGCATACCCACTCTTTGTAGCAGCTCAGATGTGAATATATGGAAACATAAGATGCTTGTCCTGGAACTCATATTCGTAGGATACGTGATCCAAGTGGACTCACAAGATTCATTCTTGTGCTTTTAGTAATAAAATTTGCTTGGATTCATTAATTTTTTTTTTTTTTTTTGTCCCAATAAGAATATACTGAACACCTTCTGTGTGTAAGTTACGGTACAGAACTCTATGGGGAGTGTTAAGTTATCTAAGCTGCCTACAGGAAACTTGCAAAGATAGCATACCACTTGGTTTACTTATCAGCTCTGTCCATTCATGCTGGAAGTATACTACTTATAAAATTTCACCTGTTATTTGGGAAAATGGGGTATTTTGCTTTAATTTCTTCAGCTAATTTGTTTTTGAGAATCTCAGAACAGCTGTGTAACTTATAAAAGACAATAGGTTTCTTGATCTCTGAAAATATTAAAACTTCACTAATTTTGAACTTTAAGACTCTATTAAAAAATCAAATACTTAGTATCTACTGAAGTACATTCAGAGATTTTTGGAACTTCACTCCATAATTTAAGGAATTTACAACTAATCTTTTATTTAGTTGTTCCTTCAGTGATAGAAATTGGTAAAGAATACTCTTTTTGTGTTTTTTTTTTTTAAGACTTTTTACTAATTTGGTAACTGTAATGCAACATTTTCAGTTTTGCTGTAAAGTTTGCAACATCTATATTCCCTAATGCAAACTCATGTCTTTTTTCAATCCTTAATTCTCATAAAAAGCAGCAAGATGAGTGTATTAAAAATATAGGGGAAATTATGGTATTTAAAATATACACTAAAGATCAGCAGTGATATTCTCTTGACTTCTTAAAACTTAATCTTAGAAGTTTCTGGTCAATATTATCTTGTAATTTTTATTTGCCCCTTTATTTTTATAGTATCTTAGTTGTAGTTACTTCCTTCAGTCTTTTTGTATTCTAGAAATAAATTCAGAAATGGGTTTATTTAAAAGACATGAAATCTTAAATGCTTTTCTCCTTGTTATCATTAAGGACTAAGTTATAAATTACAATTTTTTATTTTAACTGAAGGACCAAGAAACCATATACTGAACTCTTGACAAATGGTTTTAATTAAGATGATTTTTAAAAATTTTTATAGTTGCTTTAAGTATTTTAAGTCACTTACATTTGTAATGATTGCAAATACAAGCTGAAGCCAACTTTTAGCTCAAAAATAAGTATTCAATACCTGGGAAATGACAATATGGGCAACCCATATCTATTTAAATTACTCATATCTATTTATAATTATTAGCGGACAGTAAATGTATATGGGTCAGTAAATATCAGGCTAACTGGTTTTTATGTCAGCAGACTGAGAACTATGAGCAGAGAATACGTGAGCAACAGGAACAGCTGTCACTTCAACAAACTATTATCGACAAGCTAAAATCACAGTTACTTCTTGTGAATTCCAGTCGAGGTATGTTCATACTAATTTTTTATATATTTCTTGAACCTCTTGGAAAAAAAAAAGGTGGGAATCAAGTTTTTCTATTCCTCTGTTTATCAGTTCTGTTTTTTTTAATGACTGAGGAAGAGTTATTATGTTTATTTAAGAAATGAACACTTCTAGGACATGGGAAAAGGGGCACTCACATATACTATATGGTGGAACTGTAAGTTGATAAAACTTCTTAGAAGGCAATTTTACCAGTAACTATGATAAGCTTTTTATAATGTCTATACTTTTTTTTATGCCTTTTGAGGAAACCCTGGTGGTGAAGTGGTTAAGTGCTACGGCTGCTAACCAGAGGGTCAGCAGTTCGAATCTGCCAGGCGCTCCTTGGAAACTCTATGGGGCAGTTCTACTCTGTCCTGTAGGGTCGCTAGGTGTCGGAATTGACTCGACAGCACTGGGTTTGGTTTTTGGCTTGGATGCCTTTTGAACCGAAAATTCCAGATGGTAATGAGTATATTGTAAGAAAATACTTGTTCAAGTACTATAAAAGATATATATGCAAGGGTACTCATTATAGCATTATTCTTAATAATGAAAAACTAGAAACAAAGAAATGTCCAACAATTAAATTATGATTATGCACATGATGAGCAACTAGGTAACCAAGAAAAGTATTAATAATAGATTTTAACTTATGGGTGTGAAATATATTCATGGTATATAGTAAAGTGAACAAAGCAGGATACAAAAACAAATATAATGTTATTTCATTTCTACAAAAATGAATTCTTGCATGAATTTATATGTATAGGAAAAGAAAAATCCTGATAGAATATAAACCAGCATGTTAACAGAAGTAATTCGCAGGTGATAAAAATTGTGGGTATATTTTATTTTTATTCTCTTTTGGCATATCAGCATTTTCTAATTTTCCTACAATGAGCATAGAGTAGTTATGTAAATAATTATTATAAACAAGAAATGAATACCTGAAAATATGACTTATGTAAAAGAGTAACTGTTGCTGATGGTAAGATGCAAAGAGCATGTTTCTAATTTTCTAAATTCTACGTATTTTGCACACTCTGGGACAGTGCAGTTTTGTGTGATTTAGTAGGAATAAGAAAAAAATCTAAATGGACAACTTGTCAAAATTATTATCTAAAGAGTTTTTTTTTATAACTCATGGTTTAATTCTCTATACTTTAAAGTTATGGTTTTCAGTTTATATTCTTTTTGGTTTTTTTCAGATGGTATCAAAAACAAGGGTTTCCTACTGATGTCCAAGAGGTTTTTGTTTTGCAGATAATAGCTATGGCTGTGTTCCTGTGCTTGAAGAGAGTGAAACAAGGAAGAATAATGTGACTCTTGATCAGCCACATGATAAAGTAAAATCAGGAATACCGAGAGAAAAACAATCAAAGGTAAATTGCACTGCCAGGTTTATTCCCTATAAGAAGTGAGAAATCAGGTTCCACAGATTTCCTGAATTATTTAGTCAATATTCTGTCACAATTTGGGTGGGAGGAAGTGGGCAAAATTCATTTCAACCCTAGTATTTCATCTGCAGAAAGCATCACTCAAATACTGATACAAAATACATCTTGCTCATTTTATTTTCCTGAGGTGGATCCACCACTAGAATTCTAAACAAAAGGTCTATGTGTATGAACATACGACTTACAGGTTCCTAAATAGAAGCACTATTTCCAAGTAAAATAAAGGAATAGGTTTCATGTTTCCTAGTGTTCTCTTTTCTGTAATGCAAGCATTTAACAAAAAAATAAAAGATTTAACAAAGAAAAAAAGGTTCAACTAAGGTAAACAGTAGACATAGACAATTTTCAATTAGAAAATAACATTCTAATTTTTTTTTAATTGCCTGTGCTTAGTAAAAAAAAAAAAAATTAATCTAAACAGCTTAAGCAAAAGGCTTCATTGAACCAATATATAAAGAAATAGTCTGTATCTGTAAGGAGACACGTACAAGGATATTCATGCACATTGGTTAGAAACAACCTAAACATCCATCAGTAGCAGCATGGTATGTCTTTACGATGAAACACTTTATAAAAATTAAAATAAATATCAATGTGGATATATCTCAGAAAAAGTATTGAGTCAAAAATGGAAATTACAGAACAATAAAATGGGAATAGTTTATGTGAATACTTAAAATGTTGCTACATTAATGTTTATGAAAACATGTATATGTAGTAAAAGTATAAAAACATAAACAGGAAGGATATACAACTTTGTTAGAAAATTATCAACTCTGCAGATAAGGAGAGTAGACACTATGTGATAGCCGGAAGGGGAATAAAGGGGTCTTCAGTTGTATCTGTAAATTTTATTTCTTTAAAGAAAGCAGGATCTGAAGCAAATATAACAAAATGTTAACATTTGTTAAATGAGAGTGGTAGGTATGTGGATGTGTTTCTGAATCATTGAAATTTTATAAGTTTAAAAAGGAATTTTTTCAATGAGATGAGTTGGGTTTTAGTGAGGTAATGCATCCTTTAAATAAAATCTAGCAAGTAAGGGCTCTTAACGTCAGCAAGACCAGTGAAAACAGAGTGCTACATTTCTCATTCTAAATAAGGTGGGAGATTTTAACCTAGTTTGTCAGGGTTATTCAGTTACTGATACCAAACTAAGTCTAGCTTACATTTCTGTACTAACTCCTAAGTTACTATTTAACGTCAAATCTGAGAAATCCAGTTTTGAAACTTTTTCTCTAAAATATTTTATAATGAAAAGTTCTCTAAAGTATTTCTCAGTTCATATTTTTTATTCATAATCATTTTTTCTGTTTGAATCATTCAGTTCTGTATTCATCCCCACTCCAATTTCCATTCATCTAAAAATGCTAATAAATAAACACAAGAAACCATGGTACTAGAATATGTTTAGGTTTATTTTGCAAAGAAGGAATTCAGAAACAATGATTCTGACTTTTAAAATAAAACTTTGTGATTGGGCCTATTATAAACTATAAAATCATTGAGCTGCTATAAAATGCTGATTTATAAACTTAGTGCTTAAGTAAATATTTACAATCTATTTTCTTGTTTCAGGTACTTCTAAATGCCATTATTTAGCACTAATTTTTAATCAGATTTTTTGTTTCTAGTTATAACATTTCTTTGATAATAGAATATCAAAATATATAGAAGGTTACTTTTGGAAAATAAGTCTTTGTCAGAACAAAAAGGATGATGTGAAAGATTGTAAGATATATTAATAATATATTTTATTTTAAATATGGGTAATTTTTAGTTATTTATGGAAGTTTTACAGTTTATTTTTTAGTCAGAATAAGTAATCCAAGGTACCTGGATGGCACAAACAGTTTTCACTCAGCTGGTAACCGGAAGTTGGTGGTTCAAACCCAGACAGCAGCACCACAGAAGAAATAGGCTTGGTGATCTGCTTCAGTAAAGATTACTACCAAGAAAACCCTATGGAACAGTTCTACTCTGGAACACGTGGGGTCCCCAAAGTCACAAATCAACAACAGAATAAGTAATCAAAGGCAGACTTTCAACAGAAACCTTTTTAAGTTACATCTGTTTTAATTTATAAGATTAATCTTTTACTTTATGTATAAAACATATGTATTCCTGGGCTGAAATTAAGTGTAAGTAGCAGATCATGTCAGAAATAGCTTATTTCCAGAGAAATAATAATGTTGCATCAATTGTAACTACATTTTTAACAGGCAATAAGAGGGAAAAAAAAACTCAAAGTAAGAGTGAAATCTACAATCAGTTCTCTTAATTATCTTTACTAATGGGGGAAAGGTTTATGTGATAGCTACATTTTAGTACTTTGAATAGCTCTTTTTATACTGTAGCCTTTTAACAAAAATCAACATTAGTCATATTGCATCTTAGCTTTCTGTTCTTCTTTGATATATCTCTAGCCAAAGTGCTAATGAGCACTGAATATATAATGGATTAAAGAACAGGAAATACATCCTAAAGAATAGATAAGTTGGATTTATTGAATATTTGAGAGCTGTGTAAAAGATTAGGCCTAATTTAGGAAAATACTGACCAATCAAGCATTGAAATTAAAATATTTTCCATTGGCATGTATGTTAATCTATACTTATTTAATTATAATTAAATTCACTTTTCTCTTGCAAGTCTGAGCCAGGTGAAATCCTTTCCTGTATAACTTTGAATGATTTGATTATAGTAGGGTTTTTCCAAAAATGAGAAAACTCCATGGGGTTGGTTGCAATTTTGTAAAAGTATGTATCCACATGGATGAGAATCAGAAGGCAGTGTGCAGACATGGTTAAGGTGATGGTATGAATCACTTTTTTTTTCTATTTTCAATATACTTTAAAATTGTCTTTTCAAAAATTAATGTATTTCAGGAAATCACATTCCCACGCAGTTGGTCTAGCCTCTGTAATGAATTAGTAAGTTAATAGAAATGCTTTGTAACAGAAGGAAGCTCCTACTGATTACCCACGGTTCTTTCTTCCAGTTTGGGATAGCTTGAGGGTTTTTCTTTAGACTATTTGTTTTGTTTAGTGTTTTTTTTAAGGTTTTGTTTTGTTTAGGATATTGGAGAAGTGAAAAACCCATGTACATTATGGCAAAGGATAACTGTAGCTGCCTTGGAAAATGAGACAAACTTAAGGAAAGAGAGCTGTGTTGAGGAGAAGAGGCCCTTCTGGGAAATTTTACTTGAGAAACATGAAATTTATCGTTCGTCCTCTCTTCATGCCAATCCTACACAAACAGCATGCAAGAGTCCTTTGTCTTCTAAGGAAGTGTAGAGAGGTAAAGACAACAGAGTCTGCATCATTGGGTGATCCCTTAGTTCTCTGTTTATAGCTTGAAGACCTAGGGTGGAAGTACTCAGTTTAATGGAAAGCCAACATTTCATTGCTTATCCACCACTGTAGTTTGTGCAGTCTTTCTTGATGGAATATGATTTGGGGGCGGGTGGGATATTGTATTAGTTATATATTGCAAAACAAATTACCCCGAACATACCCCAAAACATACTGGCTTGAAACAAATATTACTCAGTTTTTGTGGGTTAGGAATTCAAGAGCAGCTTAGCTTAGTGGGTCGTTCTAGCTCAGAGTCTTCTCTTGTGTGGTTGAAGTCAGGATGTAGGCAGGGGCTGCAGTCATCTGAGGGTTTGATTGGAGTTGGAGGATCTACATCCAAGACGATTCACTCACATGACTGTTGGCAGGAGTCCTCACCACATGAGCTTCTCCTCGCAACATGGCAACTAACTTTCTTCAAAGCAAGAGATCTAAGAGAAAGTTCAAGGAGGAAGGTACATTTTATGGCCTAGTCTCTGAAGTCTCATAACTTCACTTCCATTCTATTCTTTTCATTAGAAGCAAATCTCTAAGTGCTCACAGGGCGAGGAATTAAGTTCCACCTCTTGAAGGGGAGGCATTTCAAAGATACTGTAGACATATTTTTAAATCATCACAGGCATGTAGATTGTGGCTTACAGAAGAGGTTACCAAAAATCAAGGTGTATCAGATGTGGTGTTTAATTCACCATGTGGTAAATATTGATGAAAGGCAAAGGAACTTGGCAGAATTTAATAATGAATTCACCTTCCTGAATCCTGTCATTATGATCCTGAAAGTAGCATAGCCTGTCATCTTAAGAACAATTTAAAAAAATTCTAGTGTGAATATAAACTTTCCAGAGAAGAGGAATGATTGAGCAGTGCTTTATGGAACCAAGAAACTCTTGCATGTTTTTGCCAGTTCTTTTTTTTTTTTTTTTTTAATTGTGCTTTAGATGAAAGTTTAGAGGGCAAATTAGTTTCTTGTTAAACAGTTAACACACATTTTATTTGGTGTCATTGGTTGCCAACCCCACTACGTGTCAACACTCTTCCCTTCTCAAACTTGGATCCCCATTACCAGCTTTCCTGTCTCCTCCTGCCTTCTTGTCCTTGCCCCTGGGTTGGTGTGCCCATTTAGTCTCATTTTGTTTTATGGGCCTATCTAATCTTTGGCTGAAGGGTGAACCTCACTTCATTACTGAGTTAAAAGGATGTCCAGGGGCCATACTCTTAGGGGTTCTCCAGTCTCTGTCAGGCCACTAAGTCTAGTCTTTTTTTGTGAGTTAGAATTTGGTCTGTGTTTTTCTCTAGCTCTGTCCGGGACCCTCTATTGTGATTCCTGTCAGAGCAGTCAGTGGTGATAGCCAGGTGCCATCTAGTTGTGCTGGACTCAGTCTGGTGGAGGCTGTGGTAGTTGTGCTTTATTAGCCCTTTGGACTAATCTTTCCCTTGTATCTTTGGTTTTCTTCATTCTCCCTTGCTCTAGATAGGATAGGACCAGTGGAGTATCTTAGGTGGCCACTCACAAGCTTTTAAGACCCCAGACGCTACTCACCAAAGTAGAATGTAGAACATTTTCTTTATAAACTATGTTATACCAATTGAGCTGGATGTTCCCCGAGACCATGGTCCCAGCCCTTAGCCCAGTAGTTCAGTCCCTCAGAGTTTGGATGTGTCTGTGAAGCTTCCATGACCTTACTTTGGTCAGGTCGCTCTGTCTTCCCCAGTACTGCACACACTTATTCTTGACAAAGGCTACTTATCTTTTGTTTGCAGGACACCAATGTTAGACATAGTAACTTATGTGCGTGATAAAAATAAAACTCATTGCTGCTGAGTCAATTCATGGGATCCGTGAGTGGCACAAATGGTTTGTGCTCAGCTACAAACCTAAAGCTTGGTGGTTTGAACCCACCCAGTGGTGTCATGGAAGAAAAGCCTGACAACCTGCTTCCATAACGATTACACCCAAGAAAACCCCATGGAGCAATTCTACTCTGTAACAGATGGGGTTACCATATCCATGATAATTTAAAAAAAAAAAAAAAAAAACATTGCCATCAAGTCAATTCCAACTCATAGCAACCCTGTAGGACAGAATAGAGCTGCCCCATAGGGTTTTCAAGGAGTAGCTGGCTGGTGGATTTGAACTGCCAACCTTTTGGTTAGAGGCTGAGCTCTTAACCACTGCGCCACCAGGGCTCCATGTCCATGATGTTGTTGTTGTTAGGTGCCATTGAGTCGGTTCCGACTCATAGTGACCCTGTGCACAACAGAACCAAACACTGCCCGGTCCTGCGCTATCCTTAAAATCGTTGTTATGCTTGAGCTCATTGTTGCAGCCACTGTGTCAGTCCACCTTGTTGAGGGTCTTCCTCTTTTCCACTGACCCTGTACTTTGCTAAGCATGATGTCCTTCTCCAGGGACTGATCCCTCCTAACAACATATCCAAAGTATGTAAGACTTACCTCGCCATCCTTGCTTCTAAAGAGCATTCTGGTTGCATCTCTTCCAAGACAGATTTGTTCATTCTTTTGGCAGTCCATGGTATATTCAATATTCTTCACCAACAACACAATCCGAAGGCGTCAGTTCTTCTTCTGTCTTCCTTATTCATTGTCCAGCTTTCACATGCATGTGATGTGATTGAAAATACCATGGCATGGGTCAGGCGCACCTTAGTTTTCAAGGTGACATCTTTGCTTTTCAACACTTTAAAGAGGTACTTTGCAGCAGATTTACCAAATGCAACGCGTCTTTTGATTTCTTGACTGCTGCTTCCATGGCCGTTGATTGTGGATCCAAGTAAAATGAAATCCTTGACAACTTCATTCTTTTCTCCATTTATCATGATGTTAAATAACAAATTTTGTATTTTAATGTAATTATAAATTGGCATTAATTCCCTTTTTTAAGAACCAGGGTTGTAATATCCTGAACCATTTTCATGATCTTTGCGAAACAGGACATTTTTTATGATACTTGATTCTGGGAAGTAATTCAGTTGCCAAACTAAATACTGTTTTGAATTCTAGGGTTTGGCAGAAATTGTTTACTCTCATCTTTCTGTCTCCTTTTTGTTTTTGTGGGAGTTATACACAATGCTAGAGTGCTTTCTTATGCAAGTAAATATGCAGGAAGCAAATAATATAGAATACATGAAAAAATTTGGTGATATTTTTACATCGTTTTTCTTCATTAATTCAGTAACTCTGAAATCCTGCTATGTACCTGTCGCTACTAGTCTGGGCTTAAAGTTTTAGTTCAATAACCAAAATAGACATTATTGAATGTTATAAAGTTATTTCAGATTCTAGGATCTGAGATACCAAGTAAATATACCCCCTCGCCCACAAAAAACCCACTGCCGTCAGGTCGATTCCAACTCATAGCAACCCTGTAAATATAGTATGAGTTTATTTGAACTTTTGACTATTTAAATAGAGACCATGTGTTCTGTGTCCATGTATCTGATTTTATGCTTTATTTCTGATTCTGTGCATATATTCCTAATTTATTCTTTATATGTTTTTTTCTTTTCTCCTCAGTTACATCCTTTAAGCAAAAGCTTTAAAATACAAAGAATGCAGTTGCTCCTGAAAGATACCAGTTAGTTTGCAAATTTGTAATGTAGCTGTCATCATGATTATATCACCAGATAAGATCACTCTGAAGAGCAGGAAAGATTTTATAGGTTTAGAACAGTCAAACAGTAATTAGGCTATGGAGCAGCCATCAGTGCTGACAGTAAGAAAATAAGATGTGCTGTACCTGGCAATTGCAAGTATATATAGAAGCTCTGACATCTTTGAAGAAATCTGATGTCTAAAAATTCACTTGTCAGTCACTTAGACAAGAAGTATGTATTGGGCTCCTTCTATTTGCCCAGCCTTGCTAGTCATTGACAGGAATACAAAAAACAGGATAAGACACGATCCATCTCCTTTAAGGAGCTACAGTCTGGTTAGGGAGACAAAGATGTGGAGATCTAAAGCAATTAGCAAGCATCGTAAGACATTGTGGAGTCCTAATTACATAACAAAATTAAATCCTATTTATAGTTTTATGGCACAGATAAAACATATAGGACCTTAATTTAAAGATAAAAAATTTCCAGTGAGTGAAGGTGGCCACGAGCAGGAGGTCAAATAATAGTTCAAGTAAAAAAAAAAAAACCCAGGCCACTTTGGAGAATATTATATAAATCAAAGGCTAAAACTGAGGATTTTGATTGACCTGTTATATTTATCATGGACACTTTTTTTTACCCTGGTGGCCTAGTGGTTAAGAGCTATAGCTGCTAACCAAAAGGTCAGCAGTTTAAATCCACCAGACGCTCCTTGGAAACCCTATGGGGCAGTTCTACCCTGTCCTGTAGGGTCACTATGAATTAGATTCAGCTCAGCGGCAGCAGGTTTTTGGTTTCATTACATTTATTACCTTTTTTAATGACATAATTATGGTTTAAAGATGAGAGAGAGCTCCTTACTCCTTTGTTACTTTATTCTATAAACATTCCTTCAGTGAGAAGCATTTACCCATGGTATGTTCCTCCAGTTATTATTTTTGGCAGTTTCGGCAGCCAGTGTCTATGAACTTTAACCCTGTTCTGCTTTGTGGTCTTCCATACTTACAAACAATGCAGGAAGCACCAAAACAAGATGGAAGGAATGCACAGTCACTATACCGAACAGCAAACTAGCTTCTCATTAAACAGTTAGTACACATATTGTTTGACATTGATTTAACAACCCCACAACATGTCAACACTCTCCTGTCTCAACCTTGCGATCTCTATTACCAGCTTTCCTGTCCCCTCCTGCCTTTTAGTCTTTGCCCCTGGGCTGGTGTGCCCCTTTAGGCTGAAGGGTAAACCTGAGCAATGACTTCATTACTGAGCTAATAGGGTGTCCGGGGGCCCTACTCTCAGGGTTTCTCCAGTCTCTGTCAGGTCAGTAAGTTTGGTCTTTTTTTGTGAGTTAGAATTTTGTTCTAAATTTTCCTCCAGCTCTGTCTAGGACCCTCTATTGGGATCCCTATCAAAGCAGTGGGTGGTAGTAGCCAGGCACCATCTAGTTGTACTGGAGTCAGTCTGGTGGAGGCCGTGGTAGTTGTGGTCCATTAGTCCTTTGGACTAATCCTTCCTTTGTATCTTTAGTTTTCTTCATTCTCCCTTGCTCCCAAAGAGGTGAAACCAGTGGAGTAGTAAGATGCTAGACACTACTCACCAAAGTAGAATGTAGACCATTTTCTTTAAACCATGTTATGCCAGTTGAGCTAGATGTTCCTGAGACCATAGTGCCTGTCACCCTCAGCCCAGCAATTCTGTCCCTCAGGGAGTTTGGATGTGTCTATGGAGTTTCCATGACCTTGCCTTGTACAAGTTGTGCTGGCTTCTCCAGCATTGTGTACTGTCTAACCCTTCACCAAAGTTACCACTTATCTATTGTCTTTTATCTATTGTCTTATTTAGTGTTTTTCCATCTCCACCCCTGCCTTCCCTATAACCATCAAAGATTGTTTCTTTTTGTGTGTAAACCTTTTCATGAATTGTCATAGTAGTGGTCTCATAAAATATCTGTCCTTTTGTGATTGATTTATTTCACTCAGCATGATGCCCTCCAGATTCATTCATGTTGTGAGATGCTTCACAGATTCATTATTGTTCTTTATCAATGCATAATACTCCATTATGCGTATGTTCCATGGTTGGTTTATCCATTCATCCGCTGATGCATCCTAGGTTGTTTTCATCTTTTTGCTATTGTGAACAATGCTGCATCTGTTGCAGAAATTTTGTTTTCAACTCTGAATTAATTCATCCTAACTTTCCCTGCTCTGGGTCTTTGCTTTTTAATTCAGTATATTATTTTAGGTTTTTTTGCCTTGTTGTAATACTAGATGTGGTTTTTGAGAGGAGAAGAAAATAAGCAGTAACATACCCCCCTTTTTTAAATTTTCTTCCCTCACTTTTAAGCAAATTTGAATATCTACCATGGTCTTTCTCCCCTTACTTTCCCCTATTATTCCCTTTCTTACATTTCCCATTTTTCTTTTTCTATTCTCCAAAGCCCACAAAATAGAGTTGGGTTGTTCTGTCCAGCCCTGATTTCTCTTGACCAAGGCATGAAAAGCTCTTCTCTCAACCACAATAGGATACGGATAGCCTCTCCAAAAATATCTAATTTCTGTTAATATTGTATTATAATCTGTCACCTAAAAGTTCTCAAAATCTGTTTTGAAGATTTTTGCTTCTTCAGTATTATGAAATGCTTCTGCATTCAATCTGTTTTGATGTTTTGGGTTTTGGGGTTGAATTATATGAAGAAAATCTAGCTTCACAAAGATATGTAGTTGGAAAAGAGGAAAATATTTTAATAGTCCTTCTGTATGTGTGATCAGTATATATATAACAAAACATTAAAATAGCCTTTTTAGGTAATTGTGGATATTCTTCTTTGATACTACACCAAAACTCAACAAATGGTAGTTTCTTAAACATTAGATACAGTGTGGAATATGAAACTTTAGCAGTGAACTTTGTTACATTAAAAGCCACTGGTCTATCTTGTACTTTGAATGTATCTTTTACCTATGCATGATTTTGTAACATCATGGATTCATCATTTGGAAAATACCCATTCACTGAGTTATGCAAATCTTCCAAATGTTGGCTTATTTCATTATGTAATATTTAAAAATCACATTTGTTAACATCAACACTGATCTCATCAGAAAAGTCTTTTGGTATTGGACAGCTGTCGAGATTAATGTAACAGGCACAAGTTTTCCAAAATTTTAATTTTCACTTGAAAGTTCAAGTTTTATCATTGGCAACAAATCTTGTCAGTTATTTTCCTTAAAGTGATAGGCTAACTTCATTTGCTTTTGAGAAAATGTCTGAATAATCATAGTTTGTATGTCAGTCATTCTTTCAAGTAAAATGGCTTTCCATTAAAAAAAAAAAAGACTAGTTCAGCTTGCAGCTTAGTTGCACAAATAGTTTTCATCAATACAACCATTGCATCATTTTGTCACATAGAATATTAAAAAGGTGTTAACTTAGAGTTTAAAATTCAGTAAGTCAATAATTGTTACTCCATCAAAGACATTCTTAGGTGAAACTGTCATCTTTTTTTTTACTAAGTATGTGACATTGAAGACTACAGTGACTATTGTACAGTTTGATGCCATGGCCTTGGTTGGTGCTCAAGTACCAGCAGTTTTACTCACCATTGTTTTTAAATCAGCAGTGCAAAAATCAACACCATAAAAAAAGGCAAATAACATCGCAATATTATTGTGACAATAGTTTGACCTCATGGATGTCAGGGTGTGGGATTTGATTTTACCTTAATTAAAGACTAATAAGTTAGCTTGTTACAGTTTCATGGATGCTAGGAAAAGACATAATAAGATTCTTGGGTCAGAGAAAAAAGACTTCACTATTCATAACACAGCAAGTATTTGCAAGAGCATCAAATTTGCGTTGGTCTCCTGGTACCCTCCTCCATCCCCCCAGTGCCTTGGAGGTCATACAGATAGACCTAGATGGATGCCTGTGCATGCAGTGGGTTGCATTAAGAGAGGAACACTGAGCTTGGGTAACCTACCATTTTATAGCAAGCAGTGGGCAAGCCTGCTCTTTGCCACGGAAGGAGGCATTACCTCATCCTTCAGGTTTGCTCTCTGCAAACAAAATTTGAGAAATATCACAGGTAAAGAACAATCAGGACCTTGCATTCTTGGCATGCCCAGAAGAATATGCAGAGACACTCAGGCCTATGGCAGACTCCCTCTCCCAAGAGTGGATTGCCTACAAGTTTCTCAAGACCCTTAGGAAACCTGAACCATATTTTGAGAACTGCTGATTTAGCCAGATTATGATTTCCTGTTAGAAAAGCCATGGTGCCTTTTTCTCAGTACATAATTTACTTTTCATCCTACTGAAAACATTTCATAGTCTAAGAATACTCTAGCCATTTCCTCAGGTGCCCTTATAGAAAGGCAAAGTGAAAGCAGTTTGCAGCTAAGGCTTAAAGAACTGGAATCTGAGCTGCTTCCCTCATTAGTCATGAGAGTTGGGGGTCAAGACTAACCATGTTAATTGCCTGCAAAAACATAGCAGCATCCTTAAAGCACTATGAAATATTATGTCTGCACAAGATAATATTCACAGTGTTCAGGATGTAGTTCAAAATTACTCAACATCGGAAGAGCCAAGAAAATTGTGACCCAGTGTCAAGGGAACAGGTAAGAACCCTGAGGTGAACCAGAGCTTGAAATTATCATCACGTTTTCTACTAGGAGATAGTTGGAGAGGCAAGGAGGGAGTTAAAGTTTTGAGAGAGAATAAAAACAGTAAGGATTCCATTGGCATTTTTTGGAAAATGGCTAACTTCTAGTAGCAAGTTAGAGAAATACTTAAACTATGAAATTTTGGTTAAGAACTTATCGTGAAATGGACTGTGGCAACAGTTGAACTGGTTTGACAGAACATGAATAAATCTAAGTTATTTTTTATGTAATTTTCTGCCCAGACATCCTTGAGCACAGTAAGGACCAGAACAAAGGTCTTCTCCTTCACCCCTCCCCCTGCCCCCAGCCAATACTTAGACATTAAAACTTGGCTTGTAAGTATTTCTTCGTGAGAAATCTGTTTTTTTACTGTGTGACAGGCAAGCTTTAGAATCTTAAAATTAATTTGCATTGATGCAATGTATAAATATTACCATTCTACATCTACTTCTCTGTGCTAGATAATAGTATACCAGTTAGCTTCTCTAACAGCTGAACCCTACAGCTGAGTAGTTAAGCACAAAGAGCAGAAAGGCTTCAGTGCCAGCATCAGCTACTCCACCTACTGGACTGTAGGCAAATTATTTGACCTCTCCAAAGCCTTAATTTTATAGCAAACTTTAGAGTAAGAATTAAAGCACTTAATTTTCAAGATCTGTCCTGAAGTACAAAGCTGTCAGTGACAGGATAATATCCATACACCTATGAGGAAGACCAATTAATACAACTATTATTCAAATTTACGCACCAAACGTTAAGGCCAAAGATGAAGAAACTGAAGATTTTTACCAGTTTCTGCAGTCTGAAAAATTGATCAAAGATAAAATCAGGATGCATTGGTAATTACTGGTGATTGGAATGCAAAATTTGGAAACGAAGGATCGGTAGTTGGAAAATATGGCCTTGGTGATAGAAAGGATACTGGAGATAGAATTTTGCAAGACTAACGACTTCTTCATTGTAAATACCTTTTTTCAACAACATAAACGGTGACTATTGGAGGAAGACTCATTAACAACCTGCAATATGCAGGTGACACAACTTTGCTTGCTGAAAGTCAAGAAGACTTAAAGCACTTACTAATGAAGATCAAAGACCACAGCCTTCAATATAAATTACACCTCAACATAAAACAAAAATGCTCACAACTGGACCAATAAGCAACATCATGATAAACGAAGAAAAGATCAAAATTATTAAGGATTTCATTTTACTTGGATCCACAGTCGACACCCATGAAAGCAGCAGTCAAGAAATCAAACGACGCATTGCATTGGGCAAATCTGCTGCAAAAAAAAAAAAAAAAAAAAACCTCTTTAAAGTGTTAAAAAGTAAAGATGTCTCCTTGAAGACTAAGGTGCACCTGACCCAAGGCGTGGTATTTTCAGTCACCTCATATGCATTTGAAAGCTCGACAATGAATAAGGAAGAGTGAAGAAGAATTGACACCTTTGAATTATGGTATCAGCAAAGAATATTGAATAATACCATGGACTGCCAAAAGAATGAACAAATCTGTCTTGGGAGAAGTACAGCCAGAATGCCCTTTAGATGCCAGGATGGTGAGACTAGATCTCACATACTTTGGACATGTTATCAGGAGGGATCAGTCCCTGGGGAAGGAAATTATGCTTGGTAAAGTAGAGGATGTCCCGCAACAAGATGGACTGACATAGTGGCTGCAGCAGTAGTCTCAAGCATAACGATTATGAGAATGGCGCAGGACCAGGCAGTGTTTCGTTCTGTTGCACATACGGTCAGTATGAGTCGGAATCAACTTGAGGGCACTTGAAACAACAACAATAATTTACAAGATTATGTGGATTAAATTAAATAATAGATTAAAATGCTTAAATAATAGTTATTTTCATGAAAATACATTTCATTCACCATGGTAATGATATTAGATCTATGGTTAAGGAAAAGAGCTGTTTTTCCAAATCAGTTCATTTTCAATGTAGTATTTGAGGGTGAGGTAGGTAGTATAGGAAACCTTACTTATTTCAGTTGATCGTTTAAGTTAAAGAGAAATGTATTTTCTCACAGCCTGGTAGGTTACAAGTCTGAATTCAGGGTGTCGGCTCCAGGGGAAGACTTTCTGTCTCTGTCAGCTCTGGAGGAAGGTCCTTGTCCTCAATCTTCCCCTGTAGAGGAGCTTCTCAGGCGCAGGGACCGCGTGCCCAAAGGACGTGCTGTGCTCCTGGTGCTGCTTTCTTGGTGGTAGGAGGCCCCCAACTCTCTGCTTGCTTCCCTTTCCTTTTATCTCTTGAGAGATAAAAGGTGATTCAGGCCACACCCCAGGGAAGCTCCCTTTACATTGGATCATGGATCTGCTCTGGGTAAGGGTGGTTTTACAGTCGCACCCTAATCTTTTAACATAAAATCAGGATCACAGAATGGAGGACAACCACAGAATGCTGGGAATCATGGCCTAACCAAGTTGATTCACACATTTTTGGGGGGACATAATTCAATCCATGACAGCATCCCCACAGTTAAATATTTTATTTCTTTTAAGAAAATAAATTCAGAAAGATACATGGAAAAAGTACCTAACAAAAAGTGGAAGACAAAAGACAGTGAAGTATTAATCTCACTCTGCTTCAAATGAACTTCACAGATTTGAAATGATAGTAATGTGGCAGTGTTGGTAAAGGATTTTAACTTTTTTTTAAGATTGTGTTTTATTGTAGCATTGAATTGATAGAAATTGGCGGCGGGGGGGGGAGGTTTACATTAAATCGGAACCCTGTAAAGAACTTGGAAGTAATTGGGGTGTTTAATTTTATTTCTATATTGTTTATTTTCTTGCCACTTCCTTCAGAACTCTGGGCCGGATCCCATTTTGCCCTGGAGTGGTTCCCGCACTGGCAGTGGGTTTGCTTAGCACACTGCGTCATGCAGAACAGACAAGGCTCCTAGAATTTGTGTTCTCTTGCTTTGCTAGATTTTCAGGAATGATAATGCGGGTGAGAGCACCGTAGATTTCCTATGGCCATAGTTATTATAGATTAAATACAATTTCCTGGTGATGGTTTTATTTACTTTTTTGTCCTCATACTCTTATTTTACTATGCTTTTGTATTTATTCTTATCGAATCTCTTTTTCTAATTTTTTTCTGATCCTTTTTTTCCTACCTTATTCTCTTCTCTGTCTCAGCCCTTTTCTCGCTTTTTCCCTAATTCAGTCATATAACATCTTTGGCCTCAATATATCTAAAACTGATAAGGAAATACTCAACCTCATTTCTTCCACTAGCACTTCATTCTTAGGTTTCAAAAAATCTAAGTGACAAGTGAGTCCTTATTTTTAATTTCTCTTTTCTATTGTCCTTGTTTCTTTTTCTCTAGTGAGTTTTTAACTAGCTAGGATTATAACTATTAAAATAGTATAATAGTTCATATTCCCTTTACCAATCTGTCCCATCTCACCTTGGTTTATTTTTTAGTTTATATTTTTCCTAGTAAGAGCGTGTTTCCCTTTTCTGTCTCAAAGATCATAATTCTATTATGACTCATCCAGAAACTAAACAAAATATAACTACACTCAGTCGCCCGAGCCACCTAAAAGTGAATACTCCTTTGCATGCAGGGGTCCCAACTGAAGTTCAGAGGGATTCTTTGCTGTGAACAGTGGAAAAAGTGGTAGGCATTGCTGAAATTCAAATATGTATCATGGAAAATTTACCACCTTTATTCAGTGTTAGCCTTTTAAAGTTTGAGCTTCTTATATATCAGAAAATACACACTGTAGTAATGAGTTTATTCAGTAACATCTCTGAAAGTTCAAAAATCTCTAATTTTGCTGACTTTAATTGCTTAAAATTTTTGAGAAAGGATATTCTAAATTAAAAAATTTTTGTTGCGCTTTTTAATTTTTTCAAACTATAAGAAGAATAAAATGTTTCCACTTTAGTACTAAATATAACAAAATGCATTGGGGAAATATACATTTCTTTTTTTAAGATGTTAATATCTAACAGATCCTGGAATCTAACACAAAAACATTTTCCATTATCTTTGCATTAAGAATAAACTTGATTTTGGATTAATGAAATATTAGCCATTTTTTTTTTTAATCTTTATTATCTTTCTCAAATACCATTCAGCTAGTCCTTGGAACACATACATATATATATATATATATATATATATATATATATATATATATCCCATATATGAGAAGCTTAGATTGATTTACATGAAAGTAAAATTCTCCGGGTTTATTTAAGAGGACATTTTAGGAATCATTTCACAACGTCTTCCAACAGTTTCAGATGGGTTTATCTTAATGGATTTAGTTGAATAACTTACTGGAAGTGTATATGGAAAGTAGAATGTGTAAAGCTCATATTTCAGCATTCATTCCGTAAATTTGGCATTTCCAAACTAATACTTGGCACAGTTTATGATGTCAAGTATGTTAAGTTTTAGTACTGCAAAATAAATTCATTTTTTGAATGATTTGTTTAAAAGCTTCTGAAATATAATGTTCAGAGTTCTCTTTCTTTCTTATTTCCAAATTAGCAGAACTTCAGCTTCCTGCAGTGTAGGGTCCACTCAGATAATATTTGAGAATAGAAAGAAAAATAAAAGTTATCTCTTTCTAATATTTATTCTCTGAGATGTTCAACAAATGGAGTAATCTTCATTAGGTAAGAAACTTAAACATTGAAAAGAAAGTTTGAGTATCTATGAAAAGTGTTGACTATTCTAATTATACTAATCCTAAATCCTTTGAAAAATAAATGATCATTTTCAGAAAATTCTGTCAGATTGCTATGATACAAGATAGCATTAACATGTGCACCCATTCTAGGTAAACTCCACTGCGAAATGGCAGGGAACTGCTTCCTTTTTTTTTTTTTGCAAGTAGCAAGAGGCTCCCTTTTTGAAATTTTTTTCTTGGAATGCTGGAAACCCAAAATTTTCATTCAAAATATATTAACAGATTTATTTGGTGTGAATGATAGGAGGTGCAATGTAATGCTTAGTACAACAATAATACTTCCTTCAATAATAATAAGAATAAAGTAATAGTAAACAGAGCTGTTTCTAACCCCCAAGAAGCTGAAGACCTTAGTTTAGATACTTCAGACATTCCTCAGTGAGTCCTTCCTTTTCCCCCCACCAATAACCCAAAGAATCTTTCCCAGATAAATTCATCCACACCAGTTATCAAACCTAAACAGCACAGAAGCTAGACGGCACCAGTTATTTGCCAAGCCAAGCAAAAGTTTATCATTCTTTTACTACTTTTTCTTTCACCCCTCCACTCATTAGTTGTTTTTTGTTTTTAATTGTAGTAAACCGGTTGTTATGAGTCGGAATCAACTCGAAGGCAACGGGCTTGGGTTTTGTTTATATATATATATATATATATATATATATATATATAAAACAAGACATTTGTCATTTTAACCATTTTTAAGTGTACAATTCAGTGAACATTAATTACATTTACCATGTTGAGCTACCATCACCACTATCCATTTCCAAAAGTTTTTTCATCGCCCCAAGTGGAAATTCAGTACCCCTTCAGCAATAACTCGCAGTTCCGCCTTCTAGTCCCTGGTAACTACTAATAAACTTTCATCTCTGTGCATTTGCGTATCAGTGGAATCACAATATTTATCCTTTTGTGTCTGCCTTATTTCACTCAGCACGTCCAGAACTTCATCCCATTAATTCTTAAGGCTTTCTTAACTTCAGAAGCAATCAGTTCTAGTTTATGTCCAAATCAGGACTTTGGAAACTGGGATATTTTTCTTTACCTCTTTCTGTAACTGTCCTCATTTTTTAGGCTAAAATTATAGAGTACTTTTTGGTTCTTTCTAATGCCAATTTAAAAAATTTTTTTCATATTGAGAATTTTTAGTACCGATTTTTTAAAGGATTCCTATCATTCATTTTAATATAATCATGTATTTTGTTATGATTTGTTTAGCATATTAAATTGCCAAGTTTTTCTGTTCTTTTAGTATACTCCCTTGTCTGATTTGGCTGATAAAAGTTTAATATGAGAATAATCTCATGAAAGTTTCTTTTCATCCTTGTAGTATCCTGAATGACTGGCTGGTTTTAAAATGTTGCCTTTCTTTCTAGTCCACATTGAAATCCATTGAGTGTTCTAACTGCAAATAACACTAAAGAAAAACCTTGTCTACCACTTTTAAAAACAAACTGCAAATGTGAAAATATCTTCTGATGTGACTGCTTTATAAAGCTCAACTGCAGTTTTAATCCAGAAGAAGGCATGGCCTAAATATTTGTCAGATAAACAGTATGCATCAATAAAATGATCTTTATTTTACCTCAGTCTGATGATGTAATATATAAAATCACAAATTGTATTGCTAGAATTTTATTTTACTCATTGCTAGTGTATAATAATGCTCTATTTTAGAAATGTCAAGAAAGCGTTGGTATTTTTAAAAAACTGGAAAATGAGAGCAATAAACTGAAATAAATTGGAGAAGATATTAATTTTAAGAAAAACAAACTGAACTCATGTCGTTTTTTCTTAAAGAACAAATAAGACTTGTAAGAAATTGATAGAAATCTTCCGAAAAGCAGGAAGATAAGAAACAAATCTTCCACTTTAATAATAAACAGTGACCTTAATTGAATAAAATCTAAAAAGCCACTGGACATAAATATCCACTGGTTTGAATTTGAACTCAAATAAGAACTATACAATTTTAGCTGTTACAATGTGATTATATAATACTAGGAGTTCTTCAAATCTCTGAATTTGTTAGTTTATAGCTTCAGAAGGTACACGTAGAAAGCTTTCTAAGAATGATTAAAGATTTTTTTTTTAATCTGAACGATAGAATCGATTATTACAACATGTTCTTTAATGTTGACTTTTTAAATGTCAGAATAAATGTAATACCCATGTAAGCCACAGGGTGGGAGTGAAAGGTAAGAGCTTGGGTTGAAGTAGCTTAAATACATAATTGGACTATATTTATAAACCTTTAAAATCTCTGTTAAATGCTAAGGAGCTCTACAGCTTGGTTTTTCTTCTTCCTCTAATACAGCTCCATTCCTCAGCAAAGGATAACAAAATACAAAGACATTGATTTAAATGTATAGTCCACTGTTAGTGAATATCATAAGAAGTAATCACACACACAGATTTTTTTTCCCCCTAAAGTCGCTGGTCATATCAGGTGCTTGGTGATTACAGTAGCAGTTGTGGCCACTGTTTGAATTTGGGTAACTTTTTTAATTACTGGTACTGAAAATACTATCAGAAATATTCCATGTCTTCATGCTGTTTTTCTACCTCTATTTTCCTCTTTCCTGATTTTTCCCATTTAAAAGTAAATTCTATTGTACATTTTATTTATTTGTATATACATTTATGTATAAAACACACACACAGAAAAAAATACTCATTGCAGTCAATTCCAACTTCTGGCATTTACATATACAGAAGTATATATATATGTATGTATATAAAGCTTTCTTAACTTTTTTAGTAGGGAAGACAAATAAATTTCCCATTGTATTTTCTGTTAACCCATTCTCATTTGAGTTTGGAAGCACTTTAAAGTGATAATCATTTTTTGTGTTCAAGGTAAGAAGACAAGACGTTTCTTCTAGAAAAGAAAATTCACCAAAGAGTCTTGGCATTCCTTTATTCCATGAAAGGTAATTGTGTATTCTTTTTTGTCAACTCTAAAAATTACAAATAAAAACCAAACTCATTGGTGTCGAGTCGATTCTGACTCATAGCGACCCTATAGGGAAATATATTTTATATATATACCTTTAAAATTTTTCAATAATTGTAAAAAAATCTCAGCCTTCTTTAAGAACTGTAAGAGACCAACAAAACCAAAAACTTGAAGCTCCTACATGTTAAAATGAGCTAATTACATCATACAGTTAATAACAGAGCTCAATCTAAAAACTGAAATCTCCGAAGCTCTACTACTTCGATAGACCAACTATTATGACCATATTGTTTTACATGGACCCTAATGTGAACCTTAGCAAAATGAGGAATAATATTCAATTTTTGTTTTCAGACAACAAAAATCAATACATTAAAATTTCTAATGTAGGTGAGACTAAGAGTCAGCCTGTGATTATGAAAAAGTAGATGTGGTAGTCTGTACTATATTTATGTATTAGAACTTTTATTTCTTACTTTGTGCGTAGCTTTCCAAACATTGGAGTTGTTCAGGGGGCATTTTCTAGGAATTTAAAATGTTTTAACCTTAACCCTTCAGTAATTATTTTGTGGTAAATGAAAAGTTGCTATATAAGTTGAATTATGATAAAAAATACATGAAGATACAGCCTTATTTTTTTTTTTTTTTTAAATAGGGATTATATAGAGAAGACGTTCTGGGATCTGAAAGAAGAATTTCATAGAATATGCATGCTAGCAAAAGCACAAAAAGAGCACTTAAGCAAACTTAATGTACCAGACACTGCAACTGGTAAGGTTTGATTTAACACACAGTATGGGTAATATTAATTTTACTGGTGTTTACTTAAAATTGATTTCTTTTTGAATGTGAAAATATTTCAAAGCGCAAAGAAGCTGCAGCCTACACCCCTCTTCCTTATATTTGAATGGGTGAGTGCTGTTTAATATATTACATTATATAATTATTGGCTTTTTTTCTCTTTCTGTATTGTGTGTGGTACTGTACAGATTGAATTAATTGACATAATTACTAATCATCTTAAAAAGAAGTCCCACCTTGAAGAAGTATAAAATAAATATAGGTTATATCAAAAGTTTTCAGTTGCTGATCGGGGGTTTTATTAAACATTAAATCATGTTAGTAAGCAACCTTTAAGCCCCATTTCCATCTATGAGTAAGTAAAATTAGAACATAGGTCTGTTTTTATCTTCAGCCTGAAAGCTAGTTGAATGCTATGGATAGATTTTTATAATTTGGTTCAAGAAATAAAGACTTCACATTTCCCGAGCACGAGTTCTTTTGGAGGCACAAAGTAAAAGTTTAGTATAAAATAAAAGTTAAATGGATCATCTTTTTTACACATTGGTTACACTGTGTTTTTTAAAAGCTCCTCCCATCCCTAAAACCCCAGACTATCTTCTTGGTATTTGCTTTAGTAGTTTAATAGGAATAGCAAAATACCAGGGGTTGAGTTGGCCCCCAAGCAATTCAGTAAATAAAAAGAAAGTTAACTGATCACTTATGATAAATTCTCCTTTACTCTTATCACTTAAGATATTCTGTATACAATTCCCAAGAGATGTGATTTACAGTTTTCACTCTGAGAGATGTTTCAGCAGGGCTGACTGGCACCCCCATATTTAAAGATCTCTTCCCATATCTTTCCCATATCTAGGCTGTCTAAAAAATCATTTCATAATTTAAATTCACTTTTTGCTTACCACTACTACTATTTTATTTTCAGCAAAGTTACACAATGTGGTATTATAGAAATAAAACAGTTTTTGTAGATGGACATACTTTATTTCTTCCTCCTCTTTCCTCTCACCTCCCCAAAAACTCTTAATTCCTCCACCTTAATTTTTGTCATATTTTCATAATAGGTTTTTTGTACAAACTAAAGACACACTAGGTACTTCTGAGGTAAACAAATTATTTTTATTTAAAATATACTAGCCATACAGATGTAGTCCCTAGAATTCATAAATACGCTTTCTCAACATCAACATCTTATCAAAACATTGTAATGGTGATATAGTCTTTGTTACATAGAGAACTTACCGCATTATCAACAGCTTAATAGTTTGACCATTTTTGAATTACACAGGTCTGAATCTAAGTATCTATCTGTCAACTGGAACACTGTTTCAATTTTTTGCCCACTAAAACTGCTTACTAATGTTATTCTTATGTTTTATATTAACTGTGTCATAAATAATATATACATTATTCTTGAAATGTTTTAGATCTGCTGTGCTACAGGCTCCAGTGAATTTTTGCTGGGACCAAACAGAAACCAGAGTATCAAATACGATGCTTCTGGCAATAGTAGATTAAAAGGGGAAAGAAAGAAAAACAAATGTTCAGAAAAAAAGATGCCTATCCAGGGTTTCTAAGTATGGCTACAACACTAAATAAAAATAGAGGAACTATTTCAAATATGATTTGAATAATATTTCTGGAAAAAGTATATTTAACATTATTAGCCCTATATTTTTTCAATATTTTCATATCAATTTTATTAAAATTCGATCTAATTTTAAATAACCAGATACAGCTCATGAAAAATTACTGAGTTAGTAGAATTGTACATTTTCTTTTTATTACTGTCTTTCTTGTACTCACCCACATATGACAACAGTCTTGAGGAGAAATAAAGACAAAGCATGTTTTTTTAAGGTGCTATTTGGTCCATAGAGTAGGATCCTATTTGAATGGAGATTAGGAAAGAAGAATATAGGATTGATTACGATTACGGGGTTACAAACAACCATCAGGTATCTTTCTTTTATGAATATACAAGATAATTAAACTGAGATGTAATCTAAATGAACAGCCTCTACTTAAATTTTGAAAATCTAAAAATGTTTCCTGTTTTACTTTTTTCTTGGAAAAATAAGTATTCTTGAAATAAACAAAACAGAAAAGTAATTTGCTCATCTGATTGTTTCCCAATAGGGTGTCAGGATGATGAATGCTTTCATGTTCCCGTTTGAGTTTTCTAAACTTGAATTTCTAGTGGCCCTAGAAATCTTAGGTTTAAATTTTTTTTTTTTTTTTAATAAATGATAACTCTCACTGCTTGGACAAATTACCTCAGAAGATTATTTAAATATAGCTAAGGTTGTATGCCAGCTAGCTATGCTGAGAGAATACATCTGCTTTGTTTTCTCCATAAAGGGAGTAGGTCAGTCATTGGAAAAGTAGTCCAAATCATCTTTCTGTCAATTTCAGGACTTCTGTATTTCTGTATTGAAACCAGCCTTTCTAATTAGTATAATGGTTCAGAGCACAGGCTCTAGAGTTAGACTACCTGAGTTCTAGTGCCAGATCTACTCGCTATCTGTGTGGCCTTGGAATTAACCTCTCAATGTCCCAGTTTCTTCATATGTAAAATGAGTATAATAATAGTGCGGTGCAAACAGTTAACACCATCAGCTTCTAACTGAAAAGTTGGAGGTGTGAATCCACCCAGAGGCATCTCGGAAGAAAGGCCTGGCAACCTACTTTCAAAAAACCAGCCATCGAAAACCCTTTTGAGCACAATTCTACTCTGGCACACATGGGATCACCATGAATCAGAGTCAACTCAATGTCAACTGGTTACCTACAGATTATTTTGAGTATAAAATGAATTAATACATGTATAATGCTTATGAGTCGGAATCAACGCCAACAGGTTTTCAATAATGCTCATAAAGGCGCATGGCACATAGAAATGTTAGTAAGTGTTAATGGTCATTGATGGCGGCAGCAGCAGCAGCAAATTCTGCAGCATTCTTCCCGTTTCCTTGTGAAGATCATTTTGATAATTCTATCCTCATTCTCAGGTGTTAACAGGATTTGGTTACCTCATCAGTTGGTTTTTCTGATTTATTATCCACAGTTAGCAAGTATTATCTACAAAGATGGTGCTGTTTCCTATAATTTCCTGCCACTCACAAATCTACTGCAACAAAAAAAATGACTACTTGAGAGTTAATGAACTTTAAGAACCTCAGAGTTCAAAGAAATGTAGCTAAACAATTTAGCTTGGGCTAGATTGCTGGACCCTCCTTGTCATCAAGCATGGATAGAGTATCTAGTAAATGTAGGATATTATACTAGTTAGGCTTTGTAGAGAAGAGAATATAGATTGATTCAGAATGCATTTATTGATGGTATACTATCTGCCAGGCACTAGGCAAGGTATAGGGGATAAGTGGGGAACAAACCATAGTTTGGGGCCTCAAGAAACCTACTTTAATGAGAGAAATAAAGGTATACTTGCAAGTGCAATACAGAGTGTTTAGTCCTTCAGGACACTTAAAAGTCATGCCTATATCAGTCTTGGGGAGTCAGGGAGAGCCATCCAACAAAATCTATGTCTAAGCCAAGGTATGAAGAACAAGTCAAAAATTAGGCAAAGAGTAGTGGGAGGAAACACTTCAGCAGTCTGCACAGCACATGTAAAGGTCCAGAGACAAGAGAACATGGCTATTTTTAAAAACTGCGCAAAGCTAATTACGGCAAAGTTCATTAAGCCGAACGCTTAATCACTGTGCCACCAGAGCTCCTTGGAGGAAAGAAGGTATAGTGAAAGGTGAGTGTGGGGAGCTGACCAGGGGCCAATTATGGACAGTCTTATATGACTTTTCTGAGAGCTGAAGGCCTTGGAGAGCCATGAAAAGGTTTTAATGGGAAGGTAACGTGACCACATTTGTACTTTAGGAAAGCTACTCTGGGAAGAGGAGAAAAGCTGCAGTATAGAGAATGGATCAGGTAGGAGATAAATTTAGAGACAAGGAAGTAGTTCCAAGGCTGTTGCAAAAAGAAGCAGTAGTACATAACAGGGTGAATCAAAGAAGTTGGTTATATAGTACTACATATCATATCCAAATAGAAAGTATTTTGCATTGGAATGTGCTATGACAAAAAATAGAGAGATGGCATGAGTCTGCCAAGCCCAAAAGAAAAGGGAAAAGAGCTGACATTTGTCAAGTGCTTTGATGGCAACTGGTTGATTAATTGCCTACTAACCTGGGCAGACACTTTGTATACTCTGTCTACTTAAACCTACATCGTTGTTGAAGTCTTCACTTGTGAATTGGATACACCTTCACTAACTTTAACCTTTTTGAAGCGTGAATGTTTGTTGTTGTTGTTTTTTAACCATTTATCCATTTAAAATCTTTTGCAAACACACACATTACCAGCCTCACTGCCTTTTTGAACTGATATTATAGAGCATAATTTAGCTTTTAGTTTTTTCTAATGTCTCAGGGTCATCAACATGGAGAATGCTTTGATCACCGTTTTTTTTAATTGAGAAATATAGGCCTTGTTGGCCTTACACTAGACTGCAGTGTTTTCTGCAATCTTACATCTGCTTTTTTTGTTTTTCTTGTCTTCTCCATGCTTTCAGCTCTTCTTGTTGATATCTGTGTCTGCCTTTAACAACTCACACACTCTTTTAATTTGGTGCTTCTAACCAGCTAGGGAAACATCATCAAACTTGTTAGAATAAACCTAAAATGAGAATAGGAGTAAAATTCATACATCCATGGGCCTTGTGGCTCTAATTCTGGTTTCTCAGAAGCTCTGTTTACCTAGTTTCTGTCTTTTGCTTATGTCCTGGCAAGTTGAATTTGTCAGATAAGTAACTTTTAAATAAATGAGTTTCAGAGGCCCTGTTATCTACAGAGGCCGTAGTATCTACCCCTGGGTTAAAGTGAAGGCCTTTTTTTATTGATGAGAAAATCGTATAGTCACATACAGTTTTATTAACATGCATCCTGAGGTTTCATCCTTCATCTGCCTCTGCCTTCTTTCTTCTCCCTAACCGTCACCACCACCACTCCAGCACATGGATTATTGACATTAGACAGTGACTAAATTCATTGGTGATATAGTACATAGTTACATAATAATATTAGGAAGTAAATGACCTAACTTATATAGATTCTTTACGTGTGTGTGTGTGTGTGTGTGTGTACATATATATATATGTGCTTAGTAAGGATTTTCCTTCATAACTTACTTGTCGAAGTAAGTTCACAGTTGCAGCTTCCATTACTGACAAAGTGTTTAAATATATATACTATAAGCAAATGTGGTGTGGTATAACTGTGAACAAGATGCAAAGCTTACAGCACAAAATCTAGGGAAAGACAAAGTACTTAGACTAATAAGCTACATTTCCATTCACCCGCAGGATTCTGTTAATACTCCTGTGTGACACAGTAGCAAATGCAGAAATCCCGGTTGTCTTCTATTGCCATAAAAGCTAATAGGAAAATAATACTCATCTGTCCGAAGCTGGTTGAACAGATTTTTAAGAATGATTTGAATGTGACTGTTTCCCTTTTGTGTTCTTTTCCCCTGCAGAAACACAGTGCTCTGTGCCTGTACAGTGTACGGATAAAACCGATAAACAAGAAGCGCTATTTCAGCCTCAGGCTAAAGATGATATAAATAGAGACGCACCGTGCACCACTTCTGTCACACCGAGAGGACTGGGCCAAGATGAGGAAGACACCTCTTTTGAATCACTTTCTAAATTCAATGTCAGGTTTCCACCTATGGACAGTGACTCTACGTTCTTACATAGCACTCCAGAGAGACCCAAAGTCCTTGGTCCTGCCACATCTGAGACAATGTGCCAGGACAAATTTAATATGGAGCTCAGGAACAAGCCAGGAAACTTCATTAAAACAGAAGAAACTTTTTTTGAAAATCAGGGAATTGATCCCATAGCTTCAGCTATACAAAACCTTAAAACAACTGACAAAACAAAACCTTCCAATCTTGTAAACACTGTGGATAATGCTCCATGTTTGCCACCTGGAGACCATAATGCACTATATGTAAAAACATTCCCACTTCAGGACCCGTCTAATGGACCTTTTCCCTCCTTCGATCCCTCAGGAAGAGCTATCCGAGGACCACAGCAGGTAACTGTTTTGCATTAACAAATACATTATGTGTGAACACACATTTTGCCATAAATGCATAGATATGTATCTCTCTTAGGTTATCGACATTCTTTTTAAATTAATGGCTAGCCGAAGTTAAAGTTTTCAATAAAAAATAAAATCCTACAATAAATGACATGATTAGAAAATGTGAATATGGTAAAGCCCATAATAAGTACATTAAAATCTATGGCACATTTTAAAATACGTGTAAACCTTATTCATATCTAGTGTGGTGTCACTTTCTTAGTCCCTTATTCAAAGCTCGTTTACTCAATATCAATGTTATCACAGGATTCTTTATTAAATTTTATACTGTGAAACAAATGGTATTTTTTTAATTAAAATGTTCGCATATATCATCCTCATCTTTACAAGAATGAATAATTTTCCATAAGTAAATCATTGCATTGTATATTCCTATTTATCAAAGTAAGTGAACTATCTTTCAGCTGTCATATTCTCAGTTACACGGTATGTAGACCTATAAGGTTTGGTTTAAGTTTTGGTTTCTAGTCTAGCACTGAACATGTAGCCTAATATATTTTTTAAAATAAGCTCTGCATATGTATGATTTCAATCTAATACTTTAATTTTTTTTAAGTTCACATACTATTTACAGTGCCTGTCCCAGTCCTACCCTTCTTTTTAGATTTAGGTTCTATCACATCATTTAAGAAAATTAATCCCTAAAGGCAGTGAACATATATAATTGTTACAGTAATAATAAAAATAAACAAGCTCATGAAAATACATGTTGATGTAAATGTCTGTACAACTTGCATTTGTTTGATTTATCTTCTCTGCCTTGAAATATTTAATTGGAAAAAAAAACTTGAATACAGTTTGGTCTTATAACTACTCTTGTAGTTTATAGACTTTTAAATCATACAAAGGAAGCTGCAGTCATGCTGTGGTACATCTTAGTGGTAGGAAAAACTAAGCAATATCTGACAATAATTCTTAATTATAAACTCACTTATGTTCCACATTGAACCTTATTTCTCATCCTAGTTGCTACTAAATGAAACAAATTAAATAAATTTCATTTATTGCCGGTAGAATTCCTGTGGAGCTGTGAAGTACATCAGTTCTAATACTTGTTACTTTTTTCTCCATTATATCTCTTGCTTGTTCTTTTACTAGTTAGTCTGTGCATTCATGTTTCAGTAGATGGCACCCTGCATTGTGCATTTGCTTTCTATACTACCGCAAGAGAAACAGCTGGTATGTGATTACAACTTGATGGAGAAGTATGCAGCTTAAAAAGTGCAGGAGAATTGGTGTTGAGCTGTCACAAGACATGGGGCATAAGGTTAGATAATTGATATTTTGGCAGACAAAGCAAGAAATTAGTTTGTTTTGAAGTCCATGTTACAGTTTGGAATTGAAAGAATATTTCTAAAATGAATTTTTTTTAATATATATATTATTTTCTTTGTAATAATAAAGTTAGTATGATAAATCCAAAATTCTTGACTTGCTGATAGATACTAGCCAAGGGAAGTGAAATTTTAGTTACATGTTTTAGTTTTGACTTTATATCAGTCATTACTATCTAATACCTTTGTTTACACATTCAAGTAGCATAACAAAGTCTAAAATACATCTGCTTATTTTTGCTCTATGTGATTTTCATTTCTCCCTTACTTTTGCTGAGTCAGTGATTGGGGTCCCAACTGAATTCTTTGAAGAAATCCAATCTGAACTAATAGCTCCCAATGGGATAGGATAAATATGGACTTTGAAGGTAAATTGGCAGTGGAAGATTGGCTTACCAAATTTAGAATCTAAATTGTTTCCCAGTCCATTTCTTACTATTTTATAGATCTCAATAAGGGTTATCTTTAAAGTAGTAATCTTTTATTTAAATCCATACCAATTTCCCATTAGGGTGGTACATAGTAATCAATTACACTTTTTGTTTAAACTGCAAAACAGTAAAATTTGAATCTAGTTCACTCTAGCTAGATTTTTGCTTACATACAAGTATTACTACTTTTCATTTATCATGGAAAAAAATTTTTTTCTGAAGAAAATATTTTACCTCTAAGTTTCCTAACATTTATTTTAAATATTACTATTTTTTTGTGATAAAACTGCCAGATTCTCACAAAGGAATTGAGTCAATGTTATTATAAACTCTTCTGTACTGATATTTGAATGAATCTTGGTGCCTAGACAGACTTTGTATATTTACACCAACTGTACACAGCTGTCCGGTAATGTTTATAAGAAGACAGCAATGTGCAATTCAAATGTTTCAATTAGTAATACTACTGTTTATGTTAATAATTGGTTAACTAGATGCAAGGAAGTTAAGAGGATGAAAACTAACACTTGATCAGGTGCCGGACCTGGCTGTGTTACTGTAAAAACATTAGTGATAGGAGGATAAAAGGGTCTCTTCATGCTTCTCAAAATTGACTTGAGGAGGTGATTCTTCTCAAAGTATCAGAATTTAGAATTATTTTCTTTTGGCTCTTACACCAAGGTAATAAAGCAAATTTTAAAAATAATTTGGTTTATACAATTCATAAAAAATAGTATATTACAGTCAACATTTATTGAGCACCTACTGTTAATATTAAACTAAATATTATTTCTTGCTCTTCTGTCTGTTTTAAAAAAAAGAAAAAATGCAGTTGTTTAAATGTGGATATATGCTGATTATAGTGGAATGGAGGTGGTTCTGCTGAATTATAATTTTCCGTAGTTCTTTAATTGAACAGTTGTTGACAGGTCTCACTTTATTCTGGCACAGGGAAGGGTAAGAAGGCCAAATTATGCACAATAGAATAGGAGCAAAGTAACAAGTCAAAAGTGTGCATCTGATGTTAGATTTTGTTGAATGATTAAATATTTGACATTTCAAAAAACAATAATTGATCAGTGAACTTTGTTTACAAGTTTAAAAGAAAATGTTTTCTTTTCAAAAATCAAAAAACACTGATAAATGATTTATTTATTGCATATTTGCTTATAAATAGTAGTGAAATTTAAATTGCTTTTGATTAAAATGCCTCACACATATACATGATACCTAGTGTACCATGGACTAATAAAGACCCTATAACTTAATGTTTCTATTATAAAATAGAAAAGATAGAATTTAATAAAGGATCTAAAGTATTGACCTTTATTGCAAAACTACTGCCATTCTGATAGTGGGTGTTAGAAATTGCTAGTGTTAAAGCTGGCATGTGTTTAAATATGTGAAGATAAAATGCAGGAACTTGTGTCTCAAGTGGTTTTTAATCAAAATTTTGTTGTCCCTTATGAAAAAGAGAATTGAGTCATGCCTTCATGTTAACGTTAATGTAAATGTGATTTGCTTTCATATTAAGAAATTTCAGCATTTGGTTGTTGTTTTTAAGGAATTTCAAATACACACACATAACTCATTCAAAATGCAAGTTGATTTTAAACGCAAATAACGGAAGATATTTTTGTTTGTTTGTTTCCTGCAGCCTGTTTGGAAGCCCTATCCTAATGAAGACAGTGACTTATTGGTACTAAGTGGTACAGACTCAGAACTGCATATACCTCGAGTATGTGAATTCTGTCAAGCAGTTTTCCCACCATCCATTACATCCAGGGGGGATTTCCTCCGGCATCTTAATTCACACTTTAATGGGGAGACTTAAGACGCATTTGAAAACAGACATATCAAGTTCTATGCAATGATTTTGGGTTTGTAATACTATAAATACTTAATTGTAAACTTCGTTCAGGAAGGATTTTAGAAAAATTCAGTGCTATAGCTATTTGAATTTTTTTCTAAACTTAAATTTTGTAACTTGCTCTTATTATCTTTTAAAGATCATTCTGTACAAATCTGTAATTCATTGTATTCATGTTTAAGTGTTATTTCCATAATTCAAAATTCTGTGACTTTATGAAATTATATAATCATAATTCAAGTTCATTTCAAATATCTAAGCTTACTGCTTGAATTTCCAGTTAGAGCAACTGAATTTAGTAATGTTAAATGTTTATAGGGTTTTTTTTCCATATGTTTTCATTTTACAATATAGATTATTTATGATATAGGTGATGTTCTTTTTTAATAAAACTGTAATAAAGAATAGTAGACAACCTAAACATCTAAGTAAATGCCAAACCTAAGACATTTGTTGGCTAGTGATAAAATCACTGGTAAAAGTAAATACCTTAGGGGTTTTTTTTTAATAATATACATGGTTTTAATTTTTACCTTGTATATAGCTACGTGATAAAAATGAATTAGGCATTAAAAGGGTTACTTATGCTGTAATCACTAATGTGTTCTTTGTTTCTGAGTAAAAAGAAAATAAAGGAAATAAATCACCTTTTGGGAAAGTTCTTAAAAGTCATGTTTTCTTTCCAGTAACCAGATAGAAGGATAATGACCAGATATGATGGCATTTTATCACAACTGGGTCACTTTGAATTTTGAAATTGTTTTTCAAACTAAACTTACTGAAGAAACATGTTCGTATTTAATGGGAGCAAATCTAAAACCCTGTAAGAACTATCCTTATTTGTTAATTCAGATTAGAAATGTCCATATTCTTGTTGAGAAATTTGTTATCCATTGTTAGCAGCTTGACTGTTGGCCACTGGAAGACATATGAGAGAGAAGATTTTGTTTTTAACATTCTAAAATGAAATTCCCTTTTGTTTTTCTTCCCCATGATTTTTGCCTTTTGGGTTTCTTTTTTTCCCCAGACTTTTAAAAAATGCTTCCATTTTGTGAAGTAAACATTGATTTGCAACTCTGAAACAGAAATTAAAGCCATCTTGAAGCAAGTGTTTTGAGCCAGAGGGTTTGGGATAGGGGGGATTCAAGCAGGCTCTTGTGCCACCGTGAAGAGCTTAATGTGTAGAAGAATGAGAGTGGTGCCTCAACTTCTCAGGGTGCCAAGCACATCACATTGACATCTTCCTCACCAAGGTGACATAGCGATTATTAGGTATTCACTGTGAAGGGTTCTGAAGCATGTACATCTTTCCTTCATTGCCACTGGGGATGAATGGAAATGCCTAGACAATTACCCAAGCCTCTTCCCATCCCCCTACCTCCCGCCCACCCAGCCTCCCCTCTCACACACATATACAAAATTAAAAATAAAAATGTCCCAGAGTGTACCAGCCAGAATATACCACTGTACCTGTCTTGTGAAAGGGAGTTCTTTTGCCCTCTTTTAGAAGGGGAGAGCCCATCTCACACAGTTGACACCTACTAGCCTGCTGATAACCAAAGGACACTCTCTAGCCAAGAAGGTGATTCAAACAGTCACAGACCCGTCTCCTCAGTCCACCCCTTTCCCACCTCCATCACTTTTAGTAAGAGCGGGTGATGCTGTTTTCTTTTGGGTTCCAGCTCTATCCTAAGCCCCATCTTCCGACGGACGGAGGCCCTCTTGGACCACAGAGAGGGGCTTGGAGAGCAGGCTCCTGTCTCTGCCTGCTGAGGTGGCTCTGGCCGCAGCTAGAAAGGTGGAGCGGGCACCCGCCAGGTCTCTCCTATCACTGAGTGGTGCAGGGGCTGCCTCTTGGCATCTGCTAAGCGTGGCCGGGTAAGAACAGCTCCCAGGTAAAAAAGCTGCACACACGAAACGCTGAGTCTGAAAAAAACCACCCCCGCCGAGGCGAGGCAGTTGTGATCGGGATGCCTGAGAAGTGGGAGGTGAATGTCCTCAGGAGGGCCCCCCCAGTGCAGCTTTCCCCGGAGGCTGAGGCTGCTGCCAGCGGGGACATCTGCTTTCTTACACTCCAGCCTGGCTCCCCCCGCCCCCTCAGCCCCGGGTTGCGTGGTTATTTTACCAACATGGGGGGAGGGAGAGCACGAGGAGTTAGAAAAGGGGTGGATAGAAGCTCAGGAGATTTTCTTCCCACTCCCCCACGTCCCCTCCTTTTTTCTTCACATCTTTTAACCTTCAAGGTAAAGACTTTATAAATATGAAACAATAAGTGTGTCCGCTGGCTCCCCGGCCCGCCTTTTCTGCTCGCAGGGGCTGCCCGGTGCCGGGCCTTGCCCTTCTCTCCATCCCCCCCCGAGCTGGGCAGGGTTTCGGCGGTTTCGCTGGGTGCAGGGGCCGGCCGGGTGCGCTCAGGCTGTGGCGCCTTCTCTCCCGGGCTGCTGCCTCGACAGCTGCTTGTAGCTACAGTAATTAGACTGTCAGTGCTTGTTAGAGGAGAGAGGGGAAAACACGCTTCTGACAGCAGATTCCGAGACTACCCAGTTTGTTAATTTCTAAGAGATCTTTAAAGCATTAATTGAGGTCTCCCCAACTCTCCCCTCCCGTCCCTCTCCCCAACTCCTCCTTTCCCAAAAATATCTTTAGGAGAAGAGAATTCTCTACGCGTAGAAGCGGTGTTTCCCACAAAACTGCAACGCCCCCCCCTCCGCCCGCTCCGCACGCACCTACAACCTGTCTTGCATATCCATGTATATGCACGCATGTATATGCGTAAGGTTAACTCGGCGGAGGCCTCGTTCGTTCAAATAGGAACCAGGATTACATTTTAAAATAATAATAAATAAATAAGAAGAAAAGGGGGGAGGGAAGCAGAAGTCGGGAAGAAAAGAGAAAAGCAGCAGGCTGATTACGAGGTGTCAAAACTGCCAGGAGCAAGAAGGTGATAGCAATCAGGGGTGAGAAGAGTGCGGCATTCGTGCGGGGCAACTAATTATCCGTCTCATTTGAGAAGAGCAGCATTTGAGGCAGCAGCGTTCGCCTGCTGAACGGTGACAGATTGGCGCGGAGGAGAGGGGAGGTGTTAAAACAATGGAGCCGGGCGCGCGAGCGCTGCTGCATGCTAATCAGCCCTCCCTCCGCCTGCCTGCCGCGCTCCCTCCTTCCTCTCGGCCTCCCTCCTCCGCGCTCCCTCCTCCCGCCTTCTTTCCAGCGGGCCCGCCGCCGTCGCCACCCGCTTCCTGCTCCCTCGTTTTCCCGCGCGTCCTTCCCGCCGCTGGCAAGTGGAACCCAGCCACCGCCACCACGTCCTTCGCGGCCGGGAGCCCGGCGCGCAGCCCCCCGCGGGCACCTCCGCTCGCCAGGCCGCTTGCGCGCCGCCGCGGAGCGCAGCCCCGCGCTGCCAGCGCCCAAAGGCTGGCGCTGCGCGAGCGCCCACGCCCTGGAGGCTTCTTCGGGAGTGGGGTCAGGGCCCGCGTTCTCGACTCTGCGTTTTGGAGAGGCCGAGGAGCCTGCATTCTCGCGCACGCTCACTGCCTGTTGGTGACTTGAATGCGTTGGGCAGCGAGTGGGAACAGAAGCAAATTCGGGAGGGTGAGGGACAGGGGAGGGAAGAGAGTCGGGGTCACAAAGGCAAGGAAGGCCCATTTACGGACTGCAGATTCCCTGACCCGGCCCTAGCTTGGCCGCCACCCCAGAGGCCTCCCCAGCCCGTCCAGGGCAGTCGCGCCCCCGCGGGCCCGCAGCGAGTAGGGGAGTCAGCCCCCAGCAAGTCTCTGGCGTTGCGCCCCTGCCCAGCGTCCTTTCTCCCCACCACGCCAAAACTCTACGTTCAAGATTTAATAAGCCCAGAGAAGACAAGTAAAGGGCCTTAGCATTAGCTGAGTTGTGCTTTCAAGGCTCGACCTCCTGACCCCAACATTAGCCTAAGGGACCGTCTGGACTCCCTCGGATACACCATAAAACTGTCGGGGGTGAGAGAAAAGCCATTAGGGAACTGGTCACTTCACCCCCTTCCCGGGAGGCTGTGGGGACGATAGCAAAGGGCAGGCATTTCAGGCAGCACAGCTCCCAGCCTGGCTACTCCCCTCAGTGCTCTGGCCTGAGAGAAGCTGGTTACAAACAGCAGAGCCTTGGCTCTTTGGCGACAGAGGATCCAACAGAATCTGAGCCTCTTTCTGGAAAAAAGTGACGAGGCTGGCGGGGGGCTTAGGAGTTTTGATACAACTTTCCCCTACTTTTTCCCGATTATTGAACTTGTAACTTTTGCTTAAAATGCACTCCCATTCTTACCGTTAAAATATTTCTACTATTACAGATTTACATAAACTGCCCTTAGAAATTAAAAAAAAAAAAAAGACGCACTTCTGGTTTAAGTAGGTTAAACAAACAGGGCTATAGGAATTTCGACTGAAGAATGGGATTGCATGCAATTCCTTCTAACTTGTCCCCATGCCATTTAGGTAACCAGGTATCTAACATAATAAAACTTCCTCCCCCCCCCAAGCCATAGATAGAAAAGGAAAACACTTGAAAGATAATCTATGCACTTATATATATTTTTCTTTTTGCTGACCCTTACCATGGCATAACTTTACATACACAATTATTCCTTTTAAAAAGTCAACTTAAAATGTTAAGCTTTGATAAAGCTCATAATAGTTTCTTTTAAATTATTCTCTCCCCTGTGTTTGTAATGTTTTATGATAAAAGTACATGGAAATAAAGATTATGTGAGTAAATTTTGGCGTTTTTGTATCATCATTATTGATCCCAGTTATATGAAAAGCTACACAAATGTACCAAGAGAATCGTTTTTCTTTTTACCATACGGCCAGGCATGTCAATACAGTAGCCGAGTGCTAGATTATTAGGCTCTACGAAAATAATACAGAGTTTCAAAAAGTTCTAATATTGAGAATTATAAGAGTTACATAAAGAATTGTGTATAAATAACAGTGCTTTTTGGTTTCTACGCTTAGGAAAACCACTAAGCAGTCCTCTCTGCCCTTAGCCCATCACAGCTTTTTCAGTGCTGGAGTATTATTTGGCATTTGAGAAATTCCCTGGCATCCGATTTTATTAAAATAGCAACCTATCTAACAGCAAAGAAAAAAAATTTATTAATATAAACCCGGAGATTCAGGTGCTCCATCAACATCAAAATGAAGCAATTTAGGACATACTCATCAGTCTTTTCTCAATTTTCCAGTTCTACAGAAGAAATCTACCTCTCTGAAGCTGTGAACCTATAGAGTTCAAGTAAATTTAGTTCATTTCCATATTATGTATTTCTAACTTCTAATCAAATTTTTTACCTTCCAACAACTTGGTTTTTATGGCTTTATTCTGGTTTCTTCTCAGTCTCTGAATTTCACTAATTTGCATGATCGTTTTAATGGTGTATTTACAGATAAGTTTTTATTTGCACATAAGGACAAAAAGGTGAAGTGAAATTTGGTCCCAATGGAAACCTGTTAGGTTCCCTGAACATATGGCTCATTGGGCTGTTACTTCCTTTTTGAGATCATTTTCCAAGATTTTTTAATATATACATCAATTTGACATCAGTTATAAAGAAAATATATTGGCTTTGAAGATGCCTCCACCTGGGGCATATCTCTTAATAACAAACCATGTAGTCAGGTGTCCCTCTGAATGTACAGGTTTCCAGTCTCTGCGAACAGGGCATAATTTGGAACCAGTCAGAAGTGACAGTTGATTTGCACTCTCTTTGGAATTAGGTACTTCTTTGCATTCTTAGAACGTCACAATGATTTGACTAATACGGTTTAGGGTTGATGGCTTAAAACTCTTTTTCCGAAGGGTGTGCATTTGGAATCTACAGTATTAACCATGATTTCTCTCAGTAATACAAGTGATGTAAGTCTCAGTTGTTGAAAGTGTGTGGTGCCAACTTAAGACTTAAGGGGAAAATCACAGCACTTTGAAAAAAGATGTAAATGTTCAATTGGTAAAAAAAAAAGGGGGGGGGAACCGTGCTAAAACGTGTTCCTATTTCCATTATGCTTAATTTACTATTCAAAACAAGTTTTTCCTAATAAGCTCTATTGTTTCTTTCTGTTTTGTAAAATTTAATATGTGTGAGACAAAAACCAGATTCAGAATGTGAATGAAGTCTGTTTAGCGAAAGATTGTTATGGAGCTTACAGTTCAAGAAGAGCCTCAATAAAAGAAACATGACCTTACATCATTGATAGGATATAGAGAAGCAAGTCTCTTCTGTCTTCATTTCTCAGAACCGGTAACTAGATTGCCAGCTTCCTCCAGGCTCAAAGCTCCTCATGGATGAATTCGTGAACTTAAAGTGCAACGAGCCTAGAATATTCAGAATGATGATGCCACATATATTTACTAAATATCTGTAGCTTTCACTTTATTGCAGACCTCTTCTATCTGAGGCCTCAGTCCCCAAATATGACTGAATTATTTAAGTTCTCAAGCATGTTACCCCCTTGTCCTGCCCTGTCTATACAGGATTATACGTCTTTAAATCACTAGGGCTTTGGAGAATATTTGCGCCTGATTATGGAACCCCTTAATGTTTAACCAGTCTCCTGCCTTTGAATATTCCCTTGGAATCAGGAATGCGCAGATAACCTGGAGTGTGCCTGTTCTCCCTTTGTTGTTTAGGACTAAACCATGAATAAATTCAAAAATATCTTGCTGATATCCTTTGGAAGCATTGTAGAAAAATTAAGTTATTTCTTATTAATTATCTCAAGGAACAATTGTTTTTTTTTTTAAAATTACTAAATCCTAAAGACTGTCTAATTCAACTCCCTTTTTGTGTGTGTGGGCTGGGGAACCTGAGATCTAAAGAGACTAAATGAGTCCCTCAAACCTACTCAAATAGCTAGAACTCAGCTCCAGCTCCCATGGTTTGTAATCCACTATTTTTTCCATAATAATCCCTCACCTCAAAAAGTATATACATCCTGGCTTTGTACTTGTCTTTCTAGGAAACTTAAATCATTAAGTCAAAAGTCTGTTTACACAGAAACTGACCATTACACTAGACCACAGAAGACAGCGGGGAGCCTGACATTACCTGACAGTAAAAATAAAAATGGGGTGGGCTTATTATTTAGGGACTGTCCATTGATTACCACCCTAACAAGGGCCCCAGCACAGTGTTGCTGGGAGGAAGAAGCACATTAACGTACTAAGGGTTAAGCATTTTTCATCCTATCCTGACAAGGCAACAGCAAGCGCTGTAGTGTATTTTTTAGTTTGAGATATAAACTAAGCTAGGAGAGAAGATAAAAAGGATTTGTATCTCTAAAGCATGGAGTTAAACCTCACCATAACCCCCATGCCACAATGCTAATTTCTTAAGAGTCCAAATTCTGAACAAAGGTTTAGGGTTTGTCTGGGAAAGGAAAAAAAAAAAAAGTAAACAAAAAACCCAAAGACTAGCAAACCAGTATGAATTGGAAGTGAGCCTATGCATTTTCTAAAACTATTAAACTGGAACTAAAACATTCTCTAAACAAAAGAAATATTTCATCAACCATGTATATGAGACTAAATGGGCACATCAGCCCAAAAGCAAAGTTGAGAAGGCAGGAAAACTGGACAAATGGAAATGGGGAACCCAAGGTCAAGAAGGGGAGAATGCTGATACATCGCAGGGTTGTCAACCAATGTCACAAAACAATTTGTGTATTAATTTCTTAATGAGAAATCAATTTGCTCTGTAAACTTTCACCTAAAGCACAATTTAAATAAAAATTTTATTTGGCTCAAGACTTGGCCTTCACAAGTCTCGAGATGGCTCAGGAGGATGTCTTGGCCTTATACAGTATTGTCTTCCCTTGAGTGTTGGTGAATCAACTCTGAAAATAGCTCTCATTAGACAAGTAGTTTCTCCATTTGTAGTTGTTAAATAGTACTAACCACCAGAGATAAAGGGGCATTCTGTGTGAGCATATTCACACAACTTCAAGCAATTGGCTTAAAAGGAAGGCTAGCTCACTGGGAATCCAAAGTATCAGGAAGGGTGATAAACTTTGCTTGAAAAAGCTCTCTAACCAGGACTGGGCAAGAAATGCAAGCAGCAGGCTTCTACCATATAACAGCTTTCACACACACACACACACCCCAACATGCAAAGACTCACTGGTTTTGTTTAGTTTTTCCTGGGGCTTTATTATTGACATTTTGAAAGTATTTTCTTTCCGCATTTTCAAGAACTGGATGAGAGTATTTCTAAGGTTAGAGTATTTGACAAATTTCAGAGCAGATTCTGCTCTACCCTTCCACCTTTAACGTTTTCAAGTCCCAACTTTGTTTTGAAATAAAGTGCCAGTGAATAATGTGGTTCTCCACTAAGTTTAGAAACACTAAATAATCCCAACAGAGAAATACCATTAAAACTGGCACTTTGCATCCAGACATGGGATGGCATCAGCAATTGGCCGATGAGGGGTGTGCTCCTTCCGGTGAGACCAGCAAGCCAGCCTGAGGGAAGGAACACTGGCCCAATTACTAGTGAAGAATCAATAATGACGCCACCATTTCCTCCTGAAATATGAGGTCATGTCCAAGTTGTTTTAATGTTTCTTCCTCTACCCTACAATATGCTTGGAAAAGTATGCTTAAACTGTAATTCAATTTCCTTTCCAAGACAAGCTTGCATAAAAATGTTCTAAATACACTGATTTAATATTCTTCAGAGCATGAGCCTTGCTTCTGTGTGGTTTCTTTAATAAAATATTACTTAATTAGGCTTGCCAGATTTAGTATATAAAATATCCAGGACTACCAGTTGAATCTTAATTTCAGATAAACAACAAAAAAATTTTTTTGGTCTAAGTATGTCCCATGCAATATTTGCAGTACTATTTTTTAATATCATATTCACCATAAAGTTATATGGTCAAATCTTATGTTTTCCCCTGGCGGGGGAGGGGCAGGGGGCGGTTGTGTGACGCTAACACCCTTTCTCCTGTCCTGAATTTTCTTTCTTCCTTTTGCAGCCTACGAGAGGCTCGGTGCCTCTTACACACTACCATTTGCTGGTACATACCACTTCTTTTGCTCTTGACTATACAATGTTTCGTGTGGTGTTTAAATGTGTTTATATAGTCTCCTCCAAGATAATGTGAGCTTTTTTAAAAGAGAGGGCATGCTTATTACATGCTTTCTACTTTTCACTGAGCTCCCGGCGTCCTTCTTGTCTCTCCCTCCACGATGCCTCAGGCGGCTCAGGAGACACACCTTGGGAATTCTTTCCTCACATCCTCTATGCAGCTGTAAAGCGAAACTGGGCACTCGGGAATAGGGCCCCTGAAGAAGTACGGGAAGGGAAAGGAGAATGCAAGGAGAGCTTTTGGGTCCTTTCTTGTCCTGCATTCGGAAGGGTTGAGGGGCGGACGTAGGCCCTTCCCTGAGGCCTGGCCTAAAGGCGTCCTTCCGGCGCCCGCCGGGCCTTGCCCCTCCAGCCTGCTGCCCTGCAGGGCCCCACGAGGCCAGGAGTCCGGACGCCTGGGGCCCTGGGCCCCTTTGCCCTGCTAGCGGCTTGGCGGGGCCGACTGCTCCCGGCGCCCGAGGTCGAGGGAGGCCGAGAAACCTAGTCTCCAGGGCGGCCGCTGGGCGCCTCCCTTTAGCCAGGCGATTCTTCCCCTCATTTGTTGCATTGTTTGCATTAATATGAATATCTTGTTCTGTTTGTTTTGTCTCCTGGGAGCCAATAAAGCTGTGAGTTTTTTCTTTACACCAAATGCAGCTCTACGGGCGATCAATCAATGGGTAGTCTTTGGATAATCTGTGAGAGTGAGAAATCTAATAAAGCTAGCGACTAAAAAAAGGAAAACAAAATCTATTTTTCTCTTAGGTTAACTATGTCAGGATTAGTGTTTCACTTCTGCTTCTTGAGGTGGGTTTAACTTTTTTTTTTTAAGCAAATGGATCTAAATGTCAAGATGGGAGGGGGAGGAGATCTGAGGGGAGAGTGAGAAGAAAGATGAGGGATGTTTAGGGGCCTTTAACATTTTTTCATGGCTGGTCGGTTCTTGCAAGAAGAGGAAAGACTGTACTTTCTGACGTCTTCTTATGTCAGAAAGAGGATTCTAGTTAAGATGCACTTGGGCAAAGGGGCCCTCCTCCAATTTTCCAAGTAGACGGGAAATGTAAATTAATAATGAAGTTAACTAAGTACTTTTAATAATCAAGTTGCTAGTAGTGTCGTTTGCCCCCATGACTTCTTTCCTCCTGCCAGACTATAAACTTACTCAGCAAAATGCATTTTTGGAAGGCCCCTCAGCTATCCTGAAGCAATGCAAGAAGGAGGAGAAAGATCTACCTCAGCTGCTGCGGTTCTCCTCACAGCACAACGCAACCTAAATCATTTATAAACAGATCAAAATAACAATCTGAATTATCTAACATTAACAGCTGAACTGAAGGGCCCAAGATTATGTGATGAATTGTTAAATTGCAGTAGCATTGTTTTGGATTGCTAATTAAAAAAAAATAAGCAAACCCCATGACTCTAGATATGACAACTGAAAATACCCACAAATTATTTAATAAATGAAGCGTCTAACAACTTTAACACTTCCTGGTCGCCTTGTTAATAAATGTAATTTGAGGTAGATTTTAAAAATCTTCAACCTAAACAGTGAATTCATTACGCGCCATTCAGATCTCTGGATGCCTATGGACTTCTTGGAATTAGGTGTTAAATAGACAAAAGTGAACCAAACTGCCTTTAAAAGCACAGCATGACCATGTAATTCTTTTTCCAGTTTGTGGTAAAAAATGATGAAACTTCTTTCCAAGTAGCTATCACCCAGATTTAGTGTGAAAAGTAGTGTAATTGTAATTCACGCCATCAGGGTCTATCGCTGATAGACGATCAGCTGTTCTGTAGTGGGGAGAGGCTTTCTTTTCAAATAGGAAAGCTGCCAAGTGCTCTGCGATACCTCCAGCAAGCTTATCGGATTGAGTTCAGAGCCAAAACAGCAGCTGCACACATATGCAAATTGGCAATTAATAGTATAACATTCTGCAAAAAAAAAAAAAAAATGTTTAAAAAATTTTTTAAAGAAAATGAAAGAAGCTACCTGAATGTTAACCTTAAGTGTGACTGGGACGTCTAGGAAGAATGACTAAGGATTAATTACTCTCTGGAGAGGACTTGCTCTTTATTACCTTCTCTCCTGCAGATCAGGTCTTTGTTGTCTTGCTGAGTCTTATATGTTTCCTGGAACACAACAATGGGCTCTACTGGAAGAAGTTTAAAAACAACAAAAAGCCTTTCTATTTTGATTCCAGAAAAGGAGGAAATTAAGTCCTATCCATTGATCATTCTTTCTAGACACGGAAATCACAAAGCAAGAGCTTTAGCATCTTCTCAAAAGAGACATTTTATTCTGGGTGTCATCATCTCCTTCCATTACAGCTTGCATTACATTAGAAACAAGCCTCACGTCCTGGGGTGCTGCCTGTCTCTGTCTTGCTTTCTGTCTGTCTCTTCCTCCCATTGACAGGAATGCCGTTTGTAAGCATCACGCAGCAGTTTGCAGAAATCCAGCAAGGTTTATGGTTTATGTTACCCAGCATGCATAAACACAACACTCTCAAATGTTTAAAAGAAAAAAGCATATGAATTTGTTAAATTTCTTAACATCCTGGTATCCCCTCCCCCTGCCCTAATTCTCATACACCCAAGAATACTCTTGTCCCTGATACAGTCATACAACAGTTGTGGCTGGGATTAGGTTGACAACCTAAACCCTAAGAAGGCCCTGGCATTTTCACAGCAGTTTCACCAATGCTTTGATTCTCCCTCTTCCACTCTCAGCTCCCTTTTTCTCTCTCCCTCTAGCACAGGAGTGGGGTGATTAGCAAACGTTTCAGATAATCTGTGAATTCTTAATAGTCATATTTCCGTGTATGAGGATCTCCTTATTTCTGGGATGTGGCAAGCTTCAGAAACCTTGGCGTTGAGGGTTTTACAGCTACTTCCAAGTTGCAGGAGTTTGAAATTTGGGTCACTTTCCTCCCATGTGTGAGGGAGAAACCCATTGCCATAGTTTTATTTTGCTTAATTTTTCTGGATGGTTGGGGTGAGATTGTATCCAGCCCTAGTTGTAACACGCACCCTAAGTGCAGAATTACAACCATTATTTCTGCCTTTTCCTCTCTTTATCGCCTACATTTCTAGTGTTATTACTTTTAGTTTTATTGCAAATCAACTGTCTTTAGAAACATTCTTTTTCCTACACAGTAGAGACACTTCTCTTATAATCTGAGACAATTTTAGGATTATTGACCTTCCAGTTGAAAGAATACTGTGCATTTTCATTGACAACATGTGCTTTGAAGCTTGAATATAAAAAAATTTAGTTAAAAAAAATCATTTTCTCCAAAATCATGTAGATTTTAAATATATTTGCTTCGATTTCTTGGAAATAAAAATTTTGGATTACTGTCAATTAACCAATCAATCCCACTTGGGGTGCAGAAAAATTTGAGCCCCTTGATAAGAAGAAAAAAATTCTTCCTCTCAATAAACAGCTCTGGGTCAATAGGTTGCGCTTTTCTAAACATTTAAGACTAACAGCATTTTTTGTTGTTGTTTGGTTCTAATAGAAGCTATGTTCTAAATATTATAAATGTATGGAAGAGAAAATGCCAAGACGAAGTTTTATTCTTAAGTAAACCATTGTTTTTCTTGATTTCTTATCCAATTTGAATGCATTGTTAGATGTTTCCATTTTCTTATGATTAAATGAAAAGTGGTTTAAAATGGTATAGCAAGTCAATTGAAAAGTTGCTTTTGAATAAAACAGTAAAATAAGAATGCCAACTTTCTTTCCTTCTCTATAACTTCATTAACATGGTTGTATAGACATTTGCATGTAAAATGTAGTTAACAAAAATTACACAGAAGTAAATTTAGTCCTTTAGTGCCTACCTCTATGGTGAAATCAGACCATTTGGCATAGTTTGAAGTCTTCCAAGAAGCCTGGTTTCCACCTGGAAAATAAATCACTAAATTTGAATGTGTTACTTATACTATGGTGAGTTGTCTATCTGTTACATTTTATTTTAGTGCATATACTAGAAATTGTATTTAGTGTTCTAAAATTGTCATCTGTCAAGGTAGAGAATTATAATCATATAATTAGACCCAGAAAAACTGTACTGACTTTAGATTATTTTGGTGCTGTTACAAATATGATGCATTTTTTTTTTAATTCAGAAGCTCATATGTTTAATTGTCAAATTTTGAGATTAATTTAGATTGGCAATAAATGTTATAACCAAAGTGTATTTTCTATGCATTTATTGAAACATAGCTAATGCTTATACACAGGTTTTAACATGACACGTATGCACAATTCCAAACTCTAACTACTTCCTTTGCTTCACCTTTAAATTGTACTTCATCTCAAAATTTTCTGTTTGATAAATATAGAACATTTATCAAGTTATTGTATTCTCAACTCATCAATATAGTCTACTGTTTTAAATCATAAACAATTTGATTCTTTCTGGGTTATGAGAACTATTTTAAGATTCTATCATGCTTGGTAGAGGGTCAGAGGAAAAAGGAAGGCCCTCAACGAGATGGATTGACACAGTGGCTGCAAAAATGGGCTCAAGCATAACAACAATTATGAGGATGGCACAGAAGCAGCAGTGTGTCATTCTGTTGTACACAGGGTAGCTATGAGTCGGAAGTGACTTGACGGCACCTAATGACAACATGTTGTATGACACACAGTGAGATGGTTGGTGAGATGTTTATTGTCAATGAAGATAACACTTGGTTAAATCATCCAGATAAAAACGGTTTTATAATGCTACAGGTGTACAGAGGGGAAAGGAGATGAAGGTGTGAGGCCATGGTTTAGTAAAAATGTATTACTACAGCCAGTGAAAAGAGAAAACCATGTTTCTCATTAAAATGGGGTTGTAGGTTTTTCTTTATTCCAAAGAATAGTGTATTAGTCTCCTAAAGGAAGCAACATTTCTTTCTGAAATTTATATTTTCTAAGTTGAGTTAAATAACTAGAACAGACGTGTACTCTCAAATCCAGAAACCTTATAATTCACTACAATATACTCAAATATGTCTAACTGTTATACCACCTTCATAATGATTATAATTTTTGTTTGTCATTTTTCCATTCTAAAATACTTTGTGAATCCAGGTGAATACGTAATGGATACCACTTTCTGTGGGAGTGAGAAGAAGAAAAACTTGAGTCATATTTAAAGATGGTATACTTGAGCAACATAATGTTAAAATCTTTTTTCTTACCACAGGGCATTTGTTTTGAAGAATTCATCTGGAAGACTTAGGACATTTCCTACCTAGTAAACTAAACATGGAGCCGTTACGTAAGATGATAAAGGGGGTTATTTTTAGAAAATCATGTCTCTAGGACTTTTACTTGGCTATTGGATTAATAGTCTAAGAAATGATGGCTGTAGAATAATACTAATAATTTCTTGGTTAAGCTCTCTTGCTTTGTGCTAGACACCTCACATGCATTCCCTCATTCAATCGTAATAATCACCTCATAAGACCAACATTAATATTTTTATTTTACTGTTGAGGAAAGGAGGTTAAATTTAAGTCATATAGCTAGTTAAGGCATAAACCCCTAGGTCTCTGGGACTCCAGCATCCATGCTCTTATCACATGATCCACTTCCATCCTGATATCTGAAGGATAGAGGCATAGAGGAAATTAGAAAATGGTCTCTTTCCCCTCTTAAAATTCCACTTTTCTTTTACTAAATCCAAAAAAGCCAATGGAGTGATCCAAGAATTTAGCAGAGTAGTCAAGGTTCATTTGATTAGGAGGTCTTTACATGACTAGAAACAGGATTGCTTTGGCACATGCATGAAGACTCAGGCGATCTACACATCCATCCTCAAATTTAGCAATTCGCAGCAGTTAGCTACACGGACAGTTTTGTATGCATTGCTAAATGCAGACACAAAACTGCATTTGCAAAAAGAGGAAACCCAGTTTAACTAGGTTGCAAATTTGGCCCTAATTTAGCGTAGCATTTGTGATACATATAGGTTAGAGTGACATTTATATAATGGTGTGAAATATGAGAAAGTTCCAATGCTAGACACAAAGACTTTTTAAAAATTGCTTTGCCTACTTTGGTTGGTTTAAGAAACAGGAGGAAAAATTTGGTTTTTCAAGTGATGGGAAGCCTTTAAGGATGTTGGAACACTGTTCGGTCCCCTGGGGTTCTGCCTGCTGTACAATTTTAAATGTCTTTTAGCTAAAAAAATTGGCCAACAAGGGAAACAGAGATGAAATCTCTTCTTCCTTATCTGGGAAGTGAGAAGCTATAGGTGGTTAACATAATCCAATCGTGATAGTCAAATAAATGGCCAGCTTTTGGGGTCAGAAAGCTTTCATCATTCCTCCTAGCTAGCGTATCTGTGTAACTGGAGTAACTATATATTATAATTTAGAAATTTTGTCCTTATGTTCAGTTGTTGATGTAAGTTTCAGTTTGAGAAATATAGCCAGAAATGAGACTAGATAAATATACCATGTTTTACATAAATGCTGCAGTCATGGTACCTGAAGCTAGATCCATCTCTCCAATGAAAACCACTGGAGGGCAGTGTTTTCCCCTTTGGGAACAGCACCTGGTTTTAGATGGAGAATGCACTGATGTGTTAAAAGGCATCTGGGTTGTAGAAAATGAGTTGTACTTCTCTTTCAGGCTTTGCTTGGAATTTACCCCTTCCCGTTTATATGCCATTCAGGTTGTCACTCGTCATACTACCAGCCAAATTAGTCGTACCTAAACTCAGATCCCAAAAGAAGATCATGTGCAATATACACTATTTGGGTATCCCTTAAAGTTTTTTTTTTTTTTTTTTAAAGTTTTATATTAATAAACCATTGGAGGATCATGCAACGTTTATTTTGCTAACTTAAATACCATTGCCCTTGGCAATTTCAGTATTTCGGTAAGATTTCACTAGTTTTATTCTCAACGTAATTTTATTACATATGGTACATGTGTTTATCACCAAATCAACAGTCAACATTTCCTAGAAAATACAAATGAAGACTTTCGCTAGAAGATTATTTAATTAAAAGAACAATAACTTGTTCCCTCAGCAACAGTATGTGGGAAAATAGATTATTTTTATTAAAAAAAAATCTGTTGTGAGTATTCAGTTACAAAGTTGCACCTATTTATGTTCCCATCCATTGAAAATTAAAGCTGGATTACATAATATGGCTTGAAGGGATCAATTTACTTTTACTTAAAGACATATAAAGCTAATTGAATTGTTTTTACTTGTAATAGTTCTGTTTCATTTTTAAAAATGAAATGTCACGTATTTTAGCTCTATGGCTTTATCCAACAAAAGATTGCTATTCTTACAAAATGAACATATAATATTAGTCTAATAATTTATTTGATTTATTTTTTTCAGTGCCTAGAAGCTTACCTGGGACTGTACCTAAACAATGCAAGGCAACCAGGTACTTGAGAAAAATCATTAATTTCAATGTCTGTACCATAATCATTTAAAGAAATGTTTGATTTTTATAACATTGTTTCTCATTACAAAGTAATACATGTTTATTTTGGAGATTATTAAAATAAAAAAGTAATATAATAAAAATCACCCATAACCCAACCACTTAGAGATAACCACTGTTAACAGTTTGGGGTATACCCTTACAGCATATTTTCTATGCATTGAGACATATTAAAAATAATTAGGATACATGACATTACTCATTTGTGAGCTACATTTTTCACTTAAATTATATCACAAACATTTTCTCAGGTCATTAAATATTTTTTAACAGAATTATTTTGAATGAGTGTACAGTATTCCATAATATAAATGCACCAAATTTATCTAACAAGTTCTCTAATGTTGTGTATCTAGGTGATTTCTAATTTTTCCACAATATAAACAATGCTGTGATGAACATCTCTATAGATAAATTTTTGCATATACCTATAATTATATCCTCCAGATATTTCCAAAAGGGGAATTTCAGGGTCAAAAAGCATGTTTTGAACAAGTTTTGATAAAGTGTCTTCCAAAATGGAAGTGTATGAGTGTGTCCATTTACCTATATCTTTACCAAGTCTAAATGTTATCAGGTTTTTAACCTACTCTAACTTGATATTTGGAAAAAAAAAATTTTGTGTGTTTTTAGCTTGTGTTACTTTGGTTACTTAAAAATTTTAATATTTATCATTTATAGTTACTTTATGACTCATTTATTTCTATCCAGCATCCATTTTTTATCTATTGGGATGTTTGCATTTTTTTTAATTAATTTATGAGAGCTCTTTATATAATAAAGATAGTAACACTGTGATGTATGTTTTCTAAGTTAAACTTTATCATTTTTTATTACTGACTTAAACTATCAGTCTCTCAAGTGTTTTCATTAAAATTTCTAGGATTTAGAAAATTTGTCTCAGGAAGCCCTGATGGCGTAGTGGTTAAGTCCTACGGCTGCGAACCGAAGGTCAGCAGTTGGAATCCGCCAGGCACTCCTTGGAAGCTCTATGGGGCAGTTCTGCTCTGTCCTATAGGGTCGCTATGAGTTGGAATCGACTCGACGGCAGTGGGTTTGATTTTTTTTTTTTTGTCTCACGAAAGGTCAGATAAATATTCACTTATATTTTCTCCTACACATTTGATGACTTTTTTTTTATTAACTTTTATTGAGCTTCAAGTGAATGTTTACAAATCAAGTCAGACTGTCACATATAAGTTTACATACATCTTACTCCTTACTCCCACTTGCTCTCCCCCTAGGGAGTCAGCCCTTCCAGTCTCTCCTTTCGTGACAATTTTGCCAGCTTCCAACTCTCTCTATCCTCCCATCCCCCCTCCAGAAAGGAGATGCCAACACAATCTCAAGTGTCCACCTGATAGAATTAGCTCACTCTTCATCAGCATCTCCCTCCTACCCACTGTCCAGTCCCTTTCATGTCTGCTGAGTTGTCTTCAGGGATGGATCCTGTCCTGTGCCAACAGAAGATTTGGGGACCATGACCGCCGGGATTCCTCTAGTCTCAGTCAGACCATTAAGTATGGTCTTTTTATGAGAATTTGGGGTCTGCATCCCACTGATCTCCTGCTCCCTCAGGGGTTCTCTGTTGTGCTCCCTGTCAGGGCAGTCATCGATTGTGGCCGGGCACCAACTAGTTCTTCTGGTCTCAGGATGATGTAGGTCTCTGGTTCATGTGGCTCTTTCTGTCTCTTGGGCTCTTAGTTGTCGTGTGACCTTGGTGTTCTTCATTCTCCTTTGCTCCAGGTGGGTTGAGACCAATTGATGCATCTTAGATGGCCGCTTGTTAGCATTTAAGACCCCAGATGCCACATTCTCAAAGTGGGATGCAGAATGTTTTCATAATAGAATTATTTTGCCAATTGACTTAGAAGTCCCCTTAAACCACGGTCCCCAAACCCCCGCCCTTGCTCCGGTGACCTTTGAAGCATTCATTTTATCCCGGGAACTTCTTTGCTTTTGGTCCAGTCCAATTGAGCTGACCTTCCATGTATTGAGTGTTGTCCTTCCCTTCACCTAAAGCAGTTCTTATCTACTAATTAATCAATAAAAAACCCTCTCCCTCCCTCCCTCCCTCCCCTCTTCGTAACCACAAAAGTATGTGTTCTTCTCGGTTTATACTATTTCTCAAGATCTTATAATAGTGGTTTTATGCAATATTTGTCCTTTTGCCTCTAATTTCACTCAGCATAATGCCTTCCAGGTTCCTCCATGTTATGAAATGTTTCCCAGATTCGTCACTGTTCTTTATCGATGCGTAGTATTCCATTGTGTGAATATACCACAATTTATTTACCCATTCATCCGTTGATGGACACCTTGGTTGCTTCCAGCTTTTTGCTATTGTAAACAGAGCTGCAATAAGATGACTTTGTTTTGTTTTTATGTTTTTGTTTTGAAATTTTGTTTTTGTTTTCCATTTTATGCATTTCATGAGTACATTTTTTGCCTATCTTTTCAGAAATTTTCTGTTTATGCAAGGCACACACTCACACGCACATGGTCATATACACATACTTCTATGGTTTTTCTGACTTTTTTTATTATAAAAGGGATAATATTATAATCCTATTCTCTGACTTGCTTTTTTCACTTAATGCATTTTTTCATAGCAAAACATATGTTTTTAAATGAATTTTTTTAACTTGATAAAGTAAATCTGAAGTATATGAAGAATAAATAGGCAAGAATGACAACGAAAACTGAAAAAAAATTACTGAAGAAGGACTCAAACTATCAGATGTAACAGGGTATAATTAAAATATTGGTGAAGTTGAGAGACAATAAAGCAGAAAAAAATAATCTCAAGAGTAGGTGCAAGAACATAAAAGTTTTCAGCTTGACTCAAAAGTTTTTTTAAATGAGTAGGAAAGAAGTATATTGTTCAACAGTGCAGGAACAGTTGCTTAACAATTGGGAAAAAATATCAAATCCTCACATGGTAAACCAAAATAAATTAAGACTGATTAATTATAGGGAAGATAAACTTTTGCTTTTTACTATAAAGCAGTCTTTTTACACAGTTTGCATTTCTACCATAAGCAAGCATTATTCTTACAATAAAAAAAGTATTTTTTAAAGAACTTCCAAAAAGAATATTAAAAAGTTATTTACAATGATTTACTCATGGGGCATTGAACCGGGGAGGAAGGAGGCAGTCCAGTAACAATGCTGTTTATATAGTATCTTTGGAATGGCCTGAAATTTTCACAAGAAGCCTGTATTCATAATTCAAAATATTTTAATATCAGCTAATTTAAAATTTTTCTGAAATTTTAAACAGAATTACATTCATTTTCTACATGAATTAGGACATCCTTATAATATTGTCGTTTTCCCATAGGGGAACACTTTTCAAAAATCTTTATCTTCCTGCGTAGTTTTATAATTTTCTTCCTATGGAACCTACATCATCTCTGTAGTTTAGTAGTTTATCCCTGGATTTTATATATCTGTATCTATTCACAGAGACATAGATACATAGAGATATATAATATTATAAATATATATTGCTTAGTTGCTATTGTTTATGAAAGAAAATTATTTGTCTTCTTGAAGACTATTGTCTAATTTTTTTTTCTAACTATTGAAGGAAACTGTTGATTATTTTTCTTGACTTTAACCTTAAAAATAATCCTAAAGTAATTGATCAGCTCACATTCAGGTTAAAATTACTGGTTTTTGTAGAAATATTCTAAGTTTAGTCAGTGCAACTGTTTTTATTTATATAATTTTTTTGAATCACATAAACATGGCTTAAGTAAATAGCTATTATGGGGAATATTCTATAATATAAATGACTACAGAATATAATGTATGTCATTTTCTGAAAAGAATGTAAAGAAGTAATGAACAAAAAATAATTATTAGTATAGACAAGATTTTTCTGAGTAATTTATGAGAACTTACATGAGGAAGAAACAATAGATATGATCTATTTTGGTTCCTGTATAATTTTTTGTATACTTGTAGAAGATAAAAAAAAAAATTTTCTTTTCAAATAAGAAAGTGTTTTATTACTATTATTCCTGAGGGTAAATATGGAATCTTCTCATTGCAAAAATCATCCAAATACTATAGAGAAAATATCTTCTTATATGAGGATCAACCATAACCCTATAACCCAGAAAATATTACTGTTGATGGTATTTTGTGGATTCTTCAATTCGTTATATTTCTATATACTTCATATATCTATAAAAACAGGACCACACTATATATGCTGCTTTATATTGTTGTTAAGTGCCCTCTAGTCAGTTTCAACTCATGGTGACCCTATGTACAACGGAATGAAATACTGCCCAGTCAGCAAAACCCTATGAGGCAATTCTACTTTGTCCTATAGGGTCACTATGAGTCGGAATTGACTTGACGGCAACAGGTTTGGTTTGGGGTTTTTTTTTTTTTGGTTGGCAGTAGTGGTTGGTGCATAAATTTGGATAATAGTCATATTAACTGGTCTTCCTTGTAGGTATATGGATATTATCCTTTGACTGACAGTGTTGTACTTCAGGATGGATCTTGAAATGTTCTTTTCGAGAATGAATGCAATGCCATTCCTCACCAATTTGTTATTCCTGGCATAGTAGACCATATTACTGTCCAATTCAAAATGGCCAGTACCAGTCCATTTCAGCTCACTAATGCCTAGGATATCTATCTTCAAGTATTCCATTTCATTTTTGATGATTCATACTTCATATATTCCTTGTTCCAATTTTAATGGAAGTTTGCAGCTGTCTTTTCTCATTTTGAGGCCTTATAGCCTCCTTTTTTTCCCTCTTAATGTATAATCCCTATTGTCTCTTAATGTCCATAAATACAGATCTTCATAATTCTTAATAACATTAAAATGCATATTTCATTTTAAAGATGTTCTATATTTTGTTTAATCAACCCCTTATTGATTGACATTTAGGTAGTTTCCAATTTTTTACTGAATATTCTAATATATCTTTTTGTTAGAACAGATTATTTTCTTAAGAAATGGAAACACTAGGTCAAAGAGTTCATAATTTTAGGACTTTTGGTATATTTTGCCAAACTGTCCTCCAAAAAGATCATAGTAATATTGCTCTCAAGTCATTCCAATATTGAGTGTTAATATAATTTTTTTAACACTTTATAATTTGTTAGATGGAAAATGATATTTCATTGTTCTTTTATTGTCCAGAATTTGTTACTAACGAAGTTTATTATGTTTTCACGTCTTTATGGTCTATTATTCTGTCTATATTTGTGAATTAAGTCTTCCATTTCTTTTTTTTTTTTTCTGGAGTGTACAGTTTATTGTTATTTCATGTAAGTGCTCATTAAAGATTAAAAATAGTAATCTTTTGTTTATGATATGCATTTTTTTTCAGTATGTCTTTTGTCTTTTCACCTTGTTAATAGCATTTTTTCCACATGATGTTCTTAGGTAATCAAATTTACAACTTATCAGTCTATTTAATGTTTTTGGTGTTATTCTTAGAAAGGCATTCTCTATGGTATCATTAGTAAGAAAAAATTCTCCTATGTTTTCTGTATTTATAGCTTCATATTTTGTACTTACATCTTTACATATCTAGAGGTTTCTTTTTTTAAGGTATAAGTTAGAACCTAACCATACTTTCCCCAAATGGTTAGTTAATATTCCCATACAAGTTATGAATAATCTATATTTTCTCCACTAAGTTTAAAATACATTTAATTCTACTTCCAGATTTTATCTTCTGTTCCATGGATCTGTACTAGCTGTGTGATTCTGAGGGTATGTCGGATTTTCCTACAAGAGTGCTCCATAACAAACACCTCCTCCAAATGTTGGAGGCTTATAACAACAAACATTTATTCCTCTCTCATGGGTATCTCTCACAGAACCAGCAGTCAAGAAATCAAAAGACGCATTGCATTGGCCAAATTGGCTACAAAAGATCTCTTTAAAGTGTTGAAAAGTAAGGATGTCACCTTGGGGACTAAGGTGTACCTGACCCAAGCCATGATGTTTTCAATTGCCTCATAAGCATGTGAAAGCTGGACAATGAATAAGACCAAAGAATTGACTCTTTTGAACTGTGGTGTTGGTAAAGAATATTGAATATACTGTGGACTACCAAAAGAATGAACACATCTGTCCTTGAAGAAATACAACAAGCATGCTCCTTAGAAGCAAGGATGGCGAGACTACATCTCACATACTTTGGGCATGTCGTCAGGCAGAATCAGTATCTGGAGAAGGACATCATGCTTGGTAAAGTAGAGGATCAGCGAAAAAGAGGAAGACCCTCAACGAGATGGACTGACACAGTGGCTGCAACAATGGGTTCGAGCAGAGCAACAATTATGAGGATGGTGTAGGACTGGACAGTGTTTCATTCTGTTGTGTGTAAGGTCACTGTGAGTCGGAACCGACTGGACAGCACCTAACAACAACAACAACAACAACATGGGTATCTGGGTCAGCTGTGATATCTCAGTTTTCTGCTGAACACAAATGAACTTTATTCACGCTACACACCAGGTTTGTGACTGCTCTCCATGTCTCTCTTTTCAGGCCAAAGTAGCAATAGTTCCTTAAAATCTATTGTTCTGATGATGAATGGCAGCTGTATGAGAGGGCTGACAAAGATTTGCCACACTACTTAAATTTCAACTCAGCATATTCGCATTTTTACATGCATTCTCTTAGTGTGAGAAAAATCACATGGCCAAGCCCAAAGTGAAGGGGGAGGAAAGTATATTGTATCCACAGGGAATCCATATCAAGGACTGGGAGAGAAGGAAAAATTGTAGTAAAAAATAATGCTATCAACCACACTGAGCTAGTTATATGTTCTAAGCCTCAGGTTCCTCAGTGTCGAAGTGGGTTTACTGTGAAGATTCAATGAGACGGATAATAAATGTCAAACACTTTGCAACTAAAACCATAAAATTAAACCCATTGCTGCCAAGTCAATTCCTACTCATAGCAACCCTATAGGACAGAGAAAAACTGCCCCATAGGATTTCCAAGGAGTGGCTGGAAGATTCGAACTGCTGACCTTTAAGTTAGCAGCTTGAGCTCTTAACCACTATGCCACCAGGGCTCCACTTTGCACCTACAAAAAGCAGTTAGCACGTAGTAATTCAATAGACGTACATCTGTCTTTTCAGAGTACCACTTAAATTACACTTTACAAGATTTTTTACTATGTGGAAGAGCAAATTAGCTCCTACCCCTATCTGTCCTCTTTTAAAGGATTTTCTTGACTGTTCTCTACCACTTTTTTCCAGATGAACAAATAATTTTTTATTCCATCATATATGTTCATCTCATTTATAACTGTGGAAAATACCTTCTCAGTCATACTGAAAACCCCAATCAACACCCCTTCCTCCCCTTTCTTTGTCTTGCTAACCACAAGCTTGTTTTGAACAACATTTTCAAGAAGTCGCAACAGGTAGTGGCTCCATCCACTGAACTAGCCCAAGCTACACCTTGCAGCACGCGCAGATTGAAGAGATCATGTCCTTCAACCCACCCTGGACCTGATTGTCACCGGAAAGAATGGTATTTTCCAGCCCATGATTTCACCTGATTCAATTTTAGAAGCGAGGGGTCCCACTACAGGCACATCCAATGGAAGATGATTTAGTATCTGGACCTCCAAGTATGGGCATGGGAGGACTAAGGGCAGAGAGTTCTGGGTACCAAAAGCAAACCCTGATGCCATTGGAAACAAAAAGCTCCCCAGCCCGTTAGACGGTGAGCACGTGGCCTTATGGTTACTAGACCCCACGTTGCTCCTTGTCTGCACAGACAATAAATTTCCACTTTCTGTTTGCATTGCAACTGGTGGTGTGGCATCCATCTTACTTCGATTGGCTAATAAGACAGGACAAGAGCCCTCGTTCGGTTACAATACTACTTTGAGACTGATGGTCAAGTTGTTTGAAGAGGGAGTGGAGGTATTACTCTTGGGAGCCATAATAATCAACAAGTTTTCTGTGTATTCAAAAGTAAAAACTATATTGCCTAAACTTTCAAATGATATTAAATTAATTGGGATTGTTATTATCCTGATAAAATAAACCAAAATTCAAATTAGGTTGTCAGATAATGTAAAAAAAAAAAAAAAAATTTTTTTTTTTAAGAGACCCTCAAAAGAAACAAATGCAAGGATCACTCACAAACATTCAAAGCAAACATAGGATTATATAAGAGTACTGAAGCAAAAAGCCCAAGAGAAAAAGACTTCAAAATCTATCTACATACAGACTACAAATAGTCAACAATGTGATGGGAAAAAAATGAACACAATTTTTATGATTGCCTAAATCATGTATTCATTACACTTTTGTTTGAAAATTATTTTCTGTTTTGGACCACATTTTTAGAGGATGTGGAGAAATTGAAGAGAGTTGAGAGAACAGAAAAATAGCTAAATTGATCTAATTTAGGCCCTTGAGGAAAGCTAACGGAAATGGCATTATTTAGTCTTAAAAGGTGAAGGTGTGACGTGGCTAATGTTCAATTATAAGATTCATTATTAGAGAAGATCCTGAGCAATGGTTCTCTGTGTCTAAATAAGAACAAAAAAAATATTAAAATACATTTTTACTCGACTATAAGGAATTATTGAGTATTTGTTAGGTCAAGGAAACGCTAAAGATAAGTATCAAGACAGGTTTTAAGTTTCTAATTCTGAAAAGAGAAATATTCTATTTTATAAGGAAGAGAGTAGACAATTATGGGTCTGGCTAAAGCTGCATACGAAGATTATTAACAGACCAGATGAACTTGTCTAACACTGTAAGCCTATCAATTTATCTCAAGATAAGTTGTCTAACACTTTAATCTCTATTATTCATTATTAAATTAGCTCAAATATGTATTATGTAATTTCTTCTAGTATCTGATATTTATGCACATTTTAAACATGAAATATAATAGTACACTTGTCTAATTTATTCTTATTTCTACCCAATAAATATTAATAAGTGTACTAGAAATACATGTGGTCAGTTATGCTCTGTGGATCATTTTGGACTATTATTCAAAGGCATCTGATAAAATGTCATCTATCCTTTTTTTTTTTTTACTGTGGCAAAGTACATATAACAAAACATTTGCCATTTCAACCCCCATTCATTATCCTTTTTTTTTTTTTACTGTGGCAAAGTACATATAACAAAACATTTGCCATTTCAACCCCCATTCATTTTTCATTATAACATAGAAATTCAGCATTTTAAATGTATTTTTAAGCTTTTTTTTGCAGCTTAATTATAGAGCCATGTGTTCTAAGTTTTCCTCCAAAGGCCCAAACTTTGAGACTATAATGCCCTTTTAAACGTTATTTGTTGGTTCTGAAAAACTAAATTTTGAAAGAGGACATCTTGAACAGAGTTAAGAAGTGGTTTGTAATACAAAACCAAGAAATCTCAGTAAAAAGGCGATGGGAAGGGTTGATACATCCTTTGCTTTCAGTCTTATAAGGCAACGGCTGCTGTGCTGTGGTGGTGGTATTGTTTTTGTTCTCCTTAGTTGCCATCAGATGGATTCTAACTCATGGCGACCCTGTGTGTTTCAGAGTAGAATTTTACTCCATAGGATTTTCAAGGCTGTGACGTTTCAAAGCAGATTGCCCAGCCTATCTTCCCAGGTGCTTCTGGGTGGCTTTGAACTGCCAACCTTTCAGCTAGTAGTGGAGCACTTAATTGCTTGCGCCACCCAGGTTTTCACAGCTTTGAAAACCCTGTGTATACTGCTGCCTGCTGTCTCCAGGATGCCCAGCCGTGCAGTGGAGCCCACGCCAAAAGTCTGAGATCGGTTGTGGATGTTATGAAGGGGCCCCAGGCTGGCCGCGCCACCTCTCCATGCCACGTCCGGAGCTGTGTTCTAAAGCTGTAGGACCTTTTAATGAACAGGTATTCCTAACAATCTTGTCACTTACTTACTTGGGGATGTTCGTCATGTGTTTGGGTCAGAATATCAGTGATCTAAGTTCCAGCAGTAAATGGATTGGTGGGTGTAGTCTTAAAGTTAAATATAAAGCACCGACCTGATACTGCCCAATGTCCACCTTGGGTCAGGCCCCGGACACCAACAGCAGGTCCTTATTCTTTGTGTGTTTATAGGAGACGTTCCCATAAATGTCAGGGAAGAGCAGAAAGCAGGGGCCCCCTCCCCCTCTCCCTTTGTATAGGAGAGCATGTCTTTAGGACTGCCACCACCCTGACCCGACCTCTGAGCTTCTGTTCACAGTGTCACCACTGCGTGCTGTACAACCAATGGAAACTCTAGTTATGATGTTCTCTGGTTATTTCAAATAAATGGTAGAACCCCAGCGGCTCTGGAAAAAAAAATATATATATATATTTATGTATGTCCTCCATAGGGTTTTTATGTGTATATATATATATTTATGTATATATATCCTCCATAGGATTTGCAAGGGTTTTATGTATATATATCTTTAGCCATCTTTAGTGATATATATGTAATGAGATCTAGTTGGCTTCAGTACTCTTGTATAAACCTATATATATGAGATGAGAATTTTTCAAAAATATAATACAAACATGTCATTTAATTTAGATCCAGAATAAGAAATGTGTTTTGGTAGAAAACAAAGATGAACTAACGTAGCTTTGTTTTTATTTAAACATCTGCCTATGGTTCTGCGAAATGTGTCTATATACGTAGAAAGCACGCTAAAATCAGCTTATTCCCAAATCTTAGTCCAGTGTTGTAACTTTTGTGTAAGAAAGCAGTAGATTTGCAGATTATACATGGATCATTTGATCTTCTCCAAGTTTAAAGAAATATCCTTTCCAACCCATTAATACTGGTGCTGTCCAGTTGATTCTGACTCATAGCAACCCTAGGTAAAACAGACCGAAACACTGCCTCTTCCTGCACCATCCTCAAAATCATTGCTATGTTTGAACTCATTGTTGCAGCCACTGTGTCAGTCCATCTCATTGCAGGTCTTCCTCTTTTTCGCTGACCCTCTACTTTACCAAGCATGATGTCCTTCTCCAAGGACAGGTCCCTCCAGATAGCATGTCCAAAGTACATAAGATGAAGTCTTGCCATCCTCACTTCTAAGGAGTATTTTGGCTGTACTTCATCAAGACAGACTTGTTTGTTCTTCTGGCAGTCCATGGTATGCTCAATATTCTTCGCCAACACCATAATTCAAACGCATCAATTCTTCTTCGGTCTTACCTTATTTATTATGTAGCTTTCGCATGCATATGAGGTGAATGAAAATCCCATGGCTTGGGTCAGGCTCATCTTAGTCCTCAAAGTGACATCTTTGCTTTTGAACACTTTAAAGAAGTCTTTTGCAGCAGATTTGCCCAGTTTGATTTCTTGATTGTAGATCTAAGTACTGATCCAAGATACAGCTTCAGTATTTTCTGTTTATTGTGATGTTTCTTATTGGAGCAGTTGTGAGAATTTTTGTATTCTTTATGTTGAGGTATAAGGCTGTAGGCCTTACAACACTGAAGGCTGTAGTGTTTGATCTTCATCAGTAAGTGCTTCAAGTTTTCTTCACTTTCAGCAAGCAAGGTTGTGTCATCTGCATATTGCAGGTTGTCAATGAGTCTTCCTCCAATCCTGATGCCTCATTCTTCTTCACATAGTCCAGCTTCTTGGATTATTTGCTCAGCATACACATTGAGTAAGTATGGTGAACGGATACAACCCTGACGCACACCTTTCCTGATTTTAAAACGCACAGTATCGCCTTGTTTTGCTCTACTACTGCCTCTTGGTTGATGTACAGGTTCTGCACAAGTGAAGACCCATTCTCAATTCTCTATGCTTCACTCCTCTTTACCTGATTAAATGGTCTTCACTGATTGAAAGCCTTCCAACAGGTTTCACAGTTTTGTGTATTCTATTATTCCATCTATTGATAACTTCATATTTACATTACTAATAGACTGTTAAAGTGTGCCAATGTCTGTTAGTTTTGAAAGTCTGTTAAAGTGTTCTTTGCATTGCAGCAAGAGAGATCAATCCGTTTGAATGAGAATGTCACCAGAAGTGAAGGCCTTTCTTTCTTGCTCATGGAATACCCACATAAGCACATAAGCACATAAACTGGAAATAATGTAGGATGTCTACTTCAATGTCAAAATCAATGTAGCTTTATATTAGTTAGCATTTTATTCAAACATTCATTCCTTTGTTGTAAAACAAACAAAACATATGCCATAGAACTGTGCTCTCAGAACTATGATCTTAAGGGTGAGGATAGTTTTATTCTGCTTGTAATTTACTGTCCCTCCTCTGAACAACACTTAACACATGGCAGCACTCAATGCTTGCTTGTAGGCTGGATGAGCTGACAGTGTAATATAATGGTATCAAAAGTGGCCTTTTGGTTCTTTGAACTTCTGCATAACTTTACTGTTTTTAAAGTTACAGTTGAAAGCATTTTGCTGGCATTTTCATTTGCTGTGAATGCCAATTTGGTGGTATTCCTCAAAATTATTACACATGAATTTGACACAGTAATTTCAGTTCTTTGAAGCTATTCTATATAAATGATCAAACATACATACAAATATATGTATACAAGGCTACAAGTTGCATCACTGTTTTCAACAGAAAATGCTTACAAAAACCCACCATAGGCCGATGTACTTTGGAAAACTGTAGCACTTTGAAAGAAATAGGTAGATCTATATATACTTGGAAAGATTCCAAGATGTATTGCTGAAAGTTAAAACAACTCTCCAAACAATTTATGTGATGTAAATGCATTTAAAAATATTCTGAGAAGATAGATTCTTTTTAACCTTATTTACCTTCGGGATGGGGAGGTATATTCACGATAAAGTGTGTTTTAAGCTAGAGGGGAGAGCTTTCCCTTCTTTATTCTATAGTATTGGTGAATTGTTTTGATTTTTAACAAGGGTGTATTTAGGTATTAAATAATTAGATAAACCTCTACTTTTTAAAAATATGTTTTGACAGAGAGAAACTTTTCCCTAGTAAACAATTGTTAAGGTACAACGCAAAATATTTATAATTATTTTATCTCTGTCTTTTCTGCCATTCCTGTCTTCATGTATCCTATCCATCACAAAGCTACAAAACACAAAAAAGGAAAAATCTCTTAAGGTGCAGGAAAAAAAGAAATAAATAAAGATATGCCTGCTAAATACCTTACTCAGTTTATGTCTCTCTTGTTGCCTATTTCCTGACTTAGTGGCAAAGCACAGTTTTCTGTTTAACCTGGTGGATACTCAACCACATATAGTGAGACCACCAGGAACTGTGGTGTGTTGGTCTGTTTTACTAAGATTCTAGGTAGATGCAGCTGATCATTTCTAATAAATGTTAAAGATAGAATAATTCTCAAATGCTTTCGAATGAGTAGATACAACCTATGTTAGCATTTTATCTGGTTGCATTATATTGAATAATATCTGACCGGGTAAGTATTTTCCTTCGAGTACATTATACATTGGTTTAATCTCACTAGTTATTAATATTTATCCATCATAATACGTTATTCCCTATTTGCTATTTCCCTACATCACATAAGGTATTATTTATTGCTAAGGCTAAGTCTTGCCCATGCCTTTGTAATCCAAATTAAAGAACTACAAATGACATTACTCATCTCCTTGTCATCTCTTAATTTCTGCCTTTACATATGCTTATAAAAAAAATAAAATAAAAACCCACTGCCGTCGAGTCGATTCCAACTCATAGCAACCCTATAGGACAGAGTAGAACTGCCCCATAGAGTTTGCAAGGAGCGCCTGGTGGATTCAAACTGTTGACCTTTTGGTTAGCAGCAGTAGCACTTAACCACTATGCCTTCTCCTAATTATTAAATTGTTTTCTGTTTCTGTCTATTTTATCATATGAGAAATGTCTTAAACGACAAATAAGGAAGAAAAATGCTGACATACAATGAAAAGTTGCCTTCTACAAGAAAATAATTTAAAAAAATGTTAAAATGCTTAAGCTTACTTACTCTATGATCTTATGGGTGAGGCTAGTTGGATTTCACTCTTACTTGGGTTTCGGCCACATGTTTTTATCTCTACTTTTCAAAATTCTGAATACCTAAAAATCAGTCTTTCATTGTTTTTTTCTGATGCTGAACATAAGCTGAACAAAGCTCTTCCTTGAAAAGAGGAAAATCTTTTATAATTGAGGCCAGGTTGACTCATTCAAAGATAGTTTGAGCTGGCTTCTAACATAAAACTATTAAGAAGAAAATTTAGGTATTATATGTCACATACAGCCTCGACAGAATCTGATCTGGTCAGCAGAAGAGCTACAAACCAAATAATCATTTCCTGAAACTTATTTTCTAAATGAAAAGATATTATGCTAATAAAATAGAATAAAGTCTAAGGATTGTTACCCCCTTCTGCTCTAAATACTCAAATTCAGAAAGAGCCACCCCTTGTCCCAGGAAGGGAAATTTTTTAACTAAATTAGTAGAAAATAAACCTGTTTTCATACTTTTTTTTTTTTAATAGCATTCCAAGGAGGAGAGAAGGCAGGTAAAAATATTAAAGCACGGGGAATACACCAAGAAATAGTGTGGCTTTTCTTTCTTTTGGTTTGTTTTCAATCATTCATAGTATTTTCTTCATTCCTTAAATTCAATTCTCTTTTTCTTCTGAAGAGCTACCTCTAAAGTCAATGGAAAATGGAGACATTGTTGCAGACCAAGCAATAAAAGGTATGTTAATGATGTGGAACAGTGAAAAACCCTATGGATGTCTTAACAGTGGTTGAGGACATTTGTCTCTGCTTGCATTCCATTTTCTCACCTACCACCTCCATTTTTTTTTGTTTGTTTAATCAGTTCCACCATCTTTATCCACCACCAGCAGAGTAAATGATGCTGAGGCAGGGAGCTACAGCTTTCATTCAGGTGTAGTTCAGATTTTTAAATAGCTGAATGTCTAATAGAAGAGACAAGATAATCTTCAAGTGAATTCCCTTAAAATAAGCTAATATGAGTTAGTTATTCTAGATATTTATTTGTAGGTTTGCTTATTATGTAGGTATTCATATACATCTATTACGTATATTGGAGCCCTGGCGGCGCAATGGTTAAGACCTCAGCAGCTAATCAAAAGGTTGGCACTTCCAATCCACCAGCCACTCCTTCAAAACTCTATGGGGCAGTTTTACTCTGTCCTATGTGGTCGCTATAAGTCAAAATCAAACCCACGGCAATGGGTTTGGTTAGTCAAAATCAAACCCACGGCAATGGGTTTGGTTATACATTGCATATATTAAGGAGCCCTGATGGCACAGTGGTTAAGCGTTCAGCGGCTAATCAAAAGGTCAGCGGTTCAAACACACGAGCTTCTGGAGGGTAGAGGGGAGAAGAAAGCTGTGGCAGTCTGCTTCCATAAAAGTCAATGTGGCGAATATAGGGGCCAAGATGGCGGACTAGGTAGACGCTACCTCGGATCCCTCTTGCGACAAAGACTAAAAAGAGGGACTAAATACAGGAGGCATTGAACTGCCATATGGAGAGTGATACAAGGCGATATAGAACAATACAAGTTAGGTTTTTACTTAGAAAAATAGGGGTAAATAATAAGGTAACCACAAAGAGATATAACAACTCCATAACTCAAGGTAAAAGCCAAGAAAAACGTAACGACTCAACAAATATAAAGTCAACCACTACGAAAATGAGGATCTCACAATTTACTAAGAAAAACGTCTCAGCACAAAAAAGTAAGTGGAAAAATGAAATTGTAAACAACACACATAAAAAGGCATCAAAATGACAACACTAAACACTTATTTATCTATAATTAAGCTGAATGTAAATGGACTAAATGCACCAATAAAGAGACAGAGAGTCTCAGACTGGATAAAGAAACACGATCCGTCTATAAGCTGCCTACAAGAGACACACCTTAGACTTAGAGACACAAACAAACTAAAACTCAAAGGATGGAAAAAAATATATCAAGCAAACAATAAGCAAAAAGAAGAGGAATAGCAATATTAATTGCTGACAAAATAGACTTTAGACTTAAATCCACCACAAAGGATAAAGAAGGACACTATATAATGATAAAAGGGACAATTGATCAGGGTGACATAACCATATTAAATATTTATGCACCCAATGACAGGGCTGCAAGATACACAAATCAGATTTTAACAGAATTGAAAAGTGAGATAGACACCCCCACAATTATAGTAGGAGACTTCAACACACCACTTTTGGAGAAGGACAGGACATCCAGTAAGAAGCTCAATAGAGACACGGAAGACCTACTTACAACAATCAACCAACTTGACCTCATTGACTTATACAGAACTCTCCACCCAACTGCTGCAAAATATACTTTTTTTTCTAGCGCACATGGAACATTCTCTAGAATAGACCACATATTAGGTCATAAAACAAACCTTTGCAGAGTCCAAAACATCGAAATATTACAAAGCATCTTCTCAGACCACAAGGCAATAAAACTAGAGATCAATAACAGAAAAACTAGGGAAAAGAAATCAAATACTTGGAAAATGAACAATACCCTCCTGAAAAAAGACTGGGTTATAGAAGACATCAAGGAGGGAATAAGGAAATTCATAGAAAGCAACGAGAATGAAAATACTTCCTATCAAAACCTCTGGGACACAGCAAAAGCAGTGCTCAAAGGCCAATTTATATCGATAAATGCACACATACAAAAAGAAGAAAGAGCCAAAATCAGAGAACTGTCCCTACAACTTGAACAAATAGAAACTGAGCAACAAAAGAATCCATCAGGCACCAGAAGAAAACAAATAATAAAAATTAGAGCTGAACTAAATGAATTAGAGAACAGAAAAACAATTGAAAGAATTAACAAAGCCAAAAGCTGGTTCTTTGAAAAAATTAACAAAATTGATAAACCATTGGCTAGACTGACTAAAGAAATACAGAAAGGAAACAGATAACCCGAATAAGAAACGAGAAGGACCACATCACAACAGAACCAAATGAAATTAAAAGAATCATATCAGATTATTACGAAAAATTGTACTCTAACAAATTTGCAAACCTAGAAGAAATGGATGAATTCCTGGAAAAACACTACCTACCTAAACTAACACATTCAGAAGTAGAACAACTAAATAGACCCATAACAAAAAAAGAGATTGAAACGGTAATCAAAAAACTCCCAACAAAAAAAACCCTGGCCCGGACGGCTTCACTGCAGAGTTCTACCAAACTTTCAGAGAAGAGTTAACACCACTACTACTGAAGGTATTTCAAAGCATAGAAAATGACGGAATACTCCCCAACTCATTCTATGAAGCCACCATCTCCCTGATACCAAAACCAGGTAAAGACATTACAAAAAAAGAAAATTACAGACCTATATCCCTCATGAACATAGATGCAAAAATCCTCAACAAAATTCTAGCCAATAGAATTCAACAACATATCAAAAAAATAATTCACCATGATCAAGTGGGATTTATACCAGGTATGCAAGGCTGGTTTAATATCAGGAAAACCATTAATGTAATCCATCACATAAATAAAAGAAAAGACAAAAACCACATGATCTTATCAATTGATGCAGAAAAGGCATTTGACAAAGTCCAACACCCATTTATGATAAAATCTCTCACCAAAATAGGAATTGAAGGAAAATTCCTCAACATAATAAAGGGCATTTATGCAAAGCCAACAGCCAATATCACTCTAAACGGAGAGAACCTGAAAGCATTTCCCTTGAGAACGGGAACCAGACAAGGATGCCCTTTATCACCGCTCTTATTCAACATCGTGCTAGAAGTCCTAGCCAGGGCAATTAGGCTAGACAAAGAAATAAAAGGCATCCAGGTTGGCAAGGAGGAAGTAAAATTATCTCTATTTGCAGATGACATGATCTTATACACAGAAAACCCTAAGGAATCCTCCAGAAAACTACTGAAACTAATAGAACAGTTTCGCAGAGTCTCAGGTTATAAAATAAACATACAAAAATCACTTGGATTCCTCTACATCAACAAAAAGAACACCGAAGAGGAAATAACCAAATCAATACCATTCACAGTAGCCCTCCAGAAGATAAAATACTTAGGAATAAATCTTACCAAGGATGTAAAAGACCTATACAAAGAAAACTACAAAGCTCTACTACAAGAAATTCAAAAGGACATACCTAAGTGGAAAAACATGCCTTGCTCATGGATAGGAAGACTTAACATAGTAAAAATGTCTATTCTACCAAAAGCCATCTATACATATAACGCACTTCCGATCCAAATTCTAATGTCATTTTTTAAGGTGATAGAGAAACAAATCTCCAATTTCATATCAAAGGGAAAGAAGCCTCGGATAAGCAAAGCATTACTGAAAAAGAAGAAGAAAGTGGGAGGCCTCACTCTACCTGATTTCAGAACCTATTATACAGCCACAGTAGTCAAAACAGCCTGGTACTGGTACAACAACAGGCACATAGACCAATGGAACAGAATTGAGAACCCAGATATAAATCCATCCACATATGAGCAGCTGATATTTGACAAAGGACCAGTGTCATTTAATTGGGGAAAAGATAGTCTTTTTAACAAATGGTGCTGGCATAACTGGATATCCCTTTGCAAAAAAATGAAACAGGACCCATACCTCACACCATGCACAAAAACTAACTGCAAGTGGATCAAAGACCTAAACATAAAGACTAAGACGATAAAGGTCATGGAAGAAAAAATAGGGACAACCCTAGGAGCCCTAATACAAGGTATAAACAGAATACAAAACATTACCAAAAATGACGAAGAGAAACCCAATAACTGGGAGCTCCTAAAAATCAAACACCTATGCTCATCTAAAGACTTCACCAAAAGAGTAAAAAGACCACCTACAGACTGGGAAAGAATTTTCAGCTATGACATCTCCGACCAGCGCCTGATCTCTAAAATCTACATGATTCTGTCAAAACTCAACCACAAAAAGACAAACAAGCCAATCAAGAAGTGGGCAAAGGATATGAACACACACTTCACTAAAGGAGACATTCAGGCAGCTAACAGATACATGAGTAAATGCTCTCGATCATTAGCCATTAGAGAAATGCAAATTAAAACTATGATGAGATTCCATCTCACTCCAACAAAAAGGCTGGCGTTAATCCAAAGAACACAAAACAATAAATGTTGGAGAGGCTGTGGAGAGATTGGAACTCTTATACACTGCTGGTGGGAATGTAAAATGATACAACCACTTTGGAAATCTATCTGGCGTTATCTTAAACAGTTAGAAATAGAACTACCATACAACCCAGAAATCCCACTCCTCAGAACGTACCCTAGAGAATCAAGAGCCTTCACACAAACAGATATATGCACACCCATGTTTATTGCAGCTCTGTTTACAATAGCAAAAAGCTGGAAGCAACCAAGGTGTCCATCAACGGATGAATGGGTAAATAAATTGTGGTATATTCACACAATGGAATACTACGCATCGATAAAGAACAGTGACGAATCTGTGAAACATTTCATAACATGGAGGAACCTGGAAGGCATTATGCTGAGTGAAATTAGTCAGAGGCAAAAGGACAAATATTGTATAAGACCACTATTATAAGATCTTGAGAAATAGTAAAAACTGAGAAGAGCACATACTTTTGTGGTTACGAAGAGGGGAGGGAGGGAGGGAGGGAGAGGGTTTTTTATTGATTAATTAGTAGATAAGAACTGCTTTAGGTGAAGGGAAGGACAACACTCAATACATGGAAGGTCAGCTCAATTGGACTGGACCAAAAGCAAAGAAGTTCCCGGGATAAAATGAATGCTTCAAAGGTCACCGGAGCAAGGGCGGGGGTTTGGGGACCGTGGTTTAAGGGGACTTCTAAGTCAATTGGCAAAATAATTCTATTATGAAAACATTCTGCATCCCACTTTGAGAATGTGGCATCTGGGGTCTTAAATAAGCGGCCATCTAAGATGCATCAATTGGTCTCAACCCACCTGGAGCAAAGGAGAATGAAGAACACCAAGGTCACACGACAACTAAGAGCCCAAGAGACAGAAAGAGCCACATGAACCAGAGACCTACATCATCCTGAGACCAGAAGAACTAGTTGGTGCCCGGCCACAATCGATGACTGCCCTGACAGGGAGCACAACAGAGAACCCCTGAGGGAGCAGGAGATCAGTGGGATGCAGACCCCAAATTCTCATAAAAAGACCATACTTAATGGTCTGACTGAGACTAGAGGAATCCTGGCGGTCATGGTCCCCAGACCTTCTGTTGGCACAGGACAGGAACCATCCCTGAAGACAACTCATCAGACATGAAAGGGACTGGACAGTGGGTGGGAGAGAGATGCTGATGAAGAGTGAGCTAATTCTATCAGGTGGACACTTGAGATTGTGTTGCCATCTCCTGTCTGGAGGGGAGATGGGAGGATAGAGAGAGTTGGAAGCTGGCAAAATTGTCACGAAAGGAGAGACTGGAAGGGCTGACTCATTAGGGGGAGAGCAAGTGGGAGTACGGAGTAAGATGTATGTAAACTTATATGTGACAGACTGACTTGAATTGTAAACGTTCACTTGAAGCTCAATAAAAGTTAATAAAAAAAAAAAGTCAATGTGGCAGTCTGCTTCCGTGAAGATTTACAGCCTGGAAACCGTATGGGGCAGTTCTACTCTGTCCTGTAGGGTCGCTATGAGTCTGAATCAAGTGGACAGCAATAGGTTTGGTTGGTTTAGGTATCAGGTAGGAGCCCTGGTGATGCAGTGGTTAAGCGCTGGGCTGCTAACGGGAAGTTCAAAAGGTCGGCGATTTGAACCCAGAGCTGCTGTGCCCGGAGAGAGATGTGGCAGTCTGCTTCCATAAAGGTAGATGTGACAGTCTGCTTCCATAAAGGTAGATATGACAGTCTCCTTGCATAAACATGTACAGCCTGGAAACCCTATGAGGAGGTTCTACTTTGTCCGATGGGGTCTCTGTGAGTCAGAATACAATTTGACGGTAATTTTTTTTTTTACTACGAATGTTACTACATGTAAGCACATGTATATGACGGAAGTGCTTAATTGTTCCTATTAAAGATGGCCTCTAAGAGTACTGCACATATAGATGGCTCATATTTCCATACTTATACAAAATTTTAGGATTATAAAGGACCTGAGGACTATCTGAACTATTTCTAGAAACTGTAGTGTTGTCACAGGGATTGTTGGTGTGTATGGGGCAACTGAAATATATGTAGTTGTAGTTATATTATGTATCACTATTGACCTTCTGATGAAAAATTCTGGCTTTTCTTTCTTTGAGCTTTGTTTCAAACTGAATTCTGATAAGGCAGAAATAACTTCGTATCTGAAGAAGAAATATTTCCTTCTGTTTTCCATTTCTGTACACAGTTTAGTGACTGACTTCTGCTTTAGAACTATTTTTCACACAAGTCTAAAGAATACACATTGAAAGCAATGTTTATATTGACAGCAGGAATGGAAATTTTAAAATACTAGAAACACAACCAGTCCTCTTGTAACTTTGACTCAAAAGAGCCAAGAGCAGGATAAATGCTTCCCATTTACTGAAACCACCCTTTATTCTTCTAACTTTGATGATTTTTATAAGGTTATACTTTTTAAAAATTAACAGCATAAAAGGATTATAGTATTTACATGTGTCTGTATGAAGGAATAAATGAGATCGTAGAATTAATTTAGTCTTTTTTTTTTATTTATTTTTTTATGGTATGTTTCCATTGGAATTGAGTTCCAATGAATCTACTCCTAGTGATTTACTTCTTGTCCATGGTGGGGTGAGTTGGGATACCATTTCTGATAATTTTTGTACTAAGGATACTTCCATGGTACTTTAAAATCCAAACCATCTTTAAGATCCCATCTAGCAGAACTTTGATTAAACATGTATTACCTACCTTAAATTACAAAGATAATTTTTTGTTCAACAGCAAAGTGGGGAAAGTATTCTGAGTTACGTTTGAAACTTCATCCATTTCTCGTTAGGGTACACTGGAAAATTTAATTATTTCAACTTTCTTGGTTAAAGTGACTTTTAAGAATAAAACAAGCCAAGAGTGGTTTCCCTTGAAATAGAGAAGTTCTATAAAGACTTTGTTTTACTCTAACCAACACTTTTCATGGTGATCAACATATGATTATGTTCTGAACTGGACTCTTATATGCCTTTCATGGTCAAATTTTAAAGATTCTGAGAAATGGAGCCTCTGCTACTTTCCTGGGAAGACAATTCTCCGGCTGTAGCCCCTCTAATTATTTAAGGTAGGTCTTCATTTCCTTAAAACAGCTGAGTTATTTAACTTTGAAAAGCAGCTACTGCGTAAGCAGCTTGACTTAAACTGACAAAAGCAAGGAAATTCTGGATCCATAATTCACCTTCCACCTCTTGACCTCACAAACCGCCATATTAGCGTGATCACACCAAAATACCAGCTTGTGTTTACAGTTTCAGTCTTCCTGATGGCGGACGGGCGCGTGTACACGAGCACTCGCTCTGTGTGCACTGAATAGGATCACGATCCGGAGAGCTGAAAATGTAAACACAAGCTGGTATTATGGTGTGACTGGCGGTTTGTGGTTCTTTGTTTGAATACTTTAAAAATGGGCACCCTGGCAAGAACAAAAGAGGCAGCAAGCAGAAATGCTCTTAAATGGCTTCTCTCATCTTTGTCCCTCCTCAGGTAGATCCAAAATAACCTCTCCACTAGATGGGGTTCCCTCAACCGTTTGTTTTTGCCTACTTGGCTACACTTCAACGCAACAGTTTTGTTTAAAGACAGGCCGTTAATACTTTGCCTTTGGTAATTTTAAATTATTTCCTGAGTATTTGCAAGCACTCTACTTCTCTAATTATTATTTGTAGCAAAACCTCCATGTGGCAAACCCAGCACAATGTTTGGTGTGTTTAAGCAAGAACTTAAACACCTTAGATGGCCTTGTTTTAATATTTGCAAATTAGCTATGGTTCTTTTTCCTCAAATGAGGATTGTAGTCTACATAATCCTATTAGACAACATATCTACCTAGTGTTCTTGCTTATACTGTTTCAGCTGTTGACTTTGAAGTGCAGAGGTTGACCTCAAGGGAAATGTAAAAGGAAAAAAGCAAAAATCATAAGCTTTGTTTTAGCATAGCACCTAGTTACATAGTTGACCCTTTAGTTTCCTCTGCAGTCTTTGTCATTTCTCCATCGTTAACACTAAATAAGCTCAATCTTTGGCTTCTCCACTGTGAATTTTGATTCTGAGATAGACTTACTTGTAAGGTGTAGAGATGATCATATTGTTTCAGGGAGAAAATTAAAGCATGTAGAGAAAGAACTGATTATCAAGAGAAAGAAAGATACTTTGGATGTGGTTTATATGCCCATGAGTATGAAAAGCTGACAAAAAACTTAATTCCTGAAAAACGTCAGTGCAGCACATGACGTCCTTGACTTTATGGTAAAGTACATTGTCTTCTTTTTAAAGAACAAACTTTTCACTTTGGAATTAGGTATATACCATCACTACCAAAATCAGTAACTAAAGAACAGTGGGTAGTTTCGCAGATCCCTTTTCTTAAATAAAAGTTACAAATCGATTTCGCACCTATTGAAGCATCCCATCACCACTGTAAACTTATTTCTAACATCCGTTTCTTTTAGAATTCAATCAGTAATTGAAAAACGCAACTGATCTTCTCAATACAATTGAACAGAAGTTAACATAAAGACATAAATACAAACAGTCTTGGTAGTAGACAGTTTTGATGTAGACTGCAGTTGTTAATGACGGAGTAAGAGGGGTCTTAGGTTGGGATTCTTTAATGAAATGCCACTCAAAAGGAAGCAAGTGATTTCAGAAGTGTTATCAGTCACTTTTGACTGAAAAGAAATAACAAGAAATAGCTTTTAAGATAGCAAATAATTTGCACTAAAATGCTATACTATAGCACCTCGGTTATGAATAGGCTAACAATCCGCCTTATTTGTCTAAAACATACCGTACACACATGATCACTTCACGAAACTGCACAACTTGACTGGCCTCTGCCATCTTGCATCTTGATTATCTCACTCCATGTGAGATCCCTCACCAAGACAACTTGCAAGCGTTTCACAAATTACGATAAAGGGACCACCTTCGTATATATGTCAATACTGACAGACCTGGATCATCTTATTTTCACCTGAAATATGTTCAGACTCAATCGAAAACTACATTATGGAATGAATAGATTTACTGGAAGGGTGAGTTTGGCCTTATTTTATATACACATTTTGAGAACAACTGTATGAAGCTGTTTTGGAGATTCAATATCTATGGTAATACGCTCAGATATCCAAATAATTACTATACAAAGAATTGACATTTTCACAAGTTTTATCTCCAGTACCATATAAATCCTTATCTTATGTGCCATATTTCATGTTCTGGAGAAGAAAAGAATTCTATGCTGCAGGATTTCATAGCTTTAAGCTTTTTCTTTTAGTTTCAGAGGTTTTGTTTTTTTTTTTCTTTAACTCTCCATATCAGATATATAATTGTAATTTCACAGAAAGTTCAAAACATCTTTGAGCCTGCAAACATCCTTATTACTCCTGGAATTTACCTTGGCCCATCCATTTCTAATGAACTCACTTTTCTTAGCTACCTCATTTCATTGGTATCTGTTTTTTTTTTTTTTAATCTGTAGCAAGGAAACCCTGGTGGCGTAGCAGTTAAGTGCTATGGCTGTTAACCAAAAGGCTGGCAGTTCGAATCCATCAGGCGCTCCTTGGAAACTCCATGGGGCAGTTCTACTCTGTCCTATACGGTCGCTGTGAGTCAGAACCGACTCAACAGCAATGGGTTATCTGTAGCAAATGCAGGTAAATAATGTGGTCTTTTGGATGAGAAAGGCTTTGGCAAATTTATCTCCTGGCAACCAGTTAAGAAAGTTAAAGTGGGGGGTCAGAAAAACTGCAGCAATGGCCCAACTCTACATCTGTAGTAACAGGGGTCAAGAATAATTTAAACAAAAAATTAGGCACTAACTCCAAGAATCTAGTTGCCCTCATACCCACCTTTGCAAAAAAAGAAATTATACTACAGAAGGTATGCCAACATAGCTGAAAGACTAACCAGGAAAACCAATGTTCTTCCCAGTTCATAGGAACAAACAAGAATTCTTTGCCATTGAAGTGCATTCAAATGTGTGTTATCATGTAAAGTAGCTAAGATAATATTAAAGTAAGACAAATTTTATTAAATATTTTAGTCCTTTTATTACCATTTTTTGCAGCTGGCTATCTATTTTTGTTCCCATGTGAAGCTTTTTTTTTTTTTTTAAGTTCATGTACATGAGCATATAACTCATCCACGTGGCTGCTTATAAAAATGAAGAAAAGAATAAAGTAAAAAGAAGTGAGAAATAACACTGCCTTAAATACTAATGAATTTTAAGTAGTTGTATTTAAAAAAGTAAACTCTAAGTCATACTGTAGGGCCTACTTTCCCACTTTTTAATAGCTTTCTAAAAAAACTCAAACCTTAAAGTGCATGCAATTAGAAACATGCAACAGTGAGGCTAGGCTTAGTCACAGTACTATTTCAATGCAAGCTGGTTCTATTTTTGGTGTCCTACAGAGAGATAGAATTAGAATGTTCTAACCTCTGCTCACTCTGTAGGTGAGAGTATAAGGGCTGACTGTTTAAAAAATGTTGAGGGGGGGTTGTTTTCTAGCTAGCTGTCATGTTTTAGTTATTAGGGGATTATTTTACTATAACGTGGAGCATTAAGGACATACACTTTTAATTTTGTATACATAATTCCAAACTCTCTTGGACAGATTGCCAGGGATGTGACCTAGCCATGTGCATCATTTGGACATGTTTCCTACCTCATACTCATATTATCGTGCTGGTTTTTTTTTTTTTTTTTTCCCTACCTGCATGGTTTTTAAGGCTTCCCCATCTTCTAGACCAGTACATTATTATATGCAATTATAGAAGGTCAGAGTTGGATGAATTTTAAATTCAGCCAGTTCAAGCACTCATCTGATGCTTGAATTGTCTTCCAGCACTTACACAGCTTAAGCGTTAATATATCTAGTGATGGCAACATTTGCTTCTGCCACTGGAGCATATGTGATTGAGAACACGAAAACTAATAAACCAGAAATAAATTACTATTTCTTTATCAGCAAAACATCTATAAGATTGGGGATTAAATGAAGTGACCTATATAACCATGTCTAGCCCAGTGCTAGAAATATAATGCAAAAAAAGTTGTATTTAAATCCGTTTATTACTGCTGTATTCCAAATGCCTAGTACTGTTTATTGTACATAGCTTTTGGTACCTGGTTGTCTGTTGCTGTGTTAAAGTTAGGGTTGCTTTAGTCTAATATGTACATTTTTTAAGCCATACAGGGGGCGTTTGATAGATGACACCTAGTTTATTTCCCTCCCAAATGACCAAATGAAATGAACATAACTTCAGGCTTTTTTTGTCTTGATAATAAAACCAGGTGAAACTTAGAACTGGATCACTTGGCCCTTCCTTTTCTTATCTTCTCCCAGTTCAAAGTATTTGCATCTCTTAATAGCCAGCATTCTTTTAGATCTGTAGATGGGCTCAACACATTCAAGCCTTAACACAATCTCCTTTGTAGTGTTAGCCTCCTAGAAAATCAGCTTAGTCTGCCCGCTATATCCACTTTGCTTCTTGTCATAATGCTGCTTTCCCTGGGCAGACAGAGGATCTTTTACCTTTTTGTATTTTGTCACTGTATTGGGTTGGTGGTTGCTACACTTCTTAGAGAAAATCCAGGGGGTTTTAAGAACATTCACCAAGTTTGTGGGAGCGCTATTAGCACAAAAAAGCATTTTAGTCTAAAATTATGATAGAGAACCACTTTGCATTTTTTTAACACAAAAGAAACATAAAGATACTTCTATTAAATACTAGATTCTTGGGATGTTAGGTCTATGTCTGTGTCATGGTAAATTTATATAAATACTTCCCTGTTAATTTAATTGACCTTTACACTCACTCATTTTAATGCTAAAATCTCAGCCACAAACTGTAAAAATCATGAGAAATTTTGCAATATTATGATAGTTTCAGTGAATGCTTGTTTTCTTAAATCCAAGGTTCCTCTTCTACTTCATTCATACGTCTTGATTGGCTAGATACTGAGGAGCACAAAAACCTACTAACTTCTACATCTAAAATATCCCCCATGTAGTCTTCTTAATTCCATATGTAGAAATTAAAAATATCTTCCTTCTGGAAAAATCTCATCCAGATGGGTATTATAATCTCTGAGTTGTGTTTATAAATGTTCTTAAGGATTTCTAGTTCTACGATTATTATTAAAGCAATCTGAACATAAGCAGTTTTGTTGAATGTCAATTAATTCAGATTATGAGTATCTGACCCAAGTTATTTTAAAGTAATTAGTAGCTCTGGTTTACCTGAAAGATGCAGCTATAAGGAGCAGGTAGTTAAATATCAGCACATCTCTAATATTGGTGTTATTTAAAGCCATACATTAAGAGTCATAAGCATCTGTAGTGACAGAAGAAGCATGCAGCAAACTACTGAAAAACTGAAATAGAATTAATTGGTTTTGGTCTACCCACTTCAAATTAGAAAATAGCAACAGGAAAAAAAAAATTAAACACTAAATGTATTCGTTAGGCAAGATCAGCAATCATGCTGCCCACACATGATTTGCAATTAATTTGTAAATAAGAAGATTCATCACCTGGAGGATAATAAACTCTAGTTTTATGGCCTAAAAGACTAGGCAAGTAAAAACCACTAATGAATGTACTGTATAAACACAGGGGCAAGAACATACATTGGTTGAGCAAGTGAGGATAACAAGGAGACTCTGTTTTGTTATTAAAGTAGACCAAAAGATACATGACACATATCTGGAGATTTTTCTGAAGTGTTAACACTGCTCAAAACAGGGTCACTTAGAAGGCATGAAAAAGTGTTACTACAAGGTATGGAGGGCAAAAGTAGATTGTTAGAAAGAGCTAGCATTAAAAAGAAAAGTAAGTAAGGATCAGTGTAAAAAACTGAGATCATTACCTTAATTTCAATTAATTTTTGATAATTGTGCATTACAAAGTCTTATTAATAATAATCTCAAGTGATTTTAGTTTAACATCTTAAGATGTAACTTCGGCTATGAGACGGATGTCTCCAAATATTATTTATTGAGAAAATGAGTCTTAAGTGGAATTTTCAGTATTGCCCTACTTTGGAATAGGCTTTGATGTAAACAACAACAACAATAATTTCTCTCCTGGAAGTTATACTTGTATAACAAAGCTTAATTTTGAATCCAAAATAAAACAATCAACTTTACATCCATTCAAGCGAACATTTCTTTTTTAGTGACAGGTAAGCATTCTGAGAATCCAGTAAACCCAGTGCTGTTGAGTCGATTCCGACTCATAGCAACCCTATGAGAAGCACAGAGGTAAAAGTTAAATTTTAATGTCTGAATTATGAGACTATTGCAGTGTGTAGTCCTGAATCACTTGCATAAGAATCAACTGGAATATTTATTATAATATGGAGCCCTAACCCTTACCTCGTATCAACTGAAATATAATCTCTGCAAGTAGGGCCCTGGTATCTGTATACAATGCTGAGATCTTTATATGATTCTTATGCACACTAAAGTTTAAGAATGACTTTATTGATTACTATCTATGCTTTTCACAAATTTCTTAATGTATTTTTGCTTGTATAAACAAAATTATTTTTTCAATGGTCATATGGAAATATTTTTACAAAATGTAAGAAATAGATCTGAAATTACATATGTGAAGTAAGTCCTTGAACTTGGAGTCACCTTAATGAAATCAATAAGATTATTGATGCTAAGATTAAAAGAAGAAAAAAGCCATGTAGAAGTCTTAATATAATATATAGCATTCAAACTCTTAAATGCTCTAGAATTCAATTCTTAATCACAAATAAAAACAGTATAACATAACCACTCACTAAGCAGCTTCAACTGTCAAAACATCTCAGTACTCAAAACAGATGCCATAGGCGCTCAAAAAAAGATGCCACAAAATATATGTAATTTATCAGCAGGGCTTATATTAGACCCAATTCTAATAACTTTATCTAGTTAATTGTAATACATTAGAGGTAGCAATGTTTTAAAGCAAAAGTTGGAGAAAGAAGACATCTGCTACTGACAGTTACATTTAAGAAGTATATCTAGAGAAAAGAAAAAAAAGCTTTTAAAAAACAAGCCCTAAAATACTATACTAAATTAAAATATTCTAAAGAGTGAGCTCAAAAACCAAAGCTATCTAGGGCCATTTAATGTAGGATCAAACACTATAATAATCTGGATATGCTTGTGTAGTGCTGTAATTGATATTTATGATGATCATTTTTAATCATCAGGAAACAAATTTATATGCCTGGTTTAAAAAGGAAGGAAAATGTATGACCAACCCGTTTTAGAAGATTTTAACCTAGATTGTTTAAAATGAATGATTTAAAAATAATTAGCAATTTTTTTATTTCTCAAAAAGATAAATTTCAGCTATCAGGAAAATTCACTAGTTGAATTTACCTCAAAGGAAGATGAGGTTTTTCCCAAGCAGTTTAACTTAAATAATAGAGATTGTGTTATTTAGACATAGACGCCATCTAGTGGCAAAAGCGGTAGTTTCAGGGTAATTGTTCTGTTATTGGATTAGAATAATGCGGAACTGCATACATCTACAGTTTTTGCTAAAGGTTTAAAAAATTGTCTATTTTAAATTGCACATATTAATCTGCAAATTATTTCTTTACGTTCAAGAGAATTGAGACTAATGAAGATCATCAAGGAGGAAGATGCTGAAGATGATAAAAAAATCTGTCAACATAAATAGTAAAGATAGAGGTGTAAAATGAAAGTCAATACAAATAGAGTTTAAGAAAAAAGACTTTATAGAATATTGATTAAAGATACATTATTATATACACACATATTATGAGAGATGGTTTTCTTACATTCAGAGTCATTTTCTTTTTGTGTTAATATGGCGTAGAACTCTCTCTTCTCTGAGAAGGTTACATAAGGCATTATTAATACATTCCAAAATTTGCCAGTCATGAGGAAAATTGGGTTTTATAATTATTTTCATTAACCAACAAATATTTATTAAGTAACTATTTAATGAAAAAAGTTCCAGGGAATGAATAAGATTGAAAAAAACAAAAACGAAAAGCACGTTCTCTCCTTTTAATCTAACAAAATACAGCTTAAATGACATAAGACTAACTACAACAGAAAATATTTAGTAGGGAAAATAATTTAAAAGATATTCTAAGTCTGTAACCACTGGCTAATCAAAGCTCAGAAAAGAGCATTTCTTCTTATCCTGTTTTGTGCCAGCCTAAGAAAAATTATCTCTATTAAAACTTTATAGTGTGTGCTCATTATTTGGTTTCATATCATTTCTGACACTGCTATGTTCAAGTATGAATATAAAATCAATTATTTTCCAAGTTTAAATAGGAATTTTTTTTTTAATTATCCACCATTTTGGATTAGGAGACAGTATGTGAAATGGAGAGTAAATAGGGTTTGGAGGTAGATGGCCCTGGGGTTGAATCCCAGTTCTGCCGGGTTTTAGTTTTAGTACTCTTTGCAAGATATTCAAACTTTCTGAGGCACAACTTTCTCTGCTATAAAAAAAAAAAAATTAATAATGTTAGTTATGTGAAATAATATACGTGACACTGCCTGGTTAATGGTAGGTATTCAATAAGCTTTTAGTTTCTTTAATCCTTTGGCCCTTTCATCAATATAGATCAACAAGGTGATAGTAAAAACTGAACAAGTACTGAATGGAAATATTTTGCATGGGGTATTATTAGACAAGGAAGGATTTAAGAAGCTTTTAATAAAATCTTCAAGAGGGTAATAGATATGAAACCACAAAGACAGCAAAAAGGCGTGTAACTTAGGAGCCTAATATTGAGGTGAACATGCTGTATTGATACAGAGACCAAGGTGGAGAGTAAAAAGAAGTAACATGAGGGTGGTATTAGAGTTATGTCTTGAAGATTTATTTTATATGATAGACAATAGGGGACTCCCAGTATTTTCTTGCAAAATAATGAGCTATGTCAGAAAAGTAGCTGGTTTTCTACATTATTTTGTCATTAAACTGACTCAATCTAAATGCACAGTGATTTGCAAATCTTTCCAAGAAAGAAAAAAATTTAGGTCGATTGCTCCCATCTCCGTATGTAATTAGAAAGTGTAAAGGAAATCTTCCTAAAAGATTTCCTAAAGCAGTTTTTGTTCCCTTGGCATCTACAGTGCACAATATATGTTTATAGCATTTTCTTTCTTTCTTTTCTCCTCCTTTCCTCCCTTCCTCTCTTTCTTGTTTTTCAATTTTTTTAAAAGATGAACTCTTAATTTTAACAGTTGTGCCCTAAAGGGACATCTAATAATAGCTTGATGTTTAAATGAGCTAAACTTTTAAATTTGCTTTTTGGTTCTAAATTTATTCTATTTTTCCCTGATCACAAAATTTAACAATAAGAAATCTGTACATGACTTAAGCAAGTTGCAGAAACATGATGAAGAATCCCTAAATTATTTTTTTTTAATTGTGCTTTAGGTGAAAGTTTACAGAGCAAAATAGTTTCTCATTTAACAGTTTATACACAAATTGTTTTGTGACATTGGTTGTCAACCTTGTAATGTGTCAACACTCTCCCCTTCTCCACCCTGGGTTCTCTGTTTCAATGCATCCAGTTTTCCTGTCTCTTCCTGCCTTCTCTTCTTTGCTTTTGGGCTTATGTACCCTTTTAGTCTCGTATACATCGTTGAACTACAAAGCATGTTCTTCATGTGTCTTAGTGTTTGCCCTATAGACCTGCCTGATCTTTGGCTGAAGGGTGAATCTAGGGAGTGACTTCAGTACTGAGTTAAAAGGGCATCCAGGGGCCATACTCTCAGAGTTTCTCCAGTCTCTGTCAGACCAGCAAGGCTGTTTTTCATTTTTGTGTGTGTGTCTGTGTGAATTTGAATTTTGTTCTACATTTTTCTCTCACTCTGTCAGGGACCCCCTATTGTGATCCCTGCCAGAGCATTCAGTGGTCGTAACCGGGCACCATCTAGTTATTCTGGGCTCAGTTTGGTGGAGGTTGTGGTAGTTGTGGTCCATTTGTCCTGTGGACTAATCTTTCCCTGTGTTTTTAGTCTTTTTCATTCTCCTTTGCTCCAGCTGTGATGGGACCAGTAGATGTGTCTTAGGTGGCCGCTTGCAGGCTTTTAAGACCCCAGATGCTACTCACCACAGTTGGATGTAAAACATTTTCTTTGTGTACTGTGTTATGCTATACTTTTGCTTGGATCCACAATCAGTGCCCATGGAAGCAGCAGTCAACAAATCAAACGATACATTGCATTGGGCAAATCTCCTGCAAAAGACCTCTTCTGCAGTTGTTAAAAAGTAAAGATGTCACCTTGAAGACTAAGGTGCGCTTGACCTAAGCCATAGTGTTTTCAGTCACTTCATATGCATGCAAAAGCTGGACGACAATAAGGAAGACTGAAGGAGAATTGATGCCTTTGAATTGTGGTGTTGAAGGATATTGAATATACCATGGTCAGCCAAAAGAACAAACAAATCTGTCTTGTAAGTACGACCAGAATGCTCCTTAAAAGCAAGGATGGCAAGACCGTCACACATACTTTGGACATATTATCAGGAGGGATCAGTCCCTGGAGAAGGACATCATGCTTGGTAAAGTAGAGGGTCAGTGAAAAGAGGAAGACCCTCAGGGAGATGAACTGACACACTGACTGCAACAATGGGCTCAAGCATTACAATGATCGTGAGGATGGCACAGGACCGGGCAGTGTTTTGTTCTGTTGTACACAGGGTTGCTATGAGTCGGAACTGACTCAACAGCACCTAACAATAATAATAAAAAAAAAAAAAGCAACGTGTTATACCAGTTGAGCTAGATGTCCCTCTGAGACCGTGGTCTTCAGCCCTCAGCCAGTAGCTCAGTCTCTCAGGGCGTTTGGATGTCTGTGAAACTTCTATGACTTTGCCCTGGTCAAGTTGTGCTGACTTTTCCAGTATTGTGTACTGTCTTATCCTTCACCAAAGTTACCACTTATCTACTATCTACTCACTGCCGTCAAGTCGATTCCAACTCATAGTGACCCTATACAGTTACCAAGGATGCAAATCTCTACCAAAGCAGACTGCCACATTTGGTGGTTTTGGACTGCCAACCTTTTGGTTGGCAGTCAATCGCTTTAACCACTGTGCCACCAGGGCTCCTTTATCTACTCTGTAGTTAGTGTTTTTCCCTCTCCACCCCTCCTTGCCCTCGTAACCATCAAAGATTGTTTCTTTCTGTGTGGAAACAGTTTCATGCTTTTTTTTATAATAATGGTCTCTTACAGTATTTGTCCTTTTGTGATTGACCTATTTCACTCAGCATATTGCCCACCAGATTCATCCATGTTGTGAGATGTTTCACAGATTCATCACTGTTTTTTATCATTTGGTAGTATTCCATTGTGTGTATGTACCGTAGTTTTTTATTCATTCATCTGTTGATGGGCATTTGCATTGTTTTCATCTTTTTGCTATTGTGAATAGTACAGCAATGAACATGGGTGTGCACGTGTCTATTCATGTGACAGCTCTTATTTCTCTAGGATATATTCCTAGGAGTGGGATTGCTGGGTGGTATGGTATTTCTATTTCTAGCTTTTTAAGGAAGCACCATATTGTTTTCCAGAATGGGTGTAGCATTTTGCATTCCCATTAGCAGTGCATAAGAGTTCCAGTCTCCCCACAACCTCTCCAACATTTGTTGTTTTCTGTTTTTTTGATTCGTGCCAGTAATGGCGGGGGCATGGTATCTTATTGTAGTTTTGATTTTCATTTCTCTAAGGGCTAGTGATTACAATATTTTCTCATGTGTCTGTTAGCTGCCTGAATGTCTTTTTTGATGAAGTATCTGTTCATATTCCTTGCCCATTTTTAATTGGATTATTTGGTTTTTTTTTATTGTAGTGTTGTTGTTGTTAGGTGCCGTTGAGTTGGTTCCAACTCATAGCGACCCTATGTACAACAAAATGAAACACTGCTCAGTCTTGCGCCATGCCCACAATTACTGTTATGCTTGAGCCCATTGTTGTAGCCACTGTGTCAATTCATCTCACTGAGGGTCTTCCTCTTTTGCGTTGACCCTGTACTTTACCACGCATGATGTTCTTCCCCAGGGACTGATCTCTTCTGATAACATGTCCAAAGTATGTAAGAAGCAGCCTCACCATCCTTGCCTCTAAGAAGCATTCTGGTTGTACTTCTTCCAAGACAGATTTGTTCATTCTTTTGGCAGTCCATGGTATATTCAATATTCTTCGTCAACACCACAATTCAAAGGTGTCAGTTCTTCTTAGGTCTTCCTTATTCATCTTGGATAGATACCTTCTCATCTTTCATTATGTTAAGGAAGTTTTCTGCCAGTAAATCTTCAACAATTCTTTGTCTTTTCTGTTATCCCCCCCGTTATGGTACTCCAACCACTCATAGGTTTTTCTTCTTGATAGTATCCTACGTAATTCTTAGGCTTTCTTCATTTTTTTTTTTTTTATTCTTTTTTCTTAAACAAATTGGTGTCAAGGGATTTATCTTCAATCTCACTAATTCTGACTTTCATTGTCTCAATTCTGCTCCTATGATCTTCTATTAAGTTGTCTAATTCTGAAATTTTATGGTTAATCTTTTGGTTTCCTAGTTGTAATCAGAGGTTCCCTGTTTGGTTTTCTAGTTGCAATCTGAGCTTCCCTGTTTCCACTGCTTTTGAATTATCTCTCCTTCCACCTGCCCCTCAGTCCAATTCTTCAGCTTTGTCTTAGATGATTAGGGTTCCTATATTGTCATATATATTCGATTCACTTGTCTATTGGGGTCTTTGTTATAAGCGGGACAACAGGAAGCATCTGACTATTCTGCTGTCTTGGCCCTGCCTCTACCACTAATAAATGTTTGTCTGCATGCGTTTGCCTATTCTAGATATTTAATGTGAGATCATACAATATTTGTCCTTTCGTGTGTGACTTATTTCACTTCGTTTTGATAGTTAAGAAAAAAGTAAGGCATGACAACATTTTAAACTTAACGGGTATGCAGAAAGCCTTAGGGAAAAAAATTGAATAAGCATTTAAATATTTAGCTTTATCTCCATTATTGGGAAACAGGATGTTTAGGTATGCTTATCTTCATTATCTATCAAATCCACTAACCCACATTATTCATATCTTTCTAAAATGTGCAATTTTAGAATTTTATGTCAAAGGAAATATGTCCTCTTAAAACTCTTTAAAGTAAGTCATTTGTTATGGATTGAATTATGTCCCCCCAAAAATGTGTGTATCAGTTGGGCTGGGCCATGATTCCTGGTATTGTGTGATTTTCTTATATGTTGTAAATCCTGCCTCTATGATGTTAACGAGGGAGGATGGGCAGCAGTTGTGTTAGTGAGACAGGACTCAACCTACAAGACTGGACTGTGTCTTGAGGCAATCTATTGAGATATAAAAGAGAGAAGTGAGCAGAGAGACAGGGGGGCCTTATATCACGAAGAAAGAGGCACCGGGATCAAAGCACATCCTTTGGACCTGGGGTCCCTACGCAGAGAAGCCCGTAGTCCAGAGGAAGATTGATGAGAATGCTGACAGAAAGAGAAAGCCTTCCCCCGGAGGTGGCAACCTGAATTTGGACTTTTAGCCTATTTTACTGTGAAGAAATAAATTTTTCTTTGTTAAAGCCATCCACTTGTGGTATTTCTATTGTAGGAGCACTGGATGACTAAAGCATCATTCTACTTGAATATGGCTCTAGTCTTAGAAAAATAACACAACAAGATTAAAAACTATTTCTAGCTGAATGTTTTGTAAATTGATCCTTAATTTTTATAAAATACAATACACATGGACCTCGCCAGATGGAACACACAGAAATCAAATTGACTACATCTGTGGAAAGAGATGATGGGAAAGCTCAATATCATCAGTCAGAACAAGGCCAGGGGCCGACTGTGGAACAGACCATCAATTGCTCATATGCAAATTCAAGCTGAAACTGAAAAAAATCAGAGCAAGTCCACGAGAGCCAAAATATGACCTCAAGTATATCCAACCTGAATTTAGAGACCATCTCAAGAATAGATTTGACACATTGAACACTAGTGACTGAAGACGAGACGAGTTGTGGAATGACATCAAGAACATCATCCATGAAGAAAGCAAGAGGTCACTGAAAAGACAGGAAAGAAAGAAAAGACCAAGATGGATGTCAGAGGGGACTCTGAAACTTGCTCTTGAGCATCGGGCAACTAAAGCAAAAGGAGGAACTGATGAAGTAAAAGAACTGAACAGAAGATCTAAAAGGGCCTCTCGAGAAGACAAAGTAAAGTATTGTAATGACATGGGCAAAGAGCTGATGATGGAAAACCAAAAGGGAAGAACACCCTCAGTGTTTCTCAAGCTGAAAGAACTGAAGAAAAAATTCAAGCCTCGAGTTGCAATAGTGAAGGATTCCGTGGGGAAAATATTAAACGATGCAGGAAACATCAAAAGAAGATGGAAGGAACACACAGAGTCATTATACCAAAAAGAATTAGTCGATATTCAATCATTTCAAGAGGTGGCATATGATCAGGAACCGATGGCACTGAAGGAAGAAGTCCAAGCTGCTCTGTAGGCATTGGCAAAAAACAAGACTCCAGGAATTGATGGAATATCAATTGAGATGTTTCAACAAACAGATGCAGCGCTGGAGGTGCTCACTCGTCTATGCCAAGAAATATGGAAGACAGCTTCCTAGCCAACTGACTGGAAGACATCCATATTTATGCCTATTCCCAAGAAAGGTGATCCAACCAAATGTGGAACTTATAGAACAATATCATTAATATCACACACAAAAAAAATCACACTCAAGCAAAATTCTGCTGAAGATCATTCAAAAACGGCTGCAGCAGTATATCGACAGGGAACTGCCAGAAATTCAGGCTGGTTTCAGAAGAGGATGTGGAACCAGGGATATCATTGCTGATGTCAAATGCATCCTGGGTGAAAGCAGAGACTACCAGAAGGGTGTTTACCTGTGTTTTATTGACTATGCAAAGGCATCCGACTCTGTGGATCATAACAAACTATGGATAACATTGAGAAGAATGGGAATTCCTGAACACTTAATTGTGCTCATGAGGAACCTTCACATAGATCAAGAGGCAGTTGTTCGGATAGAACAAGGGTATGCTGATTGGTTTAAAGTCAGGAAAGGTGTGCGTCAGGGTTGTATTCTTTCACCATACCTATTTAATCTGTAAGCTGAACAAATAATCTGAGAAGCTGGACTATATGAAGAAGAGTGAGGCATCAGGATTGGAGGAAGACTCATTAACAACCTGCACTATGCAGATGACACAACCTTGCTTGCAGAAAGTGAAGAGGGCTTGAAGCACTTACTAATGAAGATCAAAGACCACAGCCTTCAGTATTGATTACACCTCAACATAATGAAAACAAAAATCCTCACAACTGGACCAATGAGCAACATCATGATAAATGGAGACAAGATTGAAGTTGTCAAGGATTTCATTTTACTTGGATCCACCATCAACAGCCACGGAAGCAGCAGTCAAGAAATCAAAAGATTCGTTGTATTGTGCAAATCTGCTGCAAAGGACCTCTTCAAAGTGTTGAAGAACAAAGATGTCACCTCGAAGACTAAGGTGTGCCTGACCCAAGCCATGGTTTTTTCAATTGCATCATATGCATGTGAAAGCTGGACAATCAATAAGGAAGGCCGAAGAAGAGTTGACGCCTTTGAATTGTGGTGTTGGCAAAGAATATTGAATATACCATGGACTGCCAAAAAAACGAACAAATCTGTCTCGGAAGAAGTGCAGCCAGAATGCTCCTTAGAGGCAAGGATGGGGAGACTGCGTCTTACATACTTTGGACATGTTGTCAGGAGGGATCAGTCCCTTGAGAAGGACATCATGCTTGGCAGAGTACAGGGTCAGCGGAAAAGAGGAAGACCCTCAACAACGTGGATTGACAGAATAGCTGCAACAATGAGCTCAAGCATCACAACAATTGTAAGGATGGTGCAGGACCAGGCAGTGTTTCGTTCTGTTGTGCGTATAGGGTCGCTATGAGTCGGAACCGACTCGACGGCACCTGACAACAACAATAGGTACTGTTAAGCAGGATTAGATTATAGTTTATCTTCAGCAGAAGACATAATTGATAAATTAGGTGCATGGGTTCTTATGTTTGCAAACTTCATGTTTCACACTTTTTAAACAAAGGACATAATAAACTAAATTATTTATGCCTCACAGCAGTGGTTCTTAACCTCTGTCATGGATTGAGTTTTGTTACCCAAAAAATGTGTGTATCAGTTTCACTGGGTCATGATTCCCGGTATTGTGTGATTGTCCTCCAACTTGTGCTTGTAATTTTACGTTAAAGAGGATTACGTTAAGGTCACATCACTGATCCAATTTAAAGGGATTTTCCCTGGATTGTGGCATGTATCACCTTTTATCTTACAAGAGAAGAGAAGCAAGCAGAGAGTTTAGGACCTCTTAACACCAAGAAAACAATGCAGGGAAAAAAGCGTGTCCTTTAGACCCGGGGTCCCTGCACAGAGAAGCTCCTAGTCTGATGGAAGATTGATGAGAAGGCCAACAGAGAGAGAGAAAGCCTTCCTCTGGAGCTGATGCCCTGAATTTGGACTTCTAGCCTACCAGACTGTGAAAAAATAAATTTCTCTTTATTAAAGCCATCCACTTGTGGTATTTCTGTTATAGCAGCTCTAGATGACTAAAACAACCTCCATGTTGAGGACCAGTGGTGTGTGTGCCATGATGAATTTTGAGAATTACCAAAAGCATGTTACCAATAAAAAATAAAATAGCAAACTTTGCAAATAATTTACTTTCTAAAATTTACAACAGATTCAAATTTAAAAAATAATTTACCTCTATAATTATATAACTCTCACTCATTTGGATTCCTGGATTATTCTTAAAAGCAAAAGAAAAGACGAATTTTTTCCACTTCCTTTCCCACCAATTGTCTGCATCCTTCAGAACAGGGCTGGTATTGTTATAGCACAGATATAAACTCTATTTATAAATAAGGATATAGCCTTTATTTATGAAATAAAGTCCCTTCACTATCCATCCTTCAAAATTGTTCATTTTGCTTCTTGAGAACTGTGCTAGATACTGGGTTATAAAGATGGATAAAATTAGGTCTCTATACTGAAGAAGCTTATAATAAACAAGGGTAAAAAATTTTCTGGGATGTCCAAAATTGTACCTTATGGTATTAGTAGGAAAGTCATTTTAAAGATGAAATACACTGATCATTTCATTTTTTAATTGTATTCAGTTTATACACAAATATATCCATTTTCTGTTTTTCATGCACTTACCATGGAGAAGAAGCACGTGGCTCTTTTGTTTGAACATTCCAAGGTGTTTCTAAGATGAGTGCATTTTCCCTGATCTTTAGAACTGTTAAGATGACTGTCAAAAGTGTGACTTGGTCATGAAAGTCCTCATTTGTTGAGTCAATATTCTAAAACAGGATATGCAAGAAATTGATGAGGCTTGTGATGAACATTTTCTGTTTGCTTCTCCAGATCCCCTTTCTACCCTATTCTATGTGTTTGGATGCTGGCCCCTCAAGACTGAATCAACTAATCTCTTCTGGCTTCCAACTGAGATTGACCAATAGGAGGACAAAGGAGGATAGGAAAAGGAAGAAAATAGGGTATTTATTTCCTTAACTTCTGTCAGATGACTCATCTCCTGTGGCTGTAAATCTCATCTCAGGTTTTGGTAACTGGATCTCATCACAGATTCTGGTAACTGCTGCTTCCCCTTGCACCTTCAAGTCTAGAGGTAGTAATGGCTTCCTGTTAACACCAGGTACTTCACTATCCCATGTTGATTTCCCTTAAACTTGCCCACATTTCTTAATGAGGATCCTCATTAAGCAGTCATCTTTTAATGATGTCTTTTGAATGTGCGTCTGCTTTCTGCTGGGATTCTGACTGATATAAGGCTTCTAGTCAAGGTACCAGCAAGAAAAATATAGAAAAGGAAGATATACTATGCAAGAGAGACAAGGCAGGAGAAGCTAGTTTGATGCTATGATAACAAACAATGCCAAAATTTCAGTGGTTTAAAACATAAAATATTATTTCTCTCTCACACAAAGATTGCAATAGTTGATGCAATTCTCCAGGGCAGCTGTCCTTCAGGTGGTCACTTAGCAATCCCATCTGTGATTTTCTGGCCCCACCTTCTTGACATCCACATTTGCTCCTGAAAAGGGAAAAGGGAATTGGAAGTTTACACAGTGGCTTTTTACTGCCTCAGCCTAAAAAACAAAATGCATCACATCTCACCGTCCATTGGCCAAAAGTTGTCACATGGCCCCAACTAACTCCTAAGAGAATGGGAAGTGTGGTTCTCTGTGGGCCCAGGAAAGAAGTTTCACACAGAGTGTCTCCCATAAATCACTGTATCTTTTGAATAATGTGATTTATGAAACTTCACCATTATGAATCCTAGGTAGCCCATGCCCCTCTTACCATTTCTCACCCTGCCAAGAACAGATGACACAGCTCTATCCCTAAACCCTCTGCCTTTCAGCATCCTTCCTTCTTGGCAAGATATCTGCACATGGAGAAATTCAAAGGTCTAGACCCTCTGAAAATATTTTTCACAAGAATAGAAGTAAAATGGTGTTAGTAGGAAGATGATTTTTTAAGATGAAATAAGAATACTTCCTGGCTGATTTCTATGTTATTACTGATGGATTAAATTAATTGATTTATAGATTACCTGCAGTAATTATAATAATGCTAGTTAACACTATTACTATTTTTGCTGAAGATAATTCAGAAACGATTACAGCAGTACATCAACAGGGAACTGCCAGAAACTCAAGCTGGATTCAGAAGACATGGAACTAGGGATATTATTGCTGATGTCAGATGGATCCGGGCTGAAAGCAGAGAAAACCAGAAAAATGTTTACTTGTGTTTTATTGACTACGCAAAGGCATTCAACTGTGTGAATCACAACAAATTATGAACAACATTGTGAAGAATGGGAATTCCAGAGCACTTAATTGTGCTCATGAGGAACCTGTACTTAGACCAAGAGGCAGCCATTTGAACAGAACAAGGGGATCCTGTGTGGTTTAAAATCAGGAAAGGTGTGTATCAGGGTTGTTTGCTTTCACCATATTTATTCAATCTGTATGCTGAGCAAATTATCCAAGAAGCTGGACTATATGAAGAAGAAGGGGGCATCAGGATTGGAGAAAGACTCATTAATAACCTGTAATATGCAGATGACACAACCTTGCTTGCTGAAAGTGAGGAGGACTCGAAGCACTTACTGATGAAGATCAAAGACTATAGCCGTCAGTATGGATTACACCTCGACATAAAGAAAACAAAAATCCTCACAACTGGACCAATAAGCATCATCATGATAAACGGAGAAAAGATGGAAATTGTCAAAGATTTCATTTTACTTCAATCCACAATCAACACCCATGAAAGTGGCAGTCAAGAAATCTGCTGCAAAAGATGTCACCTTGAGGACTAAGGTATGCCTGACCCAAGCCATAGCATCTTAAATAGCCTCATATGCATGTGTAAGCTGGACAATGAATAAGGAAGACTGAAGAAGAACCGATGCCTTTGAATTATGATGTTGGAGAAGAATATTGAATGGACTGACAGAAGAACAAATATTGACTGACAGAAGAACAAACAAATATTGACTGACTGACAGAAGAACAAACAAATCTGTCTTGAAGACGTATAGTCAGAATGTTCCTTAGGGGTAAGGATGATGAGACTTTGTCTCATGTATACTGGACATGTTATTAGGAGGAACTAGTCCCTGGAGAAGGATATCATGTTTGGTAAAGTAGAGGGACAGTGAAAAAGAGGAAGATCCTCAATGAGATGGATTGACACAGTGGCTGCAAAAATGAACTCAAACAGCAATGATTGTGAGGATGGCCCAGGACCAGAGAGTGTTCTGTTCTGTTGTACATAGGGTCACTGGGAGTCAGAATGAACTAGATGGCACCTAACAACAACAACAACAGCTAACTCTTACATAGTGTATACTAAGTACTTTACAAATGTTGAGTCATTTAATCCTCACAAGTCTATTGAACGTTGTTGTTGTTAGATGCTGTTGAGCTGGTTCTGACTCATAGCAACCCTATGCATGACAGAATGAAACACTGCCCGGTCCTGCGCCATCCTTACAATCGTTGTTATGGTTGATCTCATTGTTGCAGCCACTGTGTCAATCCACCTCATTGAGGGTCTTCCTCTTTTTCGCTGGCCCTGTACTTTGCCAAGCGTGATGTCCTTCTCCAGGGACTGATCCCTCCTGACAACATGTCCAAAGTATGTAAGACGCAGTCTCCCCATCCTTGCCTCTAAGGAGCATTCTGGTTGTGTTTCTTCTAAGATGGATTTGTTCTTTCTTTTGGCAGTTCATAGTATATTCAATATTCTTTGCCAACACCACAATTCAAAAGTGTCAACTCTTCTTTGGTCTTCCTTATTCATTGTCCAGCTTTCACATGCATATGATGCGATTGAAAATACCATGGCTTGGGTCAGGCACACCTTAGGCTTCAAAGTGACATCTTTGCTCTTCAACACTTTGAAGAGGTCCTTTGCAGCAGATTTGCACAATGCAATGCGTCTTTTGATTTTTTGACTGCTGCTTCCATGGCTGTTGATGGTGGATCCAAGTAAAATGAAATCCTTGACAACTTCAATCTTGTCTCCGTTTATCATGATGTTGCTCATTGGTCCAGTTGTGAGGATTTTTGTTTTCATTATGTTGAGGTGCAATCTATACTGAAGGCTGTGGTCTTTAATCTTCCACTGGTAAGTGCTTCAAGCCCTCTTCACTTTCAGCAAGCAAGGTTGTGTCATCTGCATAGCACAGGTTGTTAATGAGTCTTCCTCTAACCCTGATGCCCCGTTCTTCTTCATATAGTCCAGCTTCTCAGATTATTTGTTCAGCATACAGATTAAATAGGTATGGTGAAGGTATACAACCCTGACGCACACCTTTCCTGACTTTAAACCAATCAGTATCCCCTTGTTCTGTCCAAACAACTGCCTCTTGATCTATGTAAAGGTTCCTCATGAGCACAATTAAGTGTTCAGGAATTCCCATTCTTCACAATGTTATCCATAATTTGTTATGATCCACACAGTCAAATGCCTTTGCATAATCAATAAAACACAGGTAAACATCCTTCTGGTAGTCTCTGCTTTCACCCAGGATCCATCTGACATCAGAAATGATATCCCTGGTTCCACATCCTCTTCTGAAACCAGCCTGAATTTCTGGCAGTTCCCTGTCGATATACTGCTGCAGCCGTTTTTGAATGATCTTCAGCAGAATTTTGCTTGAGTGTGATTTTTTTTGTGTGTGATATTAATGATATTGTTCTATAAGTTCCACATTTGGTTGGATCACCTTTCTTGGGAATAGGCATAAATGTGGATCACTTCCAGTCAGTTGGCCAGGAAGCTGTCTTCCATATTTCTTGGCATAGACGAGTGAGCACCTCCAGCGCTGCATCTGTTTGTTGAAACGTCTCAATTGATATTTCATCAATTCCTGGAGTCTTGTTTTTTGCCAATGGCTTCAGAGCAGCTTGGACTTCTTCCTTCAGTGCCATCGGTTCCTGATCATATGCCACCACTTGAAATGATTGAATATCGACTAATTCTTTTTGGTATAATGACTCTGTGTGTTCCTTCCATCTTCTTTTGATGTTTCCTGCATCATTTAATATTTTCCCCATGCTTAATTTATTGAATTCACAGTAATTACATAAAGAAATTTAAAATGCTAACAAAATAATATAAATACTAGAAAGAGTTTATAGTGAACTAATCTACGTATTAAATAAGTTCATTGTGGAAATAAAGTTATACACAAATAATAGGACTCTTTATAGACCCAATTCATATCATCCAACAAAGATCATCTTGTTTAAGCTATCTCATTAGAGGCTAAGAAAGCTTTTGAAGTTTAACTGGAGCAAAATTTTTTGTTACTATACAGATTTTTATTTAATCCTCACATTTTTGTAAGTGGAGTAAGTTATTTTATAAAGGTTCAGAAGTTTTATGTAAGTCCTAGTATTTTTACTTTTAAATAGAAACTGAGCAACAGAGGAAGAAAGAGTGTCAGGAATAGGAGAAAATGGAATGTCTGGCTAATTGCCTCCATGAACAACTGCCTCCTTTGCAGTCTAGTCCAGAACTAGTTGGTGCCCAGCTACCATTACTGAACATTTTGATCAGAGATTCTATAGAAAAATCCTTATCAAAAGGGGGGAAATGCAGAACAGAATTTAAAATTCTCATAGACTCCAGACTTCCTGGAGCCATGGCGGCAGGGTGAACCCCTGAAAGTATTGCCCTCAGATAAGCTTTAAAACGTAAGCCAAAAATTTCTCTTGAAATCTTCTTAAAACCAAATAATAGTTTAGCTTAACTAGTAAACAGTGTCTGCTTTGAGCATTGTGCTCTTTTAATATCTATCTGTATGGGATCAAATTGACAATAGCAACTCAAAAGATTAGACTGGAAACTTAGGAGGCAGTGAATTTATCTTTATAGGGGAGGAACAGCTCAGAAAACGAGGGTGAGAATGGTTGCACAGCTCGAAGAAGGTGATCAATGTCACAGAACTGTACATGAAGAATCTGTTGAATTGGTGTGTTCTGCTGTGTGTATTCTCAACACCACCAACAAATAAAATAAATTATAAAATAATAAATAGATACTAAGTATCAGTTTGAAAATTGTATGAAATTAAGAAAAAATCATTTTTACTTTAATTCTTAGGAAGAGTAAAAACTTATGCAAACAGTATTATTGTGCATATTGAAATGAATAACAAATGACAACACTTCTTTCAATCCTGAAATAACAATTTTTAATGGTCCTGCAGCAGTGATTTGTTGTAGCCACTTGCCTTAAGCAGGAATACACATTCACCTCCAAATGATCACTTAAGCTAGTCCAAAAAGGTCTTAGTACAAAGACACTGAGCCATTAGGTCTTCACTCCTCTACTTACTTTTGGCTATTCTGCCCTTTAGCGATTTTAGGGGAAGTATTTATTTTCCTTTGTCTACAAACTCCTCAAGCAATACATGGAAGATAGAATACTATCACTCAAAAGCCTGGGTACTTAACCCTTCTGTGCATCTTGTTTTAAAACTCTCTAAGAACTGAAATACTTTAAACTGTTCTGTCCTCAGGGAGCCCTGGTGGTACAATAGTTACAGTCTTTAGCTGCTAACTGCAAGGTCAGTAGTTCAAATGAACAGGGTGGCGGGGAGAGAGGGACCTTCTGCTGGAGAAAAAAAGACCTGGCAATCTGCTCCCATAAAGATTATGAGGCAGTTCTACTCTGTCACATGGGTCCTTATGAGTTGAAATTGACTTGATAGCATCCAACAACAATAACATTCTATCCTCACAGTTGATAATTTCTTCTTTATTTGTAGTTAATAAATTATTATTCTCTGTCATCTATGGAATAGAGGGCATAACTATTTAGCATTTTTCTTGAAATAACATCAGTTGAATTCATCCCTTAGTTTTATTTTCTAGGTTAAAAAACCAAGATTATTCTCATCTTTATTCATGTGTTCTATTATTAAAACAATAATTATTGTTGCTTTTTCTTTCTCTTAAAATGTGGTGATAAAAGTTAGATATAGGATTCTAAAAGGGGCCTAGTCAATGCCACAAATAGGAAGAAATTACTCCCTTGTGCATACTCATTAGAAAATAATGTGGGGTTTTAGGTAGTACATAAATGAAAACGATGGAGATTTTGGTGACATTAGGTAGGTGCAAGGGGAAAGAACTACATCCCAAGCCATGGACATTCCAAGCTATGGATAAAAAAAAAAAAGCCCTGTCAAAATGGCTAGAGTGGAACCTTATGGAAAAGGGGTTGCTTTTTGGAATGAACAAAGAAAATCTGGTGGAGGTTGATTTACCAATATGGAAATTAAATTTTTTTTTAATTAAAATTAAACTTATTATTTATTAGCTTTTATACATGAAGACTCAGCCTTTAGCTGTGGATCACCGCAGTCATTTTTCCTCTGACTATATCAGGAAAATTATATTACATCCCAATTTCAATTTCATTAGTAAAACAGTCAAAATTTGGAAATATATATGCAAAGTTAATAACAGAAAACTAGGACACCTGTATTTTGAAGTAAAAATCCATGGGTAAGAATTTTCAAATGGACCCAGGGCTATGTAAAAATAAAAAAATGTAACACCAGCTAAAAAGGGGTCAGATAATTTGGGGAGTAGTTTTAAGGATTTCTTTGGGGGCATGAGTGTTGGGATACGATGAGCAGCGTTCAGTTCTTTTGCTGCAAAGTGAAAGAACTGGATTCTGTAGATATTGTGAAATAGTAGCCATCAGACATTTTAATTTGAAATTCTTATGAAGAAAATTCTGTGCAAAATGACTTAATTGCTAAATTTTAAAATAACAGCACTGCTTAAAAAACCAAACCAAACTCATTGCTCTTGAGTTGATTGCAACTCACAGTGACCCTAATGGACAGAGTAGAACTGCCCCATAGGGTCTCCTGGGCTGTAATCTTTACGGAAACAGACTGCCACATCTTTCTCCCGCAGAGCAGCTGGTGGGTTCAAACTGCTTACCTTTTCATTAGCAGCCGAGGCTTTAACCACTCCTCTAGCATTGCTTAACACTTGTTTATTCATCTTATAGTCCGTTATGACTATTCTAAATATTCTAATCTGAAACTTCAATTTTGTCTTAATACTGTGCCTTGAGTTTTGGACTTTCAGGCATAAATTTTAAATTTTTGGACACGTTCTACCAATCACACTATAGCCTTTAGTTATCTACATTTTTCAAGTTGAACCTGCTAACTTTTAATACCAGTCTATGAAAATTTTACAAATCTGCTTTAAAAATCCAACAAATAAGCACGTAAAGCACTCGAATACCGAAGTGAAAGTATTTGAGAATAACAGAAGATGTGCTACAAAGTAGAAAACAATGAACTGGAATTCAGACCCGGGTTCCCTAAATTTCATTTTCATCATTGGAAAAGTGGTGGAGTTGGACTATTAGATAATACCTAAAGTTTTGTAGCTATATAGTTAACTAGTTTCTTAATAACTCTTTGCTAGAAATATTGTAATCTCAGTTCCCTTTGAGGGCCCTAAAGATACAGTGGACAGATATAGTCTCTGCCTTATGAGGCCTATGGTTTAGTGGATAACAGAAGTCAACACTTATTTTTACAGGTTCGTCACTGTACTAAGTGCATTACATGCTCTATTTTTATTTTTGTTTTTATTTTACAGATGAGGAAATTGAAGTTTATAGAGCAAGTAAGAAATGAACTAAAATTTAATCCAAGAGGTATCGAATACCACAGTCTAGATTATTGTAGTTTTATAAGTCTTGGAATCAGTCTTCAAGTTTGTTCTTTTTTAAAGTTGTTTTGGTTATTCTAAATCCTACGCATTTCCATGTGAATTTTAGAATCACCTGAGGAGAACTGATATCTTAACAATATTGAGTCTGGTTAAGTTACTTGGAAACAGTTTGATCTTTTTGGGTCTTGCTTTTAAGCACTTTGAAAGAGACCAGACTTGCATTTAGTCTAGGGCTAATTACACCCCGCTACCTAAAGCATAGAACTCTGGTGGCACAGTGGTTGAGAGCTCAGGCTGCTAACCAAAAGGTCAGCGGTTCAAATCGACCAGCTGCTCCTTGGAAACCCTATGGGGCAGTTCTACTCTGTCCTACAGGGCCACTATGAGTCATAATTGACTTGATGGCAATGGGTTTCTTTTGGGTACTGAGGCATACCCTTCTTGGTGCCCTGACTGACGCTGCCTGAATTATGAGTTACTTTCCAAGTCTAGTTTTGGGGAACAGGCACTATCACTGGCCCCTGAGTGCCAGTCACCATTCCCTCCAATCATTTTGGGTTCTTTCCCCAACCTCAGGTATTTTCTCACATGCACTGATCAGTACTCAGCTGAAAACTGGCGGAGACTCTGCAGATCCCTGGAGTTCTGCTTGTATGTCTCTTCCTTCCAGTACTCTGCTCTGAGAACTCTGGAAGCCTTGGCTTCCCAGACTCCCACCTCTGTCTGCTTAACTCAGGGAGACCTGAGCTGAGACCTGGACACTTTTTCCAGTCAGTAAACTAGGGTAGCTTGTGGGCTCACCTCTTTTATTTCCCATCTCTCAGGTGTCATTTTCCTTTGTTGCTTGATGTCCAATGTCTTGAGTTCCAGTGTTTCCTTCCTTCCTTCCTACCTTGTTCCTTTTTAAAGTGGTATCAGGAGAGAAAATTCTGTGATGCAGTTTATTCTGCCATCCTAACCTGGAAATTGGAGTCCCTGGGTAGTGTAAATGGTTAATGCACTTGGCTTCTAGCCGAAAGGTTGGAGGTTTGAATCTATCTAGAGGTGCCTGGAAAGAAAGGCCTGGCAATCTACTCTCAAAAAAATCAGCCAATGAAAACCCTGTAGTGCACAGTTCTTCTCTGACAGACCTAGGGTCGCCATGAATCAACTCAACTGGAACTAATAACCTGGGAATTAAGCACAGTCTATGCAATATCCTACATTCCCTTGACCCATTATCCTTTGATCACACCTACCTGGAAAAAATTAAATCAGCATGGCAGAGATTGCTAATTGTTTCCTATTATCCACTTTCCCCTTCTTCCTACCCCCATAGAGTTTTTGCTGAGCATGTGTACACCACCCAACTAGAAATGACAGTGTCTTTTGCAGTTAGCCAGTAGAATGTGAACAAAAGTGGTATGCGTGAGCCATAGTTCATGCTGTTAATAGAAACCTGCTTACCCCATACTTGTTCTTTTCCCCTTCACACTTTATGTAGTGAGAAGAGGATGGAGTAGTTAGGTAGAAGGACTCCAGGCTGCTGAGTCCATGGAGCAGTGCCACCCTGATCCCCTGATCATCTTCGACTTTCATGTGAGAGAGGTTGAAGCATTATACCTTGGTTAAGCCATTACTATTTTGGTCTTTGTTAAAGCAATTAACATACTAACCAATACAGCCAAGGAAGTTACATGCCCAAGTTCACACAAATAGTAAGTGATAGAGTCAATTTATGAACCCGGGTTTATCTAGGATAAAATCATTGCCGTGTTTCACAAATTTTGGTCATTTGTGTGGTATCTTCACAATTTTTTCCCATGTATATACTACTTGTGTTATTGTTAATATTTACTTAATATTTTCCTTTAAATCGATGCTTTTAAAAAATTGAACATTGTCTTAAGCAATAATAGGCATAAAATAAAAGGTCTAATATGCTCTTTATACATTTTTCTATGATACATAAAAATAAGTACATATCTATTAATTTAAAAAATGTCCATGAACCATCTAAAATGAAAATTGTCTTGCGTATCACCGTGGCACTTATGACAATGAGCAACACTGTATTTTGCTTATGCCGCTCAATCGCTTTAGAAAACTAGTGGATAGATCAGAACTAGTAGAAAAATTAGAATCGCCTGGGGGCCTCTATTACAATTCCCTGCCCCATATCCAAAATTTAAGTTTCCAAGATTGTTGTTAACAAATTTCCTTTGTTGCTTGCGTATATAATAAACGGACCTGTGATTTCTCAAGGCTCGCTATTGGATGTGGCCTCCCTGGAGCAGAACTGCAATCTTAGCAGTCTCCAAAACCTGCATTTCTGGCTGGCTCAGGAAGGAATGAATCATATGCAATCTAAAGTGTGGAATGCAATCTAAAGTGTCACTGAAATCTGATATTTTACTTGTTCCACTTTAGAAAAATAAAATTAAAGCATGGAAGGCAGTGACACTGGTTGCACCTAAGTTACTATCCACCTAAAAAAAGCACTGCCTGCTATGACTTTTGACTCGGCTACTGCCATGTCATGTATCATCTTTCAGTTCCATTTTGCTCAAAATGAAGAGTTTGAAAGTATACAACAAAGGAAAATTACTCCACAGGAAAAAAAATATGCTAAAATCAGGAAATGGCATTTCAGAAAACAGGAACTGCGCAACAAACATGCGATGTTCTCAACCTTCAAGCTTACCTTGGAGATACTTGGGGCTTGATTCCAGACCACTGCAGTAAAGCTAATATAGCAATAAAGCAAGTCACATGAATTTTTTTCGCTTCCCAGTACGTATAAAGGTTATATTTACATTATACTACACTCTGGAAACCCTGGTCGTGTGGTGGTTAAGAGCCACAGCTGCTAACCAAAAGGTCTGCAGTTCAAATCCCCCAGGCTCTCCTTGGAAACTCTATGGGGCAGTTCTACTTTGTCCTATAGGGTCACTATGAATCAGAATCGACTCGACGGACACAGGTTTGGTTGGTTTGGTATAATCTATTAAGTACAATAGCATTATATCTAAAAAACAAAAGTACACACCTTAATTAAAAAATACTTCAGTGAGTCAGAATATCTTTGCTGGTGGAGTGTCTTGCTTTGATGTTGATGGCGCTGACTGATCAGGGTGGTGGTTGTTGAAAATTGGGGTGGCTGTGGCAATTTCTTAAAATAAGACAAGAGTGGAGTTAGCCACATTGATTGACCCTTCCTTTCATGAAAGATTCCTCTGTAGCATGCAATGCTTTTGATAGCATTTTACCCACAGTAGATGTTCTTTCAAAATTGGAGTCAATCCTCTCAAACCCTGCCACTACTTTATCAACTAAGTTTATGTAATATTCTAAATCCTGTGTTGTCATTTCAGCAATGTTCACAGCATCTTCACCAGGAGAAGTTTCCATCTAAAGAAACCACTTTCTTTGCCCATCCATAAGAAGCAACTCCTCATCTGTTAAAGCTTTATCGTGAGATTGTAGCAATTCAGTCATATCTTCAGGTTCCATTTCTAATTCTAGTTCTCTTGCTATTTTCACCACATCTGCAGTTACTTCCTCTACTGAAGTCTTGAACCCCTCAAAGTCATCCTTGAAGGTTGGAATCAACTTCTTCCAAACTCCTGTTAATGTTGATTTTGACCTCTTCCAATGAATCACGAATGTTCATAATGGCATCTAGTACAGTGAATCCTTTCCAGAAGGTTTTCAATTTCCTTTGCCCAGATCCATCAGAGGAAATCACTATCTATGGCACCTCTAGCTTTATGTAATGTATTTCTTAAATAATAAGACTTGAAAATCACCATTACTCCTTTATCCATGGGCGCTGCAGAATGGATGTTGTGTTGTTGTTAGGTGCCGTCGAGTCGATTCTGATTCATAGTGACCGTATGTACCACAGAATGAAACACGGCCTGGTCCTGTACCATGCTCACAATCCTTGTTATGCCTGAGTCCATTGTTGCAGCCACTGTGTCAATCCATCTCGTTGAGGGTCTACCTCTTTTCTGCTGACCCCGTACTTTGCCAAGCATGTCCTTCTTCAGGGAGCGATCCCTCCTGACAACATGTCCAAACTAGGTAAGCTGCAGTCTCGCCATCCTTGCTCCTAAGGAGCGTTCTGGTTGTACTTCTTCAAAGACAGATTTGTCATTCTTTTGGCAGTCCATGGCATATTCAGTATTCTTTGCCAACGCCACAATTCAAATTGTCAATTCTTCTTCCATCTTCCTTATTCATTGTCCAACTTCTGCATGCATATGACGTGATTGATAATACTATGGCTTGGGTCAGGCGCACCTTGGTCTTCAAGGTAATATCTTTGCTTTTCAACTCTTTAAAGAGGTCCTTTGCAGCAGACTTGCCCCATGCAGTGCATCTTTTGATTTCTCCACTGTAGCTTCTATGCATGTTGGTTGTAGATCCAAGTAAAATGAAATCCTTGACGACTTCAATCTTTTCTCCGTTTATCATGATGTTGCTCATTGGTCCAGTTGTGAGGATTTTTGTTTTCTTTATGTTGAGGTGTAATCAATACTGAAGGCTGTGGTCTTTGATCTTTATTAGTAAGTGCTTCAAGTCCTCTTCATTTTCAGCAAGGAAGGTTGTGTCATCTGCATAACGCAGGTTGTTAATGAATCTTCCCCCAATCCTGATGCCCCGTTCTTCTTCATATAGTTCAGCTTCTTGTATTATTTGTTCAGCATACAGATTAATAATAATCTCGTATTATTTGTTCAGCATACAGATTAAATAGGTATGGTGAAAGAATACAACCCTGACGCACACCTTTCTTGACTTTAAACCAATCAGCATACCCTTGTTCTATCCGAACAACTGCCTCTTGATCTATGTAAAGGTTCCTCATGAGCACAATTAAGTGTTCTGGAATTCCCATTCTTCGCAGTGTTATCCGTAATTTGTTATGATCCACACAGTCAAATGCCTTTGCATAATCAATAAAATACAGGTAAACATCCTTCTGGTAGCCTCTGCTTTCAGCCAGGATCCATCTAATATCAGCAATGATATCCCTGGTTCCACGTCCTCTTCTGAAACCAGCCTGAATTTCTGGCAGTTCCCTGTCGATATACTGCTGCAGCCAATTTTGAATGATTTTCAGCAAAATTTTGCTTGCATGTGATGTTAATGATATTGTTCTCTAATTTCCACATTCGGTTGGATCACCTTTCTTGGGAATAGGCATAAATATGGATGTCTTCCAGGCATTTGGCTAGGAAGCTGTCTTCCATATTTCTTGGCATAGACGAGTGAGCACCTCCAGTGCTGCATCCATTTGTTGAAACCTCTCAATTGATATTCCATCAATTCCTGGAGCCTTGTTTTTTGCCAATGGCTTCAGAGCAGCTTGGACTTCTTCCTTCAGTACTATCGGTTCCTGATCATATGTTACCTCTTGAAATGGCTGAACATCGACTAAGTCTTTTTGGTATAATGACTCTGTGTGTTCCTTCCATCTTCTTTTGATGCTTCCTGCATCGTTTAATATTTTCCCCATGGAATCCTTCACTATTGCATCTCGAAGCTTGAATTTTTTCTTCAGTTCTTTCAACTTGAGAAGCACCAAGCATGTTCTTCACTTTTGGCTTTCCATTTCCAGCTCTTTGCACAAGTCATTGTAATACTTTACTTTGTCTTCTCTAGCTGCCCTTTGAAATCTTCTGTTCAGTTTTTTTATTTCATCAATTCTTCCTTTTGCTTTAGCTGCTCGAAGTTTGAGAGCAAGCCTCAGAGTCTCCTCCGACATCCATCTTGGTCTTTTCTTTCTTTCCTGTCTTTTCAATGACCTCTTGCTTTCTTCACGTATGATATCCTTGATGTCATTCCACAACTCGTCTGGTCTGCGGTCACCAGTGTTCAATGCATCAAATCTATTCTTCAGGTGGTCTCTAAATTCAGGTGGGATATACTCAAGGTCATATTTTGGCTCTCATGGACTTGCTCTGATTTTCCTCAGTTTCAGCTTGAACTTGCATTGATGGTCTGTTCCACAGTTGGCCTCTGGCCTTGTTCTAACTGATGATATTGAGCTTTTCCATCATCTCTTTCCACAGATGTAGTCAATTTGATTTCTGTGTGTTCCATCTAGAGAGGTCCATATGTGTGTAGTCACCGTTTATGTTGGTGAAAGAAGGTATTTGCAATGAAGAAGTCATTGGTCTTGCAAAATTCTATCATTCGATCTCCAGCATTGTTTCTATCACCAAGGCAATATTTTCCAAATACTGATCCTTCTTCGTTTCCAACTTTCACATTCCAGTCACCAGTAATTATCAGTGCATCCTGATTGCATGTTCAATTTCAGACTGCAAAAGCTGGTAGAAATCATCAATTTCTTCATCTTTGGTCTTAGTGGTTGGTGTGTAAATTTGAATAATAGTCATATTAACTGGTCTTCTTTGTAAAAAAAAAAAAATACTATCCTATCACTGAAAGCATTGTACTTTAGGGTAGATCTTGAAATGTTCTTTCTGATGATGAATGCAATGCCATTCCTCTTCAAGTTGTCGTTCCTGGCATAGTAGACCATATGATTATCTGATTCAAAATGGCCAATACTAGTCCATTTCAGCTCACTAATGCCTAGGACATCGACATTTATGCATTCCATTTCATTTTTGACGATTTCCAATTTTGGTAGATACATACTTCATACATTCCACATTCTGATTGTTAATGAGTGTTTGCAGCTGTTTCCTCTCATTTTGAGTAGTGCCACATCAGCAAATGAAGGTCCCAAAAGCTTGACTCCATTCACATCATTAAAGTCGACTCTACCTTGAGGAGGCAGCTCTTCCCCACTCGTCTTTTGAGTGCCCTCCAACCTGGGGAGGCTCATCTTCCGGCACTATATCAGACAATTTTCTGCTGCTATTCATAAGGTTTTCACTGGCTAATTCTTTTCAGAAGGAGGCTGCTGGGTCCTTCTTCCTAGTCTGTCTTAGTCTGGAAGCTCTGCTGAAATCTGTTCACCATGGGCGAACCTGCTCGTATCTGAATACCAGCGGCATAGCATCACAGCAACATGAAAGCCCCCACAGTATGACAAACTTACAGATATGTGGGGGGATGTTGTGTTAGCAGGCATGAAAACAACATTAATCTCCTTGTACATCTCCATCAGAGCTCATGAGTGACCAGGTGCATTGTCACTGAGCAGTAAGTAATATTTTGAAAGCAGCAGGTCTCAAGAGTGGGCTTAAAATATTCAGTAAACCACGTTGTAAACCTATGCGCTGTCATCCAGACTTCGTTGTTCCATTTGTAGAGCAATGGCAGAGTAGATTTAGCATAGTTCTTAAGGACACTAGGATTTTGGGAATGGTAAATAACCACTGGCTTCAACTTAAAGTCACCAGCTGCATTAGCCTCTAACAAGAGAGCCAGTCTGTCCTTTGAAGGTTTGAAGCCAGGCATTGACTTCTGCTCTCTACTATGAAAGTCCTAGATGGCACCTTCTTCCAATATAAGGCTGTTTCGTCTACATTGAAAATCTGTTGTTTAGTGTAGTCACCTTCATCAATTACCTTAGTTAGATCTTCTGGATAACTTGCTGCAGCTTCTACATCAGTACTTGCTAATTCACCTTGCACTTTTATGTTATGGAGATGGCTTCTTCTCTTACACCACATGAACCAACCTCTGGTAGCTTCAAACTTTTCTCCTGTAGCTTCCTCACCTCTCTCAGCCTTCATAGAATTGAAGAGAGTTAGAGCCTTGCTCTGGATTAGGGTTTGGTTTAAGGAAATGTTGTAGCTGTTTTGATCTTCTATTCAGACCACTAAAACTTTCTCCATATCAGCAGTAGGGCTGTTTTGCTTTCTTATGATTTGTGTGTTCACTGGAGTAGCACTTTTAATTTCCTTGGAGAACTTTTCCTTTATATTCACAACTTGTTTAACTGTTTGGCACAAGAGGCCTAGCTTTTGGCCTATCTCGGCTTTTCAACATACCTTCCTCGCTAAGGTTAATCATTTCTAGGTTTTGTTTTAAAGTGAGAAAAGTGTGACACTTTCTTTCACTTGAACACTCAGAGGCCATTGTAGCATTATTAATTGGGCTAATTTCAATATTGCCATGTCTTAGGGAATAGAGAGGACTGAGGAGAGGGAGAAAGAGAGGGGAACAGCTGGTCAGTGGATCAGTCAGAACACACACAACATTTACTAAGTTCCCCATCTTATATGGGTGTGGTTCATGATGCCCCAAAACAATTACAATAGTAACATCAAAGATCACTGATCACTGATATAATAATAACAAGAAAGTTTGAAATATTGTGAGAATTATCAAATTGTGACACAGAAACATGAAATGAGCACATGCTGTTGGAAAAATGGTACCAACAGACTTCCTTAAAGCAGGGTTGCCACAAACCTTCAATTTATAAAAAGTGCAGTGTCTTTGAAGTGCAATAAAGTGAAGGGCAATAAAATGAGGTATGCCTGATTTAGCAATCAAGGACATGCAAATTAAAACAAAACAATTGTTGTGAATTGAATTGTGTCCCCGAGAAATGTATATCAACTTGGCTAGGCCATGATTCCCAGTATTGTGTAGTTGTCCTCCATTTTGGGATCTGATGTAATTATGCTATGTGCTATACATCTCAATCTCTATGATGTTAATGAGGCAGGATTAGAGGCAGTTATGTTAATGAGGCAGGACACAATCTACAGGATTAAATTGTATCTTGAGTCAGTCTCTTTTGAGATATAAAAGAGAGAAGCCAGCGGGGGTCGGGGGGGGGGACTTCCTGCCAACGAGAAAGAAAAGCTGAGAGTAGAGTATGTCCTTTGTACCTGGGATCCCTGTGCTGAGAAACTCGTAGACCCAGGGGACGATTGATGACGAGGACCTTCCCCTAGAGCCGACAGAGACAGAAACCATTCCTCTGGAGTTGGCACCCTGAATTTGAACTTCTAGCCTCCTAAATTGTAAGAATATAAATTCCTGTTTGTTAAAGCCATCCACTTGTGGTATTTCTGTTACAGCATCAATAGATAACTAAGACAATGCTACATCATGTTATTTTCATTAGATTTACAAAAATTAACATATAAAGTGTCAGTGATGATGTAGCGCAATGAGAAATTTTGAACATCACTCTGGATTACAATTTGGTATTATCTAGTAAAATTGTCAACATCCGTGCCGTAACCAAAAACCAAAATCAAACCTGTTGCTGTCAAGTTGATTCCGACTCATGGTGACCCTGTAAGACAGAGTAGAACTGCCCTGTGGAGTGTCCAAGGAGCAGCTGGTAGACTTGAACTGCTGACTTTTTGTTTAGCAGCCATAGCACTTAAGCACTATGCCACCAAGACCTTTTTGTTAGCAGCTGAGCTTTTAACCACTATACTAGAAGGGCTCCACACATACCCTAAAACCCAGCAATTTTACGTCTATTTATATACTCTTGAGAATCTCTTTGTCAAACGCACCAATATTCTATGAATAATAGCAAAAAACTGGAAGCAACTCAAAAGTCCATCAACAAGAGAATGAATAAATAGTGACATAACCATGCAACAGAATACTATACACAATGAAAAACCTAAAGGAGAGATATACGCAGATCTTTGAAGTTTGCAAGTCCTTGGTAATCAAATGGTAATTCAAATTTTAAGCCTGAATGAAATCAGCCAGGGAGCCTTGTAAGACTGAAAATAGAAATGGGTGCACGCTGACAGAGGAAGAGGGGCTGATACATTTGCTTTTCATAAAAGCAGAAGGAACAAAGGCATATAAAACCTTTGTTTTAAAAATCACCTAATGTTTCCACTCAGTTTCCTATTTCCAATATTGAGTCGAATGCTATATTCTGTGTCTTCCACAAGATTTCTTTAATTAGAAACCCATTTGTAAAGTGGGTAATTATTTTCTAATGTAAATAATGACCTTTTTTCTTAAGAAAGTACTGGGTTTTCTGAACTTAAGGCAAATCACTTTGGAATTATTTGAGTTACACAGTATATTTTATTTACTTTACTAGGATATAGTAAATTAAATGGTAGAGGCTCTTGATAATAGAGATTATGCTTCTCACCCAGTAGATTCTGATTTATCCTCTTTATGGTATCCTTTCTTTGCAAAGGGGCTCTGATGATGCAGTGGTTAAGAGTTCAGCTGCTATCCAAAAGGCTGGCAGTTTGACTCCACCAGCTGCTCCTTGGAAACCCTATGGGGCAGTTTTATTCTGTTGGAATCGACTTAGCAGCAACGAGTTTGGTTTGGGGTTTCTTTGCAGATGCTAAGAAAATTCCTTATAGAATTATTTGCTTAAACAGTCTAAAAGATCTAAGAAAATTACTTGAAAAGATTGAATCTTATTGACACTAAGTATATTTAGGTCACATCACCAAAAATTTTTATGGCAATATCACTAGTGCCTTTAAAATAAATGACAAATTAGAAGTGTTTCACAACATATGGTTGCTTTCCCTTGACATATATGATTAAGAATATATCTTTTTATCAAAATTTAAAATACCATCTGGCAGAAGTAATAATTATTCTATTGGCTTTATACATTAAATTAATTCACTGTACTTTAAAATGTAAATATTTTCCTATTTTTCCTTTTTCTCGTGCTGAATCTATATTTATTTATAATACTCAAACACTGCATAGCTCAAAAACTATAATTAGGTATAACAATTAAAACTTATCTTGAATTTGGAACAGAAAACAATGTGGCTCTTACATGCTTTTAGAACATTTCTTAAAAATTCAAATGGCAACAGCCCTTTTTTTGATATTCATAATTGTAAAACTAGGATACTTGAAAATGTACTGTTACAATTTCTTATTAGATTCATAATCAGGTTGTATATCTGAAAGAATTTGGATGTATATGCCTTTACTGCTCTTTACAAATAGGAAGAAAATTCTATAATAAAGTTGCTACATTTTAAGATTTAAAATATGTATGGCTTTATTTCATGCAATTAGCCAGAATCATTCTTTCATTCAACAAATCTGCCTGGTTCAGAAGAATCAAGTGAGCAGGAAAGCTTCTGCCTGACCCAGTATACATTACACATTTAATAATGTGAACTTTTGGCAACTTATGATATTAGGAAACATACCACACATTTCACCGTTCCGCACACTATAGTATTCTCCCATGCCGTGCTGGGATTAGCCCAAACAATGAATGCTTTCAGCATTAGCGTGTAATATTCATATCAGACACGTGGCTATTTAAATTCCATAAATTTTACTGTTTGATTTTAATGGATTATTCAAGAGGAGTTGAATCTGGATTTAAAATATTTCTGATCCTTCTTAGCATTCTTAGCAACCTAATTACTTGCACAATTACTAACTTCATATTCAACAAAAAAATTATAGTATCTACTGTGGCTGTGCCATATTCTATCTCTTTATTGATAACACCTACCTGGTCAAACATCATTTTCATATTTTCTTTTAGCTCTCTAGAAATGATTTACTTTAGGTCTTTGAGTTTATTTAAAATAGCTGATTTAAAGTCTTTATCTAGTAAATCCAACATTTGGGCTTCCTCAGGGACAGTTTCTATTGATTGCTTTTTTCCTGTATGTGGACCACCGGCACAGTGGTTAACGCACTCAGCAGCTAACCAAAAGGTTGGAGGTTTGAACCCACTAGCCACTCTGAGGGAGAAAGATGTGGTAGCCTGCTTCTGTAAAGATCTACAGCCCTGGAAACCCCATGGAGCCATTCTACCCTGTCTATAGGGTCGCTATGAGTGGTTTTGTTGGTTTGGATGGACCATGCTTTCTTGTTTTTTTCCATGTATCATAATTTTTTTGTTGTTAAAAACTGGCCTTTTAAATAATGTCATTTGGCAAGTCTCGAAATCGAGTTCTTCCCCCTCACTGTCACAGATTTGTTATTGTTGTTATTTATTGTAGTAGTTTTTGTGTGCTTAGTGCTTTTCTAAACTAATTATCTAAAGTTCACATTCTTTGGCATGTGTACTGAAGTCTGTTTGCTTAGCTTAAAAAAAAAAAAAAAAACTCGTTGCACTTGAGTCGGTTCCGACTTACAGCAACCCTACAAGACAGAGTAGAACTGCCCTATAGAGTTTCCAAGGAGCACCTGGTGGATTCACAGTGCCAACTTTTTGGTCAGCAGCCATAGCACTTAACCACTAGGCCACCAGGGTTTCCTTGCTTAGCTTAGCGGTCAGCAAATAGACTGCATAGAGATTTTCTTAAATGCCTGGAATTAGAATTCATAAGTCTTCTAGTCTTTGCCAAGGTGCTTAGTATCCCTTTTGAGGCATGCCTTCAGTGTTCAGCTAGGTAGTTTACAACTGTGCCTTTGTGTTCACGTAGATCCTGTAGGTGAGCCAGAGGTGAAAGCTTAAGGCCTTCTCAAGTCTTCCCTGAGCATGCACACAGCCCTGAGTATGTGAAAAACCCTAAGCAAGCTCATGGCCTTCTAGATTCCCAGGAATACGTCAGAACTTTTCAAAGTGCCTATGCACATCTCAGAGCTCTGATGGTATAGTGGTTAGCCCTCAGCTGTTAACTGAAAGGTTGGCAGTTCAAACTCACCAGCTGCTCCATGGGAGAATGATGTGGCAGTCTGCTTCTGTAAAGATTTACAGCCTTGGAAACCCTATGGGGCAGTTCTACTCTGTTCTACAGGGTTGCTATGAGTGGGAATAGACTCCATGGCAAGGGTTTTTTATGGCCATCTCATTCGCTAGATTTTCCTGTTAAGTGTTTTGGGTAGCCTATTGTTTTTTTGTTTTTTGCCCCGGAAACCCTGGTGGTGTAGTGGTGAAGTGCTACAGCTGCTAACCAAGAGGTCGGCAGGTCAAATCTACCAGACGCTCCTTGGAAACTCTATGGTGCAGTTCTACTCTGTCCAATAGGGTCACTAGGAGTCAGAATCTGTCCAATAGGGTCACTATGAGTCAGAATCGACTTGACAGCAGTGGGTTTTTTGTTTTTTTTTTTTAATTGTTTGCCCCAAATGTTATCTATTGCCTCAGGTTGTCATGATGTTAAACACTTGTCTCTTAATGTTTTCAGCATACACCCTAGGGAAAAGGTCTTTTGCTCTGGGCAAGCTCTGAAGCTGGTCAAATAAAGGCAGCCTTGCCTGCACCAAGTAAGCAAAAAATGACAATTTCCTGGGAATAAGATTTTGAAGGAGTTCTAACCCTGTTCTGCCCCTTTTGATGGCTGTCAAGCTACTTGTTTTCAGTGTGATTATACGGTGATGGTTTTCAAGGCTACCATGGAACTGGAGAGAGGGGGATAAGAATATGGCAAGTTAAAATGCCACAAAGCTTGCTGTTCTTACCAAGACTTAGCCATTTTTCTTGAATAAATGGTTCCCACATTGCTACAGGCCTTTGGTTATTTTCCAGAGTTCTGAAAAAGTTGATTTTAACACGTTTCGGCCAGTTTTTTCATTGCTTTTACGGAGAAGAAAATTTTCAGCTATCCTTACTTCACCATTTTTGCTGATGTCCTCAATTATACCATTTTAATTGACCACCATAAATGTTTAAGAGTTCAGGTGGCCCCATATTCTCATTAAAAGTTCGAGTCGTCATTCTTTATAATTTTAGCTTATTCTAATGGTTCTGAAGTGGTATCTCATTATGGTTTTGATTTGCATTTCTGTTGTGAGGAGGGGGTCACAATGACTACTCCAAACAATTTGTGTCTTTCCGCAATGTCTTTATTAGTTATTGGGCACACAGGTTCTTGGCTACCCCAAATGCCAGAGATCTCAATTTATCAGGGAAAAGCAGAGGGAAAGCAAGCAAGCTTATGGCAAATGAGGACGGTGTTTGGGCGTTGTTATTTTCTGGTCCAGGTCAACTCTTGACCACGCCATCATTGATGGCTCAGATGTCAAATCAGCCTCGATCCCCAAGAATCTCTCATGGATCTCTGTCATATCTCTTGAGCAGAAGGGCTTATCATCCCTTAGCTCTCAACATATGACCAAAGCATCGTGTATTGGGTCGGGAGTGAACTAACAGTGTGCCCGGGTGAGCTGCCGCAGCCCACTGCTTCCCAGTCCACAACGTATGACCGAATTAGCAATGTCTTTAAGACCTGGGAGTAAGCCAGAGCGAGCTGCTGCAGCCCACTGCTTCCTAGTCTGCAACGTATGACGGAGTTGGCTCTGGTTATGACTCCCAGCAAAGTTTGGTCTTAGTGTCCCTTCTTTTATACATGTTGGAGCTCTTTGACCTTGTTTGGTTGGTGTTGGTAAGTCCTTGTTTGTGACTAAGCTGGTCCCGGTGTCTTCTGTTCATAAGGTTGTTCTTCTCCTCTAGATTGCATCATTTTCCTTATCTCCTTTCTTCACCTGTTGTTTGTTTCTACATTTGCTTTCAGCTAGCCTGCTCTCCACAATTTTCCTAACTCTACGGGGCCATTCTGCTCTGTCCTATAGGGTCGCTATGAGTCGGAATCGACTTGACTGCAGTAAGTTTGGTTTTTTGGCTAATGTCTAATGATGCTGAACACATTTTCCTGGGCTTATTGACTATTGACTATTTCCTCATGAGGAACCTTTACATAGATCAAGAGGCAGTTGTCCAGACAGAACAAGGGGATACTGATTGGTTTAACATCAGGAAAGGTGTGCGTCAGGGTTGTATTCTTTCATCATACCTATTCAATCTGTATGCTGAGCAAATAAGCCGAGAAGCTGGACTATATGAAGAAGAATGGGGCATCAGGGTTGGAGGAAGACTCATTAACAACCTTGCTTGCTGAAAGTGAAGAGGACTTGAAGCACTTACTAATGGAAGATCAAAGACCACAGCCTTAAGTATGGATTACACCTCAACATAAAGAAAACAAAAATCCTCACAACTGGACCAATGTGCAACATCCTGAAAAATAGAGAAAAGACTGAAGTTGTCAAGGATTTCATTTTACTTGGATCCACGATCAACGGCCATGGAAGCAGCAGTCAAGAAATCAAAAGACGCGTTGCACTGGGTAAATCTACTGCAAAGGACCTCTTTAAAGCGTTGAAGAGTAAAGATGTCACCTTGAAGACTTAGGTGCGCCTGACCCAAGCCATGGTATTTTCAATCGCATCATATGCATGTGAAAGCTGGACAATGAATAAGGAAGACTGAAAAAGAACTGACGGCTTTGAATTGTGGTGTTGGTGAAGAATATTGAATATACCATGGACTGCAAAAAGAATGAAAAAATCTGTCTTAGAAGAAATACAACCAGAACACTCCTTAGAAGCAAGGATGGTGAGACTGTGTCTTACATACTTTGGACATGTTGTTAGGAGGGATCAGTCCCTGGAGAAGGACATCATGCTTGGCAGAGTACAGGGTCAGCGGAAAAGAAGAAGACCCTCGACAAGGTGGACTGACACAGTGACTGCAGCAATGAGCTCAAGCATGATTGTAAGGATGGCTTAGGACCAGGCACTGTTTCATTCTCTTGTGCATAGGGTCGCTATGAGTTGGAACCAACTCGACGGCACCTAACAACAACATTGACTATTAGTATATTTTCTTCCGTGAAGAATACAAATTTTAAAAATTGGGTTGTGTCTCTTATTAATTGGTAAGATTCTATACATGTTCTGTATACAAATCCTTTGACAGCTTTCATACCATTTCATTTTATTAATGCTAAAGCTTTAAATTTTAAAGTGTAATATTATCAAGTTTTTCATTTATGGTTTGAGCTAATTGTGCTTTATATAAATCTTTTCCTATCCAAAGGTCACAGTGTTCGCCTGTGTTTTCTTTTAGAATGTAGTAATACTAGATCCATTTCAAGTAATTTTTGAGTACGGTGGGAGGTGAGGGTTGAAGTTCTTTTTTTTTCTTTTCTACTCTGTCCTGTAGGGTTGCTATGAGTTGGAATTGACTCAAGGGCAATTGATTTGGGTTTTTTTAGACCATTTATTTTTATACGATGATAGAAGTTTGTTTCACACAAATTAGACAATCCACATAGTGTCTGAATATCAGGGACCCAGTATCCTTCTATTTTATTGTTCCACCATTCTCAGCAAAATGGCTACTCAACCTTAAGCAGTCACATCTGTATTCTAGCTACCAGGAAGGAATACATACAGAAGGTCCTTCCTTTAAAAACATTACTGAGATTGCACATGCTGTTCTGGTTTATATTCTGGACCATGTATGGTCAACTCTGCTGCCAGTGAGGCCAGAAAATGCACAGACCATTTTATTTTATGTAGTTATTGATATGGTGGGTTTCAGTATACCACCTTGCTATTTGTTTTCCATTTGTCATATCTGCTCTTCGTTTTTCTTTTTCTGCCTTCTTTTGGATTTAGGAGAAACTATAGAATTGAAAGCTTTGAGGTGTACAACTCAAATACTTTGCCATGGCCAGAGCAAAGGATACACCAAAATTGAGGGGGTTCTGACCTTTGTATTGAATGCTATGGGGAGCCACGAATGGAATTTCACATAAGGAAGGGGTATGACTATTTGTATATCAGAAAAACTCTTTGACGATGAAGTGGAGGATGGATTGAAGGGAGACAGACTGGAGGCAGGAAAGGTAGTATTATTACAGCATTTCTGGAAAGAAGCAAACGCCTAAGTAGGGAGAGTGGAAAAAGTGGGAGTTGTGAATTGAAAAGCTATTTAGACACTTACATGATTTCTAGAGTGGCTAATGGGAGACCAGTGGAGAGAACTGACAGTATGATCTACTCTCAGGTTTCTGATTAGGAAAATTAGTTGGAGGATGAGGTTATTTACTGAAACAAGAAAACACAGGAGGTGCAAGTTCGGCGCGGAAATGTAAAGACGAGGATCCAAATATAGTATTAGCTAAAGAGTAAAACAATCCATGTATTTTCTAGACAGAGAAGTGAATCTCTTTGAGAGGAAAAATTTTATGTAATTGTGCCACTCAAATAACTTTGGCTCCAGATGCTATAATTCTTCTTCCTCTCCATCCAGTAGATTCATCACCATTCTTGATTTAGGCATTCTTTAAAGATGCTTGTTACTTGGAACGTATCTGAGATACTGAGAGGGACGTGGTAAACATGCTGCTCTAAATACTTTACCCAGACTGTGACATAAACTTGTCAATAGTTATTTCTTGAGCAGTTTTGTTCTCTGAAAAATCAAACACACAGCAGATAATGGGTAAAACGTTGTTGCTAAGTATAAGGATAAACGTGAATAAATTCTTTCCTAAGCTCTCAAAATAAGCGACTTTAGTTAACTTTGGGAAACGTCAGTTTTCCTTGAAACCCAATCCTTCGAAGTGGTAACGTCAGGGAGAAGCTAGGTAAACTAGGCTAAAGAACATCTCAACCGATTCCCCTCCAACCCCACCACCACCTTTGCTTTTTTGCTTCTCAGACGACCGAATTATTTAAGTCTGGTTCAAGAGAACCTTTTAGTTTTTGAGGACCGCCCTATCGGCGGTGAACACCAAAATGAAAGAGGTTCGTGACTCCGCAATCTTGGCAATTCCATTTCCCGGCTAGTCACCTCTAGGACCGGGTAGGCCGACGCCTCAGATCTCGTCCACAGCCGGAACGCGCGGAGGTGATGGGAAGAAGATGGGATCAGAAGAAACACAAGGATGGCCGCTGAGCCGAGCCCGCCCTGGCGCCCACGTCCGCTCCGCCCTCCCCTCCGAAGCCGGAGGCACTCTGCGGCCCGCGCCGTCCGGCCGTGCGCTCTTCCTGGGACGCCCGCCCAGCTCCCGAGACGTCCCCAATTGGCCGTCGGGGAACGGAAGCCGAAGTAGAACAGTGAACCCGGAAGTGCTTCGCGGCAGAGGCCCGGGCGACTCTTTTGAATGGAATCGGGCTGATTCATCGCCGGTTCCCGGAGCCAGAGGCCGGCCAAGTCTGAGCCTCCGCCGCTGCCGCCGCCGCGTCACCGCAGCAGCAGGATAAGGGTCTGGCCCGCGTCCTTCCGTCCCCCGCCTGCCTTCAGGTAAGACCAGGAGAGTAGGCCCGGGGGATCTGAAGAGGCAGCCGCGCTAGGCCGCTGTCAGCGCCGTTCTTTCCTGAGTCACGTTGCCCAACCCAGTTGCCACTGGAGGGCCGGGGCCCCAGGGAGGCGTCTAGGCGCCTGCGTCCTCCGCGTCGGCTGCCAGGGGTCTCCGGTAGGGCCAGGTCTGGATGTGGCCTTCTTCCGTCATCCCTCTGTGCCCCGCTGAATTCTCCACATTTTGGGACCCTCTCCTGTACAGGGAGAAACCCTGTTTGTGGCCTGTTTGACTCTGCTCTATCGACAGTTGGTCCCGTATTGAAAAAACTTCAAAGCAGACAGAAGAAACAAGGGAGAGAGAATAAAATTAACTTTCCCATTGAATTGATGTTTGTTTTGTCACTTGTCCTTCCGATAGGTTTTGGCTCTTTTTCTCTTTTAGTGTTAGTTTTTCAACTCCCTTCAAACAAAAAACCCTCGGAAAATGCACTGATTTTTAACCTTGAAAATCTTTAAAACAGTGTGGTTATTCCTGCTGTACCCTCTAACTTGCTTTCAACGTTGTCCTGATTGAGTAGTTGTTGGTGAATTGATAATATTTTCTGTTCTCAGTAAGTAGATATCTGATACTGTGTTTTGCCTCTCAGAATTTAATTTTCCTGGGGTACTTTGCTTTGGGCCCGTGAAGAGCAGATAAAAGGAAACTTTTCAAAAGTCTCAATACAAATCAAGTTACTGAATGAAAAATTATTGAAATTAAAATGCTAACCAAAAGTTGATGAAGATTTCATGGGAAAGGCAGGAAAGATGCTTTAAAAATCAGCATACAAATCTAGTTCTAGTGAAATTTTTTTTCTTTGCTTTCAAAATTATGTTTTTAGTGCTCCTGACTTAATGCTTATGAGCAAAACAATAAGAGCCACTAATAATATTAAAATAATGAAAAACAACTGAACAGAATTTTAGTGGAGATAATTAACATGATGGTGGCCTTGTCTTGTCATGCAAGGCTACAACCTGGTTTATTTAAAGTTTATGTGATTTAAACAAATGGAATGGATTAATGTGCATTCGAAGAGATTAAGATCTATCATAGCTGAGAATTAACTACAGTCAAAGTGATAATATTAGTGAAGGGTGTTGATTGAAAAGCCTGAATATTGTCTTGAAATTGTCTTAGGACAAAATTAAATTTTGCCAAAAGAAGAAAGTGCTGAAGTCATGATCTTTCAGGGAAGCCTCACCTGTTGAGTTTGGGAGATTATTTTTTTCCAAGGTGCTTGTAAATATTTATTGCTGTTCTGGTTGAAGAGCTGAATTTCAACCTCTCGGACATAGGTTCATCCTATTTTTATACTTGCCTTATAAACGCTGTGTTTAGTGTCTAGATTTAGAGCCACATGTTTGAAAATCAGTACCAAGAAGCAATTGTGCCTTTGTCTTCAAAGGCACAATTATAATATTGTTTGTTTTATCAGTCATTGTCCATCTGAGAAAGCCTTACCTGAATATGCGCACCTATTGTCATTTCTCACTTAAGAATTTGTCATACACCGTGTTTGTTGTGCTCATTTGGCAATTCATATTCTGCTTTGTGATTCCTTGATATCCGCCATCTGTAAAACAAGAGAATTGAATTACGTAATGTCTTCCAGCTCTGTGATAATAATATTAGCATTTATTAGTACCTTTGATGCTCTGGGCACTAAGTTTAGGGCTTTATATTTTTTATTGCAACAGACTTGCAAGGTGGGTATCCGTATTTTATAGGTGAGGTCTAGAGTCTAGAAGAAGGTAATCTACAGGAGTAGGTGGTAAAGCCAACATTTAAATCAAGGTCTCTCTGGTTACAGAGCCTTTCTGCCCCTGACCTGCCATCTCTTCAGTTTCCGTATTTTTCTTGGGTTTGTCATTCCTCCTCAGGTAGATTGTAAATTCTTTCAGTGTAAACCACTAAGTTTCTTAGTGCTCCTATTTCTGTATGACTTTATAAACAAGGTTCACTCACTGTAGTTGGCATCAAGTTGATTCTGACTCATGCAAACCCCATGTGTGTCAGAGTAGAACTGTGATCCACAGGGCTTTCAATGGCTGATTTTTCAGAAGCAGATTGCCAGGCCTTTCTTTTGAGTTGCTTCTGGGTGGTCTCAAACCTCCCAGCCTTTCAGTTAGCAGGTGAGCGTGCTAACCATTTGCACCCCCAGGGACTCTCTATATAAGGTAGTGTCAGTAAATGTTTTACTTGAATGCTGTAATTAGGATGTACTACAATATATGTTTATGATAATTCCATCCTTACTGTTCTAATCTGGGGAAAATCTTGTTTTCAAAATCCTGCATATATAACTAAGTCTAATATTGATTCTTTTTATTTCTTTCATTGAAGAAAGTCCTTGAAAAAGGTGAGAGACTGAAGTTCCTAATTACTTTCCACAAATCAGAGAATAATTAGAAATGCAGTGAGACCACATTATGGGATAGCTTAAAAAGGATTTCGCATCAATCTGAGAAGAAATAGTATTTTATTTAGCTCCCGCATGGATTGGGGAATAAAAATGAAATGAAAAATAGACTAGGAAATAGAATGGTAAACTTGAACAGTTGAGGGTTTCATGATTTTGCTTGAATTTTATGAGTTATTGGAACACCAGTGTCCCTTGCAAAAAGGTTGAAAAGTTTAAAAAGAAAAAATCCTCACTTTCCAAATCCAGATTAAAATAAATTTGAAGAATCTGTTCTTTAGGGTTATCTATGCATGATTCTATACATTTTTTATAACTATTTGAGAACCGATTTATTTTAATTCATAATGACTAATGTCTGTGGCTAGATTCTAATCAGATATTGTATCAGTTGGGAGATAAAAAGTAGAAAATTATCAGCCTTCTGAAAGTGCTGATACTTGTACTGTTTTTTCTAGTTAGGAATGTAAGCATTACTGCATGCATGACATTATATTAGGTCTAGTTAAGTACTTTGTTCATATCATTTGATAGTGTTTTAAGTTAGTCATATCACGTATGAGCTCTTGAGGCCTGTAATTTCTGATAAGTAGAAAATATTTGGTTTAGATCCATAGACCTTTTTTATTGCATTGAATGCCAAGAATTAAGAATGTTCTTTTTTACGTATTACCCTTTAACTTTCTGAACCCCTTTGCCAAATTCTGCAAAATGCAAGTCTCTTGCCTTGCAGTGCAGTTGATTTAGTGCTGTAAAATGTGTCCAGCATTTTGAAACTCACTAAGTGGCAAACTGTGGGAAGGGGGGTGGTCAGTGTTAGAAGAACTCTAGCTAAGCTGATAGGATGGTGGTGCTGGTGGCAGCAGGTAGCATTCATTATTTACCTACCATGTGTCAAGCATTGTGCTAAATGTTTTTCTTATGTTTTGTTTAATCTTCTGAACAACTTTATGAGGTTGATGCTGTCATTATCCTCATTTTGCAGATGAGGAGACTGAGTCTGAGACCTTAGGTAAGTGACCCAAGGAAACAGACCTAGCAACTGTTAGAGTCAGGATTTGAATCCTGGCATTCTGCCTGCGTAGTCATTGCTCTTAACCTTTGTATGCCAGGAAAAATAGTCATCACAATTTACCCTGTGGTCCAGTGGGCCTTTTTTTTTTTTTAAGTCATTTTAAGAATAATTTACAGAAGTAAAAATAAAGGGATAGTGAAAAACTACTAGAAATGTTCATGAAAGCTTAAACGTAGTAAATACAAATTTTTATTCTGTATTTTCTTGGTTTTGACTTGAATGGGCAGCATCTTTTGAATGTAATTGACTGTGCATCAGCCATTCGTACATGAACTTGGAATATATCCATCCATCTAGCAAAGATCAATTCTAGATTTCAGATATATTTCTAATAGGCCTCAGCATGTCATTACTTCTGGTTCTTCTTATACTTGTAATACTTCAAAAACAGTGATAGCCCATGATGTTGATGGCCATCTTTACTTCATAATTTCTAAACATTGTTATTTTTAGATTTATAAACACCATTAAAATCAGTCCAATTTTTTTTCCATTTCTACATTATTTCCTTTGTATACACTTATACACTTTAGCATTTGTCCGCATATGAATTTTATCAAATAAATTTTGGTATACCAACATCATAAAAGATGAAAGAGTACCTCACACAACTCTTTAGCAAAACAGATTCTTGTTGCAAAATACTGTGCAATGAAGTCCTTATTCAGTGACTGTCTGGATGAGAATATCACTCTTCCTTTACTGTCTTAGAAATATATTGTTGTTGATTCTTCAGTTTGAGAAAATTAATCCAGGATACTTTCATCTCAAGATGCATAATCTTCATAATGCATAATTCTTGTGCATAATGGGCAAGACAGCCCCCCACAATAAAGAATGATCTGGTTTAGAATGTCAGTAGTGAGGTGATGGAGAAACCCTGGCATATACCATCAATTTCATTGCCATCATTAGAGACTGTTTTGGTTGTTAGATGCCGTCGAGCCTCTTCAGACTCATAGAGACCCTATGTACAATAGAATGAAACACTCACTGCCCAGTCCTGCACCATCCTCACAGTCATTGCCGTGCTTGAGCCCATCGTTTTCAGCAGTTGTGTCAGTCCATCTCGTTGAGAGTCTTCCTCTTTTGCTGAGCCTCTCCTTTACCAGGCATGATGTCCTTTTCCAGGGACTGGTCCCTCCTGATAACATGTCCGAAGTATGTGAGACAGATTTGTTAGTTCTTCTAGCAGTCCATGGTATAGTCAGTATTTTTCTCCAACACCATAATTCAGAGGGATCAATTCTTCTTTGCTCTTCCTTATTCATTGTCCAGCTTTCACATGCATGTGCGGTGATTGAAAATACCATGGCTTGGGTCAGGTGCACCTTAGTCCTCAACGTGACATCTTTGCTTTTCAGCACTTTAAAGAGATCTTTTTTTTTTTGCAGATTTGTCCAGTTCAGTACAGCATTTGATTTCTTGACTGTTGCTTCCATTGGTGTTGACTGTGGATCCAAGTAAAGGGAAATCCTTTCCACCTTCAGTCTTTTCTGTTTATCATGATACTGCTTATTTGTCCAGTTGTGGGGATTTTTGTTTTCTTTATGTTGAGGTGTAATCCCTCCTGAAGGCAGTAGTCTTTGATCTTTATCAGTAAATGCTTCAAGTCTTCTTCCTTTTTAGCCAGCAAGGTTGTGTCATATTGGAGACTAAAATGCTGTTATCTGTTTCTTTACATTCATTTTCTGACTCTAATAATTGTGCAACTTTTTTTCTCTGTCACTTTTCTTCTGTTTGTCATTATGTTTGGAAAATGAAAAACTCCAAATTCTCCACTGTGTTCAAGGGAAGCTAAAAAAAAAAAAAGGACTTAAAAAGATGGTATCTAATCTTTTATTCCTTCTTGAAAAATGAAGAAATGCTCTGGGCAACACAATAAGAAAATTAACCAAAAACCAAACCAAACCCATTGCCATTTAGTCAATTCTGATATAGTGACCCTGTAGGACAGAGTAGAACTGCACCATAGGGTTTCCAAGGCTGTAAATCTTTAAGGAAGCAGACTGCCACATTGTTCTGTTGTGGATCGGCTGGTGGGTTTGAACCCCTGACCTTTCAGTTAGCAGCTAAGCACTTAACCACTGTACCCCCAGGGCTCCTAGGAAAACTAAAGGATCATACAATAGCTTTAATTTATTTGACTATTGCATTATTCCAGGCAATTTCCATCATTCTTCCATTTTCTTATTTTAGTCTTTTTTTTTTTTTTAAGGCATAATTGGGAGTAATTCATAAGAAATGCTGAAATAATTTCTAGGATGATAAATAGTAAACTTTCCTCAAGGTGTAGAAAAAATAACATCACTAAGATTTCATAATACGTCATAGATTTGTAGTAGTGTGCAGTGGACCTATAAGAAAATTGCACGATAAAAAGAATTTTGTTCTATTTTAAGTAAATTTTCTCTTTGTTCTTTGGAAGACTTCTAGAAAGACCTCTAAAAGTCATGAAATGTTAATCGTTATACATAATTAAGAAACCAAATAAAATTTAATGTATCCTTAATCACTAGCTGTACAACTCTTTTGGATGGTAGATCATTCCATATTCTCAGGAAATCATAATTAAAAATCAATTTTTGTTTCCGTTTTGTTTTAGGAATTTTGTTTATTTTAAAAATTTGTGTAAAAATTTCCCCGCTTAATTCTCAAAATAATTATGTTCTTTTTTTTTTTTTTTTTTAGGAGAAACAAATATTTGGGAAAAATTACATCGGCCAGAATTACTAAGAGCTTGTGCTAAGAAGAAATTTATACAACTTCAACAAAGTGAAGTTTAGCGCCACAAGAGTTGTAGTTACTGCCAGGTGAGAATTACAGATGTATTTTACTCAACCTATTCTTTCAGGATATGATATAAAGAAGTTATGAAAATATAGCAAGTTTAGCAGACATCTAAACTCTGAATCTGATAGATAACCAAAGTTATGTGTTCATGAAAGGTATGCAGACAACTAGCATTTTTGGCTCATTTGCTTTCTATGAATTTTTTTTACAAGTAATGTGATTTAGAACATTTATCAGTGTCTTTAATTTCCAAACTTTAGTATTTTTATTAAACTTGGTTTTACCTTAAATGTTTTCGTTGGTTAAATAATTTTTTCTGTTTGCTGAGCCATCTAATTTTGCTAAAAACACAAATTTGACCTGCCAAATTTTCGTTCCTTCTGCTCTCCACGTTGCTCGTGTATATTCACAGCATCTGGAGTCTGTGTAAAGTCATCAGAAACAACACGGGGGAAATAGATAAACTGAACACAGCTGGGAATCGACTTTGGCCTAGTATACTCTATGCTGGTGTTTATTTCCATTCGTTCTTTAAGTTTGCAAGCTTGAAATGATCCAAACAAAATTTTTTTTTTCTCCTTTGGTAATATGTTCTAGAGAACAGTCTTTAATGTTTTAAAATATACAGGATTTTTTTTTTTTTTTTCTCTGTCTACAGCATTTACAGAGTGCTGTGTATTAAATGCCGTATATGAGCTGAGGAATTTTACTGAGAATTTGATGGAGATTTTATTTGTAAATGCTTGCTATTGGAAGGATGAGTTAAGGTTATCAGGCAGAAATTTTGTCCTGACTATCAAGTTTTCTTTTTAGCCTTTTCATTTTAAAAAGTGAATTTATCCATCGTGAATCTCACAAACTAAGCCAGACGCAAAAAGTACATGATTTCGTTTATATACAATTCAAAGCCAACAGAACAAATCTATGCTATTAGAGGTTGGAATACCGCCTTTTGTGAGGTGGTAGAGGCTGGTAAGGAGGCATGAGAGGAGCTTCTGAGGAGCTGATAATATTTCTTAATCAAGGTAATAGTTACATGGGTGTGTTCACACTGAAAATTCCATGACTGCGGTTTCTGCACTTTCTATATGTGGGCTTGAATAAAGTTTACAGTATTAATGTTGTTAAATTTTAGCAAGATTCATTGGTTAGGTGAATTCAACAAACGTAATTAGGCTGTGATGTGATGATTGCAAGTATGTTATTGAGTATGTTAGTTCCTATAGTGGTCCTAACTAGCAAAACAACAAGGACAAATGACTAAACTAATCCGTTGCACTTAAGTTACTATATAATCTGTAGTAATACCATTTTCTAAATCATATACTTAGGAAGAGTAGGAATTTTAAGGCATAGTAGCTATTTACAAATATACAAAAAAAAAATTTTTCATCATTTTAAAATGTCTAATTGTATAGCTATTATTATCATTTGATTATTCCTTTTTATGTGTTTGAGGCCATACAAGCGTACTTGCTATTTCTTTCCTTTGATTTCTTACTTTGTGTAAGTTTTTCAAGTTTATGAGTGTCTTCTGTAGTTATTCCAGACATAAAAAATAAGTCACATTGTTATTTCAAAGTTAACCCTGTTTGTATTGATTAATGCCGAAATGTTCATTGAGAACAACAGCTGAATTTCCTTAGTGAAAAAGGTGTATATCTCCACAACATCTGAAATAACTATCTGTGTAGGTTCTAGAACACTATCGTAATGCATTTAATGTTTACTTTATAGTATTTCTTTAGGAATAATGAGTTTGTTTTAAAAAAAGCCTTTGATGCTAATTCAGAGATCCATAATCTACTCACAATGTCTTTCACATGTAGTTTTGATGATAACTGACAAGCTGTAAGTTAATTAGCACAGAACTTACTAATGAGGATGTTAAAATTTAATTTAAAAGTGAGGACTTTTATTTGTATACTCTGGACAAAGTGAAGGAAATTCAATCATACGTATGATAAGCATTTCAGGCACTTTTTCTTCGTTCAGATACTTTATTAGATTACAATAAGAAAATATAATTAACTTAATGATAGCAAAGTTTTGAAAGTATGCTAAGATTGCTTGTCTTTAAAACTGGGGATAACCCAAAACCAAAGCAGTAAAATAAGGTCTGTTAATTAGCATGGAAGACAGCTTCTTGAATTAATATGTGGTGTTAATTAACAGGAAGTCTGATGTTGTGTTGTAATTACCACCAATATTTTTGACATACTGAGTGACTGAAGGTGAATTATATAGATAGCAATTGAGTAAACACTTTTGTGCTTAGGAACATTTTCCTTTGTTTCTGTTTTCTAGAAATATGGACAGACTTCTTAGACTTGGAGGAGGTATGCCTGGACTGGGCCAGGTTAGTATATAGATTCTCAATATTTCTTTGTGTGTAAACTACAAGGCTTTCTTTAGTTACCCAGAAAGGAAAAAAATCACTCCCAAGAAATGCACCTCACAGATAACCTTAGGGTAAGAAGTCTTACCTTATGACTGGTTGCTGTATTGCAACACTAAATAACACTGGAAAAATTTTCTATCGTCTTAATTTACTGTCTTCTAGGAAAAAGAATTTTCTCTGTTGGCTTTGATTTAAAATTTTGGGATATGTGAGATTATCAAACTTGCCTTTTAGTAAAAAAGGAATGCAAAATATCTTATTTCTGGGTTTAAAATGTAAACTGTAGAAGTAACACATGAACAAGTAAACATGGCAACTTGGCTAAATCCAGAAAACTGACCCATTAAAAAATGTTTTTATGTGCAGTCTTAAATTCTAGCCAGTAATTATGATAATGGATGAATTAAGTGATGTCCTCATTTTAAATTTGTGAATATAGTTTCTTTTATATTTTTAAAATTAAGTGATTTTTCAGTTGTTTTAATATTATCATTTATTTTGTTCCATGCTGTTAGTCAAAAAGGCCTCTAGATAGATTTCTATCTCAAGATATTCTATCTGCTTGCAACTAAGGAAGAATTTCTGCTGCTTTTGAGTTCTACACTGATTTACCTTTCCAGTCCTCCGTTTACTTAATGTTGATTAACAAAAGAGGAGAGCGTGTGTTTTTCCCTTCCTGAGACTTTTATGAAATACATTGTTTTATAACCTAATACTGGCAGTATTTTTATAACTCACCTTAAGAACCCTTTTAGTTATCAGCTTTCCTTCATTTCTGTATCACTATTAATGACTTTGTCATTCAAAGTAGTCTATATTTACTATAGGAAACACAGTTTTGTTTGAGACTTCATGAAATTTGCAGTGTTTCGGAGACGCTTTTGCAGGAATTCTTTGATTAGGTCTATCATGGTTTATGACTAATAGTTCTTTTTAGAAAGTTGAAATATTTTTGTGATCCTATATTACATCCTGGAATAGACTTCAGAATTTTTTCTTCACTTTTGTTAAATGGAGCTCTAGTGGCATGGTGGTTAAGAGCTTGGGTGCTAACCAAAAGGTTGGCAGTTTGAATCCACCAGCTGCTCCTTGGAAATCCTATGGGGCAGTTCTGCTCTGTCTCATAGGGTCATTATGAGTTGGAATCAACTCAACGGCAAGGGGTTTGGGTGTTTCTGTTTTGTTAAACAGTGTTGAATATTTCTTAGTTTCTTTGCTCTCAACTTATGCCTTCAGTATTCTTAATTTTTGTAACATTTGTGTAGTTTATTCTCTCAGGAAGCCTAACCCTCTCTGAACTTGATCCTTTCAACATTGTTTCCTACTTTTGTAAGCAACAAATGTGTTGCTTAACAATATTAAGGCATATAAAAATATCAGAAGTGGGCTGAGGTAGTATGTAGATGGTACAGATTTACCTGCAAATTGTAGGTAAAGACGTTGCCTGAGTACAACTCTTAAGGGAAGTTACATCAAATTTAAAAACCAAAATAACTTCCTTAAGCATTGTTATTATTTTATCTGTCATCAGGTTGGCCCCCAACTCATAGCGACCCCACGCACAGCAGGATTGGATCATTGTGAGCCATAGAATTTTCATTGGCTGATTATTTGGAAGTAGGTCACCAGGGCTTTCTTTTTAGCCTGTCTTAGACTGAAAGCTCCACTGGAACCTGTTCAGCATCATAGCACCATGCAAGCCTCCACTAATAGATGGATAGTGGCTGCATTTAAGGTGCATTGGCTAGGGATTGAACCCAAGTCTCCTGCATGGAAGGTGAGAATTCTACCACTGAACTACTGCTACCACTGCCTCCTTAAGCATTAGAAACAATAAATTATACATCCATGCTGGAAATCCATGCTGGAGAATTGCTACATGAAATAATGATGTTACTGACCACAAATTGAGCTATATCAAATCTCAGTGATCACTGCTAACCTTTGCATTATTAAATAAGTGGAAAACAGTGTTTATTCAGTACCCCTTCCAGGTTTCTGATTATTTAATCAGCCCTCGTGTCCTTGGTTTGTACTCTTATCTGAACTTACATATATGCTGCCTAAGAATCTTAAGTGTTCAGTGATAATTTTTTGTTTTGTTTTGTTTTTGCAAAAATGTTATTTTCCTCTTGTTCTAAGACTAATTTGACGAACAAATACAGTGTTAACATCTATAACTCATCTACCTCAGGAATGAAATGTTAAGTGTATTGTTTATATTTGATAAGATATCAAAGAGCTTTGTGTAGACATAGCTATTTTTACCAATACATAGTGCATAGCAGCCAAAAATAGTAGAAAAGGATCAGTGGGGAATGCTAATATCTTAGTAATAAATGGAAAAGGCAGAATTCTCCCACAAGTAGATCACTGGCTGATAAGCTTAAAAGTTTTTCCGTATAAAACATGGGAATAGCAGAAAAAACAGGTAAAGACCTTATAATTTCTTGAGAATCCCTTACAATTACTTAGGCTTAAGAGTTAAATAAACTTTTGCCCCTTTTCAAAAATTCATTTCTTTGGTCCGAGAAAGAATCATGGCTACGTTGTGAGTGAATGGGTCATCTTAAATCATTCTCAGTGGAGACAGCCTAACTTTGGTGAAAGACATGCTCCAAGACTGACTTTTTTTAAAAAAAATATTTAGCAGCTGCTTTTTTGGCTTAAACAGTATTTCATTTTCAGCCTTGATTCCATTATTTGCATGGGAATATTTCAGTTGCATTTTTTTGGAACATTACTGGATGCTTATTTTTTGTATTCTATTTCAAAAAATTTTTTTCTTTTTTTTATTTCAAAGAGACGTGATCCAATATTTGGGCATAGTGCAGTATCAGTTGATACAAGTATATACATATGCACATATATAGTTATAATTATAGTTGATACTGACATTTCATTGTATTTGAGGTCTTTTGGCCATGTTTTATTTTAGAGTTAGGTCAGTGGGTAAAAAGGAACTCAACGTCTCTGCTCATTACTAACTTTTATCTTTTCCAAGGCTAATCCTTTCACTTATTTCTCTGATCTTATCCTCTCTTGAGGTCTCATTGGGTCTGTTCTCTGCCTACAAAGATGTTTAACTACCCTGTATACAAAAACAAACTTCATTGTTTCCTGCCATTAACTTTTTCTTTGATTTATTTCTAAACTTCCTGAAATAATAGCTTATACTTATATATTCTACTTATCCACTCTCATGAGGCTATATTCTGGCCTCCTTCTGCATTACTATATTGAAACCGCTCAAATTGCCAAGTCTATTGGCCTACTGTTAGTTTTCTTTTAACTAAACTTCAATATTCTACAGTGTTAACATGTTTCTTCAAACTTTCTCTTTCATTAGCTTTTATGAGCCACTTTCTCCTAGTTCTTCATTATGTCGTTTATACCTACAGAACAACTTTAAAGTTTGATTTTCTTTTTCAATAAAACATTTTTTTAATGTTGATAAGAGAAAAATGATAGGGTAAAATAAGGGAATCTTTCCATAATCCTCAACTTCAGTATAACTTAGCCGTAGTTGTGGAAGTAGAAACAGGTGTTTTATTAGAACTATTGAATTTGGTGCAGGACCAGGCAGTGTTCTGTTGTGCGTGGGGTCTATGAGTCAACACCAACTCAATGGCACCTAACAACAAGAACATTGAATCTGTAAACTGATAACTTTAAAATTTAAATGTATTTATTTGCTTTGCTAAAGTGCTTACAAAATTGAAATTACTAAAAGTTGTGAGGTGATTATATTAAGAATAGTTATTGCTGAAATTTGGCCACTTGTCTTTATGACTATTCCAAGTTAGGTCTTGACAACTAAACTATTTCTAGAAGCAGTGAAGACAGAACTCAAGAAATGGAACTAGCCAAAGCATAGTCTCCAGTCTCTAAAAGTTTTAGTCTAAGTCTCTGGGTCCGTTTTAGCTTTGGAAACAGAGTAAGCTTAAAATTAAACAAAACTTAGGTAAAATATCAGTGAAGTTAAATTTTTTAGATCCATATTTTGAGGTTTTGTGTATTTTAAGTGGAAGTTTACAAATCAATTCAGTCTCTCATACAAAAACTTATATACACCTTGCTATGTACTCCTAGGTGCTCTTCCCCTAATGAGACAGCACACTCATTGTTTCTACCCTGTATTCCCTGTGACGATACAGCCAGCTCCAGTCCCCCCTGCCTTCTCATCTCACCTCCAGACAGGAGTTGCCCACATAGTTTCATGTGTCTCCTTGAGCCAAGAAGCTCATTCCTCACCAGTATCATTTTCTGTCTTATAGTCCAGCCCAATCCCTGTTTGAAGAGTTGGGTTTGGGAATGATTCCAGTCTTGGGCTAGAGAGTACGGGACCATGACCTCCAGGGTCCCTCTATTCTCAGTCAGACCATTAAGTCTGGTGTTTTTACAAGAATTTGAAGTCTGCATCGTACTGCTCTCCTGCTGCATCAGGGATTCTCTGTTGTGTTCTCTGTCAAGGCCATCATCAGTGGTAGCTGGGCACCACCTAGTTTTTCCGGTCTCAGGCTGATATAGTCTCTGGTTTATGTGGACCTGTTTGTCTCTTGGGCTCATGTTTACCTTTTGTCTTTGGTGTTCTTTGTTCTCCTTTGCTCCAGGTGGGTTGAGACCAATTGATGCATCTTAGATGGCTGCTTACTAGTGTTTAAGACCCCAGGCATCACTCACCAAAGTGGGATACAGAACATTTTCTTAATATATTTTGTTATGCAGATTGACCTAGATGTGCCATGAAACCATGGTCCCCAGACCCCTGTCCCTGCTACTCTGGCCTTCAGAGCATTTGGTTGTATTCAGGAAATTTCTTAGCTTTTGCTTTAGTCCAATTGTGCTGGCCTTCCCTGTATTGTGTATTGTCTTTCCAAAGTAGTTCTTGTCTGCTATCTAATTAGTGATTACCCCTCTCCTTCCCTATTTTGAGTTTTTTTTGTGTTGGGTCTTATGCTGTAGGAAATACCAAGATAAGGAAGAATGTGGTTACTTATCCCGGGGCCCTTGTATTCTGGTAGACACACAACTATTTTAAGTACCTGGTACATATTAACTACTTTATAAAAGTGAATACTTTATATGACCTCATTTAAATAATGCGATTTTAAGTATAAGCTTTTAGGTTTTTTTTATATAGTATAGGGAAACCCTGGTGGCGGAGTTGTTAAGAGCTATAGCTGTTAACCGTAAGGTCTGCAGTTCGAATCCACCAGACACTCCTTCAAAACTCTACGGGGCATTTCTACTCTGCCCTGTAGGTTAGCTATGAGTTGGAATTGACTTGATGGTAACAGGCTTGGTTTTTTTGGTTTATATAGCATGTTGTTGTTAGATGCTGTCAAGTCGGTTCCGACTCGTATAGACCCTGTGCGCAACAGAATGAAACACTTCCTGGTTCTGCACCATCCTTTACAATCATTGTTATGCTTGAGCCCATTGTTGCAGTCTCTGTGTCAGTCTACCTTGTTGAGGGTCTTCCTCTTTTCCACTGACCCTCTGTACTTTACCAAGCGTGATGTCCTCCAGGGACAGATCCCTGCTGACAACATGTCCAAAATATGTAAGACACAGTCTCGCCATCCTTACTTCTAAGGCGCATTCTGGTTGTATTTCTTCGAAGACAGATTTGTTTGTTCTTTTAGTAGTCCATGGTATATTTAATATTCTTTGCCAACACTGTAATTCAACGGCGTCAATTCTTCTTTGGTTCTCCTTATTCATTGTCCAGCTTTCACATGCATATGATGCGATTGAAAATACCGTGGCTTGGGTCAGGCACACCTTAGCCTTCAAGGTAATATCTTTGCTTTTCAACACTTCAAAGAGGTCCTTTGTAGCAGATTTGCCCACTGCGATGCGTCTTTTGATTTCTTGACTGCTGCTTTGTCCTATAGGGTCGCTATGGGTCGGAATCGACTCGACAGCAGTGGGTGGGTGGGCTTCCATGGTTGTTGATTGTGGAACCAAGTAAAATGAAATCCTTGACAACTTCAGTCTCATCTCCGTTTATCATTATGTTGCTCATTGGTCTAGTTGTGAGGATTTTTGTTTTCTTTATGTTGAGATGCAATCCCTACTGAAGGCTGTGGCCTTTGATCTTCATTAGTAAGTGCTTCAAGTCCTCTTCACTTTCAGCAAGCAAGGTTGTGTTATCTGTATAATGCAGGTTGTTAATGAGTCTTCCTCCAATCCTGATGCCCTGTTCCTCTTCATATAGTCCAGCTTCTCGGATTATTTGCTCAGCAAACAGATTTGAATAGGTATGGTGATAGGATACAACCCTGATGCACACCTTTTCTGACTTTAAACCAATCAGTATCCCCTCGTTCTGTCCGAACAACTGCCTCTTTATCTATGTAAAGGTACCTCATGAGTACAATTAAGTTTTCAGGAATTCCCATTCTTTGCAATGTTATCCATGATTTGTTATGATCCACACAGTCGAATGCCTTTGCATAGTCAATAAAACACAGGTAAACACCCTTCTGGTAGTCTCTGCTTTCAGCCAGGATCCATCTGACATCAGCAATGATATCCCTGGTTCCACGTCCTCTTCTGAAACCAGCCTGAATTTCTGGCACTTCCCTGTTGATATACTGCTGCAGCCACTTTTGAATGATCTTCAGCCAAATTTTGCTTGCATGTGATATTGATGATATAGTTCTATAATTTCTGCATTCGGTTGGATCACCTTTCTTGGGAATAGACATAAATATGGATCTCTTCCAGTCAGTTGGCCAGGAAGCTGTCTTCGGTATTTCTTGGCGTAGACAAGTGAGTACTTCCAGTGCTGCATCCATTTGTTGAAGCATCTCATTTGATATTCCATCAATTCCTGGAGGCTTGTTTTTCACCAGTGCCTTCAGTGCAGCTTGGACTTCTTCCTTCAGTACCATTGGTTCCTGATCATATGTTACCTCTTGAAATAGTTGAACGTCAACTAATTCTTTTTGGTATAATGGCTCTGTGTATTCCTTCCATCTTCTTTTGATGCTTCTTGCATCATTTAATATTTTCTCCATAGAACCCATCAGTATTGCAACCGGAGGCTTGAAATTTTTCTTTAGTTCTTTCAGCTTGAGAAACACCAAGCGTGTTCCTCCCTTTTGGTTTTCTATCTCCAGGTCTTTGCACATGCTGTTAGAATACCTTACTTTGTCTTATATAGTATAAAGCTTAAGGTTTCCTACAGAAAAGGGAAGATGTGACTGAACCAAGGAGGTGGGGTTTGAGTTCAATTTTGAAATATGTGCATATTCAGAAAGGCTGGAGAATAGGTGGTATGGGAGGAAATAATAAAGAAGCTGGTAAAGGAGTTTGATGTAGATTATGAAAAGCTTTGAATGCCATGCTTAGTTATTTTTACTTTTTTTCTCATAGATATTGTAGTTTCATGAAGATTGCTTTCTTTTAGTAGAGTTGTGAGATGATTCAATCTGTGATTTAAAAAAGTAATTCTAGTGGTAGTTTGGAGAATAGGAAAAGAGATTGAAGGCAAAATCATCAATTAGAAGACTGTTAGAGTTGTCCAGATGAAAGATAATGAAGGCTTGAGCTAAAGCTAGATAGTTTACTTTACATTTGGTCGGCCACATACAGGCATCTATTGCATATTCTTTTTTTTTTTTAAACAATCTTTTAAAAATATAAGGCTTTGGCTTTATAAAAACAGGCCAGATTTGGCCCAGGGCTTATAGGTTGCCAACCCCTGGACTAGGATATTGGTGGTGAGAATAGAGAAGAGAACCAAAGAGATCACACTTAACAGAAACTCAATGTCCCCTAAGCATCGACTCCCCCAGTCCCCTTCCCTCTCTCTTTTGTAACCACTAATGAACTTTGGTCTCTATACGTTTACCTATTCTAGGTATTTAATACACATGGAATCATACATTATTTGTCCTTTTGTGGCCAAGTATTTCACTCAGCATAATGTTTTCAAGGTTCATCCATACTGTCACATATATCAGGACTTTGTTTTTCTTTGTCCGTTCATCTATTGATGGACATTTAGGTTGTTTACACCTTCAGCTATCGTGAGTAGTGTTGCAGTACTTTTCTGTCATCTCTGAAGTTAACTTGACCATGTATTTTTCTTTGACCAATGGAATGTGAGTGGAAATTAACATGTCACTTTGCGGTAGAAACTTTAAGAATCAGTGTGTGATTTGTCTGCCCTGGTAATCAAGGAAGCATAGAGATATTACGTCTTTTAGCTGGGACCCTGAGCGAGAATAACATATAACCTGCAAATTTTAAAGTGAAGTCAGAAATCCTATGATTTTTGCATGAAATACTCTGTAACTTCTTTTGGTCTCCAATTTTCATTTTAAGAAATACATTGTAGGTCAAACTATGCACATAAGCAGGACTATATTGCCTACAACTTGCTAGTTTGCATCCTTCTGATAGTTTTGGAGGTAAAGATAAGGTTAAGAACTGTAGGTGGATGATCAGAGAAGACTTTCTGAATGTGGTGAGATATAAGCTACATCTCGAAGTATTGTTTCAGGTGGCTAGATTAAAAAAAAAAAAAAAAGATTCCATGAATTGAATATGATCTGTTATATTTGTTGTAAACCCCAAACCCACATAGTATATGGATTTTGTGAATTTTAAATAACCATTTTCCTGTTTTTTTTTTTATTGTGGGTCTTGATTAGAAATGTCTCAATCGTTTGACTTTTAGGTTTTGGCCTAATGTTTTGTAGAAAGGATTAATTTAACACAGTAGTAGAAAAATGACCAAAATAAATGGAAAAATAATACCCTTTTCATGGCTGGAGTCTTAATATCAAATGCCAGTTCTCTCCAATTATTCATAAATTCAATGTCATTCCAATAAAAATACCAACCAGAATTTTCTTGGAGTTACACAAACTGATTCTAAAATTCATTTAGGAGAAAAAGTCCAAGAATAGCAAACAAGCTTATAAAGATATTCAACCTCACTATATATCATGGAAATGAAAATTAAGATAAGCATTAGACTGATTTTTTTTTTTTTTTTAAGGCCTCTTATATTAAGTATTTGTAAAGATTTAGAGAAGCAGGAACTGTGAAGTAAGCTGTTTCTCTTGTGGTGGGGTGCTGTGTGTGTGTGTGTTTTGGGGATTATATCTCAGTGCTTAGAACATTACCTACAAATAGTAGACATATATATACGTTGTGTGAACGCACTGTATGCCAAATGGCTCTCCAGAGTGACTTTAACTATTTACACTGTATGTGGAATATAAATAGTTAAAGTCACTCTGGAGATAAAGTTGACAATATCTAAATACCAAAACCAAACCCTTTGCCGTTGAGTCGACTTTGACCCATAGTGACCCTATGGAACAGAGTAGAATTGCCCCACAGAGTTTCCAAGGAGCACCTGGTGGATTCGAATTGCCAACCTTTTGGTTAGGAGCCATAGCACTGAACCACTATGCCATCAGGGATTCCTGGCAATATCTAGTAAAGTTAAAAATGCCTAAAGCTTTGTGACTCAGCAGTTCCATTTATTCACTTCAAAGGAAGTCTTAAACATGTGTATCAGGCAGGACTTCGAACCAGTTCTGCCTGGTTCAGTCAAGGCCAGTGAACCTGAAATCTGAATGGATCTGAATTTTTAAAATGTGGGTGAACTGGAATGATAAGCAGAACAGTAAAGATTACATGTTGAAGTCCTGCTGGAAACTTAATCTCTCCCTTAGGAAATAAGGGCAGCGTACACATTGCATAACAGCCAAATCTCTTGATCGCCAGAGTCAGAAACAGCCGTGTCCGGCTCAAAGATGGCAGCCGACCATGCTGCTTTGAATGTAAGTTACTCACCACAGTCCTGGCAGTAATCCAGTCTCCTGCATCAAGCTCCTGAAAGAGTCTCCCATTCCAGGCCATCGACCCGTAATTTTTCCTGTTCCGGTTATCATTTCACTTCATCCAAATTTTAAAAATTCGGATCTGTTCTGATTTTGCTTCGTCGGCCATGACTGCACCAGCTGGAAGCCCTGGTATCAGGAGATAAGTTTAAGGATATTTGTTATAGTATTATTTGAAATATAGAAAAATTGCAAAATATTTAAATGTCTATTTGTGGTAAAGGGGTAAATTGGACTATATGATGGAATACTATGTAGCAGTTTAAATGAATGAACTAGATTCTTACATATCAACATGCGTAATAAACTTTAACCATATAAAGAGAAAAATTCAGGTTGTAGAAAGAAACATGCAGTATGAAAGCATTAATGTAAATTTTTTAAAAATTAAAGCTTTTTTTAAGGGTACATAACTCTTGAGTAAAATTACTAGTAATTGGTCTATAGCAGCACTGTCCAAGAGAACTTTCTGTAATAATGGAAATGTTCTGTATCTCTCCAAGATAGTAGCCACATGTGGCTACTTAAGCACTTAAAATGGGGCTGGAGCAACTGAAGAACTGAATTTTAAATTTTATTTACTTTTAATAAATTTAAATAGCCACATGTAGCTGTTGAGCACTTGAAATATGGCTGGTGTGACTGAAGAACTGAATTTTTTACTTTATTTAAATTTAAAGAGCCGCTTGTGGCTAGTGGCTACCATATTATTCAGCGCAGGCCTAGATAACGCACACGAAATTCATGAGAAAGGAGGGAGGCAAAAGGATCTTAACTTTACATATAATGTGTTTTCTCGTTTTAGCAAAGAAAAACTAAAAAGAACAAGTAATGGAATAACATTAAACAACACTAAATAAAAATTTTCCTAAGTAGTTTTTTTTTTTTTTAATTTTTATTGTGCTTTAAGTGAAAGTTTACAAATCAAGTCAGTCTGTCACATATAAGCTTATATACACCTTACTACATACTCCCATTTACTCTTCCTAAGTAGTTTTTTAAAAAGCTTCCAAATAAAACAAAATGAAAAATTCATTTGAATTTATTTTTTAGCGCTTTTTCTCATTCTTTTACCTGGGCATTTCTTATTCTCCCTCAGTTTTGATTTGGTTTTTAAAATCAGTTTCATCTCTTTTTTCTTTTTTACTAGATAATATGGATAGTGTTGTTTTTCGGTTTTACATGGGTTTTGTTACATCTTTAATTCAACAAATAGGCATTCATACAGAATGTTTGAGGAGTGTAAGGTATTGTGCTCATTGATTTGGAATGAAGAAAAATACTGTCTAGCTGACCATGGACAAAGCATTATTTAACCTATCTAAATGTCTGCTAATCTAGTGGTTCTCAAACTTTAGAACATTAGATCAGCAGGAAGCTTTTAAAAACCTTGATGACAAGGTCACAGCCCATACCAATTATATCAGAACGTCTGGTGATTCCAACGCGTAGCTGAGTTTAGGAACTACTATGTTCATCTATAAGATGAGGTGTATATTTAAGAAGCTTTTAGCTATAAGCAGCAGAATACCTGATTAAAAATGGCTTAGCAATAGTATGATGGTGCTTTTTTTTTTAAACATAAAATTAATTGTGGGAATACAGTTTTGAAAAAACAAAAGGAAATATTCTTGCCTTCATACAGTGTACATTTTAGTATATGAGAGTTCCCTTTTCTTCAGTGGTTCAACAGTGTCTTCAAGGATCAATCTCATCTTTTTTGCTCTGTCATAGTCAGAGATGTCATCAGTATTTCCTCTCAGGGTCTCCATATGGCTTTTGTTTCTCTCCCAAAGTGGGAAGGAGGGGTTGGGCTGTCCTCACATGTCTGTCTGTATTTTCAATAGGAGAAATTTTACTCCCAGATGTTCTTCCACAGACATATTTTCTATATCATGGACCTGAACTAGGTCCCATGGCAAGGAAGGTTGTGACAGAGAGTGTCTGCTATTGCTAGCCTCATTCAAGGGAGTTGAACTCTGCAAGCAGAGAAGAAGTGGGAGAGGAGTGGTCATGAAGATACATCTGCTTTGTGGGAAAAATGATATAAGGAGATGACATGTGAAAAGTACTTAGCACAGTGCATGGTTCAGTTTAGTTCAGTAGATGTTGGTATTTTACCTTTTCTCAAGAAACACACAATCTGGAAAGATAGGATACCAGCAAGGTAGTGGGTATAAAGTACCATGATAAAGCTACTGGATTAATCCTGTCCTTTTGTTGTTTTTCTGCCTGATGAATAATTTTTATAAGTAAGAAGGCAAAATAGTTCTGGATATGGCAGTGAACAAAACATTCCCTATTCTCATGAAACTTACATTTAGTGTGGAAGGTGGGGAAGAAGTTACTATACAAATACATAAAGTGTCAGGTAGTAATAAGTGCTAGGATGGAAAATAAGGATCAAAAACCAAAACCAAACCCATTGCCGTCGAGTCGATTCCGACTCATAGCAACCCTATAAGACAGAGTAGAACTGCCCCGTAGAGTTTCCAAGGAGCGCCTGGCAGATTTGAACTGCCGACCTCTTGGTTAGCAGCCATAGCACTTAACCACTATGCCACCAGGGTTTCCAAAAGTGAGGATAGAGTGACTAATTGTGGGGGTCATGGGAGGGATGGCGACCGCATTAGATACTATGGTCAGGAAAGGCACTCTAATGAGGTGCTATTGGAACGCAGACCTGAATGAAGTGAGGAAGCAAGCAACCATTCCAGCAGTTGTTGGTTGTTAGGTGCCATCGAGTTGGTTTTGACTCAGCAACCCTACGTACAATAGAAGGAAACAGTGCCTGGTCCTGCGCCGTCCTCACGATCATTGCTATGTTTGAGCCCATTTTTGCAGCCACTGTTTCAGTCCATCTCATTGTGGATCTTCCTCTTTTTCACTGACTCTCTACTTTACCAAGCATGATGTCCTTCTCCAGGGACTGGTATCTCTGATCACATGTCCAAAGTACTTAAGACGAAGTCTCACCATCCTTACTTCTAAGGAGCATGTTGTCTGTACTTCTTCAAGATAGATTTGTTTGTTCTTCCGGCAGTCCGTGGTATATTGAATATTCTTCACCAACACTGTAATTCAAAGGCATCAATTCTTCAGTCTTCCTTATTCATCGTCCAGCTCTTGCATGCATATGAGACGACTGAAAATACCATGGCTGGGGTCAGGCACACCTTAGTCCTCAAAGTGACATCTTTGCATTTGAACACTTTAAAGAAGTCTTTTGCAACAGATTTGCCCAATGCAATGTGCAGCTTGATTTCTTGACTTGTTTCCATGGGGGTTGATTGTGAATCCAAGTGAAATAAAATCCTTGACAACTTCAGTATTTTCTCCATTTATCATGATGTTGCTTATTGGACCAGTAGTGAGGATTTCTGTTTTCTTTATGTTGTGGTGTAATCCATACTGAAGGCTGTAGTCTTTGATCTTTATCAGTAAGTACTTCAAGTCCTCTTCACTGTCAGCAAGCAAGGTTGTGTCATCTGCATATTGCAGGTTGAGTCTTCTTTAAATCCTGATGGCCATGATCTTCTTCCTATAGTCCAGCTTCTCGGATTATTTGCTCAGCATACAGATTGAGTAAGTATAGTGAAAGGATACAACCCTGATGCACAGCTTTCCTGATTTTAAACCACAATGCATCCCTTTGTTCTGTTTGAATGACTGCGTATTGGTCTATGTACAGGTTCCTCATGTTCTAGAATTTCCATTCTTTGCAATGTTATCCATAATTTGTTATGATCCACGCGGTCAAATGCCTTTGCATAGTCAATAAAACATAAGTAAACATCTTTCTGGTATTCTTTGCTTTTAGCCAAGGTCCACCTGATATCAGCAATGATATTTCTCATTCGTGTCTTTTTCTGAATCTGGCTGGAATTTCTGTTAGTTCCCTGTTGATATACTGCTGCAGCCATTTTTGAATTATTCCAGCAGAGGAAATAATGTGTACTTGGCATGTTTGGAAAATAGTATGGAGGTCAGGTGGCTGGAGCAAAATGAATGAAAAGGAAAGAGGTGGGAGATAGCATTAGAGAGATTGCCTGAGACAAGATCAAGCAGGGCTTTGTGGAAGATTCTCTTCCGAGTGAGTTGAGAAGCCAGTAGAGGCTTTTGAGGAAAGGAGTTATGCTCGTAAGACTTAGAATTTTTAAAAGAACCTGGCTACTCTGGAGAAGAATGTAGAAAGCCAAGAACGGAAGCAGAGAGACAAGCTACTACAGTAATGTTTTAAAATAAATTATTATCTGCCATGGAAACCCTGGTGGCATAGTGGTTTAGTGCTACGGCTGCTAACCAAAAGGTTGGCAGTTTGAATCCGCCAGGCCCTTCTTAGAAACTATGGGGCAGTTCTACTCTGTCCTATAGGGTCGCAATGAGTCAGAATTGACTCGGCGGCAGTGGGGTTTTTTTTGGGTATCTGCCATTGAATCTGTTCCCACTTAATGATGACCTTATGTACAACAGAAAGAAATGTTGCCTGATCTTGTGCCATTACCATGATCTTTGGTATGTATGAGCCCATTAAATAAATTCCAGATTATTATATTTTATTTTTATTCCATCTATCTGCTAAAGAAATTGTGGTGTGGCTTGAGCCAACATAGATTAATGTATATAATTAATTTGTATTTACACCTCTCACATTTGAAACAAAACCTTTGATTTAGCTATAAGCACTGGCCCAATAGGGTGAAAATGAGCAAGCCAAAAGCTTTCTTACGACTTTTTTTCTATATTCTTTGAGCTCTTAATCCATTCTGTATTGGCAATTTTTATGTACTGATTCACTCTTGTGGCTACTTTTTTTTTCTTTCATCTTATATAAGGTTATTATTTAAGTGTCCTGGTGTGATCCTTTATAGATTTACAAAGAGTTTTTCTAAACTTTGGTAGATTAATTTGACCATTTTTCTTCCTATTGAGAAGAAGGGAAGGGTCAAGAAATTATAATTGTTCTATTTTTTTGCTTAACTACAAATAGCTCAGGAATGATTTTGCTTTAGAAACAAAGTAAAACTACAATATGCCTTTAATTTTTCCCACTTGATACTCTCGTCAAGTTATAATTTTAATATTTCTAAAAAATATAATTCCTAATCATTCTATTCATGTACTTGATCTGGTGTTTGTCCTGTAGAAAATTGAGGAAGAGGTCAGGTCAAAAGCAAGTTAATTAGAGCGTACTCTTTTTAGTTGTCATTGTACAGTAATTCTCCTGAAGAGCTCTTAAACCCCATGAAAAAATGTGGTGCTTCTGAAAGGTCTCAAATCTACACTTGAGAGTTCTCAAATAAGTAAAAAGAAAACAGTTTCCCATTGGGTGCATCACAGTTAATCTGTGTCATTTTGTTTGAACATTCTGGTTGTGACTGGTCTTTCAAGGGGAAAGATCTTTGACATTTGTGAACATTAAATTTTATTTTGGTAAGAAATTGCCATCAAGGATTTTGTTCTAGTTCTTTAGTACATAAGGGGAATGTGATGTAATTTTTAGTCACAGTGAAACTGTCTTCCAAATTAATCATGTTCTTATGAACTAGAAAATCAAAACTATGAGGAAAAATTAAGGTTTAAATTTTAAGTCAAGGATATTAACAAAAACTGGAATTATTGATGTATCTATAACCTGTGATACCATTTCTCGGTAGAAAGGTGTCTTAAGTTATCTAGTGCTGCTGTAACAAATACCACAAGTAGATGGCTTTAACAAACAAAAATTTATTCTCTCACAGCCTAGGAGACTAGAAGTTCGAATTCAGGGGGCCAGCTCCAGGGGAAGGGTTTCTCTCTCTGTCAGCTCTGGGGGAAGGCCCTTGTCATCAGTCTTCCCCTGGTCTAGGAGCTTCTCAGTGCAGGGACCTCGGGTCCACAGTAAGTACTCTGCTCCTGGCCCTGCTTTCTTGGCAGTAGGAAGTCCCCATGTCTCCCTGATCCCTTCTCTCTTTTATATCTCAAAAGAGATTGACTCAAGATACAGCTAATCTTGTAGATTGAGTCCTGCCTCATTAACATAACCACCTCTAATCCTGCCTCATTAACATCTTAGAGGTTAGGATTTACAACACAGCGTAATTACATCAGATGACAAAATGATAGCCACACAATACTGGGAATCATGGCCTAGCCAAGTTCACACACGTTTTGGAGGGGGACACAATTCAGTCCATAACAAAAATGTATATGGGATGGAAGACAAAAGAGAAGATATCTCTGTTCAATATAGGAAAGTAAGACATTACAGTATAATCTTAATATTCTAAATGTATAGGATGTTATGATCATAAAAGATCTAATCTGTGCCTTTTCTTTTCCTACCGTCAACATTGTTTTACATGTTTGATTTACTACTTACGTTGCTCATTTGGCACTTTCATTTTTAGGTTTTCTATCTTTAATTTGCATAAGATGATTTCTAATTTTTCAGTTCATATTATTGTCTAAACAGCTCTGTAGATACCAATTTAAAACCCGGGCATGCAGGGCTAGAGTTCTCTCCCACAAGATGCATTCAAGGTAATTTTTTGTGGGATGTTGTCTGAGTTGAGTGCCCTGGATGCACACCACCAGAGCAGGGCAACGGTCTCCACTGGGCAGCCTCCACATGCTGCTTTTCAAAGTGTTGCCAGTGATTTCACAAGTTCTTCCAGAAAACTGAATGCCTCTGAAAGGCACAGTGGAAGCACTTACGGACAATAAAGGGAGAATTAATGATTTCATAGTTATGCTTTTCTATTACTCCTCATCTGTACACCCCCTCCCCCCACTTGGTTGCATTCTTACCTGCCTGTGGTAGGTAGTATTCTGTTAATTAGTTCCTCCTTCCTTAGTGTCGGAAACACCAGAACCTCAGTAATTGAAAGCAAAATGCTTATCAAAAAGTAGATAGTAGATTAGAAAAGGGCCCTTTTTTGCTTTATAGAAAAGATGTTCTACTTTTTGGGAAAGTATTTAGTACCTAGTGGAATACATTTTTATTGCATTATATAAATAACATCACTATAGGAAGATGATTTTGATTTTATTTCAGTTTGCGCCTGTTTCCATAGTTTCTGGGTACTATTTCCTTCCTGTTTTGCAAGTTCTGGTTACTGTACATATTTCCTAATTTTTATTTTGTAGACTTAAGTAAGGTCTTTGGATATTTTATAGCTCAGTCTTTCTGCAAGGCTCTGCCTTGGAGTTTTCGGCTTGAAATGCTATGAAAATTGTAGCAAGTTAGGAAAATAGCCAGATAGCCTGAATAGGGAATGGCGTTGTCAGTGAGATCTAGAGCAAATGTGTGGATCTGTAAAGAGAACCCATGTATTTATATCAAGATTCCCCTCTAGAATTTATAGAACTTATAGATGGGCTAATACTGAGTGCTTCTTGTGTTCTTGTGTGAGGTATCTATATACTTAATCTTCTCATTTAGTCCTCACAACAGTCCTATATGGGTAGGGATAATTATTTCCATACTTATAGGGTCAAGTCATGCAATTAACAAGAAATGAACTTAGAGTTGGCACATAAGTCTTTTTGATGCCAAAGCCCATTCTACATCAACGATATTGGCTTAGGTAGATGACATCTATGGCATTGTCACAGGGTACTTGCTTGGTTTAAAAAAAAAAAAAAAAATTAAATATTCTTGTAATTTTTTTTTGGTAAAATATGGAGTGAGAAGCTTGCTTTTTAGATTTTTAGGAAACCTAAAGTATTTGAGCAGAGTTTTCTTATTCTGATTTGTAATACTTGGTTCATGTTTTAAGAATATTTAAGAAATTTGTGAATATTTCATTCATTTTATTCTCTATGATAATATGTATGAATTTTTTTACTTTATTGTGTTTTAGGTAAAAGTTTACAGTGCAAATTAATTTGTTCATTCAAAATTTATATGCAAATTGTTTTGTGATGTTTGTTGCAATCCCCACAATGTGTCAGTACTCTCCCTCTTTCCCTATCCACCCTGGGTTCTCCGTGTCCATTTGTCCAGTTTTCCTGTCCCTTCCTGCCTTCTCGTCCTTTGCTTTTGGGCAGGTGTTGCCCATTTGGTCTTGTATACTTGATTGAACTAAGAAGCACATTTCTCCTGTGTGTTATTGTTTGTTTTATAGGTCTGTCTAAATCATTGGCTGAAAGGTGGACTTTGAGAGTGGCTTCTGTTTGGAGTTAGCAGCGTGTCCAGGGCCATAGTCTTGGGGTTACTCTAGCCTTTGTCAGGCCAGTAAGTCTGGTGTTTTTCAATGAAGATAATGTATATCGTGACATACCGATAAAGGTAGGGGATGTAAATAGTACAACTTTTAAAGAAGAGTCCTTATGTTTCTTCTTTTAGTTCTTAAAATGTTTTCTTACTATCCCGTGCTCTAAACTAATTGCCAAAATATGTTATTTCATTAAAAAAAAAAAATTATTTTGGGAAAGAGGCTTCTCTTATTAAACTAATTTGAATGCCCGATTTTGTAGTACCTTGACTTGCAATAATGAAAAAAGAGGTACAGAGAGCTGTTTTATTTGAATAATAGACTTGCCAATTAGCCATCAAGTGCTTCCATCTGTGAAATTGTTGATCAGATGGGTTAGCTGGGATGTTTCCAGACTAGGGCATCATAAATGGCACTTGAAAACTGTCACTTTGATGATGAGGTTTCAAGTATTACACTGTTTGATGCTGTGGAACCTTTTTTTCCTTTTGCAGTACCATGTTTTTTTAGAACATACTGATCCCACTTATGAATTCTGTGTCGTCAAGAGAACTTGGGAGACCTGCCACCAATGTAAAGTTCTGCTTAATCTGCTGCTCTGGCCTGTGCTGGGATAAACCAAAGTGTTAACAGCTCCTTTCATGGCCTTCACAGTAATGTTAGTTGGTGATCTGACTGGCATCAGGAGGCGATGCTCATTGCCCATGGGCCATGGAGCTGGCACACTTTGGCAGGTTTCTTTGTACTTTCCTCTTAATATAAACTCGTTTTCAAATGTCTTCCTTAAATAAATGTATAATAGCCTAAGGCCACGTTAAGTGTTGAGATTTCTGTATGTAGCAATTATGTGAAAGGAGTTTGCAATCTGTCCTATAAATGTTGTAAGGCCTTAAATTATCGATTGGCAATTATTACATTTTAAAATTTGTGTAATTATCACTTGGAAATATACATTCCTAGAAATAGTTGCCACATACCTTTCCTTACTGTCCCACATCTACCTTACTTGGCCTTATGTTACAGGAAGTTTTCCTTAGTAAGTTCACTTCTGGAAATTCCCGTGGATATGATTAGGTATTGGAGTCCCTGAATGACATTCCTAGCTGGTAGGACTGTATTTGCTTTTCTTTTTTTTTTTTTCCACAAACCCAGATTCCTGAAATGGCATCCTTCCTGGTCACCAGTCTGTGTAGGGACAAATTCATGGCCCTTGTAGGCACCAGCTTGGCTTTCTGCCTGTCTTGGCACAGATATCTGGCCTGCCCAAACTCACTGTGAGAGACGGGATATGTTAGGCGACGATTAAAAAAACCCAGGGCTCTGGAGTTGTTTAGATCTGGAGCTAGCCTAGATCTAAACAGTGGCTGAGATCCATGGAAGAGGAAGAGAGAATGTGCAGGAAAGCAGAAGTATGGTGTCTTGTTCCTATTCATTTTTCTTCCAGGGTAGATTTTCATATATTAGCATCATCTCCAGGCCCATCAACCTCCCCAAGCATTCACCTAATAAAATAGAAGTATCGATTCAAATGTAATTTGTTTTGAATTGCCTGGCCACTGTGTCTTTTCTTCTCAAAGGTTTGGCTATTGCTCCCTGTCCTTAGCAAAAATGCCCACTAGTTAATAGATAACATTTATTAAACAACAGGCTTCCCTTTTACAGGTGAGGAAATTGAGGCATATAACAATTAAGTGACTTGTTCAGTGTATTATGACATTTGAAAAATTGGGTAATTTGTGGCTTCAGAGCTGAACTAAAAGACTATGTTGCTTTTAAATGCTCCATTTCAAGAGCATTAAATGAAAGTATAAGAAAGAGAGAAGGGAAATAGATGTACAGTGTGGCTTCTGCCTTCTTCCCAGAATAGTACTTTCTCTCTGCTTTGTCACCACAACCACTCTTTTCATGCTTTCTTAGCATTTTTCTTCTGTACATTTTTCTGTCCCAGTTCCTTTTATTCCTCAGAGATAGCAACTCCTGTAATCTTGCATTGTATCCCAAATACTATTGCTTAATGAAGTTAGGGTAGTGGTCAGGAGTATTTTTAGGAAGTCTTGGAGGAGTCATTTCTATCCCTTAACCTCTATCTAAGGTCCCTGGCTACCACAGATGATTTATGCTAGAATATTAATCTAAAAGTTGGGAGTTTGAACCCACCCAGCAGTGCCACAGAAGAAAGACCTGGAGATCTGCTTCCGTAAAGATTACAGCCAACAAAACCCTTTGGATCAGTTCTACTCTGTAACACACAGGGTCGCCATGAGTCAGAATTGACTTGACAGCAATGAGAAGAAGACTTCTACTATGCCTCAGAACTTCTGAGCTTTTTATGATTCTAATTAGCATAAATCAAGGAGTCTTTCTGAGAAATAAGGTATTTTTTTTTGTTTTTTTAATTCTTATTGTGCTTTAAGTGAAAGTTTACAATTCAGTCTCTCATATAAAAATTTATATATACCTTGCTATATACTCCTAGTTGCTCTCCCCCTAATGAGACAGCACACTCCTCTCCACCCTCTTTTTCTTTGTCAATTCAGCCAGCTTCTGTCCCCCTGTGGCCTTCTCATTTCCCCTCCAGACAGAAGCTGCCCACATAGTCTCATGTGTCTACTCGATCCGAGAAGCTCACTCCTCACCAGTATCGTTTTCTTTCCTATAGTCCAGTCCAATCCCTGTCTGAAGAGTTGGCTTTGGGAATGGTTCCTGCCTTGGGCTAACAGAAGGTCTGGGGACCATGACCTCCGGAGTCGTCCTAGTCTCAGTCAGACCATTAAGTCTGGTGTTTTTATGAGAATTTGAGGTCTGCATCCCACTGCTCTTCTGCTCCCTCAGGGGTTCTTTGTTGTGTTCCCTGTCAGGGCAGTCATTGGTGTAGCCGGGCACCATCTAGTTTAAACAAGGTATTTTAAATAACTATTTTTAAATAGGTATTCTAAGTACATGGTAGAGAGTTCAAAAGTTATCAGTGAATATAAAAAAACCAAACCCATTGCTGTCGGTCGATTCCGACTCATAGGGACCCTAAAGGACAGAATAACTTTGCCCCGTTGGGTTTCCAAGGCTGTGATCTTTACAGAAGCAGACTGCCACATCTTTCTCCAGTGACGTGGCTCTTGGGTTCGAACCACCGACCTTTTTATTAGCAGCCAAGCACTTAACCACTGCACCACCAGGGCTCCTAGGTTGAAGGCATAGCCTAAACAAACAGTCAAAACCAGGTCAGTGGATGTGTTCAAGCACATCCCGCTCCCTCCGCATGGATACAGCCTCCTACTCTGACTTCTCTGCCTAGCTAAGTCCTAATCAGGAGTCCTTGGGTGGTGCAAGCAGTTAACATGCTTGGCTGCTAACCAAAAGGTTGTAGATTCGAGCCCACGCATAGGTGTCTGGGAAGAAAGGCCTGCAAATATACTTCCGAAAAAAATCAGCCATTGAAAACCCTGCGGAGCAGCTCTACTCTGGGCACCTTTAGAAATGGGTGTCTGTTGAATAATAAGTGTCCCTCCCTGTCCCTTTCCCTAGCAACAACTCTGTTACTAGTTTATTTCTGTCTTTCTAGAGATATTCTTTATCATCACTATCCAGTAGTACTTTTTGCAAGGATGGAAATGTACTATATCTGACCTGTCCAATATGGTAGCCCCGAGCTATATGTGGCTGTTGAACCCTTGAAATGTGATTAGTGTGACTGAGGAAGTGAGTGTTTAAATTTTATTTAATTTTAAGTAATTTAAGTTTAAACAGCTTCATGTGGCCAGTGGCTACTGTATTATCCAGTACAGTATATAATAGTGTATTCTGGATATTGTCCCATGCCCGGCTGCCTGTTTTCTTTAAATGGCTGCTTGCTATTCCTTTTTATGGATGAGCCATGACTTGTTTAACAAATTCTCTATTGATATACACGTGTGTAAATAATAAGGTACATTTGTAATAACTGAGATAATACACTGGAGCAGAGTGGGATTGGACTGTAAATACGGGTTTTAGTTCTGGATGTACCTCTTGACCTATAGCTTACACAAGTTATTTAACTTGTCTATGTATATTTCTTTATCTGTATGTTTAAAAAAATTCATGATCATACCTCTCTGACTACTTCATTCTTGTAAAGATCAATAAAAAAAGGATCAGAGAATATAAAATGTTTTGTAAAATTGTAAAACGCTGAAAAGGTAAGAGGGTATTTTCTAATCTATAAGATTGGTGTTCTCCAAGTACATAGCATTGTGGAGTGTAGAACCTTAGTGAGGCATACTTGAACTGGATTTGTCTCCTTTGACGAGAACTTTTCTTAAAGGACTTTTGAAACTGTCTTTTGGAAATATAAATTATGAGAAGTAAAGTTTGGGAACTGCTCTGGTGTGGGCTGTGTGTGTGTGAACATAGGTGTTAAGATCCAATCTCATTGTAAATAGGGCAGAGGGTATAATTTTTTGAAAGATAAAAACTGCTCTTAAAAATTTATGATTGGGAGTTCCTGAATGAGTGCTGTTTTTGACCATGATACCTGAATTTGCTGAGCTACAAATTGTATTAATCACCCTATTTGTAAGACTTTCCCCCTGATTCCATGCTTGGAAAAGAGTTTTATTTTGTAATCACTATATTTGAGACTGATTACAAAAGAAAATACTATAAAAAAGGTCATTAAACAATGTTACAATATTCTTTGAGTTATAAAAATTGTTAAGAATGTTTATAGAGCTTTTATTTGTTTTTATTAGCTTTTTGAGGTATCAAAGAGGCCTAGTGGCTAAGCAGTGGTTAAGCACTCAGCACTGACCAAAATGTCGATGGTTTAAACTCACCAGCTGCATGTGGCATTCTGCTTCTGTGAAGATTTACAACCTCGGAAACCCTATGGGGAAGTTCTTCTGTGTCCTACAGGGTCATTATGGGTTGGAATCAACTCTGCAGATGCTGGTTTGGTGTATCGGGGTGTCAAATTGACATCCAGCAAACTATACGTATTTAAAGTGAATAATTTGAAAAGCTTTGACACATGTATACACTTACTACAATCAAGATGGTGAGCACCCATCGCACCCAACATTTATTTATGCCCCTCCATTTACTTCTCTCCCCATCTCCAGGCAACCATTGATCTACTGTCACTATATATTAGTTTGCATTTTCTAGGATGTTAAATGGATGGAATCATATATTGGTACTTTTTGCGGGGGGCCGATTTCCCTCATTTACTTAATTAGTTTGAAGTTCATCCATGATGCAGTGTGTAGCTATAGTTTGGTCCTTTTTATTGCAGAGTAGTATTTCATTGTATGGATGCATTTCACCTTGTCCATTCACCTGTTCATGGATATTTTGGTATTTTCTAGGTTTTGACTATTACAAATAAGGCTACTATGAACATTTGTGTAGATATCTTTTACAGACATACGTTTTCATTTTTCTTGAGTAAAGAAACACCTAGGAGTGGAATGGCTGGATCATATGGTAGTTATATGTTTAATGGAAGCTGCCAAACTACTTTCCAAAGTGGTTGTACCCTTTTATGTTGTCACACAGCGGAGTTCCAGTTCCTCCACATCCTTGTCAACACTTGGTATGGAAAAAAAAGGAAAGAAAGACAAAATGAAACCCATTGCTGTCAAGTTGATTCTGACTCACAGTGACTCTATAGGACAGAGTAGAGCTGGCACATGGGGTTTCCAAGGCTGTAAATCTTTACAGAAGCAGACTGCCATATCTTTCTCCCAGAGTGGCTGGTGGGTTTGAATCACCAGCCTTTTTGTTAGCAGCCAAGCACTTTAACCGCTGCACCACCAGAGCTCATTTTGGTATGGCTAATCTTTTTAGCTCTAGCCATTCTGATAATGGTATCTGATTGTGGTTTTAATTTGCATGTTTCTAATGACTAATGATGTTGAGCATCTTTTCATGTGCTTATTTGCCATCCATACATCTTTTTTTTTTTTATTAACTTTTATTGAGCTTCAAGTGAACGTTTACAAATCAAGTCAGACTGTCACATATAAGTTTATATACACCTTACTCCGTTCTCCCACTTGCTCTCCCCCTAATGAGTCAGCCCTTCCAGTCTCTCCTTTCGTGACAATTTTGCCAGCTTCCAACTCTCTCTATCCTCCCATCCCCCCTCCAGACAGGAGATGCCAACACAGTCTCAAGTGTCCACCTGATATAATTAGCTCACTCTTCATCAGCATCTCTCTCCTACCCACTGTCCAGTCCCTTTCATGTCTGCTGAGTTGTCTTTGGGAATGGTTCCTGTCCTGTGCTGACAGAAGGTCTGGGGACCATGACCGCTGGGATTCCTCTAGTCCCAGTCAGACCATTAAGTCTGGTCTTTTTGTGGGAATTTGGGGTCTGCATCCCACTGATCTCCTGCTCCCTCAGGGGTTCTCTGTTGTGCTCCCTGCCAGGGCAGTCATCGGTTGTAGCTGGGCACCATCTAGTTCTTCTGGTCTCAGGATGATGTAAGTCTCTAGTTCATGTGGCCCTTTCTCCATACATCTTTTTTTAAGTATAATTTTATTTATTTTGAGAATATGCACAGCGAAACACACCAATTCAACCATTTCTACATGTACAATTCAGTGACACTGATTACATTTTTCGAGCTGTGGAACCATTCTCACCCTCCTTTTCTGAGTTCCTCTTCCGCTGTTAACATAAATTTACTGCCCCCTGGTTGCTATGAGTCAGAATCAACTCGACGGCACTGGGTTTGGTTTTTTTTTTTTGGTTAAGAGTTGATAGAGATAGTTCTTAAAAGACCACCGTGCTCAAGGCAGACATTCTTAAGTATAGGTAAGTTAAACTATTGTTTGGATTAAGGTGACTTCAGGGGATATTTTTGATTTAAGGTTTAAAGATTATTTCAGGGCAATAGTTTCAGGGGTTTATCTAACCTTTGTGGCTCCAGGAAGTCTGGAGTCCATGAGAATTTCAAATTCTGTTCTGCATTTCCTCCCCTTTAGATCAGGATTTTTCTCTAGAATCTGTGATCAAAATGTTCAGTAATGGTAGCCAGACACCATCCCATTCTTCTGGTCTCATAGCAAAGGAGGCAGTTGTTCATGAAGGCAATTAGCTACGCATTCTATATCCTCCTCCTATTCTTGACTCTCCTTCTTCCTCTGTTGTTCCAGGCAAATACAGACCAATTGACGTGTCTTGGGTGGCCGCTTGCAAGCTTTTAAGACCCCAGGCACTATGCATCGAACTAAGAGATTGAACAAAGGCACTAAACATGCTATTAAACGAATTAAGTGGGATGTTCCATGAAACCATGACCCTAAACCTCCAAACCAAGAAACCACATCCCATGAGGTTTTTAGTTGTACATAAGCAGCCTCAGCAGCTATTCTTTTTTTGTGATTGTTGTGAATATATCTATTACACAACTTTTGCCAATTCAATTTTTTTTTATAGATTTTTGACTTATTGACAGCGATTACAGTAATCGGCTCTGCAACCCTACTCTTGTCAACATGTTATTTCCATCACCGTTAACCCCCACTTTCTCCCTCCCTCCTGCTCCAAATATCATATGACATCACTTATATAAAAAAAAGAAGAAAAGGCAAATATAGAGACACTGATAAACTTTGTTCTGTATACATTTACCTTTTCTTGTCTTTTTATATAAGTGAGGTCATACAATGTTTGTCCTTTTGTGATTGACTTATTTCGCTCAGCATAATGTCTTCCAGCTCCAACCATATTGTATCAAGACTTTATTTCTCCTACTGGCTGAGTAGTAGTCCATTGTATGTATGTACCACATTTTGTTTATCCATTCACCTGTTGATGGGCATTTAGGTTGTTTCTACCTTTTGGCTATTGTGAACAGTGCTGCAATGAACACTGGTGTACAAGTTTTTGTTTGAGTGTCTGCTTTCAAGTCCTTTGGATATATGCTTAGGAGTAGGATTATGGGATCATATAGTAGTTCTAGTTTTACTTTTTTGAGGAGCCGCCATACTGTTTTTCACAATGGTTGTACCATTTTGTGTTCCCACTGACAAATGGTAAGGGTTCCAATTTCCCCACATTCTTGTCAACATTTGTTACTTTCTGGATTTTATTAATCTTAGCCATCCTAGTGGAAGTGAAATAGTATCTCATGGTGATTTTGATTTGTATCTCTGTGAGGACTAATGATTTTGGGCATCTTTTCATATGTTCAGTAGCTATTTGAATGTCCTCTTTGGTGAAATGTCTATTCAAGTCCTTTGCCCATTTGGGGATTGTGTTATTTGTCTTTTTGTTGTTAAGTTGTCGAAGTTTTATATATACTTTGGTTATTAGATTCTTGTTGGGTATATGGTTTCCAAAGATATTCTCCCAGTCAGTAGCTTATCTTTTCACTTTTTTGGTAAAGTCTTTTTGATAAACAAAAGTTTTTGATTTTTATGAGGTCCCATGTATTTGTCTTTTGCTCTTTGTGCTTTTGTTACTGTATTAGATAATCCTTTGTTAAAAGCTAGGCCTGACAGCATTGCCCTTGCTTTTTCTTCTAAGAATTTTATGGTTTTAGTTTGCACATTTAGGTCCTTAACACATTTTGTTTTTGTGTATGGTATAAGGCATGGATCCTGTTTCGTTTTTCTGAGTGTGGAAATCCAGTTTTCCCAAAGCCATTTATTGAAGAGACTTTTCTTGTCCCATTGAATGGACTTGGCACCCATGTCAAAAATCCGTTGACCACAGATATGTGGGTTTATTTCTGGACTCTCAATTCTATTTTGTTTGTCTGTCTATAGTTAGTATCAGACTGTTTTGATTATTATGGCTGTGTAGTATGTTGTAAAATCAGGAAGTATGAGTTCTCCTACTTTGTTTTTCTCTTTCAATATATGTTTAGCTATTCAGGGCCTCTTGCCATTCCATATAAAGTTGAGGATTGGCTTTTCCATTTCTGTAAAGAAGGTTGTTGGAATTTTGATTGGAATTGAATCTATAAATCACTTTTGGTAATATTGACATCTTAGTAATATTAAGTCTTCCAGTCTATGAACATGGAACATCTTTCCATTTATTTAAAAGTCTTTTTTAATCTCAGCAGTGTTTTATAATTTTCGTTGTATAAGTCCTTCACATCCCAGATTAGATTTATTCCTAGGTATTTTATTGTCTTAGATCCTGTTGTAAATGTAACTGTTTCCCTAATTTCCCTTTCAGATTTCTCATTGCTGGTATATAGGAACTCAACGTTTTTGCGTGTTCATATATCTTTTTTTAGCGAAGTATTTATTCATATCTGTTGTCCAATTTTCACTGAGTTTGTTTTATTTTTGAGTTTTGAGAATTCTTTATAAATTCCAGATTGTTGCTGTTGTTAGTTGCTGCCAAGTTGGCTCCAACTCATGGCGACCTTGTATGTAACAAAACAACATTGCGTGGTCTTGTGCCATCTTAATCATTGGTATGTTTGTGTCCATTGTTGTGACTCTTGTGTTTTTCAGTGCCTTCCAACCTGGAGGACTCGTCTCCTAGCATTTTATCAGTTGGTGTTCTGTTGTATACATTGGGTTTTCATTGGCTCATTTTCTAAAGTAAATCTCTATGCCTTTCTTCCTAGTCTGTCTTAATATGGAAGCTTCTTCGAAGTGTGTTCACCAACCTGTTAATCAGATACATGGTTTACACATATTTTCTCCCAGTTCATGGCTTTTCACTGTCTTAACAGTGTTCTTCTAAGAGCAGGAGTTCTTAATTTTGATGGAAGTCCAGTTTACAAAAAATTTTTGTTATTAATCGTGCTTTTGTTGCCCTATCTAAGAAATCTGTGCCTAACCCAAGGTCACGAAAAGTTAGCCTGTGTTTTCTTCAAGAAGTTTAATAGAGATATGTTGTACAGTTAGGTCTGCAATCCACTTTGAAGTAACTTTTATATAGGGGACAAGGTATCGATCATGTTTGTTACTGTTTGTTTTTTGCATGTGGGTTATCAATTATTTCAGCACCACTTGTAGAAGAGATTTTCTTTTCTCTGCTTTTTTGCCTTTGCACTTTTGTTGAAAATCCATTGTCCTTATACGTATGTCTTTATTTCTGGAATACCCGTTCTGTTCCATTATCTGTTTGCCTATCTTTACGACAGTGAAGGTTGCAGCTTTATAATAGTGTTGAAATAAGGTTGCGTAAGTCCTCCAACTTTTCTTCTCCCTTGCCCCCAACATTATTTTAGCCATTCTAGGTCCTTCACAGCTTCATATAAATTTTAGAATCAAGTTTGTCAGTTTCTACAAAAACCTGCTGGAATTTTGAGTGGCGATGTATTGAATCCACAGATCAATTTGGTGGGGAGAATTGGCACAGTGTATCTTTCCATTTATTTGGGCCTTTGTAATTTCTCTCAGCAATTTGTTGTAATTTTCATTGTGCAGGATTTTCACATCTTGTTAAATTTATGTCTAAATATTTCATATTTTTGATGCTATTATAAATGAAATGTTACAGTTTTACTTTTTTCTTTCCAATCCGGATGCCTTTTATTTCTTGTCTTATTCTACTGACTAAAACCATCAGTAGAATGTTGAAGTTGTGAGAGCAGACATTTTTGTCTTGTTCCTGATCTTAGGGGGCTAACATTATGTTTTTCACAGATTCCCTTTATCAGGTTGAGGAAGTTCCATTCTATTGCTACTTTGCTGAGAGTTTTCATCAGGAGTGGTTGTTGAATTTTGTTAAATGATTTTTCTGCATTTACTGAGATAATCATATTGACTCTTATTATTGTAACATGACCTTCTTTATCACTCAGATACTCTTTGTTCTGAAATAATTTGATATTATGATGCCACTGCAGTTCTCTTTTGATTAATGTTCGTGTGGTATATCTTTTCTAATCTTTTCCCTTTGATCTTTTACGGTCTTTATTTAACCTGTTAGAAGTGTGTTTTTTGTAGGCAGCATATACCATATTTTTATATGAATAACGCACCATTCTGCATTTGTTTGCCGGCCGTGCCTTCCCCCTGCAAGGTGTTTTCGTAAGCATGATGTACTAATTTTTTTTACAGTAACATGTGGAAGAGAATTGGCATGGTAGTGCTTGTGAGGGTGCCTTGTGCAGGGAAGGGAGAGGGCAGGGAGCAGCCAGCAAACAAACGCAGAAGGCACATGTTATCTGCATAAAAATACGTTAGGTAGGACTTTTTTTTTTAACCAAGTCTGATAATCTCTGCCTTTTAATTGAGATATTTAGGCCATTTACATTTAATGCAATTATTAATATGGTTAATTTTAAATGCATTGTATTGCTATTTGCTTAATATTTTTCTCATTTTTGTTTTTTTTTTTTCTGCCTTCTTTTGGTTAATTGAATTTTTTTTTATTCCATTTTATCGCCTTTGTTGGCTTTCTAGCTGTAACTCTTTGTTTTACTAATTTCTTGGTTGCTGTAAGGTTTAGAATATATATTTTTAACTTATCACAGTCTACCTTAAATTGATACTATATTACTTTGTAGTATATGCATCGTATGGTAGTATATTTCTCTATCTCCCCTCCAGACTTTTGTGCTATTGTGGTTATACGTTTTACTTTTACCTATTTTATTAACTCCGTGTTAAGTTTTTATTATTTTTGTTTAAGTGGTCTATTGTCTTTTAAAGAGATTTAAATAATAGAAGAATATATATTTTCATATGTAGTTATCATTTCCAATATCCCTCTTTCCTTTGTGTAGATCCATGTTCCCATCTGGTATAATTTTTCTTCTGCCTCAAGTACTGTCTTAGTTATCTAGTGCTGCTATAACAGAAATACCGCAAGCGGATGGCTTTAACAAACAGAAATTTAACTTCTCACAGTTTAGGAGGTTAGAAGTTCAAATTCAGAATGCCAGCTCAAGGGAAAGGCTTTCTCTCTTTGTTGGTTCTGAAGGAAGGTCCTTGTCACTTCAGCTTCTGCTTCCTGGTTCCTTGGAGATCTCTATGTGCCTTGGCATCTATCTATCCTGTGGCTACTTCTCCTACTTGCTTGTTTAATATCTTTTATATCCCAAAAGAGATTGACTCAGGTCACACCCTATACTAACCTGCTTCATTAACAAAGACAACCTATTCCCAAATGGGATTGCAACAACAGGCATTAAAAAAAACCAAAATACTCATTGCCACCGAGTCAGTTTCGACTCATAGTGCCCCTATACAACAGAGTAGAACTGTATTCATGGGGTTTCCAAAGAACGGCCAGTGGATTTGAACTGCTGACCTTTTGGTTAGCAGCTAAGCTCTTAACCACTATGCCACCAGGGTTACCAACAACAGGCATAGAGGTTAGGAATTACAACACATATTTTGGAGACCACAATTCAATCCATAACATTTTAGTAATGCAGGTCTGCTCATTTTTAAAATTAGATTGTTTCCTTTTTATTATTGAGTTGTAAGAGTTCTTCATATATTGTTGATACAGGCACCTTTAGATGATTTTCAAACATTTTCTCTCAGTCTGTGGGTTGTCTTTTCACTTTCTTGATAGTGTCCTTTGAAGTTTTTAATTTAGATTAAGCCCAATGTATCAGTCTTTTCTGTGACTGTGCTTTTGGTTTCATATTAAGAAATATGGTCTAATCCAAGCTCATGAAGATTTACTTCTATATTTTTCTTCTAAGGGTTTTATGGTTTTTAGCTCTTACATTTAATTCTATAATGCATTTTGAATTAATTTTTATTGATGGTTTGAGGTTGGGTTACAAATTCATGCTTTTGCATGTGGATATCCAGTTGTCCCAGCTTCACTTGTTGAAAAGACTGTTCTTTCCTCATTGAACTGTACTGGTCCCTTTGTCAAAGATTAGTTGACTGTAAATGTTAGAGTTTATTTCTGAACTTTTAATTCTATTACATTGATCTCTGTGTCTATCCTTATTTTTCTAGAACACTTTTAAGGTTTTTTACTGTTGGTTTTGAGCGATTTGATTTTAATGTCGTTTTCTTCATGTTTCCCGTACTTCTAGTTCATTGAGCTTCTTATGTCTGTTGGTTTGTTGTTTTCATCAAATTCGGACAAATTTTGGTCATTATTTCTTCACATGTTTTGTCTGTTCTCCTGCCACTCTTCTCCTTTCAGGAATTACATTTACATGTATATTTTCCTGCTAGTAGTTGTCCCACAGTTCACAGATGGCTCCCTTTATTTTTTTCCATTTTTTTCTCTCTGTGTTTTATTTTCTATTGCTATTTTGTCTTCAAATTCATTTTTTTTTCTTGTGCAAGGTTTAATCTTGTGTTAGTCCCATTGAATGCATTTTTCATTTTACAGCATTTTTTTTTTTACCTCGAGCCAACCATGGACACCCTAGACATAATGCTGCATTAGGTGTCTCTCAGTTCATCCCCTACTTTATCCTGTTCCGCTGAACTATTGTAGTTTCCAATATTTACTTAAGTAGTAAAAGCATAGTAATCACCAAAATTAGAATAATGGTATGGAGAGAAGATACAGTTAGTCAGGGAGGACACAGGGAGATTCCCAGCTGGGTAGTGGGTTTATAATATTATTCATTACACTTCTTTGTACGTCTTAAATATTTTGCGATAAATTTTAAAAGAAGTAGAGTAAATAACAGAGCTTAGTTAGAAAAAATTTACATTTTACTCTGTGAGTAGTTGTTACTTGACTCTCTTCTTGACTGTTCACGTGTCTGCCTTATTGGCCTCTCTCAGTCCCAGGGAGGCAGCTTTCCACCCTTCGGCCTAAAACAGATCAGCTCTCTTAGTGAACAAACCCTGTGCCCTGTCTGCCACCCGATTGGTTTACTTTCTCAGTCTCTGTTCTCTTTCCAAGTATGCTTCAAGCCAAATGGTTCCCTTTTCTCCAGCTTTTTGCTTTTTGGATATACATATCCTTCTGGGAGAGGGGATCTAAAGTTCTTAATGGAGACCACACAAGCAAAAGATTGCCTCTGGCATTTTCATATAAGACTCGCTAACAGAGAGGCATGAGAATTCATGCTTGGCATGTTTGTAGGTGAGATAGTGAGTCAGATTGAAAGCTGAAACTGCATTTGTTTATAAAAAAGATTGAAGAGTTACTTGAACATTTGTGTGTGTGTATGTGTGAATGTGTTTGATAATCTTTTCACTAATGTGCAATATTTTCAGTTACATCAGTGGCCTTCTCTTAACCTTTTGACCTTTATATTAAGATACTCCATAGGATTACAACAGTAATATCGAGAGCACCTGCCTAGATGCTATGTGAAGTTATAAACAAGCAAAAAACAAGGCCTTATGGAGTGTTTGACTTAATGGGGATGGCCAGAAGATCATGAGAAGAATGTGTATCAGAGAAATGTGTATCAGATTTCTGAGGAGAAGAAATGTGTATCAGAGAAAATCTACTGCAGCTGAAGAGCACTGCTCAGGGGATGGAGGAGAGACCAGTGGGGTCATGTCCATGATGTGCTCTGAACTGTGAATGTTTTCTTACCTAAAGTGAAAGGTATTTGCTGGTTAATGAATTTTATTTTAGCAATTGGGAAGAGAAGATAATTCCAAGTAGAGGCTGATTTCCAACAGGAATAAAAACATGATTTGTATGTTATTAAGATGTAAATTTTGAATGTGTTCTTTTCATAGGAGGAAACTGGTGAGAAGTAAGGATACTTTAATCTTAAAAGTTTTACTTGTTTAAAGACAACAGGCTTGAAAAAAAAAGTTGGTATGTGTTATTGTTGTTACTTGCCTTTGAGTTGATTCTAACTCATGACAATTACAAGTGTGCAGAGTAGAACTGCTCCATAGGGTTTTCAAGGCTGTGACCTTTCGGAAGCAGATTGCCAGGCCTGTCTCCTGAGATGCCTCTAAACCTGAACCAAGCTTGTTGCCATTGAGTCACTTCCAACTCACAGCAACCTTATAGAACAGAGTAGGGTTTACAAGGAATGGCTTGTGGATTCAAACTGCTGACCTTTCGGTTTGCAGCCCTACTCTTAATCACTGGGCCACCAGGGCTATGAGGTGCCTCTGGGTGGTTTCAGACTACCAACCCTTAGGCTGGTAGTTGAGCACTTAATGCTTTGTGCCACCCAGGGACTCCTTTGATATGTATAAACCCAAAAACCAAACCTGTTGCTCGTGAGTCGGTTCTGACCTGTAGTGACCCTATAACCCAAAAAACCAAACCTGTTGTTGCCCTTGAGTTGATTCCAACTCATAGCAACCCTATAGGACAAAGTAGAACTGCCCCATAGAGTTTCCAAGGAGCCCCTGGTGGATTCGAACTGCCGACCTCTTGGTTAATAGCTGTAGCACTTAACCACTACGTCATCAGGGTTTCCAGTGACCCTATAGGATGAGTAAAACTGCCCCATGGGGTCTCCAAGGCTGTAATCTTTCCAGAAACTCACTGCCACATCTTTCTCCTGTGGATCGGCTGGTGGGTTTGAACTGCTGATCTTTCAGTTAGCAGCCAAGTACCACTGCACCACCAGCGCTTTTTTTAGTATGTATAAACCAAACCCACGCTTGTTGCCGTTGAGTAGATTCCAACTCATAGTGACCCTGTGTGCAACAGAATGAAATACTGCCCAGTCCTACACCATCCTCACAATGGTTGCTATGTTTGAGTCTATTGTTGCAGCCTCTGTCAATTCATCTTGTTGATGGTCTTCCTCTTTTTCGCTGACCTTACCAAGCATGATGTCCTTCTCCAGAGACTGGTACCTCCTCCCAGTAACATTTCCAAAGTACATGACGTGAAGTCTTGCCATCCTTGCTTCCAAGGAACACACTGGCTGTACTTCTTTCAAGACAGATTTGTTCATTCTTCTGGCAGTCCATGGTAGAGTCAGTATTCTCCGCCAACACCACAATTCAAAGGCATCAGTTCTTATTTGGTCTTTCTTATTCATTGTTCAGCTTTTGCATGCATATGAGGTGATTGAAAATACCATTGCTTGCGGCAGGCACGCCTTAGTCCTCAGAGTGACACCTTTGCTTTTCAACACTTTAAAAGAGGTCTTTTGCGGCAGATTTGCCCAATGCAATAATACATCATTTGATTTCTTGACTGCTGCTTCCATGGCGTTAATTGTGGATCTAAAGAAAATGATATTCTTGACAACTTCAATATTTTCTGTCTTTATCATGATGTTGCTTATTGGTCCAATTGTGAGGATTTCTGTTTTCTTTATTTTGAGGTGTAATGCCTACTGAAGGCTGTGGTGTTTGATCTTCATCAACAAGTGCTTCAGGTCCTCTTCACTTTCAGCAAGCAAGGTTGTGTCATCTTCATAATTCAGGTTATTAGCGAGTCTTCCTCAAATCCTGGTGTCTCGTTCTTCTTCACGTAGTCCCGTTTCTTGAACTATTTGCTAAGCATACAGACTGAATAAGTATGGTGAAAGGATACAACCATGATACACACATTTCCTGATTTTAAACCACACAGTATCCCCTTGGTCTGTCCAAACAACTGCCTCTTGGTCTATGTATAGGTTCTGCATGAGTATAGTTTAAGTGTTCTGGAATTCCCATTCTTTGAAATGTTATCCATAATTTGTTATGATCCCCACAGTCAAATGCCTTTGCATAGTCAGTAAAACACAGGTAAACATCTTTTTGGTATTCTCTGCTTTCAGCCAAGATCCGTATGGCATCAGCAGTGATGTCTCTCATTCTACGTCCTTTTGTGAAAGGGACTTAGAATAGAAAGCACTTGTAGTTATGTGGGGATAGGGTTGCCAGATTTAACAAATAAAAATACTGAATATCCAGCTAAATCTGAGTTTCTGATAAACAACGAATAGTTTTTTAATGTAAGTATGTCTCGTATTTGGGCGTATTTGATGAAGAAATTCAATAATTTATACCAAGAAGGAGGCAAAAGTTCCACTAAGATTAGACTATATTTAGTCTAATTTTGAGCAAATAACTGATTACTGTAACAGTTTTAGATAGTCTTAAATTGTTCTTCATTGGGCAAGGTCTAACCAGCCATTTGCAGACAGACTAGATAATAATGTTATTACAGCTCTGTTGGTGCAACTTTTAAATTTGTAATGTCAGGTCTTGATTAATCAAGGTAATAAGAAGGAAAGGAGATCACAGATAATTTCCAGTTATAGTTAAAACAAAATTGGTTTAAATGCAGTATAAAGGGATTTCATGTCTGGGTAAGTACTTTTTTTATGACCATGGTGCTATAATCCAGGTGGTGAGAAACAGTAGAACTCTGGAGGTTTGGGATGCAGATTAAAGGTATTCCCTATCTTGATTTTTGGTATTGATTACTTACCCAGCTGTCCCAGGCAAAGCCTGCAACCATATTATATTCCTCCGATGCCTCCACATAATTAGCCCCCAAGTACTGCACTATTGAGTCTGCTTCCTGAAAGTCTCTTGAATGTATTTCTTCCCTTTGTCATTGCCTGTGCTTAGTTCATCCTTTACCTAATTTTATCTGTAAGCTCCTTGTCACCAGTCTCCCGTAATCAATCTTCCCACCAGCAGAAATGCCAGAGTCCTTTTTAAATAATGAGAACTGATCCATTTCTTCATTTGTTTAAATATCCTTCACACCTGTGCAGTCATATTCCTGTTGGATAAAAATTTCAGTCCTCAGGCCCAAATATAGTGATTCTCAAGAGGGCAGGAGAGGGATCTAAAAGGGTAGATCAGAATTATCTGGGAACGCATATCACTTAATAGGCCTACTAGGGCAGAAAGAAATTTGAGGACTACTGTATGAACTGCTTTGTGGAATGGCTCCTTTGGCCTCTTTTTTAGCTGATCTCTAGTCTAGATTTTCAGCCTTTCATGATTTGTCTTTATAGCTTCATCTCCTGCTCTAACCTTTTCATATCCTAAACTAGCCACATTATACTACTTTGAGTTTTCCATGTCAATCTACTAATCCCTTCATGACTTTGTGTATTCTCTCTAATCCAGTGTCCTTTGCCTGTCTTGTTTGTCTAGTGAATTACTATGTATTTTAGTTTGAGACTGCTTATATGTTTTTTTTTATATGTTCCTCCCCGCCCTCCCCCAGCCCCCAAAGTCTTCTCTGGTGTTTTCGAATTAGCTGAGTTATGCTTCAGGAACAACCCTTAAATCACAATGGCTTAAAATCACAAAGCTTTGTTTTTCACTCATGCTGCATGTCTGTAATGGGTAGTTTGAGTGCTGTGTTCTCTGTCATCCTTTCTCTGGGACTCAGGTTGACAGAGCACTATCATTGAGCACTGGCACTTAAAAGAATTTGACTGGAAATAACACAGGTCACTTCTGCTTACCTTCTGCTTACATTTGATTGGCTAAAGCAAGTCACATGTCCACACCCAATTTCAAGAGGTGAGTGAAGTGCAGTCCAATTATGTGCTTGAGAGGAGGACCAGAAGTATTTGGTGGACAGCAGTAATTACTACCACACCTAAGGTCTCCAAGCCTGATTAATCTCTCCCTACTTCATACTTCTATAACACTTTGTAAAACCTCTGTAACTCACTGAATTGAAATTATAATAAAGCTGCAGTAACACTGAATTCAGTGTGGTTGGTGATTGGCTCTGAACCACTCAAATGCCTAGCCAGCTAACTGGGCAAACTCACCTAGTCATTTCATTAACCTCACAGTAATGCAGTTCTTTGTTTTATAAGTTTACATCAGGTTTAAGAACCATTGGCTTACATGTTCATTATTAATGTGCTTTCCAGGGAGGCTCTTTGAAAATAGTGCCTTGTTTTTATTGTATCCCCAAGGCTTACTCTTTTTCTTGTTACAGGTAGTCCCATACTTAGGACAGGGTCCCGTTCTGACAACTCCATTGTAAGTTGGTCCTGTGAGTCGAATACCTTTTTTTTTTTTTTTTTCAGTTTGCATTATTGTTGCCTTTTATTATTGATATCTTTATAAAGCTGATCGTTACTTCTCTGTGAATGAACATCTGAGAATGATAACATCAGCAAATTATGTACCACAACATTGTATGTAGTTCATATTATTAATGATAAGATGTTTAAAAAAAAAAAAAAAACCAGATAATTGTACGCGTGGTTTGTCGGAACTTGACTATGTTGTAAGTCGAGGACTACCTGTGTTCTGGTACCAAACCCAACTTAAAATTGCCTACTCATTTTTATATTTGTTTGTGTATTCTCTGTCTCTACCACATCTTAAGGACTAGCACCATATCTAATTGGTTCATCAGTTTATATCAAGTACATGTCACAGTGACTGACACAGAGGTTCCCCAAGGCTTTTATTGTGCTTTTTCTTGCATATTGTTCAGTGATCTTTCTCTTCTTTCATTAGATGAGATAAATAACGTATTTGGGAAATATAAAATAAGACACATATAATGTATTTGAAAAGTATAAAGCAAGATACGGGTAAACAGGGAAGGTTGTTATTAGTCTGCATGTACACCCCCAGGGCCTGACTTTTATGGCTGCTTAGTGGCTCTAACAGCTGATCACCATAGCTTCCACTTAACAATCAGCTCCTTTGATCAGTGATCCACCTAATCCTAGCCTTGAACTCTGTGACTTCTCTTCCAGTGGTACCCATTGCTTGGATGTCAGATAATCAGCATTGTAGTTCTTCAAAGAGTATTATGTTCTGAGAACTAAATGTTAAAGAAAAATAACTGCTGGCTCAAGACTATGAGTAAGATACAGTATTTGTACAAATTCATAAACTGAAGACCTACTACATATCACTATAAGATTTGTTTGGAGAAACACATCACCATCTCCTTTACCTGTTGCCTGATAACTGTGTATTTCTTTTAGGAACGTCAGAGCACTCCGAAATGTTTGTCTTATATTCTTATGTGCCAAATATTTTTCATAAAGGCAAAAGTGTGGATAAGCAAAAACACTTCTACTTTTAAAGATGACCTTTTTTTAAAAGATCACATCCTTAGAAAAGCACTCATTGAAATTGAAGCAGTATTAACTCCTGCTTGACTTTAGAGTCCATGCTTTAGTTGGCCCATTTTAGTGTTTAAAAAGCTTTGAATGGTAGTGTGCAGGATGATCACTGCTTAATGTCTCTGCACCTTTCAATATGCCATTTTCTCTTCTTGGAGTGCCTTTTCCTGTCATGCTTCCACCCCGCCCCCCCCCCTTTTTTTTACTTGGAAAAAAAACCAAACCCATTGCCATCGAGTCGATTCCGACTCATAGCAACCCTATAGGACAGAGTAGAACTGCCCCATAGAGTTTCCAAGGAGCGCCTGGTAGATTTGAACTGCCAACCTCTTGGTTAGCAGCCCTATATATTTCTTCGATTATTAACGTAAAGGAAGATTTTATCAGATATATCACTATGACTGCTGTGCCCCCATACATGCCTTTATTTTTGTATTAATTGACTGTTGCTATGATGGATTTTCTCTTTCTTGTGTGCTGTGTAGTTTGCAAGCCTCTAAAGGTCAGGGATCTGTCTTCCTTTGTAGCCAGTATGTGGCATGCATATAGGCTCTCAAGTCTGCTTGTTGAGTGAATAAATAAAAGTATGCATTCTATGTATGTATATATGTATATGTGTGTAATTCCATACATGGCTTTGTGTGTATAAATTGTAAGTATATTTTAGAGGATGGGCTACTTACTATGTCATCCAAACCAGTAGTCCAAATTATAGTAGAGTCAAAGTATTCTGTTAATAATTTATAAATGCTTCCTAAAATAACCAATTCATTTGTGACTATGTTTTACATGTTTTATAATTTAAACACATAAATAAAAAGCACCGTAATTGAGCAGTGTGCCAAAAAAAGTGTGATGGAGGGGGGTGTTTCACTAGTGACTTTAAGAACTCTAGAGTGAGTTGTAGCATCTATTGTGATAAAATAATTCTGATACCTTAATTTTCTGTTGTAGGATACTCAAGTTTCTGCTTGATTTGGGCCCCTATTTTCAGTTATAACAGGATAGGTTTTTGCCACTCCTGAACACTTGTAGTTATCTTCTGGTTTCTGAAGTTGACTGAATTGCTTCTCTGTGGATGCTTCTTTATAATAAAGGTAGTCCAGCACTGTGCATGTTCCTTCCTCAGTGGACTGAAGCAGAGCAGGGGACAGAGGGTCGCTATTCTGGTGAGGCAGATTTCATAGATATCTTAAGGTGGTTGGTGCTCAAGGCATATTCCCCACACACATACACACACATTTTTAAGTAGGTGAAAATTGTTTCAAAGTGAATATCAAGGGTGGTCTTAAAGGGAAGGAAATGTCACAGTTGGGTATTGTGCATGAGGCCACCAGCTCCTATGTTACTTTGATCCTGTCTCTTTATAACAGGTAATAGTGTTTGCTCTGCCTCTCCCTCTGCTATTACATCCCCTCACTCAATGCCTGTTCCTCGCTACAGTTTTTATATTCTCAAAATATTGGCTGCAGGGCAGTCACTTAGGTTTGCTGTATTGGAGGAGCTCAGTAGGCCTAGGGAAAGAAAGTCATTTTTCAGAGAGGCGGGAACTGCTTGTCAGATAATTGGAAGACATGAGAAGGAGGCAGTAGTTGAGGTAAGGAAAGTGATATAGAGTGGGGAAGAGGAATAAAATTCCCATTTTTTTACATGCTTGAACCACTGTATCACTTATTATCTCAGTTCTTATTCATCGAGTTTCTAATAAATAAGCATATTGTTGGTTACAGTTACCAAGAGCCCAGCTATATTTCAGTAGAGGATAAAATTATGTCTGTATTGTCATGTTGGTAATTATTTATTGATTTATCACAAGGTACCTACTGTTAGGTATGGTAGGTTTTCTGATGTTTTGTTCTTGCTCTGTGGGTTTTTATTAAGTAAATCTTTCAAGGTTACTCAGAGATGAAAGGTGCCGCCATATGCATGTTAATATTTCTATAAATAGGTTTATTTTAATGCTTATAGGCTTAAAATTTTATGGGAATATTAGTATTTATAAATACTTGAAAAATAATGCATCATTATATTGGCATTTCCATTCTTATTTTCTTTCCTTTTGGCCTTTTTTTTTTTTTTTTTTTTAAAGAATTAATGTGCCATCTGGAAACCTCTGAGATCATGCCATAAAAGGAATTTTGGCTTTTTGGCAACCAGTCATCAGAATATGTTGTGACTATGTACCTTATCAGAATAATGAAACATAATTAGAAAGGTGTATTAACTCATATGTTTCAAAACATTTTTATATTGAGGATTCTTGTATGGACATTATGGGAATCAAATAAACTATTAGTACTCTATCCCTAGTTTAAGGTAATTAAGTTATCATATGGGACAGTCTGTCATTGGATCCTTAAACAGAAATGTAAAGCTAAACCCTATGTGACTGAATGGTTCCAAACTATTTCCAAACTATGTATCTTCTTTTCAATGTTAAAATAAGCAAATACAATTAGTTTACATGTTTTTCAGAGGGGAGAGTTGTAATGTTACATTGCAATTAACTTGCTCTGTTCTTCTCTTCTGAATAATATAGTCATTGGAACTGTCAGCTAAAGACTTTTGGGGGGGAATTTTTTAACTCTAAAAAGTAACAAGTTTTTTAAATTAATTGAGAAGAAACAGCTGAAATCATGCATTCAAAGGGTTAAGTCGACATGAAAGAATTCATTTCCACTTTAATGACCTAGCCTTGCTGGGTTAGGACGATGGGGAACATGCTTCTGACTTGTACTCCTATTGCCAATTAACACCTCCTATAACAGGTTGCCTCAGCTAGTCATTGAAGCTCAGGCAGTAGAAATAGTTTACATGCAGCTTGTTTTTCACACTAGTTGTTTAATACTCACAAAATTAAAGTATTAAAAGGTTGTTTCTTACCTTGCTGGGTAAGAGATAAACAATACACTGGTAGTTATTTGTATATGTTTCAATGTGCTTGTTTTGTGTTCATTTTCCTTGTCAGAGGTTTTTAATTGAGGAAACTAAAGATGGTGGTTGTGTAATTTTTTAAAATTTTATGACAGAATTTGTTGTGAGATATATTAGATAACATAAAATTAAGAATTATTCTGTTTCCACTATTCAGTTTATTATATGTTTAGGTTTGTGTTTTTAAGAATATAATTACCTTCACTTGTTAAAGAAATCTAATTACTCTGTGGAAAGCACGTATTTTAAGATTTAAAAATAATTCTAAAATGAAGACCACATATACACCTTTAAACAGCCATTATAAAAATAAGTCCTATTTGATATTTTAATACTAGAACAGCTTTTATACAAATTTTGGAATGCTTTATGTCCTTTCCTAAGATAACGTTATATTTTTAGATATTTTTTGGAATGCTGTAGTTTAGTGATACTGTTTATTTTATATTTCTTTTAAGTGACACTTTCGTTCATGTTTAATCAGCAGGTATTTTAATAACATAGTAAAATCAGCTAAATAATTGATACCAGTTCACACTAAGAGAAAGGTGGAGTAATATATCTAATAGTGTTAACAAATTTGTTAAAAGGCCTGAGTAGGTAACACTTCGAGGCGTTAGTTTTTATGCTGTTAATAATGGCAAATGCCTCTTTTTTAACACTTGGTCAACAAGGGCTGCCCAAGTAGAAGTCACAGCTTTTTATGCTGGATCAGATTTTAACCTTCAAAATGGAAAAACATCTAAACTCCCCATCTTTTTAAAATTTAAACACATTTGAAAGTTGTGGACCTGGATAAGAATTTCTGTTAACAAAGTTGGCAGTAGAGTCCATAATAGGTTTTATATCCCTAGTTGGTGAGATTTTCATGTTTTGTGTAAAGGCCGGTCACACTGTTTGTGAGGATGGCTCAGCTATTTACCCTATGGTTCTGTTACATAGCTAACGTACACATTTAGTGAATTTAAAGGTATGGGCATGGATCCCCCCGCCCCCCCAACACCCCATTTTAAAACAAACTTACTTTGAAGAGTCAGACTTAGTTATTTCTAAGTTGCCTGTAGGGCTTGAGAATTGAAGATTTATGTATCAGAAGTAATTATTTCAATTTATTGTTTTAATGAGGGATATGTGCATTTTAGCTCCATGTTTTTTACAGAATATTGTCTATAAATCATATTTAATTTTCAAATTTTAACATTCATTTTATTTTTAACAGTGGCCAAAAAAGTTACAGAACATTCAGTTTTTTGTTTTTACTAATCTCTTGTCAGTAGTGTGTATGTGTTTCTGTTTTATAGTGGAATTGTGTAAAATACAAGTTTTCTTTGGTTTCTGATTGTTTTTTGCCTAAGTACCTCTTTAGTTATACCTGTGCCTTCCCTTATTCCGATAGTTGTTATTAACACACTTTGAAATTTAACTTAAGTCATACTGATTCTCCAAAAAGTTGACTTTCTTTTTGGCTTATTACGGTGGTAAAATAGTTGTTTAAAGGTCAGTAGAATTACCTTGAATAGTTCACACACTATACAAGCTGATAATTTTAGAGTCCTGCTATTTATTAAGCACCAGAAAGAATATATAGTCTGTATTGCTTTTTTTTTTTTAAATAGTAGTTACAGCCTAAACCAGTTTTTTAAATTTCAGTAATATTTGGGACCAGGTTTTCATTTGATTTATACCATTGCACAGTTTTTCACTTCAGTTTACCTAAGCACTTAGCTTTGTTTCTTAAACATAGTAAGTGTTCAGTAAATGTATATTGAAAGATGATTGAAATGATTCACATTCTATTCATTTATTCAGGGTGTTTTTTTCCATCCTGTGAAGGGGACATGTATAATTTGTCCTTATGTTTGATTAAATATGCCCATTTTAGTCAAGTGTAAACATAGTTTAACAAAACAGTGTAAATTAAGAAAGCAGTTTGTATCAATTTCAACTTGTTTACTCTTTTATTTCCTGTTAATTTAAGTCATTGTTATTGTCGTTAGGTGCCCTCAAGTCGGTTCACTTTAAGTCATAGGTTTGGAAATACGAGTCACGGGACAAGGGTAGTTAAAGGGACTTGGGGATTCTGTGGGTGAGGGATAAAACCATTGACTGTGTTTGTTCTGGGCAGCACCTCCCACTTCTGGGACTCTATCTCTCTGGCCATTACCACTCGTTTCCCTGACCACAGCCACTGTACACATCTCCTCACTGAATTCCCTGACCCATAGGTAGTTCTTGTTTTTTTTCTTAAGTTATTTAACATGTGAAAGAGTTACACCTTCATATATTTATTTGCCTAGGGGTCGCCATGAGTCGGAATCGACTCGACAGCCGAATAGCACCTGAAGTAACTTGGAAATTCTTCATATTTGAGACCCTCTGCTTCTGTGATGAATGTGTCCTCTTTTTGTTGTCATTGTTTACATTTACCCAGTTCTTCAAAATACACCAAAACAATAAACTCAAATTATTCTCGTATGTTTACATAAATGCACCACGATTTAATTCTTTGAAGGTGATGTGTTTGAGAATCATGCTTGCTTGGTTTTTATTTTTCTATCATTTGCATGCTGTGTTTAAAAAAAAAAATCACAAATGCCTAGAGTGACTTAAATTTCCTTCAGTAGATTTTAATACAAAGCATGTTTTGTTTTCATAGGAGTATATATACTTTGTTATAAGTAAATCTAGTAGTGCCTTTTGCTGTGCAAAGCCCAATGTGTCCATCTAGGTTTTAGAAAGTATAGGGAGACTTAGAAGTATCCCCAATTCGCAGTGAGCTTTTGGGTAGAGAGGACATCCCAAGTCTTATTTCCATTTCCTTTAATAGGAAATTCTCCAGGTGACAGAGGATTCTAAAATTGCAAACGTTGGAAATGAACTAAGATTCTAGAATTAAAGTAGGTTTGGGCATCTGAAAATGGGATGGTATGCTGTAGTAGAAAGAACACACTTACTAGAAGTCAGAGACTGAATTTTTGTTCTGGTTGTGATATTTTTTAGTCTTGTGATATATGCCAATGTGCATTTTGACTGCCTTTCTAATTACGTTATGAGCTTCTTGAAACCTTCATTTATCCTTACAGCCAAAGTGCTAGGCAAATGATAAATACTTAGATATTAGTTGAAGACTGTGGTTGATCTCTGCCTCATAATTGAAAAAAAAAAATAGTGTTTTTTTCAGACCCTGAAAAAGAAACTTCAGATTTTCTCTGAGAGGATTGTCCTGCCCATGGCATGATTTGGAAACTTTAGCTTAAACAAAAATGAACAAAAATTTTCCAGTCTAGGATTTTTCTTGGAGCCTTTAATATTCTAACATACAACATAAATTTGGAGGGCAAGGTAAATAGTGTATTATAAACTTATTTGACTAGGAGTGAACTCTTTGAATGGTATATTTTCATTCAACTTCTTTTACCAAAATGAATATTTCAGAAATTTCTGTCATACTGCAAAATAACAGAGAATTGATAAAACTTGGTGATAAGACATTGAATGTAAATAATGGAGAGAGTCAACAAAAATTTTGCCTAGGTTTTCAGTTTGAAATTCAAGATAATTAGGGTGTTAAGTAGGGAAGGCTGATTTGTAGAGACACACAGTCGGTTTGAATTTTGAAGATGCTGAATTTGAGATGTGAGAATAGCCAATCCCTTGGGAGACACTATGATAATTGATAGTGTTAGTTAGGATGGAATCTAAAAATATCATCTGATTTAACCAATCATCAAATGTTTGAACCCCTTCTATAACATTTTCACCAATTTGAACACTTATGTTTGAATAATTCCAATTACAGGGAACTCATTAACTTCAACTCTTCATTAGATGGTGTAAAAATGGCGTGGTGGCAGCATTGTCCGACCTCCTCCTCTAACTTCACAAGGGGGGAGGACAGTCATTATCAGCATCAACAGCCCAGGGCTGATTGCAGTGAGGCGAAGGTCAGGCATACCTCCTTTCTCCAACCTTTTTACCAATTTGGACTTCAGCTATCCTTCCCACAGCACTCTCTACTTCTCTGATGGATCCGATAATTCGTTGCAATGGCCTTGGAAAACTCAACAGACCATACTCACAGTTAGGGGCTTTATTAGGGAAGTAATAGGTTACAATTCAGGATCAGGAACGACTCAGGATACAGTTCTTCGATCAGGACAGCTTCTTCTCAGCTGTGTCTGCAGGCAGGCCTCCCTCTGGCTTTTGGCCTCTCAGCTTCTCAGCCCGTTGGCCCAGCCTCTGCCCTGCTCAGACAAGTGTTACAAAACCCTTTAGCTCCACAGATAAGTGTTCGAGGTTACCCCACTTTGCCAGGAATCCCCCTGTCCACAGGTACTCAGCTCACTCCATCTCTCACTCCTTCACCAACAAGTGTCCAGAGGCACCCCCTCCACCAGTAATCCTTCTGGCCAAATATGCTCAGCTCTCTGGCTCTGTGGATCAGCATACCCCCTATAACCACCTTGCTCTGTGGGCCAGGAAACCCACTGCGCCATCTCACACCACTCTCCTGGTCCTGCTGCCACCACTCTTCTACTGCTTCTCGCCGTCTTACACCGTTTTTGAAGTTACAGCTCTCTATCTCCTGGGTCTAAGAGGTTCTCAGTACAGGGACCCTGGGTCCAAAGGACATGCGCTGCTCCCAGCTTGTCTTTCTTGGTGGTAGTAAGGTCCCTCCTTTCCACCTCTAGGACGGCTCATTTTAAGCCTAGTGGGATGGGAAGACTGACCAATCCTCTCATTAGGGTTCCATGTACCTTATTTGCATGGTCCCATCGCCACAAGGGTGCCATGCACCTTGTTTGCATTATTAGCAAGCTTTCCAATTCCTTTGATGGGCCACAAGCACATTATTGGCATAGTCTCATCTATTCACTTGGCAGAAGTTACGAGACCATGGCGAGAAAGGCCATATAAAAGGATCTGTCGCAACACAGATGGCTTGGACTGATAGAAAGATTTTTCTTAAATTGAATCTAAAGTCAGTCTCCCTGTAACTTCCTCCTGTTAGCCCATAGTTCTGTACCCTTGGGACTATACAGTCTGAATCAATGTTTTTAAACATAAACGATCATCAGTATCGTATGTGCTTTAAGTGAAAGTTTACAAATCAAGTCGGACTCTCATACAAAAATTTATAAGCACCTCGCTATATACTCCTAATTGCTCTCCCACTAATGAGACAGCACACTCCTTCCCTCCTCTATTTCTTTTCGTGTCCATTCAGCCGGCTTCTGACCATCTCTACCCTCCCATCTCCCCTTCAGACAGGAGATGCCAACATAGTCTCATGTGTCTACTTGACCCAAGCTCATTCTTCATCAGTATCATTGTCTGTCCCGTAGTCTAGTCCAGTCCCTGTCTGAAGAGCTAGCTTTAGGAATGGTTCCTGTCTTGGGCTAACAAAAGGTCTGGGGACCATGACCTCTGGGATCATTCTAGTCTCAGTCAGACTGTTAAGTCTGATCTTTGTACGAGAATTTGGAGTCTGCATCCCACTGCTCTCCTGCTCCCTCAGGGGTATTTTGTTGAGTTCCCTGTCAGGGCAGTCATCAGTTGTAGCCAGGCACCATCTAGTTCTTCTGGTCTCAGGCTGATGTAGTCTCTGATTTATGTGGCCCTTTCTGTCTCTTGGGCTCATAATTACCTTGTGTCCTTGGTGTTCTTCATTCTCCTTTGCTCCAGGAGGGTTGAGACCAATTGATGCATCTTAGATGGCCACTTGCTAGTGATTAAGACCCCAGACACCACTCGCCAAAGTGGGATACAGAATGTTTTCTCAATAGGTTTTATTATGCCAATTGACTTTGATGTCCCCCAAAACCATGGTCCCCAAACCCTGCCCCTGCTACGTTGGCCTTCAAAGCGTTCAGTTTATTCAGGAAACTTCTTTGCTTTTGGTTTAGTCCAGTTGTGCTGACATCACCTGTATTGTGTGTTTTCTTTCCCTTCACCTAAAATAGTTCTTTTCTACTATCTAATTAGTGAATACCCCTCTCCTTCCTTCCCTCCTCTTGTAACCATCAAAGAATATTCTCTTCTCTGTTTTAAACTATTTCTTGAGTTCTTATGATAGTGGTCTTATACAACATTTGTCCTAAAGGGCTTTCTAAAGCTCAGATTGGTGGGCCCTGCCCCCAGAGTTTCTCATTCAGTAAGTCTGGGGTGGGCCTATAGAATGCACATTTCTAAAAAGTTCCAAGGTGATGCTCATGCAACTAGTTCAGGGACCACACTTTGAGAGCTGTGGGTCTAAACTTTGTGTATCTGACAACTTCTTAGATATTTCAGGAGGACGGTTTTGTACCTTTAGTCTTTTCCTTTCCAAGCTTCATCAAGTTCTTCTGAACATTTCTTATATATCATGATTTTAAGTCACTTTCCATGGTATTTTCAATCACCTGGTATGCATGCGGAAACTGGAGAATGAACAAGGAAGAGTGAAGAAGAATTGACGCCTTTGAATTACGGTGTTGGCAAAGAATATTGAATATACTATGGACTGCCAGAAGAATGAACAAATATGTCTTGGAAGAAGTACAGCCAGAACGCTCCTTAGAAGTGAGGATGGCAAGACTTTGTCTCATGTACCTTGGACATGTTATCAAAAGGGACCAGTTCCTGGAGAAAAACATCATGCTTGCTAAAATAGAGTGTCAGCGAAAAATAGGAAGACCCTCAATGAGATGGGTTGACACGTTGGCTACAACAGTGGGCTCAAACATAGCAACGATTTTGAGGATGGCACAGGACTGTGCAGTGTTCTGTTGTACATAGGGTCGCTATGAGTGGAACTGACTAGATGGCACCTAACAGCAACAAGTCACTTTCCTATACTGGCAGCTCCAATTTTGAGAGTGAAGAACTCTCTGAAGTGGAACCCCTTAAGAAGAGTCAAGAAGTAACCAAAAAAGCCTACGTCTTCAAGTGCTCTAAAATACTTAGCACTGGTAAACATTTAGGTATTTGTTTTGTGTGTTAAATCCTAATTTACCTCTACTTTTTTTCACAGCTTCCAAGAAGAGAGAGAAATTTGCCACCATTCAAATGTACTTAGCAGCCGTGCCCCCTTCTCTTAGCTTTCTTTCTTTTCTTACATTGTTGTTGTTAGGTGCCCACAAGGAGATTTCTACTCCTAGTGACCCCATGTGATAGAGTAGAACTGCTTCATCAGGTTTTCTACGCTGTAATCGTCACAGAAGCAGATCACCAGGTCTTTGTCCTTTGGAGACTCTGACTTTCAATTAGCAGCCAAGACTTAACCATTGTGCCACCAAGGCTCCTTTTTCCTACATTAAACCAAAAAAAAAAAAAAACAAACCTGTTGCTGTCTAGTGAGTTCCAACTCATAACGACCCTCCTATTGGACAGAGTAGAACTGCACCGTAGGGTTTCCAAGGAGAAGCTGGTGTATTCGAACTGTGGACCTTTTGATAGCAGGCAAATGCTTAATCACTGCAGCACCAAGGCTTCTTTCCTGTATTAGGTAGTTAGAGATAATTATTTAAACCTGTTTTGTTTGCAAAGGAGAATTCTTTCAAGATTATAAATTTCAAATATTCAGCGTAGCAGCAGGCTAGGATTCTTTTAGCTTAAGGTTATATTGCCAGTTAAGATAACTGGAGTCATCAAGAGATCTCAGAGAAAGGGAGGTCTCAACAACATCCTGTATTATTCATTGCTATTTTGTTTATTGATTTATTTGCATTATTAAAGTAACTATTATATACATTCTGGTACCTAAAGCTTCAAAACATCTCTGCTTATTTACTCAAGTAATTTCTAGGCATGGAAAAGTAGGTTAAGAAGTTTGTGCATAGTATAGCTGTTTATATACTTTGCTGAATTGCTTTTCTGATGATTATACCAATTCACATTCCCACCAACAGTACTGGAAGTGACTTTCTATTATACCCTCTCCAAAATTGGGCATTATAAAGCTTGTTTGATAGTTTAAAAAAAAAATTAATGTGTTAATTGGCATTTCTTTAATTAAACAAGGTCAACTAGTGAGGTTGAACTTTTTTTATATTTATTTCATTGTGTATTTCTTATGTAAATAGCTTATATTCTTTGCCATGTATCCATTAAGGTTTTAGTATTTTTAAATTGTATTGACTTTTTGTGATAAATGAAGCAACAGTTTTTAGGCTTTTTTAATTGTTAATATCCAGAAATTTTAGATTATATTGCCTTCTTTTGTTTGTTCAATTGTGTTTGTACCTAGAAAAGTGTTTTTTCATCCAGATCAGATTGATATTAACCAGTACTTTTAGCGTAGTTCTTGTATTATGATCTGATATTCTTTTTTAATGTAACTCTGGGTGGTGGGTATGATGTAATATGGAGAAGCAAATTTAATTTTAAATGCTTTCATTATTAAACAAGAACAAATTAAAATAGAATGTTTAATTCTATACTGATAACTTTGAAATCTAAATGAAAGGAAACTTTCTGAAACAATCTAATCATCCACGTAGATGCAGATAATCTGAAATTCATCAGTACCTCTGAAAAATTTATACACAGCTCCAAAAACATCTTCAGAGCCAAATGTTTTGCTAATGAACTGTGCAAATTTTTACGGTATAGATACTTTACATTTTATATATATATGTGCATATATATGTATTTTTTTTAATGTATATATAGAGATCCCTGGTGGCGCAGTGATTAAGTACTCAGCTATTAACTAAAAGGTCAGTGCTTTGAACCCACCAGCTGCTCCGTGGGGGAAATATGTGACAGTCTGCTTCCATAAAGATTTATAGCCTTGGAAATGGTATAGGGTCATTATGAGTCGGAATTGACACAACGGCAATGGGGATGGTTGGTTTTGTGTGTGTGTGTCTGTCTGTCTGTATGTATGTATAAACTATTACTGCTGTTAGTTGCCATCGAGTTGATTCCAGCTCATGGTGACCTCATGTGTGCTGAGTAGAACTTCTCCGTAGGGTTTTCTAGATTGTGACCTCTTGGACATAGGTCTCCAGGCCTGTCTTCCAGGGTTCCTCCAGGTGGGTTCAAACCACCAACTTTTCAGCTAGTCGTGAAGCACTTAACCATTGGTGCCACCAAACATGAAAAATGGAGGCTTTTAAAACTTTCCAGTTCATTGTAACACTCTAGCATAATTGTATCAAAACCTGACAAATTTAACACACTAAAGAAAATGCCAGACCAGTCTTATTATGAACAGGGAAACAAAGACCCTAAATTAAAAAAAAAAAAAGTAAATCAAACCTAAATAGTATGTAATAGCATATCCCAGAAGTACAAAGGTGATTTAATACTGAGAAATTTGTTAATGTATTTACATTGCTGAAAAAGGCAAGGTGGGTGACACATAGTGGCTATTTTCTCTTCTTTTATAAAACAAATATAGTTGTGTCATTGATAAATCTTAGCCCAATCTCTTTATTTTTAAGCTTTTGTTGTGTTTTAGTTATTATTTGTAAGGAGCATATACATGAATTTTCATTTTAAACCTATTGTGGAAGGCTTTTATCTTTTAACAAGGGACTTTAATCTATTTGTATTTTCTCATAACCAATATATTTGTTCTTACGTTGTTTGATATTTTTGTTTGCTCCTTTCTTGGTTTTATTGTCAGTGTTGTGTTTGTTTTTTTCTTCTATAGTGATTTGGTAAGATGTACATTCAGGTTTAATTTTTATAGTGATTACATTCCAGTTGTTCAAAAAACTAATCTTTATTTATGTAATGGTCATGGCTGAACTAGATCTTTTTTCCCTTCCCTTAGGCAAAATAGAGACTTTTTGTATAGGTAATTTCTCTATACTGCTTATATAGGATAATAGCTGTGGTTTTGGATCCCGGTTATTCATATTATTTAGAGCTACCTCTTATTTTAACTGCTTTTAATGTTCTTAACAAATCCTTTTATATAATAGCTTTACCATTTTCAAGCTCCTCATTTTGGTTTGGGGAAGCTCAACTGGATCAGTTATCTAAGAAGTTCTTTCGAGGAAGATACATAGAAGCATATTTTCTGAGCCCTCATGTATTTAGTATTTTATTTCTGGGTCTTCAGACTTTTTTTAATTGACTGCATATAAAATTTTTGACTCACAGGGTTTCCCTCTTAAAACTCTAAAACTTTGCTTCACTGTTTACTGCCATTTAATAATGGTGCAAAGAAATCCAAAGTCAACCATATGTTTTTTTTTTTTTTAATTTGCTCTGGATCCAGACGAGTACTGTTTGTGAGTATAGTGTTCATTATCCTGACCCTGAAGAATTATTTCCCTGCCTGAAACCTCTCATCACAACTAACTTACCACTGTCTTCACTTTTGTTTATTTTATTTTTTTGGTGTTAAAGAACAGAAATTTATTTTCTCATAGTTCAGGAGGCTAAAAGTCTAAATTCAGGGCACTGGCTCTAGAAGAAGGCTCTCTCTGTATCAGCTCTGGGGCAAGATCCTTGTCTTTTTCAGCCTGTGTTCCTCGGTTCCTTGGCAGTCTTCACGTGGCGTCCATCTTCCTGTTTATGTTCATTTGTATCTATGCTGCTCCTATAACTCAGCAGCGATTAGGTTGCTTTGTTTTTGTTTTTATTGTACTTTAGATGAAAGTTTACACAGCAAACTAGTTTCTTATTAAACATTGTTTTGTGACATTGGTTGCCTATCCCACGACATGCCGACACTGTCCCCTTCTCGACCTTGGGTTCCCCATTACCAGCTTTCTTGTCCCCTCTTGCCTTCTCGTCCTTGCCCCTGGGCCGGTATGCCCGTTTAGTCTTGTTTTGTTTTATGGGCTTGTCTGATCTTTAATTTTATATTTTTTAATCTTTGGCTGAAGAGTCGCCCTCAAAAGTGACTTCATTACTGAGCTTTCGGGATATCTGGGAGCCACACTCTCAACGTTTCTCCAGTCTCTGTCAGACCACTAAGTCTGGTCTTTTTGTGTGTGTGTGAATTATAATTTTGTTTTACATTTTACTCCAGCTCTGTCTAGGACCCTCTATTGTGATCCCTGTCAGAGCAAGTCAGTGGTGGTAGCTGGGCACCATCTAGCTGTGCTGGACTCAGTCTGGTGGAGGCTGTGGTGGATGTGGTCTGCTAGTCCTTTGGACTAATCTTGCCCTTCCGTCTTTGGTTTTCTTCATTCTACCTTGCTCCAGACAGGGTGAGACCAATAGAGTATCTTAGATGGCCGTTCACAAGCTTTTAAGATCCCAGACGCTACTCCCCAAAGTAGAATGTAGAACATTTCCTTTATAAACTATGTTATGCCAGTTGAGCTAGTTGTTCCCTGAGACCATGACCCTCACAGCCTTCAGCCCAGTCATTTGGTCCCTCAGGGAGTTTGGATTACTGTCCTTAAAAAACTTAGATTAATAAAATTATCATATGCTTTGTTTTTTATGATTTCAAGAAATATTTTAGCATGATAATATTTTAACTTAGAGTTTTCATTCTAAAATTCATTATCTGTTTGAAAGGTAAGTAATAAAGCTGTATTAGGTGATAATAGATGAAAATTCAGTTGATTTTTAACTATTCCCTGGCATTTATTATTAAAAATAAAATTTGGGACATATGATTTTTCTTACCGTTTTGCATGTAAGGAAATAAAAACAGAGATGATTTTTGTACGTGATTCTTGTATTTAGAGAAAACTTATTCTAGTATCTTTTATACATAAAGCTTCCAGTAAATATTGAGCTTTTAAACAAAACCCCCAAAGATGATCACAGACTTTAACATATAAATAGACAAGAAGAAGCACAAAGTACACGTAGACCTATAAGTGTGAAATGTAATGAGCAAAGCAATTGTTTAATTTTAGTAAGTAAACCCATAAACGCGAGATAGGATATTGACTTAAAATTTGGATAGCTAAAATGTTTGTTATGTAATTTGTAATATAGTTATTGTCAGAGAAAGAGCTTTAAGCAAAACAGGACCTGGCAATTTTAAGTCACATCTCATTTTAATTTCCCAGATTTTCCAGTATTTAAAAATAAGATTTTTTTTTATGTGTATGGGTGGCTAAGGAATCACGTTTATAAGATCATAGTCATCTTGTGGGTAAGGACTAATCTGTAAATTTCTTTGTGTATAGACAAAAGGTGTTTGCTTTCAATAAAGATGATACAATTGTTCTTCGCGGAAAACACAGTATCTTCCTTCACCTGTAATAAGACTAATAGCGGTATTGTTGTAAAGGTAGTGGCCAGGATTTTGGATGTATTTTCGTATTAGCTACACCTTTCTCAGTCAGTTTGTTTACACTTGGGACAATTGCGTTAAATTTGTTGTTGTAGGGGGAGGGGAACGCCTTCGTGAAGTGAAGTTCAGAGTGTATTGTTCACATCTCTTTTACCTAGGAATTAGAAATCTTCTACCTTCTCCCCTCTCACTCCATTATACCTGTGTATCTGCAAAGTGATCCAATAACCCTAATCTGCATGTTGACTTTAGCTGAAAATGAAGAAGCTCAGAGAAATTGCTGTTTTTCTGTTTGTGTTGATCACTTTAGTTAATCATGTGAGTCCAGCTACATTTTATATTTACATTATGGTAAGAAATGTGGCTCATTGGTGGGTTAGAATTACTTTGTAGCTGAGATAGGTTAGCACTGCTGAAAGACTTAAACTCTGCATCCCTTGGAAACTTGCCTGATACCAAGTTTTGTTTTCTACTGATTTGATATTTGCAAACTTGCTTTAATAATAATAAAAAAAAAATTATAACTGAATAAAAGGATACTTGACATGTTTTTCTAAAACTGTTTTCAAATAAGCTTATCTGACATGTAATTCTGACTTTTAACACATAAACTTTGTGTTTATAATGATTGATACACTTGTTTCTAGGGGCCACCTACAGATGCTCCCGCAGTGGACACAGCAGAACAAGTCTATATCTCTTCCCTGGCACTGTTAAAGGTAAGTACTGAATGGAGTTACTTGCTTTTAAGAGTTCTTTTGCTTTCACTGTAGCTTTAGTTTTGGAATTTTTGTCACCTTAATCTTCTCAGACATAAACTATTGTTTTAGGTGCATCCATAGAACAGAGTGCTTTACTTCCACTGAAACAGAATTAGGCTATTTTTAAAAGTACCAAAGATCTCAAAGAAATGAGCTTTGTGTCCATGATCTACCTCTTTACAGATGTTAAAACATGGTCGCGCTGGAGTTCCAATGGAAGTTATGGGTCTGATGCTTGGAGAATTTGTGGATGATTACACCGTCAGAGTGATTGATGTGTTTGCTATGCCACAGTCAGGAACAGTGAGTACTTTTAGGATTGCTTTCTGCAAGTCAATATGTTTCTCTTTTTTCTTTATACAAAATAACTTCTCATCATATTATATTTTCCCAATTATGTTATCCTTTTAATATAAAAAAAATAATTTTATTGGATGATTTTCAGTAAAAAAATTATTAGTGATAGAAATTTCTAGACTATATTGATCACCTTTTAAATGCATCATGAGTTCCTTGTAGGTCCACAGAATGAATGATGGTAACACTAAATCCCTTTATTCATACCTTCAGCTTCTACTAGCATAACATATAAAATATGAGGGTATATGTTTAGTCTGAACACTTGGTTCAAAATATTTCAGAGACTTTCTTGTTTAAATTTAATTCACATATGTTAACTAGTATTCATGGTTTGTTTCCATTGTTTTGAAATAACAGATTTTTTTAATGTTCTGCATGTGGTGATGAATGACTTTTAAGCTTTTCCTATTTAAAATATTAACTTGTAAAACAAACAAGAAAACCATAGAGAACCTGAGTTCTTTTTGACCAAGCATGGTAATTTGTTTCCAGAAGCATATTCCATTCAGATTTTGAAAATCATCTGCTCTACCTGTTTATACTGTATTGTTCTTTTTGGAGGTTTTTGTTTTGCTTTTTTTGTTTAATGCATTGGACTTGTATAGATATATATCCATTTAAAGAAAATAGTCAAAAAACAATAACCATTCTGCCTACCTTCCAAAAAATAAGTAACAATACACATAACCTTCCCATTTACTTGCCAAGGAAAGTATACTATGTATATTTTTCTGATGGGTGGTTTTTCTCTAGTCTGCAACCTTTCCCGTATCAAGCCTTATAAAATATCTGGGTTAAAGAATTGTCATAAAGCTGTTTACTCTGTTTGAGGTTTCTTACAGTACGTATACTTTGATAAGATAGATACCAATGAAAAGCAAATTGTATTTTTAAATAATACAACGTATACATACACACACATATATAGCATTTTAAATAGGGTAGTTACTAGAGATGCAATATATTTCTAAATAATGCAGAATGTCAAAAAAATGCCCAAATTAAACTAATTGTGGAGGTAAACTAATTTGGATCTTTCTGATTCTGTCTACTTGGAAATCCATTGTATTTATTTTGTGCATTTGGACATTGGGAAAGACTGTACATATGAACTAAAGATTTAGATTTAAATCTTAGACTATTATTGCTTGTATTTACCTTTTCAGGGGGCAGTGGTGGTTCAGTGGTATAATTCTTACCTTCCATGTGGGAAACCTGGGTTCGATTTTTTGGCTGTTGTACCTCAAGTGCAGCCAGCCACCACCCATTTGTCAGGAGAGACTTGCATGTTGCTGTGATGCTGAACAGGTTGAGAGGAGCTGCCAGACTAAAATGGACTAGGAAGTAAGGTCTGGCAGTCTGCTTCCAAAAGTCAGCTAATAAAAACCCTATCCATCACAACGGTCCTATCTACAATGAACTGGACAGCATTTTGTTGTGCATGGGGTCACCATGAGTAGGTATTGACTCGACAGCAGTTAACAACAACTACCTTTTCATGTCAGAATGTATAAAACACATAAGAAGATAAGTTATTATTTCTGTTAAATATGGCCCTAATGTAGATATCCTTTAAAATAAATGGTTTTTGGGCTTTTGTATCGTTTCTTTGTAAATGCTTGTTTGACAAACTACACAAGAAGATTTTTGATCCCCATATTTACTGTATTTGGTAGAATGAGAAAGTTTTTCTTCTGACTCAGGAATTAGCAAACTTTTTATGTAAAGGGTCTCATATGTCTCTGTTGCATGTTCTTCTCATTTCTGTTCTTGTTTTTAACAACTCTTTTTTTTGCAATTTTTTTTTTTTGTTAATTTTTATTGTGCTTAAGTGAAAGTTTACAAATCAAGTCAGTCTCGCGTACAGAAATTTATCCACACCATACTGTACACTCCTAATGGCTCTCCCGCTAATGAGATGGCACACTCCTCCCCTCCACTCTCTCTACTTGTGTCCATTCGGGCAGTTCCTGACCCTCTCTGCCCTCTCATCTCCCCTCTAGACAGGAGATGCCAACACAGTCTCATATGTCTACTTGATCCAAGAAGCTCATTCTTCACCAGTGTCATTTTCCATCCCATATTCCAGTCCAATCCCTGTCTGAAGAGTTGGCCCCGGGAATGGTTTCTGTCTTGGGCTAACAGAAGGTCTGGGGACCATGGCCTCCGGAGTCCTTCTAGTCCCAGTCTGACCATTAAATCTGGTCTTTTTACAAGAATTTGAGGTCTGCATCTCACTGCCGTCCTGCTCCCTCAGGGGTTCTCTGTTGTGTTCCCTTGTCAGGGCAGTCATCAGTTGTAGCTGGGCACCATCTAATTCTTCTGGTCTCAGGCTGATACGGTCTCTGGTTTACGTGGTCTTTTCTGTCTCTTAGGCTTATAATTACCTTGTGTCTTTGGTTTTCTTCATTTTTCCTTGCTCCAGGAGGGTTGAGACCAATTGATACATCTTAGATAGCCGCTTGCTATTAACAACTCTTAAAAATATAAAAAAAGCATTCTTAGCCCATAGTCCCTAGGCTACAGATTACAGCCCCTTGTTCTGGGGAATGCACTCACAATTGGAATTCAAAATACTGTTTTAGTAGGAAGGAAGTACTTAGATCCTGATGTTAGCAGACCATCTTTTTGGTGATCTATCACCAGAAGGATGATATGAACCTTTTTATTCTTCTATATTCTAAAATCTTATTTTGGGCAAACTAGCAAAATAATACAACATTTAAAAGAGTCAATTGCTGATTATCTAGTGGGAACTCTTTTGTGATTTCTTTCAAGGTTCAGGTAGTATTCAAAAGAATGTATTTTCCTCAAACGATGTAATCTGCCAGGTAATCCTAAGTGAAGCACTAAACTTCTTCCCTTCTCAACCCACCTGTCCTCCTCAAAAAAACCCCACCACCTTAGGAAACTAGTAAATTATTTCCTTTTTTCAAAGTGTTTATGTTATTGAACTTTGAATGAAATTGGAAGAGACGTAGTTCTTATTTATTACAGGATGACGTTAAGAAGTATGTTTACCTAGATAGGTCTTACCAAAAGTTATGGTTGTTACAACTATTTGATATATCTGATTATATTTATATGTTTGTGACAATGGCCACAAACTCTTAAAAGATCCTGACAGTAGTCTTATATCACAAACAGCAATTTGGTAGTTGGTAATTTTAGCAACTTTGTTGGTATAAAAAAAAAAAAAAAATTTATATGGTTGATAATTGAATGGCATGATTGGGTATCAAATATGGTTATCAAAACCTGTACAAAGATTTAGTTACCCCAAAATAATATACATAGTTGTTTTTTTGGAGCTTTTTGTTCATTTGATATAAAGTTGCTTTTTTTTTTCTTCCGAAGTTATAAAAGCTAACAATTTTTCTTTCTTTCTAAATCAGGGTGTTAGTGTGGAGGCAGTTGATCCAGTGTTCCAAGCCAAAATGTTGGATATGTTGAAGCAGACAGGAAGGTAAGTATTTTAAATGATCATGTAAAGAAAGAATGGGAAATAATTTAAACAGTTTCAGAAACATATTTCAGAATTATGGATGTTTTTAATATCATTCCTAGAATAAAAGCCATGTAGTTGATGTAAAAGCATCTGTCAATATCAATGCTGTACACTGCCTGTCTAATCTCTTCCCTCTGTAGTATCAAAGACATTTTCCAGAGAACTGCCTCTTATTAAAATTCTCTACTGTCTCATAGTAAGCTTGGACTGTAGCTTCCTTATGTTAAGTGTTTGGAGTTATTGTCTAATCACATATAATTGAAGAGCTTGTATTTTCCATGTCTTTGAGAGTTGTAACTGAGTGAAATTCTGAATACTTAATTATGTCTGTAGGCACATGAGTTTTAAAGACAGGGAAAGTAGAATCCAAATATTACAAGTTTTTTTTCCCAGACTGAAATCTTTCAGTAGTTGTCATTCTCTTGCTCAAATTCTTCTACTGTGGAAAAAAACTTCAAAATTAATGTTAGCAAAAGGCTCAGCAGCTGAACAGAACAGTGCAAATTGGTTTTTGACTGAGTTCCTAGTTCTACTGCTGGTTTAATTGATATTTAATCCTTTCACAACAGTGGATCCTGGTGTCCATTGTTAAAAATGTACTCTGTGCCTGGAAAATACAACTCCCAGAGCTAAGGAGTTAAAGAGTAGATATTTACTTGAATGCTGGAAGGGTAAAAACTGGCTCTGAGAAAGTGTGGTAACAAGGTGAAAAACTGAAAGCCTTATCTACCACTGCTAATGTGCATCTCTTAATGATAGCACTCCTTTGTCACACTTACTCATTTCCATGTTTTCTGGATAATATGGTGTATGATTTCAGTGTTTCTAATGGTGCTTTTTCACACCTGTGTGTTTTTCATCTCTTCTTAATTTATACCCTGTTAGTGTGTTATTTCTTTTCATATCATAAATGTATTACTTTTTCTGTTCTGAGCATCTGAATGCCCTCTTTGTTTCAGGCCTGAGATGGTTGTTGGTTGGTATCACAGTCACCCTGGCTTTGGTTGTTGGCTTTCTGGTGTGGATATCAACACTCAGCAGAGCTTTGAAGCCTTGTCGGAGAGAGCCGTGGCAGTGGTTGTGGATCCTATTCAGAGTGTAAAAGGAAAGGTAGAGTATCTACTGCCACATAAGGTTTACAGACAAGTTAAATAAATATCTGTGTTGTTTAAAGCAGGATTCTTAATTACGCAGAAAAACCTCTCCTATTTACTTAAAACAGACAAAAAACTGCACAAGTCTATAAATGTGTCTTGGCATTATTAGCAGTTTAATTATTTAGAGGTTTGTTTCTATTTGAATAGTTATTGTCTAATAATCACAAATGTTTATATTTAAAATTTTTTTAATTTCATGGAATAAAGAATATTAAGCCATGCTAAAAGCATGCTGTACACGTTTTATTAATGTTCCTTTATTTTCAAATGATGAATTTAGAACTGGCGCAACATTTAAACAGTCTAGTTAAAGGGCTCTGTTTTCTGGACATTGTGCAGGACGTATTTTAGACAATGAAAACTTGCCCCAAAGACTTGTTACCAACCATTTGCACTTCTCGGTTGAGAATGCAGATAAATGATTAAATATGCTAAATGATTCTAAAAAGAGATTAACTTGGAAAGCATACTGGGTTATAGTTGTTCTTTGTTGAAATCTCTTTTGTTCTTGTTTAGTTCTTTTTTTTTTTTTTGTTCGTTCTTTTTTTTTTTTTCTTTTCTTTCTTTCTAGCCCCATATGCCATTTTCCTATTTCCTGCCTCATGACAGCAGGGAGCAGCTCTATTATCACCTTCACAGAGCTGTCTGCAAATGTGAGAGGCAATTCGATTTTGCTCAACCACAGGGAGAGTGGATTAGAAAAACTACAGAACATACAGAAATTGGCTAGGTGGTTACTGCTTTAAAACACTGCTGAGGTGTCTTGTTTGAGCATGTACTTCCATTGTAGTGTAGAATAATTGTTAAAATAAAATCACAATACATTTATGGAATCCTTTTTATGCAGTTTTTTTACAAATAATTTGTAGAGCACTTAAAAATCAATATTTTAGTTTTCTATTTGTCAGACCTGGAGTTTGATAGTAGTTCAGATTACGTCTGTTCACTAGCTCAAACCCACTAAACGTGGCAGTTACTTTAGAGTTCTTATCTGTCATGAACTTGGAGTTGAACACTTTCTGCCTTCATATTACTATGATGAATAAAAATTGAGGTCTTCTCTAAATCGTGATCCTATTAGTTATGATTTAGCTTTTCGGAGACAGAAACCATCCACAAAAACAATAATAATAGAAGCTGATATATAAGGCAATTCAAAATGGATAACTTCTGATGCTTGTTGTTTACCTATATTTGAAATTATTTACTTTTTTTTTAACTAAGTGTGTTGTTGCTTAACGGCTAGAGTTAAAAGATTGAAAATCCTTGTTTTCTGAATTAAATTACAGTGTAAAATACCTGTCATGTTTAACTCTCCAATATTTAAGATAACATTTTAGTAACTCATAAATAATTCATTTCAGTAATAATTTTTGTTTTAGAAATATAATGGAATTATCTGGTAAAGCCCCTCCTCCACCATCCCAATGTTTATTAGTGATAATTGAAGTTTAAATATAAGTAGGATTCTGTACAGCATTAATAGCCCACATGAACCACAGCCTCTGGCACAACATTTAAACAAACCTGAGACCAGAAGAACTAGATGGTGCCTGGCTACCACTACCAACCGTTCTGACCAGGAATACAATAGAAGGTCATGGATAGAATGGGAGAAAATTCTAGAACAAAACTCAGATTCCTAAAAAAGACCAGACCTACTTGACTAGACAAATCCCCAAGACTGTTGCCCTAAGATATCCTTTGAACTTGGAATTGTAGCTATTTCTGCTGGTCACCTTTCAACCAAATAATAGATTGAATTATAAAATAAACAATGTCACGCATGAGTAATTTGCTCCTTAAACAGTTAACTGTGTGGGTCCAAACAGTCAAACAACATTTACCCAAAAGCAAAGGTGAGAGGCAAGGAGGGGAAAGGAAGCTATATCAATGGAAACACAACAAAAAGAATGGAAATAACAAGAATGCTGACACATTGTAAAACTTGTAACCAATGGCATGGAACAATTTGTATGAAAATTATTTAAAAAAAAAAAAAAAACTTTGCTGTGGAGTCGATTCCGACTCACAGTGACCCTATTAGGAAAGAGTAGAACTGCCCCATAGCGTTTCCAGGGAGTGGCTGGTGGATTCAAACTGCCAACCTTTTTGTTAGCAGCCAATCTCTTAACCAAATTTGCTGTGTAAACTTTCAGCTAAAACACAGTAAGATATTTAAATTTTATGTATATATTATTAAAAAAAAAAAAAGTCGGGCTCTATTTTGTAATATTAGTTTGACTGACTTTATGATACTTTGACTCATGATGGTGGTCACATTGAAAAGGAAAATATAAGCTTGAAGGCATTCAAAGAAAGCATTATCAAAACAATGTAAATAAATATGTATTTTATTTTTGGTTATCCTGCTTGTAGTATTTTAAATGAGAGTTTTAGTTTCCAAACCTAGTTTAAATATTGTATAACATTGGAATTTGCATTGTTTATTCCTAATTAATTATAATTTATATTAAAAGAATGCATTTTATTTAAAAATACACTTGTTAACGGCACTGGGTTGGGTTTTGATGGTTGTGTCACATGACTCCATTGACAATGTGGTAAAATGTAGTATTTTTATTTTTAAAATAGTTTATCTAAAATTACTTTATAAGATCACATGTGTCATTGTCTAGTTTTTAGTATATCATGAAAAAATATTTTTTGTAAAAAATTAAGTGTAAGTATCACTGATGATTCACATCACTTGGTGTACCTAACATACAGATTCATACATTACACCACTTGGAATGAGGGTCCAGTTCTTTTTATCAGTGATACAACTTCATCTGTAAGGTGTCTGAGTTTGGTTGTAATTTATGGTTCTTTCAGTGTCAGGTCCTCTCAAAACTATGAACCAAATTAAATGCCAATAAATCCATGGCCAGCATATCCTGGTTAAATCATTAAACTTAAAAATATAAGTGTATAAAAATGAAGAAATACATAAAACTCTTCTCCTTCCGTCAACATGATTTGACAAAGTAGTCAAAATATTTAGTAAGGCAACTATTGGATCAAGAGTTAGAATGGCAATTATATGTAAATGGGTCTCCACACACCTTTTTTAAAAACTTCCTTCCTGTGTATTTTTATATTCGTATTTTTATGTATCCCAAAATTATCTCTGTTTTTGAATGATTAAATAAGCATTGATTCTTTCTTTGTAATCTCAGTTCATTCACAATGTTTTATTTCCTTTTATGGTGACTTGACTATGTATTGAATAGTTATTATATGTCAGGTATTGTGCTAACTGTTTCAACTTAATACTATAAAAAAGCTTATTTTTAATAGTAATCCTAGAGATAGACATTATTGTTTTTCTATTTTATCAATAACAGGCTAAAAAATTAGGGTCAAAGATATTCCCACCACACCTCACCCAAAATCATACCATTGGTAAGCAGCAGAACAAGTATACAAATCCAAGTCTAAAATTTCAGAGCTAAAGCCTTTTAACTGGCTGTTTAATATTAGACTATTATGGAGTATATATTATGGAGTATAAAATCAAGGTAACTCAGGAATGGAAAATGAGTAGCAGAGGTCATTGCAGGGCCTTTTCTTAAGTTGCTATATTAATAGGTGTCACTTCTTTCAGCCCAAATCAAGAAAAGGAACTGCATGTTTTCTCAGTAGTTCTCCATACTACTTACAGTGTATGTTAAGTATTTGTTTTTCTCATGCAGTATTTTTTCTATGAATTTGAAAAAGTAATTTAGACAGACTTATCCTTGACAGCTCTTATGACAGCTATAGGACCAAACATCGAGACCAACATAAATGATAAAAGACACTATGTTTCTTAGTCATCTAATGCTGCCAAAACAGAAATACCACAAGTGGATGGCTTTAACAAAGAGGAATTTACTTCCTCACAGTGAAGTAGACTGGAAGTCCAAATTCAAGGTGTCAGCTCCACAGGAAGGCCTTCTCTCTCTGTCGGCTCTGGAAGAAGGTCCTTGTCCTCAATCTTCCCATGGTCAAGGAGCTTCTCAGGCACAGAGACCCTGAGTCCGAAGGATGAGCTCTGCTCCTGGTGCTGCTTCCTTGGTGATATGAGGTCCCCAGCTCTCTGCTTGCTTTCCTCCCCTTTTATCTCTTGAGAGATAGAACATCCTGCAGGCCACACCCCAGGGAAACTCCCTTTACCTTGGATCAGGGAGGTGACCTGAGTGTGTTACAATGCCACACTAATCCTCTCAATATAAAATTACAATCACAAAATGGAGGACAGTCACACAATAGTGGGAATCACGGCCTAACCAAGTTGATACACACATTTTTGGGGGCACAAAATTCAATCCATGACACTATGTGATACAATATTGTAAATATTTTAAATTATATAGATGAGAGATGAAACTTATGGTAATAGCATTTGTATTTTAAATGGGAAGTAAGTTCATAGGAGTTACCAATAAACTCTGCCCTAATCAGTGAAATTATTTTTAAGGTTCTGCTTTATTTTTTAGTTTATTTGTAAAACATACATATTCAACTATTTTTTAACTTCAATTCTCCAATGGCACAGTGGCAACCTCTTGCATAATGTTTTGACATCTTGTATGTTCAGTCCATAACTAAACTAGATCCAGTAGCAAATTTAGAAGTTAATCCAACTTGTAATGTGACTGTACTTCTTCCTCAGGGTAAAAAGAATTATCACTTTGTGCAAAGTTCTTTAAAATAGCATAAAACTGGGTTATGATATTTAATATATTTATAAAACATTATTGCTTTTGCAAACTCATTTTACTCACAGATCTCTCTGTAAAGTCTATCTGTCAGTAAAATGTTTATATGATACCTGCTAACTCCTAACAATCTTTGTGTCTGCTCTCTATTCTGAAAGCATAAAAAAATATTGTCTTAGTTATCTAGTGCTGCTATAACAGAAATACTGCAAATGGATGGGTTTAACAAACAGATTTATTCTCTTACAGTTTAGGAGGCTAGAAGTCCAAATTCAGGGTGCCAGCTTCCAGGGGAAGGCTTTCTCTGTTGCCTCTGGGGGAAGGTCCTTGTTATCAATCTTCCTCTGATCTAGGAGCTTCTCAGTGCAGGGACCCTGGGTCCAGAGGATACCCTTCATTCCTGGTTCTTAGTGCTTGGTGGCAATGAGGTCCCTCTTCTCTCTGCTTAATTCTCTATTTTGTATCTCAAACGAGTTTGACTCAAGGTACAACCTAATCCTCTAGATTGAGCCCTGCCTTATTAACGTAACTGCCTCTAGTTCTGCCTCATAGAGGTTAGGATTTACAACACATAGGATAATCACATCAGATCAGAAAATGGTGGACAGCCACATAATATTGGGAATTATGACCTCGCCAAGTTGATACACATTTTGCGGGGACACAGTTCAATCCATAACAAATAGTAACAATCATTTAGGTCAAGTATATATTTATACTAAGTTTTCTTGACAAAATTTTTTCAGTATGATCAGAACTGCTCAATTGATTTTTAAAAATGTGTTTATTTGTGAATCAGTTTATCAGCAGTTATTTCTTAAGCTCACTTGACATGCCTGTATGCTAATGATTTTAGGATACAAAATGAATAAAAAGTGGTCCTTGTCCTTTTCAGGAGATGTCACATGCATTTAGCATCGCTGGTGAGCAAGATAATGTTCTATCAATTATGCATCAATCTGCTGCATTACACACTGATACAATACAAATTATATTGATGTTGCATGTTCCTGTAGCTAAGTATTAAATTGTTTGCTAGAGAGAGAAATAATTTAACAAATATTTATTCAGAATCTCTTACGTGTCAGTAGGCAATAAAGTATTACTTGTATAGCAAATATACCCCCACGCCCCCACCAAAAAAAAAAAAAAAACCTGTTGCTGCCGAGGCAATTCTGACTCATGGCAACTCTATAGGACAGAGTAGAACTGCCCTCTAGGGTTTCCAAGGCTGTAATCCTTACAGAAGCAGACTGCCACACCTTTCTCCCATGGAACAGCTGATGGGTTTGAACCTCTGACCTTTCAGTTCGCAGCCAAGCGTTTAACCACCTTGCCACCAGGGCTCCTTCGTAGCAAACATAGTAAATGCAGATTGAGTTAGAAGAAAGGAAAAATCATTATAAACTACACAAAATAGAAGAAGCTTGGATTGGCGTTGAGATGTGAGCAGGGCATCACTCAACAGAGGCAGTTGTACCACGTCAGGAAGAATGTAGAAACAGTACCTTTCCACATGGTACTTGCCTCTTTGTTCGTTCTTCTTTCACAGATATGTTAAAATATAAAAGGAGCGTTTTTTGTTGTAATTGTTTTTTAATCAGGATTTTGAGAAAGATGGGGTCCTAGAAAGTAAATGCACATAGAGGAGTAAAGAATGAATATTATTAGACCTTACCTTTTATTATCACATATCTGGAAGATTGTGTCTTTTTCCAGGAGCAGGGTGGGGAGGGCAGGCAAGCATTTTACTTATTCAAGAAATTTTGTATTAGGATGTTTTAAGTTGGTGGAGGTTTTACACTACCTAAACAATAGTTTTGTTTTAAGCCTTTTTTTTGTCATGTCATCTCCATCTCCTTTTCCTCCTTTCCTCTCCTCCCTCCTCTTTCTTCAAATACTGCAAAGGCCGTGAGTAATGAAGAGCACAGTCTTTGGCATCAGGCCTGAATTAAAATCTTATTTTTATTTCTTCCTTATAGCATGATCTTGAGTAAGTTAACTAATCTTCATGAGCTTTAGTCTTCTTATCTATAAAATAAGGATTTTTACACTTGTCTCATAGTATTGTTAGAATATGGTGTGATAGGATGTATGTAGTGGTTAGAGTGCACAGGACATATAGTAGATGTACAATAAACGGCACTTTATTATTATGAAGATTGAAATATTACTTAAAAGGAGTAGCAACTAACATAATTTAAAGTAGTAGACCAAATATTTTAAAAAATTTTGCTAAAAACAAGTCTATCAATTACTTTTTCACATTTAATAAACAAAAGAAATGAGGACTTTTCCCTACTTGAATTCTGTACATCCTGATTAATTTAGGACTACTCTTCTGATCTAGCTAATTTTTATTGAGCACCTACCATTTTCCAAGGTATTTCCTTTGGGCATGCTGATGAAGAGAAAAATGAATATATCACATGAAGTGATGAGTGCATTGCACTTAGCCTTTTTGTGTTTCAGTCATCTGTTTATGTGTTCCTCTCCCCTACTAGCTTGGGACCTTTTTTGAGGGGAGAAACTGTTTCCTGTGTTGAAATTTACATAGCGCTTGGCAAGAAGAGGCTCTTCTTAAATGTTTATAAAACAAAATCAAGGAATGAATGTGTGTCTGTGATATGTTAGCAGAATCATTTATTAAATGACTGAAGCGTGAGATTGTTGAGGTTGGTTAGCCAGTTTTCTCGTGGATATTAATCTTGATGAATTTGAATCTTGTGTAATCAGCTAGAGTTCAAGTTTTAACATGTCATTTTTCCTCCAAAAGGGATGAAAGATTTTTAGAACAGTTGTTACTCATAAGATTCTGTTTTGATGAATATCCCATGAGGATTGATTAGGACTGGGTAGTTCCTAATCCCAGATTGTATACACACATACACATATACCTTTTCTTGGTCTAGTTTTCCAAACTGAAGGGAACAAATTGGAAATAGAAAATATAAAAATTCTGTTTCTTCTCCTAATATAGCTCTGTGAGCATACCCTTCCAGCCCCTGGCACAAGATTAGTTACTATATTTTGTTTGCTTCCTGCTTTCCATTCTTATTATCAGTTTGAAGTTTTATAACACTCAGATTTAATCTGTGAGAATAATTAAGAAAATATTATAGGTGCTAAAGTACCTACAACAATTCCTTATAAACCTAATAGTTTGTAATATTTGTTTATATGATCAGAAGTTGTCAGCTAGAAATGTATAAGCAATTTTATGTTTAAAATTCTAAGCAGTGTAAATCTTATATATAACAGTTTTAAGGTGTTCTTTTAATCTAGAGCATCTATATTAGTAACATAATCTTTGAGCTAATAATTATGCTTTAGTACTTCCTGTGCGTTTTGATGTAAATGTACTTCAAATTAGTTTGGATCCAACTTTTTCGGTTAAAATAGAGGAAAACCTTTAAGAGAACGTCCCATTATCTTTAAGGATATTATTTATTGACTATTTTGCTTCTTGAATGCTTTTGTTTCCCCAACCGTGTAATTATCCTTAGTTATTCATTCAGCAGACACTGTGTGTTCAGCATACACTGGAGATACAGAGAAGAACAAGACCTGTTCTCTGTCTTTCTGCCAATTTTGAACCAGGAAACTGTGATTTTGCATAAGGGACCTTTTCAAAGTATATATATATATATATATATATGTATGTATGTATATATATATATTTTTAAGATTATATTCAGAATGATTTGACATAACCATTGTTAATTATGAGGATTTCTCTGTTCCTGAGACTTAGTTTTGGCAGGTTTGATGTGTTTTTATCATTCTGATTCCTAAAGAGGGTAGAATTGACTATGGTAGTAAATTTTCTTCTAAATCATAGTTGATTACTCAGTGGCTATTCTTAGGTTATAGCAAGCTGATTAATAGATGCCCGCTGCAACTTTTCACATTTCGAGTATCTTTACTGTGTGCAGTTTTTATCCCATATTGAACACAAGTCAGAGTTTTATGATGATAAAATTCTTCTGTTCAGTGTACCATGGAGGAGTGTCTCATGACTTCAGAGCTGAGCAGGAGTGTTTAAGAAAATGGGAAGAATACATATTGTTGAAGTAGTGAGTCGATTTTTTAGAGATAGTCTTTTTTTGCAGGAATAAATAAACATGTATGGTTAAACTTTATACAGAATAGTAAAGAAAAATGCTTGGTTGAAACTTTTAAATAAATATTTATTCTGCACCATATGTATGCTACGTACTCTACTAGGGATTAGATATTCAGTGATGAATGAGATATAAACCCTGCCATCAAGTAGCTGAATCTAATAGTGGTTTTCTTGCTTTTATGTTGTGATAATTATAATACCAAATAGGCTGGTGATGACGAGCACTGCTTTGGGCATGCTGCATAGGTACAAATCATAGCTGTATCACTTAACTAGCTGACGTGAATCATTTAACGTATTCACGTCGTCTGAGCCTCAGTTTCCATAAATTGGGAATATTAACAGCTTTTTGGTTGTTTGGAGGATTAGAAAAGTTAATTTCTATATAGTATTTAGTTAATAAACCAAGTAAAAATACATAAAAGTGATGCACAACAAAATACATAAAAGTTCACATATTTTATCCTACTAAGATGACTTTGCCTATTGAGAGATGGTAGGTATATTTGCAACTTTTCTGAAGGTGGTGTTAGACACACAAATATACGTAAGTCATCTGTTCTGCTCACCCACCTCTCCTTCTGCCCTGCTAATGTGGTTGAGCCCTAGATTGTTTTTCCTTTACCTCATGTGGGACTGTCAACAAGGGTACTAGTGGTGTTGCTTTAATTTGTCTATTAAAAAAGGATCTGAAATCACTTGTTCGTTGTATATAGGCTGACTGAGTAGCCACCAGATACAGTTGGCACTCTGGGTTGATATCAGACCGGTGACCTGGAGATAATAGTCTCTTGTAGCTCATTAACAGTTCCCTGAGGAGTCCGGTTTTTAAGTTCACTGTTGATTTGTCACATATGAGTCTAGAAATACCTATCATTTAGGAGTATCAAGATTCTAGGCATGTTAAGTCATTTTTTAAAAGAGATAATAACATTCAATATAACTACACTTTTTTCTTCCTTTTACTTAAGAATTTTCCTAAGGAAATACATGTCTTAAAATGTCTGTTCCTAATTTTCTTTTGATGTTTTTATATGCCAGGCACCTATGGGTGACAAATTTATAATTCTGATTTGATTTTTAGGGTAACTTTTTTTCTAATCCTGACACTATATTATAGTAGTAGTACTCTGCTTAGTTACTGTGTCAGTTTGTGTCCTCCAAGAAACGGATGCCAAAATGGGATTAGACATGCAGAGATTTATTGGGGGAAATACTTGTGAAGGATAAAGGGGAGAAGAAGCAGGAGTAAATGGGGAAAGCCTTCAGACTGCAGCATAGTTCTGAGAACATTTCAGCCAGGCTGTTGGGGAGTCCCTGAGGTAAAGTTGCCCTTTAGAGGAGTCCTTCTTTTGGCAGTAATGGCTAGATTCTAGAACCCCTGCTGAGCTCAGTCATTGGCTGGGAGCAGCCCAGGGGAAGTGTGACCTGGTGTGAACACCCAGTGGATCTAAAGGTATAGCAGCTGGGGGTTGTCAGTCAGCTATGCTGTCCACAGCAGGTTCTCTTGAAAGGAGATCTGAGCTGGGTAACTCCATGACCGCCACAGTTAATAACAGTAAAAACTGTAGTGACAGGTACGCTTGTATTACTTTATTTAATCCTCTTGACAACTCTGCGAGGTATCTTTAATGAGCAAATGGAGACATTGAGAAGTTAAATAACTTGTCATAGGTCACTTAGCTAGCAAGTAATAGAGCCAGAATTCTAACTTAGGCAGGATTCTGACTCTAGCATGCCTCAAGCATTTAAACCCTGACATCATGCTGAATACTTGGGCACACTGTAAAAAAAATTCTGCTAAACTTTATTTTATAACATAAGTAAATTATTTTCATGTTTCATGAATTTAAAATATCTCATTTTCTTTTCCTATACTAATTTTTAAAGATCACTTCATTTTCATTAAGGCATATATGCTTAAAACTTGTGACTTTACTGTTTGAATTTTGATACATGTCTTCACTTGTCAAAAAAAGTACATTATGCTAGTTACACCCCATCCCCCTTTTCTCCCAATATACTGCAGTTGTACTACAGATCTCTGTCTACAGTAAGCAATTCTCCAAGGATGAAGAAAGAAAATGTACATACACATAGGAATTTCTTTTCCAGAGCTAAAATTGACATTTTATAAATAATTTCCACGTTGCAAACTTGAGACTAAGAAATCACAGCAATTCAGTGATATGTATTTGGCATGAGTCAGTTTTAGTTCGTAGTGCTTTTCATTGGAAATGGCATAAAAAGTAAGATTTCTCTGAATTTTTTATGCTGTGGGCTTACAAGAGACATAAGATGTTTTTCTCTTATAGATGTCTGGCAGTGCATGGCAGCAGAAGTAACGAAATGGTCACAAAGCCCAGCAGTACTTCCTAGGTCACATGCGCCATTAATTTTTTAAGAATCCAGAAACAACCTAAGCAGTTGATAACAGGTCATTTCTAGGTGATAAAGGGTATATGATATGGGGTGTTGCTTTTCTTTCCACACTTTGCATTTTTGTAGTCGTTTGGAGATAACACTTTTATTGTAGAAGGCTTATATATTTTTAAATATGTAGCCGAACTAGTAATTGGATTTTACTTTTTTTTTTTTTTTAGTGTTAGACATTGATTTTGAGGTCTTACAATTTTTGTTTAAAGGTTTATGTGTTTTAATTATTTCAATTCATTTTATATATATTTTAGTAAGTTAACCTGTGAGGTTTTAGAAGATGCAGATTATTTTAGTTTTTTTTTTCTTTTAAGCTCAAGAAAATGAATCCATTGTAAATACTTAAAACATTGATCCTATTCTATCTTAAACACTTCCCATAGTCATTACCATCAATATAAGTGCAATAAAAAATGCCAAAGGTAGCTACTGTGGGAAAAAAAAAAAAAAAGATATGAATTACGTAAGTACTGCCAGAGTGTATATGCATCTTTCTTTAAAAACACCTTTGTATTAAACTAATTTTAAGAGCTGTAATAAATTAAATGAAGAACTCGATAACTATAGATTTGTGCTTTAGAAATTTAGTTTTTCCATGACCTGGCAGTTGATATGAAAACATGAATTTAAAAATGAATAGCATGTTGGATGAACTGTACTGTACTCAATGAAAGAAGCCAAAAAATTATGGATTAAACTGATTTGCAAATAATTAGAGTTTTGAGCCTTAAACTGTATTCATTATTAAAATGAAATGATAGGTCCTTCATCCTGGGCATGCTTGGAATAAATATGGAACACGGTTATTGTTTTTAAAACTATTTTGCTTTTATAAGCTAAGACAGATGTAGAAAAAGATGCAGTTTTTATTTTGCATTGGCAGCTTCCAAATATTTAGTATCTATTTCCAAGAGTTGCAATTAGTAAAGCAACCATGGTACTGAAATCTGCACATCCCACAAGCTAATTATATTTGCAAGGTCAGAGTGAATACATATTTTCAGAAAAATAAAGGGTTATATAAATATGTGTCTTCTACTTGGCTGTTATATCACAGTTTGTTGATCTGGAGTATAATGTGTACAATTCACAAATTTGTCTGATAACAGAAAGTGGTGTGTGATTGTGTTTATTTTACTAACCAGTATATTCACAGCAATCACTTCCAAATATCTCTCCAGTAAAGATGTGTTAATTACAAAACAGACAAGGTCTTCTATTATATTAAAGCTACTAACAAGAAGACAGCAGGAATCACACATGTAAATAGCATCATCAACCCCTATTTTAGTCCTCTGTTTTGATCTGTGAGTTGCGCATAGACCAAAGGTGCTATTAAAGACTGAGTGTATGAAATAGGCAGCATTATATGAACAAAATTTATTCAACAAGAAAACAGACCTTTAACATGAATTTAACAAGCCTGAGAAATTATAAACTATCATATGCTGCAGATTCATGCAGTGATAATAAACAAAAAAGGAAAGTAAGAGGTTTCCCTAAGCTAGCCAAACTGCTAATGGTTTTGTTATAAGCTGTCTACTGTTGCAGTGACCTCTGAAAAGTCTCAAGGCACTTGTACCAGAAAAAATTAAATGGTCAGGCTGGTGAACAGAGATTCAATGTGGTGTGTAGGACTTCAGCATGGAAAGGAATTTTAAAGGTCTACCATCATATTCCTGAAAACATTCTTCATACTTTAGCTTGGAGGTTTTTGTTATTGCATGTTAAGGAAGTAAATTTTGTGAGTTTTTTGGGTTAAATTATTATTTGAATTTTTAAGACATAAATTGAACTGGTTTAATGTATATATACTTTAAAACTAACTGTTTAGAAAATTCAGGTAGCTCCCCAAAATGGATTGTTCTTCCTTGTCTCCCAATACCTTAATTAATCCTTGGGGGTTTTGTTCAGTATGTTGTATCTAAGATTTCTGTTCTTAACCATGGAGTGACCACTTTGCTGTCATTCTATTGCATCACGCTATAAATACACAAACATGGAGAAACGCCTTCAGCTTATACACACCTCCAAGTGCTCGCTAGGGCTTTTTTTTTAATCTTACAGTGGCATAATTAACACCTTCTTCACCCAGTGCTCATTAGTGCACTGGACATTAATGAGTCCATTTTGATAAGTTGTTCTAAAGGATAAACCTGCTTATTCTTACAGTGCAAAAAGCAATTATAAAATTGTACAGAAATTAAAATGTAGGCTATCTTGCCATATTTGTATTTTTATTGCGTACTAAATCTAATTTTGGTCTGCAGGTTGTTGAACATGTTAGTTTCCTTAAGACAGTTGCTATAGTGATGGCAGCAAATTCTTTTAATCTTGGTGTAAAGTATTCATTTCCTATTGGCTTTCATATTGATACTTAGGAATTGTCAGTCTAAGCATGTAGGCCATCGTTTATTAGTTGAAGAGTATATTAAGACCTTGAATTTTTCTCTTAATTTCTTAAAAGAATTAATAATTTTTAATATTTGTTTTTAACAAATGATATCTACTTAGCTGGTATTTTCATTTCCTTTTAATAAAGTTTCACACCTGCTTATAATATTACAGAGAAATATTACAGAGACTTCTTTTTGCTTAAAATAGTTGTCTGCTGTTTTAGTTTGAAAGCATTTACTATAAAAACATATAGGCATTTTTGTTGTGACATATAATGGAATATTCATGGTTTTATAGAAGTAGGTTTTTTCAACAAATGTTTTTGCTGAAACCTTAAAATGAATTCAAAGTATTCTAAAGGCGATTGGACCAAACTGATACCTTGCTCTGAAATATTTACCATTAATAGTTAGGGTAGCAATTCTTAATTCTGTATTTGTTTAAGTTATATATTTCTTGTCCGTCAGAATGGTCACTTTTCCCCTTCTTTGCCCATATTTTAACTTCATCTTATTTTATGTGCTCTTCAGTAAAAAATGTGAGAAATTTTTTCTCTTACTTCTGTATGGTTTTTCAACAGTTATTTGAAGTTATGATATCATCTGATCAAAGTATGTCTGATACTAGTACTTTTATATTGCTTTATGAAAAATATATGATTAGAACAATTTTAAGTATAAAAGGCCGTATTGATTTGTAAATAAAATGTGAAAGTTGTGTGGATTAAGGTTATTGTATAAAAGAAAAAAAAGAATTTTCACAAACTATTAAATCATTCATGTTCTGGGGATGCTTGGTTTTATTTTGAGACAGTGAAATCTATGGAGAAATTCAAACTGTTAAAAATAAAAGCAAAATTCAGGTGGTTGTTGTTGTTTTTTGGCTGACCAGGATGGACAGAGACCTTGGGTTGATTCACTTGTTATGATGTTTTGGTCTAAGTTTATACTGTTCACCCTTTGTAGAAGCCTTTTAGAAATAATGATTTTTTTCTTCTTCTTTAAACCCTGTTCTTTAACATATAACATGCAAAAATACTTAGTAATAAAAAGATTTTTAGACTTGTTTAGACTTTAGTTGACTTAACATGAAAATAAATTTTATTTTTTCTTAGTATCCACAAACAATAGTTATACAAATGAAAACAATCTAGTTGATAACAGCTTTTAAAACTTTGTCAAATCTCAGTTTTTTAGGACTTTTAAAGGCACATCTAGAAGCAGTATTATTGTGCATTAAGGTTATTCTGTGTGATTAGTGTATTGGGTTTAATAGTAGTTGAGTTAGATTTTCTGAAAGAGGCATCTGTCTTAAAGTCACAGGACTTTAAAATTTCATAATGTTTAAAAGCTTTAACGAATTCTCTGAAATCCAAGGTAATGATGAGAAAATATGTGGTTCTTGTTAAATCACTTAATGTATAAGAGCTAACGTGATATTGTATCTTAAGAATTACAAGTCTTCCTGTGCAGAAATACTAAATACACTTAGCAGAAAGAGGATAGCTATGGTTATTTCTTTACTCTGAATTTAGGACCCTATCAATCTATACCAGGTTCCTGGCTTAAAGCACAGATGACCTTGGTTTTCTTATATTGTGCCTCCTTTACTTGACAGTGGCATGGACATTTAAGACTATCAGACAAGGTATAAAGTCTTTCATAGTCAGAAGAAGTAAAAGGTATCTGACTAGAAGAGAATACGTGGGGCAAGTGCCTTGCTGACTGTAATTTTGTTGTCATTTCAAGTACTGTGGTGGTATAATTGATGTGACAGGCTGGGCTTTAGATGTGGTCCCTTAGCTTGTGCTCACTTTCAGTTTTAGTTCTCTTTGTCATTCATTTTGATTAGGTAAAATTTAGGTGACAAACATGCACACCAATGAAGACTATTCGATATAAGTTTAGTAATCATGTATTTCAATAATAAAGATGCAAAGTTAATATTTTTCTTCACTGCTTCATGAAAGTTGCAATTATTGGTGTCACCTTACATTACAAGGTAGAAGGTGGTGAGCTGATGGCACAGTCAGCAGGAGACTCTTTTTTATTAATATTATAATTAAATGGTTTTCTGGAAATAGGCCAGAAACAGATGCAAGTTGATCATGCTTTGTCCACTGTTGCTTGGCATCATCACTCGCTTTTTAAAAAAGAATTGACCTGACACCTTGTTTTTACAGGTTGTTATTGATGCCTTCAGATTGATCAATGCTAATATGATGGTCTTAGGACATGAACCAAGACAAACAACTTCAAATCTGGGTCACTTAAACAAGCCATCTATCCAGGTAATCCTGCTAAAACTCTGTTTTACATTTAAAAGCCTGCTATATGTAGTCATTTCAAGACCTAATTCTTGGCATTTTAATTTGCTTGCTTTTAATTTTTACTGTGCTTTAAAAGAGGATTATAGAAATATTGCTGTATTTTGGGAAACCCTGGTGACGTAGTGTTCAAGTGCTACAGCTGCTAACCAAAGGGTTGGCAGTTCGAATCTGCCAGGCACTGCTTCGAAACTCTATAGGGCAGTTCTACTCTGTCCTATAGGGTCGCTATGAGTCGGAATCGACTCGACGGCACTGGGTTTGGATTTTTTGGTTAGCCATATTTCGAGGCTCCCCTTTTTGGGAGCATAGTAGAGCCTGTATCTTGGGAGTACCTTCTAGCTCTGCATAGTCAGCACTGTAGAAAAGGACATAGAGGAGTTTCATATGCAGTACATTAGCTATCATCATTGATTGGTTAGTAGACATTTCTTATAGCTGCAAATAATAGAGAAATTGATGTAATGTTTAAGAGACCCCCAGAAACAGTTCTTAAATAATACTTGAAATTTTCTGCCTTTTTTTTGTTTAATCACTACCTTTAAAACAAATAGTGTAAAACACTGTGCATTATTTTTGATTAGAGTTTGTATCTTGTTTGTTTGTTTTACAGTGATGTTAACTACCCTTATTGGAGTTACTGGTATTTACACACTTGGTATCCTCCTGAGTGACTAATATTTTCTTTGTATCATTCATATGCCTCATTGTTTTTACACAGATCTTTATTGTCTGCAAAAATTATTTTAAATATGTTTTTAAATGCACAAATACCTATGTCTCTATAGGTAATTGCATCTCTGAAGATTAATTAAAGGACAGAAATAGCGTGTTTGGTTAAATAGAGCACGTAAGACAAAGACATTGTCCTATGGTGCCATTCATTGTCTTTGGGGAGTTGTGGTTTTGACAGTTGACCATGGTGAAGCCTAGGTTACACTTCGATAACTTTATACTTTTAGAGGCTAAATTTTGCAACAGTCACTCATCTGAAATCTCTATCAGAGAGAAACGTTTTGTTTCAAAGGATTGAGGTGTGTTACTTTTGAAAAAAATTTTTTTTCCAAGTCCAAGAATACTGACTGCGAAGTGTAATGAGTATGAAATAAGCAACCAGTGTTTTTGATTGGGTACAGACAAGCCCGTGCTTGCTTGTTTCAAGAGAATATATTATCAGACCTTTTTAGCCTGTGATAATGACCTTTCTTATAAACCCCCATAGCATCATACGGCTTCATTATTTTTTGCGAAAGGTTAAATAGCATTTTACAATCTAAGGTCATTGTGATTACTGCATGGTTTATTTCTGCCAGAAGTTTTCACTAATTGCAAGTCAACAGCCACCTGTTGCAAATTTTATCTTTTAAATTAAAACACTGCTTTCTAACCTTAAAGACAGAGTATGATTGATATGAAAATCTGTCTCTTTCTACATTAGTCCAGTTTGTCTTTTTTTGGTCCTACCTTATATCCTGTGAAATTTAAGACCAACTTTAGAAACCTAAGTTAAAAGGACCTGTGTATGTAACAGCTATAGCATCATTGTTTTTCCTTTCATTTTAGTTTGTTTTGCCTTCCAATTAAAATCTGTAAATATATTTCTTTCACAGTTTATATAGCGCCCATCAGAATGACATCTATCTGGGTGCTTTACAATTTTAAGACAATTTCAATATTAAAACACTCAGTGGGATCAAGCCAAAAAGTGACAGAACAGAGCCACACCTTAAAACACTTTTTTGTCTAAGACAAGCTAGAAAGAAATCAGCCCAGAAGAACCTGAAGTGAATGGTAAAATATCCATAATGAAATTTTAATATATGTTAGCAAATTTTTTAACTCCAGGATCAGAAGCCTTTTGGAAATGCTGTGGCTTTTATTTTGAAGAGGAAGTTAGCTAGTGTTAACAGGGGCCTCACACCTCAGCCAGCTTTCCCACAGTAGGAATGGAAGCACAACAGCAGCCATCAGCACATATGCTGGTGGTCACCGATGCTTTTCAAACACTGATTACTTTACTGTTATACTTAAAGCAGTAGGGGGAAATTAGGATGACATTGTGGACTACTACGTAATAAATATGCTAAGTCAGAACGATTCTGAGATAGGGTATACACGTTCTCCTTTTCATAAATATATATTTTATAAACTGTGCCTATATACAGTCAATCCTCATTATTTATGGATTCCATATTTGCAAATTTGTCTACTGCTAAAATTCATTCATAAGTCCAAAACCAATACTCATGGTGCTTTCATGGACATGCTGTATGGACAAATACAAATAGGAAAAAAAGAGAGAGAGGCTTAATTCTCCCTACTGAAAAAAGGGAAGAGATTTCCCCGCTTTTCTTGAGTATTTACTTTGGAAAACTTGTAATTTTAAGTTCTTTCTCCAGTTCTTTGAAATGTATATAAATTGTTTTAAAGTCTAGTTAAGCCTCTTACCAGTTTTACAACCCAGGAATGTTTCCTCAGGGACCTGGAAGCCATCTTTTGAAATGTTATCTATCAAGGAAGAAAGTTATCTCTCAGTATCCTGGGAGGCTAGAAGCCTAACTTGAGCTGGCACTTGGTTCCAAGTTGCAAACCTACCCTCAGTCATAAAGATATGAGAAATTAATTTTTTTCCCTCTTTGGATAAAGGCAATTAGTAAACAGGTGGCTATTCCAATTACTGGGTGAATTTAGGGTGAACTATATAACATACGGTGTTGACAATTCCTCTTACTTTAGGACCAGCTTTATTTAGGGACAAGTTAAAGTACCGTTGGCTGTGAATTCAGTGTTAATGAATCAGCAATATATATTAAACAGAAACACACATAAAACAAGATTATGTGTTCATCCGTTGACAGAAATGTCACCAGAGGCTCACAGGAACTAAACCCTGTATTTGCCTTAGAGCAATGATTCAGTATTTGCTAAGTCAGTGTCCATGGTGACATTGTAGATCATAACTACCATAAATAACAGGAATCACCTGTAATTACATTTACACCAAGGTGTTAGTATTGATAACCTCTGGGTGTTAAGATTATGGAAATTTTTTTCTTATATTTCCTTGCCCATATTTCTTAAACTTTGTACCGTAAAACATGTATTACTTTTAGAAAATATTATTTTTAAAGCACTGATGGCAATTAATGTTGCAGATATTTACCATAACACAAAGCTAATAGACAAAATTCATATTCATATTTGTGTTTAATATAAGAAGAAAGCATTAATAATTCTGGTAAGAGGAAAAGTATAATGCTTACACTATAAGCTTTTATATTCTGTGCTTGGAACATCTGATTTCACAAGTATTGAAGGGAAAATAACATTTATTTTAGTAACTAAATTTTTTAAACAATTTTATTAGCCGTTCAGTGTCATCTCAGATTTAGAAGACAGCAGTACCATAGTAGATACGAAGATTGGTTGTGAACTTCATGGAAATTTAATCAATATTAATGCGTAGATGCATTGTGCTAGGGCTGTGAGCCTCTATGTGGAGCCATGAGTACAACTACATTGTCTTATAGAGTTAAACTTTTTGAAAAACATTGTATTCAGTAGTTATTGAACAGTTATAAAACAGTTGCACTGGAAGAAGCCATTGTGGTCATTTTGCAGGTGAGAAAACTGAGGCCCAGAAAGTGTACGAGTTATCCAGGTCATTCAGTGGGTTAATGTAGGAACTGGTACTCATAGCTGAGTCTCCTCATTCTTTTATACTATAGCTGGAAGTTTAATCAATTAATTTTTGCGTAGGTAATATATGTATACAATTCAGGATTTTAAAAGTATAAAAAGGTATTTAGCAAAAACTTTTTCTTCCACCTTTGCCTTCAGCAACTTAGTTCTCCGTTCTAGAAGTAACCATTATTCCCATGGTTTGTTTCCTTTAGAGTTACTCTATTTATATACAAAAAGCTTCATTTTAAATGTGATGTAATGGATATCCTTTAGCATCACATTTTCAGTTTATCAGGGTAAAATACAGTGAAACCTGTGAGAGCCAGAACTCAAAAGGACTGCCTGTTTTTCCAGGTCTCACAAGTTTTCCACCTTTGACAGGGTGCAGTCTTATCACTTTTCTGTCACCTCTTTTACTGGAAAATATTTGAATTTTCCTTCTCTGACAGGTTTCTACCTTACACAGGTTTTACTGTAATTGAAGGTAAACAAATTTATCTTTAGGTCTAAACATACCTTACTTTTTTGGAGTGTGAAACTTTTTTAACCTATCAAGAACTTATGAATAGGTTATCTATAATTCATAAGCTGTGTATTTTATAATACACCTGCTTTTCCACAGCATGGCTATGTGGAGGTATAAGATAACTTCTGACTTCTTAGTGGTCCAGGCAATGTCAATGACATGATTGGGGTGGGTTTTAGTTGCTTTTATTAGCTGACATAGTATTTATGTAGAATGGGTTCCACTCCAAGCCATTTAAATAGGGAATCTTATTTTATGAACTGTGGTCAGCAGTCCCTTTATATAAAACTTAGGATTCTACACAATTCCATTCAACCTGGTACCGCAGCTGCCTCTCATGAACTGCCTATATTTCCATTCTGTAGTTTCTACCACTTTGCTTATACATCACTGCAGTGCTAGGATTTATACTTTTCCTTCTCAACTATTATTTATGCTCCAGTGGTTTTTTCCAATTTCAAAAATTAATTGGGATTAGGTACCTATTCTCCCAGAGACATTTCTCATACTTAGTAATTCATATGAATGAATGGATGAATATAGAAATATTAATCATTCAAAATGATGGTTGATTTTGAAGTTTATTTCACCATGATGAATATTTGTGTACTTGTTTTGAGTGTATCATGCCAACAATATTATAAAGCTTCACTCTAAAGATTGACTAGAGAAGTATAAAAATAACTCAGAAATTAATCAGAGGAATCTCAAACTCCCCCTTTCTAGTTCCTCCTCCAAGCCATTTTTTCTCTGAATAGACAGCCTCTTAGACTGCTGCTGGGTACCAGCCTAGGCAGAAATTCCTTCTTTGCAAGGTTGGCAGGCTTTAAGCAAAGAAAACATGGGTAAGGATGTGTAAGAAGCAAATAAGCTAAGAGCTGTTGGCATTCAGAATATATTGTCTTAGAAATGGTGCTGTAAAAGGTGGCTAGGTTGCTATGAGTTGGAATCGACTCAACGGCAACAGGTTTAGCTTCCTAGGTTAGCCACTGAAAGAAAGCTTACTTAGCCCATAATATATAATACTGTAGGAGAGCGCCATTCTTTGTAACAGTGCTTCTGTGAGAAGCTGTTCCAGATTTCAAACAGCCGATTAATGAATGAACTGTGGGAACATACTTTGTTTTAATGAAGAATTGCCTAAGTTTTGCCAAGTCTGTCATATGTTTAAGTGTAAATTAAAAAGTTAAGTATGAGGTTTTAAGAAATTCCCTAGCTATAACTTTCTCCTTTATCTGTCTGATATATGATGGCATTTTGCTAGTACATTTTATCTTTAATTTGCAATTTGACCCTTTCAAAAGGTTAGTCTCCTCCTTGATAGAACTAATCTTATGCTTGGCGTATGCTGCTACAACTCATGATTGTGTCAGATTGGTGATTTAATTTGAGAGAATTTATTATTCACTGAGCTAAACAGGCTGTTCTTTTTGAGCTCATGGGGAAGGAGGACCTAATGCGTGGTCAGCTTAGTTATGGTTTGGGATGAATGTGCAGGTGATATGTGAAACTGGAAGACTGCTTGAGGATATCATTTGATTTAAACTTACATTTCCTTTGTTATTATTATGGCTGTTAATCTTTCATGCTCCCTGCGTTTGTTTTGGTGTCCCTGGGTAGTACAAACAGTTAATGTACTTGGCTGCTAAACAAACATTTGGAGGTTCAAGTCCCCCCAGGGGCACTTCAGAAGAAAGCCCTGGTAGTCTACGCCCAGGAAACCAGCTATTGAAAACCCTACGGAGTACAGCTCTCTTCTGACACAGATGGGGTCACCATGAGTCAGAGTCAGCTTGACAGCAGCTGATGTTAATTTTACTACTGTAAGTCCCTGGATTACTCCCATTTAGGGACAACTCACACCCTGTAATGTTATGTAAATTTACCCTCACTTTGAAGTGAATGATACATCTTCTTCAGGACAGTCACCTTTGCTTGCTGCACATACCAAAAACCCACTGCTGTTGAGTCAATACTGACTCATAGCGACCCAATAGGACAGGGTAGAACTGCCCCACAGGGTTTCCAAGGAGCGCCTGGTGGATCTGAACTGCCGGCCTTTTCGTTAGCAGCTGTAGCTCTTAACCACTACGCCACCACGGTTTCCTTGCTGCACGTGCCGCTTTTAAATCACTGAAAAGGCTTCAAGCCTTTTCTTGCACCAAAAAAAACCCACTGCCATCAAGCCGATTCCAACTCATAGTGACCCATAGGACAGAGTAAAACTGCCGGATAGAGTTTCCAAGGAGCACCTGGTGCATTCAAACTGCCGTCCTTTTGGTTAGGAGCTGTAGCACTTAACCGCTACGCCACCAGGGTTTCCTCTTAACATCAAAGTTAGGCTAAATAAGAACTGTATGCCCCTGTTTCGACTTACCTACTTACCTACAAAATTCGGCCTAAAGACACAGTTAGAAACAGATCTCATAACCTGGGGACTCCTGTACTTTTATCTAAATGTAATTGAAAATTAAGAAGGTAGTGTCTTCAAATACTAACTTGTATACTTCAGCAAAGCAGTTAATCTCCAGCAGGGGCCCATTGGCTGGCTTTTGTATTTACTGGCCACAGCTGTTTTTAGTTCTATGACTACTGTGTAGAATTGTGTAGTAGGGCATGGGACAAAGGCTCTAGAATGAGGGGACGATTGGGGCCTGAAATCCAGGCCAAGCCCCACTCTCTATTTAGGCTATGTCTGCTTGGGAGACTGGGTGCTTTTTTCTAATTCTTTCACTGCATGTGTGCACTTTCTTCTAATTTGCACAACAGTGAATACAAACCAAAGAAGACCCTACTTACTTCTAGTTTTGATCTACACAGTATAGAATTTTTATGTGCTGAAATTTAATTCATTGCTCCTAATTTTTTTTTATTGGTTATTGAAATGGACAAGGATTTAATTCATAGTACTTAAATTTTGTATATCAACATTTTAAACCACCGCTTCCTATGGGATTTCATAGCACAGTTTTATAGCAGACATTAGGAGTATAAGAATGCATTGTTACAGTACATATGTAAAATGTTTTAATACTTGATGGAGTGATTTTTTCTCACAAAGCTTATAGATAAGACTAAGCTTTATTCTCATTCTGATCCTGAAAGTACATAGACTCCTCAATTCAAGAATTTCCTAACATACATGGTATATTTGCAGTCAAAATGATCGGAGTTCAAATCTCAACTCTGTCTTTCAATAGGTGTAAAATGGTGTGGGGGCAGTGACTGACCTCTTCTAACTTCAAAAGGGGCAAGGAGAATCAAGATCAGTAGCCCAAGGCTGATTCCTGTAAGGCAGAGGTTAGACATGACTCCTCTCTCTGCCATCTTTACCAATTCTGACACCAGCCAACCCTCTCCTGCCACAGCACTCTCTACTTCTCTGCTGAGTCTGGTAATTCATTGCATTTGCCAAACAACTCACAGACAATTCTCATGATTATGGGGTTTATTAGGGAAGTAACAGGTTACAGTTCAAGTTCAGGAATGCTCAGGATACAGTTCTTCCCTCTTGCCAGCTGTGCTGGAGGGCATGCCTCTTTCTGGCCCTCTGCCTCTGCCCTGCTTGGGCAAGTGTTAAAAAGCTCTTTTAGCTTTGCCGAAAAGTGCCCAGAGGCACCCCACTCTGCCAGTAAGCCTTACCTGAAGGTGCTTAGCTCTAGCTCTATAGGTCAGCAAACCTAGCTCCACCAAGTGCTGGAGGCATCCTATTCCACAGCAAGCCTCCTGCCTGTAGGTACTCAGGTTTCTTGCCCTGTGGGCCAGGAAGCCCACTGCACTGTCTCCTGCCAGTCTCTCCTGCCAGTCTTTCTGCCACAACTTCTCACCGTGTTATGTTACAGCTCATAACATGAGCTGTAACATAAGCTCTCTCTTCTCTTTCTCTTTCTCTCAGTCTCCTGGTTCCAGGAGCTTCTCAGCGCAGGGATACCGGGTCCAAAGGACACACTCTGCTCTTGGCTCTCCTTCCTTGATGGTGGTGGGATCCTCTTCCTGCCCTGGAATTGGCTCTCTTTTAAGCTTAGCAGGATGGTAAAACTGACCAGTCCCCGTGGTAGACCACAATTACCTTATTTGCACAGTCCCACCCAGTCGCTTGGGTGGGAATTACAAGACCATGGCAAGAAAGGCCGCATAAAAGTGATCTTTCACACCACAATAGATAGAAAATGGGACACATTAAGATTTCTTGAAATTTATTCTCCTAATCTGTCAAAATACAAATGGAATCAGCCTGCTTACTGGATTGTTATGAAGATTGAAGGTCGTAATGTGTAAAGCGGATACTAGATGTTCATTAAATGTTCACTTCTCTACCCCTTCCTCCCCACCTCAACACCTTAAGACCTGATTAGAGAGTTTAGAGAGTGTGTTAACCTTTTGCACTACTCAGGAACTTTCAAATCCCCCAGAATTCATAAAATCAGACTTAATAAATTATGGATAACTATAATTTAGATTATGATGAGGTCATAACCTTATCTCCAACTCTGAGCAAGGCTACTGAAGCTGTTGAATTTGTGTTGCCATAGTCCCGGGTGGTGCAAGTGATTAAGTGCTTGGCTACTACCTGAACGGTTGGTGTTTTGAATCCACCCGGAGGTGCCTCAGAAGAAAATCCTGGTGCTCTACTTCTGAATGATCACAGCCATTAAAAACCCTGTGGAGGTCTCAACCCACCTGGAGCAAAGGAGAATGAAGAACACCAAGGTCACACGATAACTAAGAGCCCAAGAGACAGAAAGGGCCACATAAACCAGAGACCTACATCATCCTGAGACCAGAAGAACTAGTTGGTGCCCGGCCACAATCGATGACTGCCCAGACAGGGAGCACAACAGAGAACCCCTGAGGGAGCAGGAGATCAGTGGGATGCAGACCCCAAATTCTCATAAAAAGACCATACTTAATGGTCTGACTGAGACTAGAGGAATCCCGGAGGTCATGGTCCCCAAACCTTCTGTTGGCCCAGGACAGGAACCATTCCCGAAGACAACTCATCAGACATGAAAGGGACTGGACAGTGGGTAGGAGAGAGATGCTGATGAAGAGTGAGCTAATTATATTAGGTGGACACTTGAGACTGTGTTGGCATCTCCTGTCTGGAGGGGGGATGGGAGGATAAAGAGAGTTGGAAGCTAGCAAAATTGTCACGAAAGGAGAGACTGGAAGGCTGACTCATTAGGGAGAGAGCAAGTGGGAGTACGGAGTAAGGTGTATATAAACTTATATGTGACAGTCTGACTTGATTTGTAAACGTTCACTTGAAGCTCAATAAAAGTTAATAAAAAAAAAAAACCCCTATGGAGTGCAATTCTCTGAAACACATGGGGCCACCACCATTAGTCAGAATGGACTCAAGAGTAGTTAGTTTTATATCATGCTTTGAAGAATGTATGCCCCATCTCTCTGAACCTATAGGTGAGAAAAAACATTTCAAATTTAATCTTAACTTATTTAGGATAAAATGTCTTTTTTTAGAGGATGGTAAAGGTATTGTCTCAGGATACATCATCAGATTCAAACAGTTGTATTCATTTCATTAGATGAAAAATACTAATTTGTCTTTTTTCTACTCATGTACCTATGTAGGCATTAATTCATGGACTAAACAGACATTATTACTCCATAACCATTAACTATCGGAAAAATGAACTGGAACAGAAGGTAAGTTTAAATTTTTATTTTAGAGAGAGGAGGAAAAGGTCTTTTTAAAATTGTTTAAACTATTACCTAATTTGAATTTGAGTTGTTAACTTTTTTCATTTTCCATTCTTCATGAATTATAGTGTAAAATAAAGGAACATCTTATTAGACATGTTGAAAGACATATTTTACTTTATTGGTAGGTGCTTAAGCAGGAGAGGAAGTAGGAAACAAAGCATTATTCCAGTTTGGTTTTATAATAAATTATAAAAAGCTTTCTCATTGTTGTATGATTTTCTGATGAGTTTATCTTCCTTAATAATATGACTTTTGGTTAACTAAAGTATTGAAAAAAATAGCTTTCCAAATTTGAGAAGAATAAATTAGATTACAATTGTGTAGTACTTTTTAAAAACATACATGCTTGTAAACTAAAGGTGAGTCATAAGTTTTCACATATTGAGAGCTAGAATCTTATAATCCCTTTTTATACCACGCAGCTTTCAATTTTGTTTGCTTTTAAGATTATCTCCCATGTTGGTGGATTTTGTTTGTTTGTTTCTACCATTTTAGGATTATTTCAGGTACAGTTTTTCTGTCAAATAATGCCAATTATTTAACTCTATTGCTTTGTGTGTGTGTGTGTTTTAAGTGAAAGTTTATAATTCAAATCAGTCTCTCATACAAAAACTTACACACACCTTGCTATGTAACCCTAGCTGCTCTTCCTCTAATGTGATAGCACACTCCTCCTGTCCGCCCTGTACTCCCCATGTCCGCTCAACCAGTTCCTGTCCCCTTCTGCCTTCTCATCTCGCCTCCAGGCAGTGTGTATTGCTTTTTGAAATTACGCTCTGAACTGCCTTTTTTCTTTACTATTATAATTAGGCATTCTCCAAATTAGTTTATTTCTCTCTGGAAAAGACTTTTTAAAGAACACTGAGTTTATCATTGACAGCCAGTAAGTTTTGGTTCCCGCATGTACTCTCAATTCCAAATGTGATAAGTAATCAGTAGCAAACAAGACTGTACTAACTAATTAGTTTAAACTGTTCATCACAGAGGTACCTTAGAAGGGGATGCTGGTGCATGTGATGAGCGGGAGGTGGAGTAGGTTGGGCTCTCCATACCTATACCCCTTTAACTAAATCACCTTCGTTTTTAAATGTCCTTTATATATTGGGAGAAGAATGTACTATATAAAATTTTCTTTGAAAGAAGAGTTCTGCTTTTTATTGTTGTTGTTAAGTTTAATAAACCCCTGTTTTAAAAGTCAGAGCCACCCACAACCTCACCTGAAGGACCTGCATGCTTTAGAATAGTGTTGAGTGAGGGGCTGCAGAGGACAGTTCCCTGTTGGCCCAAGGAGAAACACACAGGGATGCTAAAGCCCTCTTTGAGCTGCTTGCTTATATTCTGGTTTACTGCTGCTGTAGATTTAGATGATTGCTTAAAATACATTTTTCAATACTTATTTTTTAATTTTATATGGAATGAGTATAGACCATGAAAAGACACTGATAGATATAAACTGAGAAATTTATTCAGAAATTCAAAGATATGAATATTTTGTCAGTGTGGTACCAACCATTTGGAAAGATTTAGCTAATTCAATCAATTTTTCTTTTCTTCTTTTTTAGCCACCATCCTTGGCATTAATAACACACATATAAATATATGCATAAATGAATTAATGTTATATTTATGTTCCTGATAGCTCAGTTCATCTGCTTTCTCAGTAACAAAAGCTCTGCCTTTACTTTTACCCAGCCAACCTATATACTTTACCCCAACCCTTACCTGAGGGTCCCAGTGGATTCCTTGCACAAGTGTGGTATGAATATCCTGCTGCTCCGAGGAATCCTTCTTTTGAAGTGATGCTAATACTGCTGGTTAGGGAGCAATTCTGAGAACTACTGGTAGAGCAGTGGTTCTCAAAATTTTTATACATAAGAATCACCTGAGGATCTTGTTAAAATGTAGGTTCTGATTCAGTATATTTGGGATGGAAATGCAAATTCTCAGCAGGGGAATGAACCGGTTCAAAGCCCTGATTTTCTTTTTGCAAACTACATTTACCCCCATGGGCCCTAGGAAGGGGTAGGAGAATTCAGAACTTTTGTATGTTGGATCACCTAAGGTCTCATAGGTGATTTTGACACAGTTTATTCTCCAATGTAAGGTGAGCTTTTCATTGCACATAGCTACACACCTCTAAACAACTAAGGTAATTCCAAACCCGTACACTTACGTCTTTAGATCCTCATGGCCCATGAATCACATTTAAGGTGTACTTGTTCTAATGGCAAAATGACAGCATTCTGTAGCCATCGTTTTACTCATTTTGCATAATTTTATCAATCATTAAAAATAAACTTTTATTTAATGATAGTTTTCAATTGAAGAACATTTATAGAGTGGGCCTATGGTGAGGACTTCAAGTAAAAACTGTCTCAAGAATCTGAACTTGAGAACAGAGACTTCCAAGAATATGTATTCAGAACTAGGAGTACAATTTGAGAAGCATTGAACTAAGGTGTTTAATTTCACAATCGCTAAAATAGGGCCAAGAAAGCCCTGTGGCGGCACAGTGGTTAAGATTTTGGCTATTAACCGAAAGGTTAGTAGTTCGAATCCAGTCAGTGGCTCCACAAGAGAAAAGACCTGTCAATCTGCTCCTGTAAAGATTACAACCTAGAAAACGCCATGGGGGCAGTTTTAGTCTGTCACATTGGGTCACTAAAACCCAACAACAAAAAAAAGCCCAACAACAACAAAAAAAACTTTTTTTGCGGGGGGGGGGTGGTCACTATGAGTCAAAAATAAACTCAACAGCACCTAAGAGCAACAGAATACTGCCAGACCCTAGTTTCCTGATGTGGTTGCAACTAGATGAATCAGTGATTTACTTCCCACCTTTATGGCTCTTAATTTTTTGACCATAAAGAAATTTTAACTTTTTAAATTATAGGTCAAATTTTGGAATTTGAAAGAACTTAAAGATTATCTAAGCCCTCAGTTCATAGATATGTAACTGAGGCTCAGAGAGATTAACACAAGGTCATCCAGTAAATTAGGGCATTTACTACCTTCTTGTCATTTGAAAGCTAGGCTATATGAAATATTAGAATTCTTTGTTTCTAAGATAGGAGTTTCATCCATTCCTTAATTCAACAGATATTTACTATCTGCTATGATTAGGTAACGTTCTAGAATCTAGACCCTCGTGATCTTGAAGTAAATAAACAAGGCAAAGTTCCTGCCCTCCAGATTTCTCTTTTGTGGGAAAGAAATGCCATAAACAAGTAAACAAAAATTTCTGGTGTTGATAAGTGCTATACAAATAATAAAGTAAGTTAAGGGAAGAAAGTTTTCTTTTTAAAATAGCGTAGCGTGGCTTTTTTAGATAGCATGGTCAGAAGGCATCTATCACTAAGGAAATGCGGAAAGTAAGCCATGCAAAGATAAGGAGAATAGCCTTCTAAGTAGAAGGACAGTAAATGCAAAGGCGTAGGGCTCGAACACTCCTTAGGTTATGTTAATTTAAACTGAAGAGAATTTTTACCAAATTTATTTGAATTATTTAGTTTAAATTTATTAATTCTCAAAGCTTTTTGTGAAGTTGTTTCTCAAGACAAGTGAAAATGACCATCAGCCATGCAGGAAATTAATTAATCTTCATATTTTTTAGATGTTGCTAAATTTGCATAAGAAGAGTTGGATGGAAGGTTTGACACTTCAGGACTACAGTGAACATTGTAAACACAATGAATCAGTGGTAAAAGAGATGTTGGAATTAGCCAAGAATTACAATAAGGTAAAATGCACTTCCAGTATTTGTTTCTCATAATCTTTGGGATATGTATGATTAGATTTCAAGCATTGTATAAATATAAATAGCTAAAAATAGCGTGGCCTATTTTTTGGACCAGGGACTAGCAAACTTTTTCTGTAAATGGCCAGAAAGTAAATACTTTAGATTTTGCGGACCATCCAATCTCTGTGGTAACTATGGAACTCTGCTGCTGTGGTGCAAAAGCAGCCTTGGACAATATTAAAATGAGTACTTGTGGCTGTGTTCCAGTGAAACTTCATTTACTAAAGCAGGTGGCTAGCCAAATTTGGCCCGTGGGCTGTAGTTTGCCATTCCTTGTTGTAGACCATGTAAAATAGATATACTTTTGAAATTTCTTCATTATTTCAGGGAGTGGTTTTCTTTCACAGGAAGGGGAGTGAGGAGATTTACAACCACAACAGCCTTAGTACTTGTTGTATATAATTTATTTTATGAACTTTTCGATTTATCATTTAATACATATTTATTGAAAACCTAGTACCTGCCAGGCACTGGGCTGTAGTGAGAAGCAAGACACACAAGGTCTCTGTCCTCAAGGAACTTATTCTCTGATGGGGGAAACAAAAAGTAAACAAATAAATACAACACAATACCTTGTGATTAGAGCTATGAAGAAAGTAAATAGGATGATACAAACAAGAGTAACTGGGGGAGACCACTTTATATGGAGGCTTTTTAAAAAAGTCTTATAAAAATGTTTATTGTGTGCTGAAATATATGTGGCCGTGGTAATGTTTATGTTCTTGTTTTATACTTTTGAAATTAGAAGGTACTACAGATACGACTAAACTTTATCTTCCATGTTTTCCAGGTTTTTAAACCAAAACTCTCATAAAAAATAGATTTTACATTTTGACCCAATACATACAAATATATGTGTATGTATGTATCTGTATTTGAAACAAAAGTTTTGTGAAACAGTATTTACTCTTATTACATGTGATATGTTCTATTTTCTTTTTCCTTTGACCCCATTTTATTCTGTTTCAATTATATACATACATGCATGTACACACATACACATATAGTTTGCAACTCACTAACGGGTTGAAAACCTGCGTTTTGGAAAACACATTTACACCTTATGTAGTGTTAAATTTATACATATTTATTGAATATATCCTTTGCAAATTGCTGTGAGAAACAGAGATCCTTCCCTCATTTATAGTAAAATAGGAGTGGTAAAACAATTCATAAATAGCCAGACTACTAGACCAAAATCAGTCTGTTCCATAACATTGTCCACAGACCAGCAGCATCAGCATTACCTGGGATCTTGTTAGAAGGACCCCCACCTCAGACCTACTGAATCAGAATCTTTATTTTAGCAAGACTTCAGATATATATATATATATATATATATATATATATTCATTGAAGTTAGAAGCTAGAGAAACATTGCCATAGAGAAGTGCCGTGGGAGTTCAGAGGCTTACTTTGAATTGAAGGAGATCCAGGATGCTGTCTTTGAGAATAACAACATTTAAAGTAGGCCTTACTGGTAAGATTTGGACATTCAGAGGAATGTCTCTATAGGCAAAATAAACATGAGTAAAGACTAAACCTAACTCAACCCGTTGCCATTGAGTCAATTCCGACTCATAGCGACCCTATAGGACAGACTAGAACTGCCCATAGAGTTTCCAAGGAGCACCTGGTAGATTCAAAATGCCGTCCTTTTGGTTTGCAGCCATAGCACTTAACCATTACACCATCAGGGTTTCTGAGTAAAGACTAGGAAACAGAAAATGTATAGGACATGTTTAATAAACAGTGTATGGGTAGAGTAGTACACGAAGGTGAGTTGTGCACAAGGGTGGGTCATGCACAAGGGTGAGTAGTGAGGAATAAAGTTTTTAAAAGTTGATTGAGGACAAGTAACAGAATTTGGAATATCGAGATAAAAGTGATTTTTGAGCAGGGACATGATATGCCCAGAACCTGATTTTAGAAACATAATTTGACAGCAGTGTAGAAGAAATAAGGAACCCTGGTGGTGCAATGGTTAAGCACTTGGCTGCTAACAGAAAGGTCAGCAGTTCAAACCCCCCAGCTGCTCTTTGGGAGAAAGATGTGGCAGTCTGCTTCTGTAAAGATTACAGCCTTGGAAACCCTGTGGGGCAGTTCTACCCTATCCTGTAGGGTCACTATGAGACTTGATGGCAACGAGTTGGGGTTTTTTTGTGTTTTTTTTTTTTTAAAATAGAAGTAATAATGCTGTAAGAGGAGATTTGAAATGGAGATTCTATTTAGGAGGAGCTTGCTGTTACCCAAACAAAAAGCACTAAGTGTACTGGTTATCACAGTGGCTGTGGGAATAAATAAATAAACAAAATGTAGCACTATTTGGATAAATGAAGTGAAGAAACCAAAACCAAAAACCGAACCCTGTGCCATCAAGTCATTTCCGACTCATAGCAACCCTATAGGACAGAGTAGAACTGCCGCATAGAGTTTCCAAGGAGCGCTTGGCAGATTTGAACTGTCAACCTCTTGGTTAGCAGCTGTAGTACGTAACCACAACGCCACCAGGGTTTCCAAATGAAGTGAAGAAGGCAGAATCAAAGATGAGTTCAGTGTTTCCTCCCTAGATGACTAGAAGGATATTAGTATTGTTATTATTTCCAATAGAAGGATTGAGGAAGGAGATAAACAAGTTCAGTTTTAAATAAGCACTTAGAAATTTGGGACTAAATATTAATGGTAAGGGCTGGAGCTTGAGATCTTGGAGTCATAGTTAAAAACTAATATTGGTTGTCACACAAAAAAATATTTTAAACACATCTTACCAAAATTAGTATTAGCCAAGAAACAGTGTATAAAATTGACTAAGTTTAACAAGTGTTTTGAGAGAATAGAGCTTTGAAATGAAGTTGATGGGCCCATACAAACTAAATTCCAGCAGAATTAGGTTTGGCTTTGAAGGGCACCTCGTGATTTATATAGTGTTCCAGCTGGAAATCCCATTGGTGCTAGACTAGTAGGGGAAATATTTGTCTTTCTGGTGTATGTATTTATTCTATGGAGATTAGATAAAGGGGAAGAAATAGTTTTCATATTTAAAAGAATTATGCTTTTATAAATTAAAAAATTCTGACTTAAATTATTATTCAGCAGACTCTAAGGAACTATTTTCATTCCTGTATAACATTACAAGTTGAAGTAAATTCATATCGGTGCCACTGCCAAGAAATAACCTATTTATGGTTACTACTGCCCATCCGCAGAAGTTTTCCTGCTTTACAGTTTTTTAAATCTCTGTAGTATTCAAAAACTTGTAAGGTTTGGCTATAAAATGAAAACAATGTGTAAGCTGTGATATGAAGGAGTCCAAATTTGGGGATGTAATTCCCTCTGATTGAAAGAAAATATAGTGGATTTTTTAGTAACACTTAAAAAAAGAAAGTCCCATGCTACCAATTCTTCATGGTGTTCTTTTTAATTGGTTGACGTTTTAAACTAAGGTAATTACTGTCAGGTGCCAGTAAGTCCTAAAGTGAAAAAATATTAGAAAGTAGTTAAATTCCTGTGTTCCAAGTTTTCAATTTTAAGTCTGACTTCAGCACAGAAATACTGCTTGATTATTGATCGTTTGACTTCTTTAATTACTGAATTACAACACCCACAGCTCTGTTATTCCAAATCTCCTAATTTATTCATGCCAGAATGCATCTGCTATTTTGTTTAAATGTGATTATATTTGAGTATATATTTGTAAATGCACATGCAGGTGAAAAAAATGAATTGTAAAGAGCATTTTAAGAATGCATAGAAACATAAGAATTTTGCCTTGGTTTCAGACATGTAGTCCTATACATTCTCAGCTCTTACAGTTTATTTTTCCTGTGGAAATATTGACCTACTTAACCTTAATAACCAAAGAAGTTTGGATATTTCTCTTATCTATCTATATATAAACAATGTGATTACATGATTACATTTCGGTTTCCACAGTAGTTGTATTAAAGTCTTGTTTTGTGCTAGTGCAATAAGATAAGAAAAGCAAAAATAAGTTATAAATATGGGGGGAAGATGGGCTAGGTTATCATTATTTGAATATGAACATAGCAAATCCAAGGGAATAAGCTAGGAAATTGTAAGAACAAAATATTTTAAACTTACTATTTTGATTTTGAAATTTGAAAAAAAAAAAAAAAAAAGGTTTTGTGAAAAATGTGCCATTAGTGGGAAAGTGAATTGATATAATGTTTTTGGAGGCCAAGTTGATATCTTTCAATTTGTAATTTAAATTTAAATTTCACAAGTATTAAGTTATCCACAACCTGCTGTTAGATGTAAAAAATCAAATTGTATAACAATATGAAAAAATGCCTACCATGTTATCTCCCCTCCCTTTTTTCAAAGGTATCTCTCTCTGTCTCACATATATGTCAACGTGCTGAGATGACAACAGTGTCACCTCTAAGGTGGGAGGTATGGGAATTCTATACTTTGTGTATTTCCAGAATCATTTTCAGTTTTTACATTAAGCAAGTATTCTGTATCTAATGAGTAAATATCTACCGTTGTGTTAGCCCAGAAGCATAATGATTTAGACAAGATAGAAATGTGTTTCTCCTGCACTTCAAGGCCAGTATGAGACTCTAGCGTCATCAAGAATCCAGGTTCCTTCTGTCTCTCTGCTCCACTTTCCTTACACTGGCTTCAACCTCTAGGTCACTTCATGACTCAAGATGATTTCTAGAATTTGAGCCACCCCATCTGAGTTCCAGGCAGCAGAAAGAGAAGAAAAGGCAAAAGGAGGATGCCTCCTAGTTAAATCAGGGTCTTCTTTGTAAGTCCTACCCAGCACTTCTGATTATATTTCAGTGGCAAAACTTAGTGAAATGGACATACCTAGCTGGAAGCAAGGCTAGGTCTTTTAGCTGGGAGCATTGCTGCCCTTAATAAAATTGGGATTATGTTACAAAGGAAGATGGAAAGAATGGATATTAGGTAGGCAGTGAGCAGACTCTGCCATAGAGGAAAATTTTTTTTCAATAAGCCGAACTGCAGTATCTGTTCTTTTTTATATATGAATGCATATATACACACACACACGCATACATATAGACATGTGTACATATAAGGAGCCCTGGTGGCACAATGGTTGAGCGCTTGGCTGCTAACCAAAAGGTTAGAGGTTTGAACCCATCAGTCACTCCACAGAAGAAAAGACCTGGTGATCTTCTCCTATAAAGATTACAGCCTGGGAAACCCTGTGGGGCAGCTCTACTCTGTCACATTGGGCAACTATGAGTAGGAATCAACTCAACAGCACACAACATACATACATATATATGTATATATATATATATATACACACACACACACCTTTATTTGTAATTACATTTTAAAATCGAATCTCCTATAAGATTTTTAATAAACTAAGGATCTGGATATTATTTTTTCGGGATGCATTTTCAAAAGTAATGATTTCCCAAACTGCTATAAATGTTCCTTCATGGTTAATCTGCTTTTTTTTCTGGGCCTACTGCCACTGCCTTACCTCCTAATTGATCCAGTTTCCCTAGTCTTTCCAACTCAAATCCATTTTCCATTCTATAGAATGGTCTTTCTAAAATGCAGATTCGTTGTGCAACAAAAGACACTATCAAGAATATGAAAAGCAGAAGAAAAAAAAATCTTTGATGGTTACAAGGGAAAGGAGAGGTGGGGAGGGAAAATCAGTAGATAGTAGACAAGTGTTAACTTTGGTGAAGGGAAAGACAACACACAATATAGGGAAGTCAGCACAGCTTGACCAAGGCAAAGTCATAGAAACTTCCCAGACACCTCCAAACACCTTGAGGAACCGAGTTACTGGGGCAGAGGGCTGGGAACCATGGTCTCAGGGGACATCTGAGTCAACTGGCATAACATAGATCATAAAGAAAATGTTTTACATCCTCCTTTGGTGAATAGTGCCTCGGATCTTAAAACCTTGCCAGCAGCCACTCTGCTTCCTTTGCCAGCCAGCCCTCTTTCTATACCTTTGCTAGAAGTACCAAGGTTCAGCCCTTACCCGTTTGCTTTTCTATTGTTAGATCTTTTTTTTAAAAAAACCTGTCTTCATGATTTAACCATGCTGACAGTTTTCAAATTTCTCTTTTCTTTTTTTCACTTGAAATTTATTCCGTTCTTTAACTGATTCGTAGATACTTTCACTTGAGTGGCCCGATTACTTCAAATGCTACTTGTTTGAAGATGAACAGTTGTCTTCCTTTCCCCCGCCCCCCTCAGAAGAGTTTCCTCTACCAGTTTTGTTATTAGTGGCACTCTCGTTTTCCTAAGCATCATCTAGGCTTCAAACTCTGTACTTGTCTCCTTTCCTTTCCTCGTGCTCCACAGCCAGTCAGTCCCTAGGGTCTTTCTTTTTCTCTGTAACCACTATGTATCTTCCTTAATGTGTTCTTCATGCATTCACCCTGAACCTCTCCCTCCAGGCAATCCATAAGGCAGTTAGGTACACTTATTTACCTGTTTCTCCCACTGCTCCTTGTACACACTAAAGTATATTTTAGGTCTCATAATTTGAGGTTTAGAGACAAGGAAAACTCAAACATAAGCTCCTTTGGGAGCAAGAACTGTCTTACTGAGTGGGTACTTAATAGTGATTATTGAATATGTAAAATGATGAAAATTCCACTGTTGAGTACATGCATAGAATATACTGGAGTGTTGTAAGCTATTCCAAAAAAGAAGTTCCAAAAATTCCTTACATGGTAGAAGTACTGCTGAAATTAACATATGGTACCCCAGGAGGTAGTTCCTAATTTCTTCATATGTAAAATGTAGATTACCTCACTGGGATGTTTTAAGGATTCAATAAATTAATATTTGTCAAGGCATGTGTATGTTAATTTTTATTACTGATGGTAGGAGAAAATCCAGCTTTAATGCTTTTCATACTCACACCCCTTATGCTTTTTCAGATCTTTTTCTCATGTTTTATATTTGTTAATTTTGTATCCCATGTATGTTTTATAAAGGCCATTTTTTTAAGCTTATCCTTTACCTCCGTAACCTATAATGTAGTTTTTTTATTATATAATCGATATATTGACTTGATATAAAAAAAACAAAAACTAAACTCATTGCCATAAAGCTGATTCCAACTCAAAGCGACTCTATAGGACAGAGAAGAACTGCTGCGTAGGGTTTCCAGGGCTGTAATCTTTACAGGAGCAGACTGCCAAATCTTTCTCCCATGGAGTGGCTGGTGGGTTCAAACTGCCAACCTTCCTGTTAGAAGCTGAAAACTTAACCACTGCGCCACCAGGGCTCCTTATAAAAATCAATAAAGAAGCAAAATATGTTGTCTTGAAATCCATTAGCAGTTATACTGAGATTGTTTCATGGTAAACAAAATTAACATATGCCATTTAGCAGTTTGTGTTCTATTTTTAAGTGAAAATTGCCATATAGGTGATATCCAAAAGCATTTCCTTAAATGGGAGCACGGCATGTTATATAGTAAACAAAGGTAGCAGATCAGAGGGGGGAAAAAAGCAGCCCAAAGAACAGTCAGAGGAGTATAAAATGGGATAAGAGACATGGTGTCATGAAAGTAAAGGTTAAAGGAGTAGAAAACAGGGGTTGAGTCTTTAAAGGTGTTCAGAAAGCTCAACAAAACTGAGTCTGTTGGAATTGACATGGTGGAGATGGCTAGAAGAGTGTTAATGAAGTGCCAAGGATCCAGTCCATATTTGTTAACAGGTAAATAAAATAGCGGAATTTGAGATACACATTTTTCCATTTCAGAAACTTGACCATTATCAGAAAAAGCGAATGATGTTAATGGGTTCAGTAAAATCCTTTTTAAGATGGGGGTACATCTGAGGGGATTGTGATCGCACAACAGATCAAATTCCAAGAATTTCTTAGAACTGTGCAGACCGTGCGTGATGGGATAGCCATCTGGGGGTCTTTGTTGATAAACTGTTAAAAACGTTTGTAGTGTGAATAGCCACAAACATTTTCAGTGCTTTTTTGTTGGTTGAGTAAACCGAAGAGCACGAATGCAAAAGCAAATTTTGACGCCAAATCACAGAAGTTGCCATAAACACAGAAGTTCCCCAGTGAGGACACTGCCTGTGCCTGAATTTCATTTGTTTCTACTGCTACTTTTCTTAATTTTTCCTGGTAACTAGCCAGATTAGAACTATGAATGAAGGCAAACTGGTCTTGCCCAGGTTGTAGATGAGATATAGGTAACTTAGGTAGATGGAGAAAATATTTAGGGGTTTGATATGATGATCTGGTCTGTCTTAGAGTAGAAGAGATATGCTTACTCTTTTGTCATAGGGGTTTGCAACCTTAGAATATGCCTAAATCTACAGCTGCTCCTCACTTCCCAGATGGCATCTATGGCTGGGAGTACTTTTTACCATCTGTACTTCTCAAAGAGTTTGTGAACTCTCTTTTAATTATTGGAAATGGAAAAACTAATTGGTAAAGTGGCTAAATGATGTAAAAGATTTTAAAATTTTGAGTTAGAGCTTTTTACATCCTATTTAGCCTTTTGAGTAAGATCAGTGCTTTAAACGCATTTTGACATGTATCTTTGTATATCTGCCATCTTTGATATTTTCGGTACTCTACGTTTACTGCCTAATAGCTGTTTTGTACATGAAGTGGTATTTTGAGCCAAGTTCCAAAACTCTTGCCTTCTACCAGCACTGTACTGTTTTTGGCATTTGCACAGAACAACTAACACTGAATGGCTATGGAGCACAAGCTAATATGAATTGTCCCATTCATCTAATAGGCTTTCAAGTCGATAAAGTATTGTGTCACAATTTGTAAAAGTAATTTAGAAAGAAAAGGTCTTAATGTGTTGCCAGCGTTCCCATGTATGTAAAACACTGAGATAGTGGGAGAAGCAATTTCCCAGTTAGAAAATAGTTTTATAACTAGCTGCGAATAATAAGAATGACATCTGACTCTGAAAATGAACATATTCTCTGTCTAGGGGATTCTAGATTTGGAGTGTTATTAACTTTTATTTTTCCTTTTTTCAGGTTTATGAGTCATAAATGTATTTCCTAATGATGTGTTGTAAATAAGTATCTTCTAATAATTAGTAGATACGATACTTATTCGTCATCTTTTCTCTTTAGGCAGGTTCTACTGGGGAAAATTCTCTAGATAGTTTGTCCATTTATAAAATTAGACACTTGCCATCTTTGCTCATTTTCAAGTTCTCTGTTTACAAAACTATTAAGAAGGTGTGAAATGCAGCCAAACTTCCCAGTTTATGGGAAATGTCTGATGATTGCCTTTCCTACATGTTCATTGTTCACACATGAAGAAATTTGGCAGCTGTGAGATTATTAAGTTTAGAGTATCCAAATCTAACCCTCCCAGGGATTTTGGTTTCCTGCTTTCTGCTACCACCACCTCACCTCCTTTTATAGCAATCTTTGTGGTAAGTTCTGTGATGGCATTTCTTAAGGTTGGTGATCATTAAAATTTTCTTAGTTTTCCATTTGTCAGGAGTAAATTTATTCCATTCATGGAAAAATAAATAGACCAAGAGTTCACCGGATGCAGTCCTATCTTCAGGCAGTAACATACCCAAACTGTTAAAAAGGAGTTTCCTTACACTTGTTGTTATGTTAGTTGCAACTCATAGCGACCCTATAGGAAACAGTAAACTGCCTCGTAGGGTTTCCAAGGCTGTAATATTTTCTGAATCAGATTGCCACATCTTTCTTCCTTGGACTGGCTGGTGGGTTCAAATTGCCAACCTTTTGGTTAGCAGTTGAGCACTTACAGTTAGAATTCTCAGTAAAGAGATTTCGTGGTGATACTGTTTTGGGGATGTAGGGCCCGTGATGGTAGCTAATCTAAACGTTATAATTATTTCAGAATTACTCTGCTAGAAAATTTATGACCATACACATAAGACTTTGTAGCTAACTCTGGAAGCCGTGGAAGGTGGTTTGTGTGTGTCGTTTTGATTGATTTAATTTTTATTTGATTTGGTTTTTAAGTGAAGTAATTTTTTTGATGTTGGAAACTTTTCAAATTACTCTTTATTTTTTCGTGGTTACTGAAGATCGCTCAGGTGAAGTAGTGAGGTTTTTTCTGAATGCATGTATTACTTTAGGGATTTAAATATGTGAAATTATTAACAGAAAAAACCATATGGTTTGTAAATTGGATCAAAAGTCTGCAGTTCTTTAATCCTTAGTGCTACCGATAGTTAAACAGGTATTGGGTATACACAGGCTGGGTTGTCAAAAAGAGGGAAACAAAGAAACGGGAAGCTGAGGGAAAACTGTGAAAGTAGAGGAAGAAAAGACAGAACCAGACTAGTTAGTATGCAGTGCAGTAAGCACTTACCCCAGGTACTCCAGTCTCCAGTTTGGTCCTCCTTCAGAGAATTCATTAACGATTTCCAGATGGTTAAACACTACCTGTGAGTGGTCCAGTTTGATATTTTCTATGCTTTTTACATATTCTTAAGCCTGTTCTCTAAATGATGGTGGTAATAGTTTTCATTACCCTGAAAGTTATTTTGAAGATTATCAAAATTGCTTTTTAGTTCAATAAATTAATTGAATAAAGGATTTTCTGAATGAGTACTATGACACCATTTTCTTTGGTGATTATTCTGCAGTGGGGAAAAGTAAATTTAGAATTTGAAAGTTTTGTCCTTTGTGTTTCATTCACAGGCTGTAGAAGAAGAAGATAAGATGACACCTGAACAGCTGGCAATAAAGAATGTTGGCAAGCAGGTGAGGTGTACTGTAATAGGTTAGCAGTCGCATAGTAACGTGCTTTTGTAGAGTTAAAACTATTTTAGGGCCTGTATGATTTTTTTCCCTGTCTGTTCACTTTACATTTTTCTTTTGTCATGTAAATGTGATACTAATTTTAAAAGTTGCTGAATTATTTGATATTGTCAAATTGTCTTTGCCATCTATGGAAAAGTAAATCACAAATTATACCTATAAGATACTATCTTTAGTGAAAATAATTTACTAGCAGTTAGACAACTTGTGTCCTGAGTTAATTTTCCAAGTGTTATTTTTACTGTCGATCAATGAAAATAATAAAATGATAGGTTTATTTCATATGTAACAAATTTTTTAATGCTATACTGTATTGCATATATATCTGTGTTATACACAGAGTGGCTATGAGTCGAACCTGACTCGATGGCACCTAACAAAAACAATACTTTTTGTCAATATATAGGCAGCAATATGTAGGTAATATTCCTGAGAATACTTAGAGCTCTGTTGAATTATACTGAGTAAAGAGAGAAAGGGTTTTAAGGATTCGCTCTTACACTTTTTCAAGATGAAATAAATACATTTAGTCCCTATTATCTGAGGGTGGAGGAGTATATCAACCAATTAAAGGAATCTACAGATTAATTAGACTGTTTTTAAAGAATGTTGATTACATTTTTTTCTTTTCATGGAACATGGTTATCATATTGCTGATGTTGGCAGAATCCTGATATTTCCGATGCAAGACACTAAGCTGTCTTTGCTTTCAGCCATCCTACCATATGCTCTGATCCCATCACATCTCACAAGCTCTGTAGGTTTGGGCCAGGACCATTCTTGGATGGAAAATCTCTAAGAATCACCCAGCTGCCACAAGAAGTAATGTCGATAACAGGGAAGTGTGTTACCAATTCACTATAAAATCAATTACTCCAACAGAGCAATAGGGGCAAAGTTCTGACTTACGTATCATAAATTTCACTATATTCTTAGTATTATAATTTAAAAATAGCAACCAAAAAAAAAAACAAGTGAGATATAGTTTATCTTACTTTTTCATTTTATGTGATGCAGTCACCCTTTTTCCACTACTTATTTTAATCTAATACGTAATATTAGATCACTAACTCTTATTATTAACTCTTGAATTTGATAGAATCCAGCAACTTTTTTTTTCCATAAATGGCTCATAAGGCTGTAGTTTATTGATGAACAACTCTTATATACAAATTGACTTTCTTTAAACAATTTCTGGATTCTTTGTAATACACAGCTAAGCCTTTCTAATAATAAAAAATGTTATTCTGTGTTAAACTTCCACAACTCTTCATGTTTATATTATTATTTGGTTATATGCTTAATTTTGTATATTAATGCAGATTTTATTTAACAATAGCAAATAAAAGGACTAAATTAAAATACAGGTAAAATTAAAAATATACTAGACAGAGTTTAATAATCATCAGAATTTTATTTTAAATATATAGTACATTACTGGTTTTTCCTACTGCTTGGCAAAAGTAAAAATGTCTGTAACCGAATAGCTAATATCTTTTTTCTCCTGTCAGCCTCTTTCACCTAATATGCCTCAAGGCTCTTTTTTGAAATAAATAAAATTCTATTTATGTATTGTGTGGCCTAGTCACTTGAAATTATTTGTAGTATATTGTATGTCTAGGTTGTTTAAAGAAATCAATGCATTGAAATTATGTTGTAGAAAAGCACAGCCAAGAAATAATTCCAGTGATAAATACTTGTTTAAAGTGGGGTGTTGAGTATTTTAACAATATTCATAAGAAAATAATGTTTTAATTGACAGTTTTTTACTGTGCACAGTATGTATCTCCTATTTCAAATTTAGCTGAAATACTGCATTCAACCTTAAACATAAATATAAATTAAGCATTTTTATTTAAATTCCTTACTATAGTACAGTTCTAAGCCTCATTTTTAACTCAAAAATAGGTTTGATTAAGTTTAAGGGCTGCACCAATATAATCTTCAGTGATACGTTTTTCATAATACCTTTGTGAAACATTTATTCTTAACATTCTAGAATTGATACAAATTTTCTGAAGCCCAGTGACTTATTATCCAGTAATTTTTTCTGAATCATTTAAAGCAGTATTCCTGTAATATTAAAATTATATAGAGCCCAGATTCTTACCAAGATGTAGAGGAACGAGGAGAATTCACAATGAATTGTTAGCTATTGGTATATCTGCTTTAAGTAAAGTACCCCTCAGCCATTCAGTATTTGTGAATGGCAGGGAATACACAAACACACATGTACTTAAGCATATATACTATATTATGCACATACTTTTTTTTTCAGCCAGATCATTATGGTTATATAGAATTCCTTGTTACTCTTTATATTCTCTGGTATAGAGTCGTAGTAGCGTTGGTTGTGTACGTCGGTCTTCCGTTGCGTAATTAGTTATTTTATCAGATACATAACTTTCTAATGATTCAGAAACCCTAAGAATATAATGATATATACTAGGAAAGTTAAAGTTGTCAAACATATATAAATTTCAGTCTGACTTCCTTTACCAATTTCATCAACTACTTAAAAAAAAAAAATCTAAGTAATGTATCTACTAGTAATATGGTTCTTCTTCTTTATTTTTTTTCTTTTAGGATCCCAAACGTCATTTGGAGGAACATGTGGATGTACTTATGACCTCCAATATTGTCCAGTGTTTAGCAGCTATGTTGGATACTGTTGTATTTAAATAAAGCAACATAAAAAGCTATTAGTGATACTTTAGTGTGCGTTCCTGTATTGTTGCTGATGCTCAAAATCAAGGGACCGCTGAAGGTGTGCTTGGTTAAACGTAAGACATCTGGCGTCATTTGCAGCGCTGTAACACCTTCAGTCTCACTTGTGCAATTACTTCTGTTTCTTTAGTCAGGGTCTTTGCAGATTCCAAAGTTGTACAAGAATACGTCAAAGTGGACAAATTTTGTTAAGTTCCCATTTAATATTTGAAGAAATCAGTAGCACAAATATATTTTGATTGTTGCTTACAAAATAAAATACATTTACAATCTATGTCTCCTGAGGTCTTTTTGGCATTGGGTGAAACTGACAGAATAACATTTGACAGTGCTATAGAAATCTCACACAAAGATGTTTCCCTTTGCATTTTAAGATCTTATAATACATAAAACATCAAGGTGATAAAACTTCATAAATTTAAAATTGTTACCATTAATGAGTGGCTATTTTTTTTTTTACCTCATTAGTGAGTAACCCAGAAAAAGTGTTGACATATATTTTATTAAAAAGCTTTTGTCATAAATTAATATCATATGCTCAATATCTTGTTAATGTCTTTCAGGATCTCAGAGGAGTATAAGATAAAAAAGGGGGCAATTTTAATTTATATTTTTTAGTATTTTTAAAAGAATACATTCCACTAGCAGGTTTGAGATCATCTGGGAGTTGGCTGCTGCAAACTCCACTGGACTTTCAGCTACGACAACCATAGGAGGTATATAATATGTCATCATTGCAAAATGAGAAAAGTAGCCATAATGTAAGTTTAATATATAAGCAATAATTCTGTTACTGTTTTTTTCATTATCTTTCCCAAGTAAACTTAGAAGGTACCTAGTTTTCTAATAGGAAAAAAATTTGGCTAATGGCAGTTTTCACAGACAGCCGGCTTCTAAGTAACTACGCCTGTTAATACTTGTGGTATAGCACCGTATTGGGAACGCCAAAGGGGTATGGCAAACAATATGGACCCTAGTAAACATTTAATTCTAGTCTGCATCCTTCTTTTGAAAATATGGTGAGAATGTTTCTAAGGCTTCATTAAAGGAATTTTTTTTTTTTTTTTTTAGGGACTTAGAATTTAGACTTAACCAATTAGAGGTTATATGAATGACATGATAGACCAAATTACTGCGCTGCCTGAATGATTCTAAGTTCTTACTGGTTGGCTAATGAAAATTTACCAGAAACAAAGTGGAAATGGCTTAAATTCCCAGTATGTTTTACCGTGCCTTTTTAGTGAGCATTTCTTTCTTTTAAATATAGCAACTGGTATGCTTTGTTTAGGACACGTACATTAGTGTAAATTGTCAGAATTACAACACCAAACCACTTACCGTTAAAATGTAAGTGGAAGCTAATGTAAAGTTTGTTTTGTTTTTTGCTGAATTTAAACTACGTGCAGGTTAATTGATGCACGGTTTTTCCCTTTATAAATTAAGGCTCTATAACTTATTTCACAGATACCGTTGATTACAGCTGGTCAGTATTTTTTCATAAAATCCCCTCAGAAGGAGGCCTCAATAATCCAAAGGCTAGTCTCAACATTCAGTTTGAAAGTTTTTTTTTTTTTCCCCCGCCCACATAGTCCCCTGAAAATACCTCATGACTGCTATACAGCAAGAGAGAAAGTTTGTGCAGACCCTGTGCTCTGCCCTTATTTGATTGCCTCGTCTTCCTGGACTCCCCACAGCTACACACCGTTTTCTTTCCCTTGACTCATGTTGGAAACCTTACTAATTTCGGAACTTTATCAAACTCCCTCCAAGCAAAAACCTGCATTTTCTTTGTCTATTTGAAGTCAATCAACATCAGGATGCTGTCTAAGAGGTGGTTTGGTGAACACTTTTGTCTTCGGATATACAGCTGTTTAAGCAGCAGCCTGATGCCCTAGGCCCAATTAGGTAGTGAAAGGGCTTGGTTAATCACGAACTCAGTAAGCCGATGTGTGTGTGTATGTGAGCATCTGTTTATCCATCCGCCATGCAGAGTAAAAGCAGCACGGGAACCAAAACTCCTACTTACCTGTAGTGCAGCAATGTCCTTGCTTTTCTCTCAGACCAGTATGGGGCACTGAAAGCTGTACCTTCAGTGTCTAAGTGTGATCTGCCTGGTCCAGCAGCATCTGGGGCTTCTGGGAGCTCCTTATATATACACAATCAAGCCCCACCCCAGACCAACAGAATCAAAATCTGAATTTTAGCAAGATCCTGGGGTGGTTTGTATGCCCTGCTCCACAGAAGTAAGGCTCAAGGGCTAGCGTGTTGATCATGAGGAAAGCCTTAGTTTTCCTTCTTGAGCACCTGGATGAATCTCAGCTGTTCTGTATAGAAATTCAAGGTTTAGCCTATATGTGAGGAACCACAGAATTTGGTATTGATAATCCAAAGTGGGCAGAGTGCACATTTATCTTCCAATTTAATACCTTAAAAGCCTGAGGAAGGTGCCCTCTACCCATTTTCTACCCTTCATGCCTTATTTCAACTTAGCATTCTTTTTTTTTTTTTTAAGTCAGTTCAGGGTGGGGGAAATGGCAAGGTCTCAAAAAGAGCCTAGATAGAGTCTGGCCCTCTTGCTATACACACTTGTTTCTCTGTCCCATTGGGATGGCAGAAGCGTACCTTCCAGAAGAAATAGGAGAAGCTCTCAGGGGCAGAAAAGCTAATGATCTAAGAAAGGAGGGGGAAGAAGCGGCCAAAATAGGGCCCAAGTCGCTCACCAGGAGACTTGGCGGTGGAAGACAAAGGGCAGAAAAATGAATCAAAGTGTCATAGTTACTCTCGGCTCCTCTGCACCCACAAGCCTCAACATCTAAGGCTCTGCTTGTTTTTGAAGCTTTCTGGCCAGGGGCTGAGGTTTGCTTTCGAAAGGGAAAACGGGTCTGGCTTTATTTTTCTCCCAGAAAACTGTCTCAGCTTGAGACTGGGACATCTGGTCATCAACCTGTCCAGTCCAACTCCTCCTGCCCTGGGCCTTGCTCGCGGCGCCCTGCTGGAGGCCGCAGCTGGTGCCCTCTGCAGACAAGGCGCCCAACCCGCCTCGGGGGTGCAATCTGAACCGAGCGCTGATGGTTGGATCCACCCAGGCACCCCTCTAAAAATGCTCTATAGAGGCGAAACTGCGAGGCGCCTGATCAAGTCTGGTTAATCCCTCTCGGCCAGTGCCCAGGACCCACCCAATGCTCCCAGCGCCGTTCCCACCGAGGGAGCTACCCCGGTCTGGGGAGGGCGGAGCCCTCGCAAGAAAGCAGAAGCTCTACCCGGCCGAGATGCCAGGCCGCGCCTCCTTCCGGGGAAGAGGGGTGCTTCTGAGGTCTGTGCCAGGCGCGGCTCGCGCGGCGCTCCCTCAGTCTCCCGGGTGGCGCCTTCCCCTTGAGCTCGTCAGGGTGCTCTCTCGGGACACTCACAGACGTTAGACAATGAGCCAGAGCTGGGCGCGCGGGGGCCGGCCTGGGCTGTGGCACCTGGCGCGGTGGGGTGGGGTGGGGTGGGGTGGAGCTGAAGGTGGCCTCTCCTGCCCTGCCGGGCCAGGCAGCGCCCGGCGCGGAGCCCGCCCGCCTGTCCGCCAGCTCGCTGTGCCGAGCTGGCTCCGAGAAGCGCACCTCCCCCTCCTCCTCATTCCTGCGCCCCTCGGCGTCCCGGGGAAAGTCGCGGGAGGGCAGGTTGGCTGGTGCTGGGCCACCGGAAGCAGCTTTGGGCGGATAAAGCCTCGGTCGCTCTTGGCTCTAAGGTCCAGGCCAAGAGCTGGGTTCCTCTGGACAATCAGTACTGGGACATGTCTCTTCTCCCTACATCTCAGGGTTGCTTTGGGCCTCGTGCTATTTATTTGTGCCAACATCTTTTTACATTGGTTCTATTCTCTATTTTTCCTTAGATTCTTCCTCCTTTTAAAATTACTGGCGTGCATTCTTTTTCTCCCCACCAGATTATATAAACATTAACACACACACACACACACACACACACACACAGCCCTCAGTAAAGATAACTGTGTTGACACCACTTCCACTCTGTCTCCCCAGATCAGCACTTCTGGCGAACCCATTTGCACGGGGACTCTGCCCTCTTTTTTCCTGGCGAGGCTTGCGAATCTGTTGCCAAGCCAGTACCTCAGAGAGAAGGAAGTGCAGTAGGACGGGAGGGACGCATGGCGCCTGCTCCCAGTTAGATGCTCTTCAAATAATCTGCAACCAAGCTCACTGATAAAATATTTAGTAAAGACCCTGTAAACATCAGTGCAAATACATTAAGGCACTTCAGACCGACAGCTTATGATTATTTCAAAACTTAAAAAGGAGATCATATATTGTCACTGTTTCTGTGTTCAACTAAGAAACCGAACCTTCCTGAGGTGGGTGAACAGTGGATGGGTGGGTGAGTTGCTGCCTTTCGCCCCCACTTCCCCCTCCCGCTCACTTCCATCGCTGTGGCTCTCAGCAGCAGTGATTTATTTATTTATGTATGTGGTTAAAAAGCCGGGGAAGAAAGGGGGCGCGAAGACAGGCAGGACCTGCTCACAAAGGACCGGCTCAGGTGTTGTGTACTTCTGTATTAACTGGAAAAGACAGACTCTGGAACTTTTACAGGGCGAGAAGAGGCCACCGGCTCGTGCTTTGTATGCTTTGCACTTGAAATCGTTACATTCAACTGAATATTTGGCTCATTCAGATCCGAAAAGTCTCCTAGCATCGTCGAATCCCCTCCTCCGCCCCTCGGTTCCAAAGGGAGGGAGGTGGTGGGGGGGGGAAGGTAGGAAAGTGTTCAGTAAATTGCACATCTTTTGAATCTTCCTAAAGCAGTGGTCACAAAGCTTAAAGGTGACACAACAGGGCTCACGTAAAACCAACACATATCCCCCCCCCCCCCCAGCCAACAATAAAATCATCCCCTTCAATTTGCCATGATCGTCGCGACCAGGAGCCAGGTGATTATCCTAATTAATGTCTATCTAATTAAATTACTGTCAGCAGTTAACCAATGGCAGGAGCCGTTTCATCGGCTGCACAAGCAGCAAGATCAAAAGTGAGCCTTTTCTGATTGCTGCATAGTGTCAATTGGCCAATCTCTTCTCCCAGAGAAAAAAAAAGTAAATCAAACCTTTGAGAAGCATTTGCTGGTTGAAGTGCTTTCTGTCTAGTGAGGGGGTCTGTGGATTTCTAGTTTATGATAAATAGGACTTTAAAAACCAAGGACGGGAGGGCGAGTGTTCAGGTTCTAGAGCTATGCAGCTGGAGCACTGCCTTTCTCCTTCTATCATGCTCTCCAAGAAATTTCTCAATGTGAGCAGCAGCTACCCACATTCAGGCGGAACCGAGCTTGTCTTGCACGATCATCCCATTATCTCGACCACTGACAACCTGGAGAGAAGTTCACCTTTGAAAAAAATTACCAGAGGGATGACGAATCAGTCAGATACAGACAATTTTCCTGACTCCAAGGACTCACCAGGGGACGTCCAGAGAAGTAAACTCTCTCCTGTCTTGGACGGGGTCTCTGAGCTTCGTCACAGTTTCGATGGCTCTGCAGCAGATCGCTACCTCCTATCTCAGTCCAGCCAGCCCCAGTCTGCGGCCACTGCTCCCAGTGCCATGTTCCCGTACCCCAGCCAGCACGGACCGGCGCACCCCGCCTTCTCCATCGGCAGCCCCAGCCGCTACATGGCCCACCACCCGGTCATCACCAACGGAGCCTACAACAGCCTTCTGTCCAACTCCTCACCGCAGGGCTACCCCGCGGCCGGCTACCCCTACCCACAGCAGTACGGCCACTCCTACCAAGGCGCCCCATTCTACCAGTTCTCCTCCACACAGCCTGGGCTAGTGCCGGGTAAAGCGCAGGTGTACCTGTGCAACAGGCCCCTTTGGCTGAAATTTCACCGGCACCAAACGGAGATGATCATCACCAAACAGGGAAGGTAATGCTACATTCTTGGCTGCCGCTGCCCCAGGCGCGGCCCGGGGGCGAGCTCTCCCGGGTTACGACCGCCGGGGCAGCGACAATTCGGGTTCGGGAGAGGAGTGGAAGGCGCTTAGGTGCGCCCAAGAGTTGGCTAGTTTTGGAAAAGGGGAAGTGGAAGGGATGATCACCTTGGGGATGGGGAGAATTCTCAATGTGACCAGGGGATCCCGCTCTAGAAAGGTGGTCGGAAAGCTCCGCCAGTGCCCCGAGGAAAGCGAGACTGGGCGCCCGAGCCAGCGACCCGGCACAGCTCGCGGTCGGGCGGTGGGAGGGACGCATCGCCGCACTGATGTACCGCCTGGTAGATGCGCGGTTCGCCAATCTCGCTCTCCACCTGGGCAGGGATACCTGCCGACCGCCCACTCCACCTCACCCACCTTACTTGCCTCTCCCCTCGACTTCGGCCGCACTTTTTTTCTCCCCCAGACCCCTTTTCTAACCCAGCAAACATTCGCTTATCTACATTGCGAGAACAAGTTTTGCTTTGCTATCTGGCGCCGCGCTTCTTGCGTTTAATCTTTAACATTTATATTTCTGTTCTCCTTGTTTTCCTTCTTCCTCCTCCCCTCCCCTCTTTAATTTAAATAGGCGCATGTTTCCTTTTTTAAGTTTTAACATTTCTGGTCTCGATCCCACGGCTCATTACAATATTTTTGTGGATGTGATTTTGGCGGATCCCAATCACTGGAGGTTTCAAGGAGGCAAATGGGTTCCTTGCGGCAAAGCGGACACCAATGTGCAAGGCAAGTCCTTCCAATTAACACGTTTTCCTGACACTTATTTAGGTGAGAATGATTAATTAAAGCCTTTGTGGACTGGCTAGAACGACTTTTAAAACGATCGGCCAGTGACTTCCAAAAGGAAACGAGGGAGAAAGGGAGACAGACTGAGCGGCGAGAAGGGGGAGGATTATGCAAAAGATTAATCATCCCCAGTTATTAGGAAGAAAGCGCAGCCTAAAAATGCCCCAGCTAATGGGCCTCACAGTGGAGTAAGGTGTGTGTGTGCGTGTGTGTACACGTGTGTGTGTGTTCTATGTGGTAAAGCAGTTGGGACTGGGCAGTGCTGGGGGCAGATGTAAACAACGTATTTCTTTCTCCAGGAAATCGAGTCTATATGCATCCGGATTCCCCCAACACGGGGGCTCACTGGATGCGCCAAGAAATTTCTTTTGGAAAATTAAAACTTACTAACAACAAAGGAGCTTCAAACAACAACGGGCAGGTCAGTGGCTCAAGCGCTCGCTAATTGTCTCTCACACACACACCCCATACCCGTCCCTCTCTAGCATCCAGTTACTTTATAAGGCAGCATGCGAAACTGGATACACTTTTCCTTGCTTAATTAAGGAGGTTTTTTTTTTCCTAAAAAATTATATTTCCACTCTCTAAAATAATGTTAAATCTATAAAGTTGTCTTCCCGCCCCTTGCCCCATTCTTGGGTTCTTGACCTTCCCATGTAAAATGCTTGATGGATTTCGAGAAAGAAACCCACAAGATCTGCAGGTTGTGAGAATCTTTGTTCCTCTTCGGAGGAGAAGGAAGGCCCGGGAGAATACCGGGTGTCGGGTTCTGTTCTCCTCGGGTGCTCGGCGGATTCTCGCTTTCCGAGGTGCGAGGGCCGGTCTGCTCCGGCCAGCCCAGCCCGGCGAGTCCCGCCACCAGTCAGGCGGGGCGGCGGGCTCAGAGCAGCCTCGCCCGGCGAGCCCAGCCAGCGCACACCGACCGCGTTAACCCGCCGCCCGGCGCTCCCCTTTCTCTCTGCGGGACAGATGGTGGTTTTGCAATCGCTGCACAAGTACCAGCCCCGCCTGCATGTGGTGGAAGTGAACGAAGACGGCACGGAAGACACCAGTCAGCCCGGACGTGTGCAGACGTTCACCTTCCCCGAGACTCAGTTCATCGCCGTCACCGCCTACCAGAACACCGATGTAAGGAAGCCGGAGGGCTGGGCGCGCGGCGGGCCTTGCCAGGCACCTCTCGGTAACCCTGGCAATCCCTGGCTCTGACACCAGCAGCACCAACAGCATACTGATTCTGCCACGGGTTTTAGGCACAGGACTAGAGGCCTGCTAGGCACCCTTCCTAAGCCGCGCGGGAAACGCTTCCCATTTGTCTCTGACGAGGATCACCTGAGACCCCTTTGAGGTGCCCAGGATTTCTAGGGCCTCTTCTTCTGTGAGTTTGAATTTGGCCCTCAAATTAGAACAGGTTAAAACCCACTTTTTTTTTTTTTGTCTAAGTTCTTCCCATTTTAAAACAAGGATATCCCCCCCCCTTTGCATTTTATTCTTGGAAAGCTTTGACGTTATTTAAAAAAAAAAAAAATCTTAGACTTGATGGCTGAAATGAACAAGTATCACCGTTTTGGGGGACCAAAAGAACATACACATTCATATATGTAAAAATACAATAAATCAGATTACTTGGCGCTATGGAATGAGTTTTGTAGCACTTAACCCTCTTCAGCATTTATAAGTTTACAAAAGCTGATTAAGCTGCTATTGATCTGACCAGCAGTGATGGCTTTTTTTTTTTTTTTTACTTAAATGAAAATATCAGACATAAAAAACATGATTTTATTGTAAATCAAATCTGATTTTAAGAGGCACCTTGTACGTTCTTCTTGTGAATCAAATGGGACCAACTTTTTAAAAATATGGTGAACATTTAAAATAGGCAACATTTGGTGATGAATTCAAGTTCCTCTTAAAATTTTTTTTGTCTGAACAAGTGCCTGTGTAACAAGCATTTTAAAAAATGTGCATATGAAGCAATTTAGAACACATAGGAGAGCTAACTGAAAGCAATCCTTTAGTTTTAGACATCATTAATTTGAACATGTCCCTCATCACTTTGTGACGTTTTCTCTTTTTCCTTTACATCCATTCTCTCCGTTTTTTCCAGTTAGGAAAACCTTGCTATTTAAAGAAATTGTAGGCTCTCAGCCCTTGTAAAAAGTAGCAGATGATATATTCTCAAACACTCCTCCTATATAGAAATGGGGGTCACATCATCTTTTTTTTTTTTTTTCCCTCTTTCCCAGATTACACAACTGAAAATAGATCACAACCCCTTTGCAAAAGGATTTCGGGATAATTATGACACGTAAGTAATTTTGCACCTTCCTTTTCAAATAGTTGTGGCTTAAGGTGGAAGGTGGATTGTTATGTACAAGGCTTTTGGAAACGAGAATGTGTGAAGACGGGTTGTGTCTTCGAGGTTTTCCCTTTCCTTGTTGCTGGCTCCCCTTCTCTCTGGTGACCTTCTGTCTTGGTACTTGTGTGGTTTTGGTCAAAGTTTCCTGCACCTATTTTTAGCTTTCCTATGAATTACAAAGTTGTTGCCTGGCTAGTTGGCTGGGGAAGCTGCCCTGGTTCCCCGGCGGGAGTTGTATGTAGCACTGCAGATGCTCCGCTCAGATTGTGTCTGAAACTGGCCCGATTCTGCCTGAAAGTGCATGTGGCTCTGGCAGTTGTTCCAGTTTCCTTGGCATATGTGACTTTTATTTACCCATTTCCAAGTTTTGTGTAATAGCGTTTCCTGTGCAAGTTTACTATGGACTGAATAAAAAATGTACACCCACCAAAGGCCATCTCATGAGCAGAACCGCTGCTACAGATTTCAGGCTTTAGGAAGGACTCAGGCGCTATTGCTGAATATTACTTATAAGCTTCAAAAGAAAAATATTTTCTCTTATGTTTGTATATAGGTGTGTTCTACTTACACATGTTGGTTCTCTTTCCTCCAAACTCCCTTGTCTATCTCCATTTGTTCTCTGTCAAAAGGCTGTTCTCTAGGGTCAACAGTAGGTGTAAGCCAAATGCTTTCTGGGCTTGTTCTAGCACTGTCACTCACTGCCTGAGTTCAGGTACTGTAATATAGCAAAAATCTAAATCTGAATTGGGGGGTTCCCCACTTTTTTCTAACCATAAAAGGAAAGGGTACATATAGCTTAATTTGACAGCTTGCATTGAGTGCCTCGGATAAAACTATAAAGGTGAGATTGTCTTTGACTAGGAATAGATTAAATGTGTGGAGAAATAGGGAAGTGGCTGCCTCTATTCCATCTATAGGCAGTTACCGAACTTCCCACCTGGTATTTTATAACAAACCCCCCCAAAAAGCATTGATATTACTGGCTTTAATAATTTTATGCATCCCTCAAAAGGAGTCCCGAGGAAGCAAGCCTCTCAATATGATTCCCCAGCACAAAAACTTGGCTAGTGTAGTCCTCACAATCTAAAAAGGTGGGCCCAGCACAGCGGAAAGTGTGTGGCCCAGGAGACCAGAGATGTTGGAGGGAAGTCCTGTAGATTTTGAGCTTTTAATTCTGTTGTGAACATCTGTTCTAAAGCATTTATTTTGCACAAATCAATTCAGTAATCCCAAGTGAGCTGGGATCTGGATGGGCATCTAAACTCTATCTTTTGCAGACTGCTTTTTTCTTTTAAAAATATTTTGGTGGTAAACAGAGAAGATATTTGCACCTGGCTAGTTATGTTCCCTTCCTGCCTCTCTCTTATTTGAAACTGGAATTAAATTTTAGGAGGGAAATTTTGTGCACCAAGTGAATGAACTGGAGCAGCTGCAGCAGTGTGACCTTCCACCCCTACCTGTCTCCTGTTGGGAAAGCCAGCTTAGAGACTTCTTCCCTTTGATTCTTAAATTACTAGGCATTTTTCATAAAAAGCTTCTTTACCTATACAAGCAAATTTCTTAGGTTTTTAGAGGATGGGAAAGAGTGGATTTATGACACTCTCCCTTTCTTTCATGTGAGTTGTTTTGGCATGGCTTAATTTTGGAGAAATAGGGAGAGGCATACGTGCTCAGGGGCATTAGGTGGCTCTTTTGCCACTCACCAGGGAATCTCCTCCCAAAAGGATAAAAGTCTGAGACTTTCTTTCCAAACAATCTGTTGATTGAAGATTAAAACACTCATGTGTGAGTTAAATAAAAAGGAAGATATATGTATGAGAAAACACTTCTGCCACACTTCACCCAATCCCTGGTTACCTTTCAATTCTAATAGGATTTTCTAGGCCCAAGGTCTAGAATCAATCTTTGCTTATTTTATCTAAGATAATCTCCAGCAACACAATCACTGTCGGTGACCTTGGGCAAGTTATTTCACTTCCCTGTGCTTCAGATTCCTCATCTGTAAAGTGGGCTAATAATGGTACTTAGCTAGAGGAATTGTTGTGAGGGTTAAATAAGTTAGTATATGTACAGTGCTAGACAACATTGCCTGACACATAGTCGCACTCTGTAAAAGGGTTAGTTATCATTAGTGGAGGATTGCTTGGGGGAGGTTGATAGCTCTAGTGTAAGAGTTTGTCTGAAAGTTTTTGCCAGTAACGGGTCAAAAGCTGGAGCTAGGGGTCAGAGTAAAGGACACCTTGTCTTTGTGAAATAATTTTCCTTGCGTGTGTTGATGATTACTTTGTTTCCTAGTAGTAATTCTTATCTGTATTGGTAAAGGTGGGGATCGACGGTGTGCACCAGGCAAAAAATAGACAATAAGTACCCTGTAGGTTGTCAAAAGCAACAATCCTTGGGTCTCGTAAGAATGATGATGGTCAGTCTTTGATGGGTCAAGAGTCAGAGCTGACTAGATGGCAGAGGGTAATGAGTTTACTAGGGTGCCTGTGCTCACACACACACAAATGCACAGTTATTTCCTATGAGTTTCTTAAACTATCTATTAAAAGAAGGGAAGAGAAATCTCCTGAACAATCAAATGGTAAAAGGAAGGGAATTTTTTTTAAAAAGGGCAGAGAAGAGGGTATCTTATTTAAAATTTCACTCAGAAACTTTCCCCACACAGGAACGGTCCAGTGGGCAGGAATGCCCTATTCCCAGGGTAAACCTGCTTTAGTATGTATACATATGCTTTAGTATGTATACATATGTTGAAAAAGTGGGACGAGAACCCCCTGCTGTGTTCCTGTCACCTGTGCGTTTGGTGGAGAGCAAGGGAAGAAGCAAGCCTTCCTCTTGACGCTCTGGATCTCGCTCTGGGTCCCGCACGTACACATTGGTCCTTTTATAACTCCACGATTTATCTAGGGGAGCATGCTGGTCTGTGACCCTTTCTGTGTCTCCATCTTGGACAGCAAGATACAGATAACGAGGGTGGAGGGAGGAGAAAAGTGGAGGTGGTCTTCCTTTCTGTCCCCCGAAGGGACCTCCGCGCCACCCCTCGGTTATTTCTCTCTCACCTCCCGCAGGATCTACACGGGCTGCGACATGGATCGCCTGACCCCCTCGCCCAACGACTCGCCACGTTCGCAGATCGTGCCCGGGGCCCGCTACGCCATGGCCGGATCTTTCCTGCAGGACCAGTTCGTGAGCAACTACGCCAAGGCCCGCTTCCACCCGGGTGCTGGAGCGGGCCCCGGGCCGGGCACAGATCGCAGCGTGCCACATACCAACGGGCTGCTGTCCCCGCAGCAAGCCGAAGACCCGGGCGCGCCGTCGCCGCAGCGCTGGTTTGTGACACCGGCCAACAACCGGCTGGACTTCGCCGCCTCGGCCTATGACACGGCCACGGACTTCGCAGGCAACGCGGCCACATTGCTCTCCTACGCGGCGGCGGGCGTCAAGGCGCTGCCACTGCAGGCGGCCGGCTGCACTGGCCGCCCGCTCGGCTACTACGCCGACCCGTCGGGCTGGGGCGCGCGCAGCCCCCCGCAGTACTGCGGCGCCAAGTCGGGCTCCGTGCTGCCCTGCTGGCCCAACAGCGCCGCGGCCGCCGCGCGCATGGCGGGTGCCAACCCCTACCTGGGCGAGGAGGCCGAGGGCCTGGCTGCCGAGCGCTCACCGCTTCCCCCCGGCGCCGCCGAGGATGCCAAGCCCAAGGACCTGTCCGATTCCAGCTGGATCGAGACACCCTCTTCCATCAAGTCCATCGACTCCAGCGATTCCGGGATTTACGAGCAGGCCAAGCGGAGGCGAATCTCGCCAGCGGACACGCCGGTGTCCGAGAGCTCGTCCCCCCTCAAGAGCGAGGTGCTGGCCCAGCGGGACTGCGAGAAGAACTGCGCCAAGGACCTAGGCGGCTACTACGGCTTCTACTCGCACAGCTAGGCCGCCCCTGCGCGCCCTGGCCCCGCGGCCCGCCGCGGCCCGGACCCCAGCCAGCCCCTCACAGCTCTTCCCCAACTCCTTCTCCCCAGACCCCGCCTCGCGCACCTCATTTTATTTGACCCTCGATTATCGTCTGCAGCGACGCAGGTCTCCGAATAAACGCAGTTAAAAGTGATTTTAACTTTTTTTTTTTTTTTGCGCAGCAGTGTCTGCAGTTAGCTCACCGACCTTCAACTTTGCTGTAAACCTTTTGGTTTTCCTACTTTCTCTCTTGTGAAGTTATCCTGCAAACAATCCTCCTCCCCCTTGTCTTCTTCTCACCTCCTCCTTCTCTTTCTTGTAATGAAACTCTTCATCTTTAGGAGACCTGGGCAGTCCTGTCAGGCAGCAGCGATTCCGACCTTCCAAGTCTCGGCCTCCCCATTAACCGGCCTCCCCATTAACCGTAGGATGTTGACTCTAGAACCTGGACCCACCCAGTGCGTCCTTCTTTATCCCCGAGTGGATGGATGGATGGATGGATGGATGGATGGATGGATGGATGGATGGACGGACGGACGGACGGACGGACGGACGGACGGACGGACAAACGGACGGACGGACGGACGAACGGACGGACGGACGGATGGATGGATGGATGGATGGATGGATGGATGGTAGGGATGTTAATACTTTTAGTGGAACAAAGCCTGTGAAATGATTGTAAATAGTGTTAATTTATTGTAACGAATGGCTAGTTTTTATTCTCATCGTCGAGGCACAAAACCAGTTCATGCTTAACTTCTTCCGCTCTTTCCTTCTCTTTAACTTTTTTTTTTCTTTGCGAGATAACAGTATTTTAAGAGGCTCTGGGAACTTGAAATACTCATAGATAGTAATGGGTTTCTCACTTCTCCTAAATCCGTTGCATGAAATAATTACTTTGTGCCCTATGTTCACAAAATAGGTAAGGAGAATCCACCCAAACACCTGTAAAGGATAGGTGTCTGTTCATAGGTGAGTCGATGAAGTGGCATGATGCCTGCAGAGCTAAGTCAACTGGAGTTGTATTCCCCCCCTCATTCCTTTTAAATAGAATAGTTCGACATCAGCAATATTATTTTGCCTTATTTGTTTTTCCCCAAAGTGCCAAATCCATTACTGGTCTGTGCAGGTGCCAAATATGCTGACAAACTGTTTCTGAATATCTTTTCAGCCCCCCTCCACCTTTATATGCTGTAAATCTTTGTAATGAGTACTCTACTAATGATATAGATAACTGAATTGTTGGTAACTATAGCGTAGTCTAGTGAAGATGAATTGTGTGAGTTGTATATTTTACTGCATTTTAGTTTTGAAAATGATTTCCCCTCCCCACCTAGAAACAGCTGAAGTCTGACTTCCTTGGGAAAACACTAGCATTAAAACGGATTCCCCTCCCCCCAAACCTTGTTATATTTGATAAGGAGCATTCATCCCCCTGGAAATAGATTAGTAAAATTTCTAATGTTGTGCAGCAAACTTATACTTTTTTTTGTATTTTAAAAATTAATATGAAATATGCATCATACACAATATTCAACCTAGATTCCAGTCCAGGGGGGGGGGGATTTTTTCCTAATAGGAGTTCAGGGTCTAAACGTGTGTATATTTTGGCTCTTCTGTAAATCTAATGTTGTGATTTTTATATTTGTTTCGTTTTGTCTGTGAAATGAATAATTTATACAAGTACACACTCCATTGAGAAACGTTTTGTTTTTTGCTCGTTTGTATCGTCTGTGTATAACAAGTAAAATAAATCTGGTAAAACGCTAACTATGGTGTTTGAAAGCAGTTTACAGTTTGGAAATAATTTAATTACTTTAAGAGGTTACTTTTAAGGGTTAAGGAAGAATAGCATGTCCCACTCAGATATGGGACGGTTCTGTTTCATGGGAACCACCTCCCATTTTTTTCCCCTTAAATTTGTTTTGTAACATTACCATTAACTACTTTTTCTCAGTCTACAATCACTTAGTTCCATATGTGTCAAGTTTCACTTTACTGCGCTCATCCCCCGCCCCCCCCCCCAGGAAAATGTATGCACTCTCCTCTTCATACCTGATTCTCTCTGAAGCTGGAAAAATGAGAGCAAGAAACGGAGGGTCTTTAAATGAGGAGTTTAGAATTTCTTTAAATTTTACAAAGCAAAGTGAGAGGCTTTGGGCCAGAGTAGGGAGTAATTTAAATGCATGTTAAAATAGGCTGGTGACCACAGCGTTAGGCAGTTTCGAAAATTCCGGCCTTTAATAGGAGGCCTTGAAAGTGAGTGGCAATTTGTAAGCGCAAAGGCAGAACGGCCTACATTTCTTGAGTGGCTGATTTCGGGGGATTGGGCAGGGAAAGGGTGGTGATGGAGCCATAGAACAAACTCGTGATAGGTCCGTTTTTAACCACTGAAGCTTAAAACTTGCATTGGGAGGTATCTGTGGGCATAGCTCCATCCCTTCTCCAGTGGAATCCCTGTGTCAGACCTGCCCAGGCAAGATTCCTATCCCTTAGAACAAATGCAGATATTCCAGCTTCGGTCGCTGGTACTAGTCAGGAAGTCCGCAAAGCTCTGCATTTACCACACAGAGAAGAGATTTTTCCACTTTTGTCTCCAAAGTGAGATAGCAGGAAGGAGGTGGAAAATGGGTCAGTATTCTTGCTTAGTCTGGGCCAGCCTCGGGTTACAAGACTAAACTTACCACCACCTAGAGATTGTCCTGTGTCCCCTTTGCAGTTTGGTAGATGTAAAAGGGCTTCAAGTTCCAATTAGGAGGAATATTAGAGGGAGGAAAAACTGGCTTGCCTTTCTCGGACAATTCTACCACTAGACGGCGTTCCGTGGAGTTTTGCCTGCCACATAGAAAAGCGATGACTGATTTTCCTTTGTTTTTCTTTCTCCCTTCCTGCACCTAAGAACTAAACAAGAGGATGAAAAGTACAAAAACATGGTGCATGTGTAGCAAGTGAAGTCGAGCAGAGAATTTATGTAATCACCCACCGGTTCTGCGTTCCCTACAATCCCATCACCTAGTCCCGCCGAGGAGGAGGCGCACATGTAGTTGGGAGGGCGCAGGGGCACGCCTGCTCCAGGGCGTTAGGGCACTAGGTGCTGGAGGGCGCAGGTCCTTAGGGCCTAGGGGAGGGCCCTGGGCCGTGGAGGCTCCAGGGCGCCGGGGCCGAGGGGGCCGCGCCTCGTTCTCTCCGACCTGAGGCCTGGCAGCGGGGGCGCGCGTTGCTTGGCCGGGCCCAGCCTGCAGCCCTCCGCGCAGAGCCACCGTGAATAAAACAGTGTCACCGAAGTAACCGAAGCTCTTAGAAGCCGTGGATAGATTTCACAGGAACGCAGTGCCTTGTACTGAAAGACGCGCTTTAGCTCATATTAGGAAGTACTTAAAAAATTTGGGGAGGTCGTTTCCCTTGCAGCTCTACTACCATCTGCTGTGTGGACTGAGTCAGCATGAGGTAAATTTGCAGCTACACGCTCTTCTCGGAGGCAGTGTGCTTTGCTGTCCCTTTAAAGCATGATCATTTCTCCTCGCTTCCAAGAAGTCTTGGGCATCTAGTGAATTGATGCTGTTAATGTGTCTCAGAAGCTGCTGCTGCTCAAAGGAGCTCAGAGTTTGGATTTGAGAGGGCCTGTGGGAATCAAAGTTCGTGCCCCCGGTTAGAATTCGAATTGCGTTTTATCTCCTTGAGGATGCGTGAGGGTACGGGCCGGGCTAAAGACAGAGAGGGATGGCGAATCCTCGCCGTAAACTGTAAATTTCGTCAAATAATTTTCAACAATGTATTTTCAAAAAGGCAGAAAGGAAGGAAGGGGAAAAAAAAAAGGCGAGCGTGCGGCTAGCCATCAATTTTTGCTTGTGCCTTTCCGCCACTCGTAATCCGCGCCATTTTAACTCATTTTGAACCACCCGCTCGGGCCTGAGAGTGGCAGCCGGCGGGCGACACTCCGGCTGGGAGACGCTGCGCCCTCGGTTCTTAACCCACGAATAGATCGCCGTCCGTCGGTGCAGACAGGAGGGGGAACAGAGTGCGCTGCGATCCGGGGCTGCAGCGGGGGAGGCGGGTTCGTCAGCCCCGGCAAGCGAGGCCGCAGCTTGGCTGGGACCGAGCTAAGGGTAAGGCCTGGCGCCGCCCGCGCAGCGACCGAGCCCCGCGTACCCAGAAGCTCGGCCGGGAGCTAAGGGCGTTGCGGAGGCCTGGTCCCCGCCACTGAGCCTGGGCTCAGGCTCTCTTGCTTCGTCGTCGGGTGGGCGGCGGCGTCGTCCTGGCTGTCCTGGCCGCAGGTGCAGGCCGGCCTCCAGGTCGGTGTCCAGATCCGGAGTCTAGGCGCGAGTCCAGACTGGAGTCCAGACCAGGAGTCCAAGCCGTTCTCCAAGCCCCAGAGCCTGATGAAGAGCGGCCCGCAGCCTTTACCCAGGCATGAGGGCGCGGCCTCAATGCACGCAGAGCCAGGCCCAGCAATCGGCTAGGGCTCCGGAAGACTAGCAGAAACTTAGCATGTTTGTTTGAAGAATTAGGTGTTTCTGTCTCTTTAAACCTATTGCCGTTGAACTGACTCACAGCGACCCTATAGGACGGAAGGGAACTGCCCTGTAGCGTTTCCAAGGAGTGGCTGGTGGATTCGAACTCCCAACCTTTTGGTTAGTAGCTGAGCTCTTAACCACTGCGCCACCAGGGCTCCTGCCGTGTCTTTAGGACCCACTTAAATCACCGGAACATTTTCATTTTAAGGTCTATAGAGAACTTTTTGAATTCCAATAGCTCCTGCATTTATATTAAAAAAATTCTCATTGCTAAAATTCTTTGTGGCCCACCCTTTTTTGTGATGTTAAGTATTGATCTTTTTAGCACTGAAACTTTAAAGGATGTTCTACTTTCTGTTAAGTGTGCAGGCTAGGAACAAAAGCCTTTGTTAAACAGAGGTCATTTATATTCTGGAGAATTTAAAAGGCAGTGTAATGATACTTGGGCAACACGTTTGTGTTCATGTGCGATTTTATAAAATGTTCAACCTGTCCTCGGGCACAGCGCCTTTTTTGTGGGTATGTGAACTGTTTTATCGTGGAAGCATTTTAGCCATGGGGATAGGAAATAAAAAAACAAACAAGTAAAACCCTTTATTCTGTGTGAAAACAACCAATCTAGACTCCCCCCAAAGAAACAGCAGCAATTATTATTATTGTTAGACAAATCTAGTTATGAATAAGTTAGCAACTTAAAGTCCAGTCGGTGATAAGCATTCAATTTAAAAAATATTTTATTTACTCTGGTAGGTTGGCACTTACTTGGCTAATTGAAAGACTAATGTTTTAGCCTAATATCAGTAAATCAGTTTTAAAAAGTAGTTGAAACTTTTTAAGCAAGTTGAATTTTTGTGATTATTGAAGTTGCAATCCGAGTGCAAGATCCACTTTTGGACAATCAGATTTCCTTTTGCCAGAACAACAAAATGAGCCAGGGAAGACAGAGATAAGCTAGGCAAGATTTTAGGTATTGTGTTAAACTTGGTTTAATTCAGTTGCTTTGGGATTTGCGTGTCTTTCCGGGTCCCATCTTGAGCTTGTATGTTAGGCTACAACACATTAAAAAATATATTCACTTGAAAGAAAACCCCACAGCTTTCACAATAAAGTAAACTTGATGCTGTACAAGTCACTGGTCTCATCTGAGCAGATTATTTCTGCCTTGCATGTATTTTACACCCACAGTATGGTTTGCAGCGGTGTTCAAGGCATGGCGTGAAAAATTTGATTTGAATAGTTCCATTAAAGCAATGAAAAAAAAAAAACAAAACCATGGCTTAATAGTCCTTCTACTGATAGCTCCCTCTCTTACTATGCTAACTCTGAAATAAATATGTAATCTATTATTAGGAACATGGCATTTAGAAGACCCTTGCTGGTTATATTTAATTTAATAAACATACTAACTGTGACATTATTAACGCAATGAAGTTCGTACCACAAGTTGATTCTTTCAGGTTGTTTGACCTATTACTTATCACTAGATTCTTTGTAAACATATCCTGCAATTTATAACTTGTATTTTATATAAAAATTATTTCCGGTTTCAGTTCTTTAAAACTGGTATCTACATGACCAAAACCAAAAACCCACTGCTGTTGACAGAGTAGGGCAGAGCAGAACTGCCCCATAGGGTTTCCAAAGCTGTAAATCTTTATGAAAGCAGATCGCCGCATCTTTCTCCCGTGATCTGCGTGATAGGGCACTCATTTTATATACAGGGTATTTATAGTTGGGTACTGTGACACACTTTTCATGAGGATGAAGAAGGTGGTTGGGAGGGGAGACCATCTTTAGGGACTAGGCCTCTGGTTGTTTTAGCTGATACAGTTATTTCATTCCAACACTAATAAGAAAAAAAAAAAGGATTTGTATGACTTACGTGAAGTTCCGGGTTAAGGATTGGCCCTATATTTTGTGGTTATAGTAAGTTTTAGGAAGTGGAAAATAAATTGAACTTCCTGGTTGAAAAATAGAAATCTTGCTTATATTAGGTTTAGTGTTTATATTGTGCTTACTTAGGTTTAGGTTTAGTACCTCTCTTCCTGTTAGCAGAAAGGGTACTGTATGGGAAAAAGCTTTTTTATTACAATCTTATCATTTCAAGTGCCTAAAAAAAGAAAAAAAAAAAAATCAAGAATGTTGTTCTCAAGCCACAGGATCTTCCTAGCTCGCATTTCAACTTTCAAGATGTATTTGTGATTTATTTTGTCATTATCTTAGTATGAAAGGGAAGGCATTTTTCAATCTTAGGAAAATTCAGAAGCAATTTTTTAGTTTTCAGTTAATTCAGTTTCATCTTAAAAGTTCAAATTTAGCAAAGCACATGTTCCCTTGTTCATGCCAAGTGTGATAAAAACTAGTCGAAAAATAAAACCATTGCAAACAAGTAGAGCATTGCACACTATACAGGCCACATCATTTCTAGGTCTGATGTCAGTGTCTATTGGGCTACCATTTGTGGGCACGTGTAGAGCTCTCCTTGAAAGCTGATTGAAGGTACTACTGTTTCAGATATATATGTGAACTGTATGTGTGTTTTACATATCCTCTTTGTAATAGTGTTATGCACACCCATGAACACTCAAACATTTGCCATCTTCATCAACAAAAGGTTATTCTTTTTAGAGCTCTAGGATTTGTTTTTCTCCATATGCATTAGGGGATTATATTTTCTTTGTATTTAAAATATGAATTATACAAAACCACCTCATTTTCTGTATAAGGTAGTTAAATTATAGGCTACTTTGTGGAATTATAGCTTTCTTAATTAGTGTAATCTTTCATTTACAATATTTGAATTAAGCTACACAAATATATATATGAAGTTTAATATTCTTAAACTTCAATGAATAAAATAAACGTGTGTGTTACATACATTTCTGTTTAGGCCATCTGCAGTCAGCACTGACATGAGAACTTTTCAGTTATCATATAGGTTTCTATTATACTGAATCACTTGCTCAATTGGGAATTTACTGAAGGCAAAGCAGTATTTCTAATTAAAAATGCTTCAGAGGTGGCTAATACTTTTATGATCTGGCATATTTTTGAATGAAAAATTTATAATTTTGGTAAATTTTACCAAATAATAGCAATGTTTACTACTCAGCACCTTCCTTTGAGAAAATAGAAGCTATAATGAGGACAGATTCTTTCACAGGTTACTTACTATTGAATGTTATATGTTTTGTTCAAATAAACTCTTTTTTTCTACCTCTGTTTTCATTTGCTATTTTTAAAAAAACACTTTGTTCTTAATAATTCTTAGAGTGCACTCACCTTTGGAATTGACTTCCTTAATTTTTGCTCACATTCTGCCTTGTTCCTGTGGAAAAAGTCAAACATACTGACTTCCTTCTCAAAAATTTGTTCTTTCCTCCTCCAACTCTGCTGTCTCTCTTGACACTCATTTTTGCCCTTGTTGACTCTCTTGGCAACAACTTCTTTTTAAGCTACTTTTTTTTTTCTCATGGTACCACCCTGAATCTGAATCTTTATAAAACTATGGCTGATTCATCAGTTTATTTCAGGTCAGACATTTTATGCTTTCTTTAAAAGCAATCATAAAATTTTCAGGACAAACATTAGATATAATGTGTCTTTATTTTTTTATTATTATTTGGCCCCTCCTACCTTTTTTTTAAACTTTGTGCTTTTTCACTGTATACCTCTATAATCACTTCATCCCTCAATATTTGCTTTATTTTATTATCTTCTTTTCGTATTTGTGGAAGGACAACTTAATATTTTTATCTCTTATGGTATTCTGTTTTTTTTTTTTTTTTTACACATGACGTCCTTAACTATGTGAGGCACTTCATTTATGCCTGCTGTCCTTTGTATTTAGGACCCATCTTTCAATGCTTTCTTTGATCCTTTTCAATTCAGCTTCCCCATTTGCATGGACATTAAAATCTTTCCTACTAAGTTCACCAGTGTACTCTTGATCAAATAGAATGGCCTTATTACAAACTAATCTTTATTCTCTTAGCTATTTTAAATCATAATTAGCCTGTTGCGTGATTCAGAGTCACAAAATCTTCAACTCCTTCCCCTTCCTTCTTCCAGCTTTGCTTTCATGGGTCACTCCACTTGCTTGCTTATTTATTTTCACAGCTTATACATTTCTGTAGGTTTGCTTTTCATAGGATGTCCTCATATATACTGCTCCTAAGAAAACTTGCTAGGCCTGTGATATGGAAGAGCGGGGTGAGAGAAAAAAGATCTGGTACTACTTTTCTTAATAAATAACTTGACCCATTCCCTAATAGCCTTTACTTTTCTGTTTCTTACAGCCTTATACATTTAGATTGACATTCTGGATTCTTCTATCTATCCTTCCTTACACTGCCTGATGCCAACTCATGTTCTCCCTACCGTTAACTGAAGTTTAACAGGAAGAAAATTTAAATGAATTATTAGAAATTAAAATTTTCCTGGTCACATGGGATTGCCAAGAGTTGGAACTGACTACATGGCAACTAACAACAGCAACAATATCAGCGTTAATTAAAATCCTTAGGGAGAGTGCTATGGAATTACACACACCAACACCATTAAAAAGCAAAGGTTTTTTATGGCTATAAAATTGTGTGTACCATAGCTATAGGGTCGCTATGAGTCAGAATTGTCTTGATGGCAACACGTTTGTATCTCATTGCCACCACTCATCTGTCAGCTTGTCGTATCGTAGTGGCTTGCCTGTTGTTTTGATGCTGTAAGCTATGCCAACAGTATTTCAGATATCAGGAGGGTCACCCATGGTGGGCAGGCTACAGCAGAGGTTCAAGACTAAGCCAGACTGGGAACAACGACCTGGCCATCTACTTCTAAAAAAACTGACCAGTGAAAATGTTATGAATAGCAGGGAAACATTGCCTGATAGAGTGCTGGAAGCTGAGCCCCTCAGGTTTGAATGCATTCAAAATATGACTGCAGAAGAGATGCCTCTTCAAAGTAGAGTCAACCTTAATGAGGTGGATGGGATAAAACTTTCGAGACCTTCGTTGGCTGATATGGCATGACTCAAAATGAGAAGCAGCAGCTGCAAACATCCATTAATTGGAATATGGAATGTATGTAGTATGAATTCAGGAAAATTGGAAGTTGTCAAAGATAAATAGAATGCTTGAAGATAGCTATCCTATGGATTAGTGAGCTGAAGTGGACTGATATTGGCTATCACAGGGTCTACTATGCCGAGAATGACAAATTGAAGAGGAGCAGCATTGCCTTGTCAAAAAGAACATTTCAAGATCTATCCTGAGATACAACTCTGTGATATAGGATAATATCCATATACCTACAAGAAAGACCAGTTAAAATGACTATTATGCAAATTTATGCACCAACCACTAATGCCAAAGATGAAGAAATGGAAGATTTTTACCAGCTTCTGCAGTCTGAAATTGATCAAACATGCAATCAAGATGCATTGATAAGTACTGGTGATTGGAATGCGAAAGTTGGAAACAAAAAAGAAGGATCAGTAGTTGGATCTAGGCCTTGGTGCTAGAAAGGATGCTGGAGATCACATAATAGAATTTTGGAAGACCAATGACCTACTCATTAAAATTACCTTTTTTCAACAACATAAGCAGCGACTGTACACATGGACCTCACCAGATGGAATGCAGATCGACTACATCTGTGGAAAGAGATGATGACAAAGCTGAATATCATCAGTCAGAACAAGGCCAGGGGCCAACTGTGGAACAGACCATCAATTGCTCATATGCAAGTTAAAGCTGTAGCTAAAGAAAGTTAAAACAAGTCCATGAAAGTCAAAGTATGACCTTGAGTATATTGCACTTGAATTTAGAGAGCATCTTAAGAATAGATTTGATGCATTGAACACCAACGACCAAAGACCAGACAAGTTGTGTAATGACATCATACATGAAGGAAGCAAAAAGTCTTTAAAAAGACAGGAATGAAAGAAAAGACCAAAATAGATGTCAGAAAGACTCTGAAACTTGCTTTTGAACATAGAGCAGCTACAGCAAATGGAAGAAATGATGAAGTAAAAGAGTTGAACAGAAGATTTGAAAGGGTGGCTCAAGAAGACAAAGTAAAATAATGAAATAGGCAAAGACCTGGAGTTAGAAAACCAAAGGGAAGAACACGCTCGGCATTTCTCAAGTGAAAGAACTGAAGAAAAAGTTAAAGCCTCAAGTTGCAATAATGAAGAATTCTATGGGCAAAATATTGGATGATGCAGGAAACATCAAAAGAAGATGGGAGGAATACACAGAGTCACTATACCAAAAAGAATTGTTGACGTTCAGCCAGTTCAGGATGTAGCATATGATCAAGAGCCGATGGTATTGAAGGAAGAAGTCCAAGCTCCACTGAAGGCATTGGTGAAAAACAAGGTTCCAAGAATTGGCAGAATACCAATCGAGATGTTTCAACAAATGGAAGACAGCTACCTGTCAGCCAACTGGAAGAGATCCATATTTGTGCCCATTCCGAAGAAAGGTGATCTAACAACACAGAAATTATTGAACAATATCATTAATATTACACACAAGTAAAATTTTGCTGAAGATAATTTAAAAAAAAATGGTTGCAGCACTACATTGACAGGGAACTAGCAGAAATGCAAGCCAGCTTCAGAAGAGTAAGTGGAACGAGAGATATCATTGCTGTTGTCAGATGGATCTCGGCTGAATGGAGAGAATACCAGAAAGATGTTTACATGTGTTTTATTGACTATGCAAAGGTATCTGACTGTGTGGATCATAAGAAATTATGGATAACATTGTAAAGAATGGGAATTCTAGAGCATTTAATTGTGCTTATGCAGAACCTGTACATAGACCAAAACCAAAAAACAACAAAAAAACAAACTCATTGCCATTGAGTCAATTCTGACTCAGCAACCCTAGGACAGAGCAGAACTACCCCATAGGATTTCCAAGGAGCAGCTGGTAGATTCAAACTGCCCACCTTTGGAATAGCGGCTGAACGGTTAACTACTCTGCCACCAGGGCTCCGTACACAGACCAAGAGGCAGTAATTTGAACAGAATAAGGCGATACTGCATGGTTTAAAATCAGGAAGGGTGTGCATCCGGGTTGAATCCTTTCACCATACTTATTCAGTCTGTATGCTGAGCAAATGATGCAAGAAACTGGACTACATGAAGAACACGGCATCAGAATTGGAGGAAGACTCATTAACAACCTTTGATATGCAGATGACACAACCTTGCTTGCTGAAAGCAAAGAGGACTTGAAACACTGATGAAGATCAAAGACTACAGCCTGCAATATGGATTACACTTCAACGTAAAGAAAACAAAAATCGTCACAACTGGCCAATAAGCAACATCATGATAAACAGAGAAAATATTGAAGTTGTCAAAGATTTCATTTTACTTGGATTCATGACCAATGCCTATGGAAGTAGCAGTCAAGAAATCAAAAGACGCATTGCCTTGGGCAAATATGCTGCAAAAGACCTTTTGAAAGTGTTGGAAAAAAAGATGTCAGTTTGAGGACTAAGGTGAGCCTGACTCAAGCCATGATATTTTCAGTCACCTCACATGCATGCAAAAGCTGGACAATAGATGAGGAAGACCGAAGAAGAATTGATACCTTTGAATTATGGTGTTGGTGAAGAATATTGAATATACTGTGGACTGTCAGAAGGACGACAAATCTGTCTTGGAAGTAGTGCAGCCAGAATGGCCTTTAGAAGTGAGGATGGCGAGACTTCATCTCACATATTTTGGACATGTTATCAGGAAGGACCAGTCCCTGGAAAAGGACATCATGCTCAGTAAGTGGAGGGTCAGCAAAAAAGAGGTAGACCCTCAACCAGGTGAATTGACACAGTGGCTGCAACAATGGGCTCAAACATAGCAATGATTGTGAGCATGGTGCAGGACTGGGCATTGTTTCTTTCTGTTGTCCCTAGAATTGCTATGAGTTGGAACCCTGCAAACCTAAGAGATTCATGTCTTGCAGATCACGAGAACAACTTCTACTTGCATCACCACTTATTTAGAAAACTCTTTGCTCTTGGTTTTAAACTGAAAGCTACCCAGCATTTTAGTTTTATTTTCAATTCTTTTTGTTCTACAGTCATCTTTCAAATATATGTGTGTTTGTGAGTTTTTTTTTTTTTTTATGTGTCTGTGTGTGTAAAACAGCATGATGAATTTGGAAAACAAGAAACTAAAATCAAGAAAAGAAAGTGGGGAATTTTTGGCACTCCCCGCATTGTGCTACCTTAGGTACTATCATGACTGGGACCTTTGAGAACCTCCTATTGGGCCTGAAGAATACTCTTTTACCAGTTTCTTATCTATGAAAATAATTCTCTCCTTCCTAGTAGTAAGATCAAAAGCCTTTAAACTTATTATTACTTAACTTGCACTCAGTATAATTTCCATTTGAGTAAGAAGTTGGTGAAAATGCTACCATATCAAAGAAATGTTTCTATAATATTACTGAGACAAAACCCGTTGCCATCGAGTTGATTCTGACTCATAGCAACCCTATAGGGCAGAGCAGAACTGCCCCATAGGGTTTCCAAGGAGTGGCTGGTGGATTCAAATTGCTGACCCTTTGGTTAGTAGCCATAGCTCTTAACCACTGCGCCAACAGGGCTCGGATATGGAAGATACCTGCATTAAATTTGTTTTGAAAATATAGGTCTCACTAGAGGAATCCCAGCGGTCATGGTCCCCAAACCTTCTGTTGGCCCAGGACAGGAACCATTCCCAAAGATAACTCATCAGACATGGAAGGGACTGGACAGTGGGTAGGCGAGAGATGCTGATGAAGAGTGAGCTATTTGTATCAGGTGGACACTTGAGACTGTGTTGGCATCTCCTGTCTGGAGAGGGGATGGGACAGTAGAGAGGGTTGGAAGCTGGCAAAATTGTTACGAAATGAGAGACTGGAAGGGCTGACTCATTAGGGGGAGAGAAAGTGGGAGTATGGAGTAAGGTGTATATAAACTTATATGTGACAGACTGACTTGATTTGTAAACGTTCACTTGAAGCTCAATAAAAATTAAAAAAAAATACATAGGTCTCAAAGACACCTGCTGTTATAGTAGAAAATATGGTGGACACAAATAAGATACAATATTTCTCTGATTTTCATTATCATTATTTGTAAAATGAAATTATAATTAAATCGTTCAAATACCTTCCAGCTCCAAAGAACTGTGCTTTATATGGGCTTCTGACTTCCTTTTTAGTTTGAATTAAAATGTTCTGACCTGGGGCAGAACTACTTGTAGAGTAGTGGCTTTCTCATTTTTAAACCCGGAACTCAGTAGTGCACACACACATACAAATAAAAGTTTCACAAAATAATATTTAACTACCATATCCTATAGTGGAAGCCCTGGTGGCGTAGTGGTTAAGTGCTACGGCTGTTAACAGCTATGGCTGTTAACTCCCGAATTCGAATTCGGGAGTTTGAATTCACCAGGTGCGCCTTGGAAACCCTATGGGGTGGTTCTACTCTGTCCTATAGGGTCACTATGAGTTGGAATCAACTCGATGGCAAAGGTTTTGTTTTGTTTTTTTGGTATATTCTATAGTAGTAGTAGTAGTTAGTTGTCATTGAGTTGGCTCTGACTCATGGCGACCCAATCTACAACAGAAGAAAACACTGCCTGGTCCTGTGCCATCTTTGTTGGTATGGGCATGCCCATTGTTGTGGCCACTGTGTATTTGAGTGCCTTCCAGCCTAGAGGGCTCATCTTTTAGCACTATATCTGATAATATTCTATTGTGATCCATAGGGTTTTTTATTGGCTAATTTATATAAATAGATGACCAGGCCTTTCTTCCTAGCCTGTCTTAGTCTAGAAGCTCTGCTGAAACCTGTCCACTGTGTGCGATCCTTCTGATATTTGTAATACTGGTTGTATAACTTCCAGAATCATAGCAACACGCTAGCCATCATAGCATGACAAACAGATGGATGGTGGACGTTGTTCTATACTAGTATGCTTTTATGTTCAATTTTATTGAAAAGAAAATTCTGATTATGACCCAGTAAATTTATTTTATGATTCTCTAATGGACAATGACTCAAAATTTGAAAAACATTTTCATAGAGGTAGTTATCTTGACTATCATGGAAAGTCCTTAGTTTCCTCCTACATCTATGCTTTAGTATTTTTTTTTCTAGAGTGGTAGAACATACATATTAACAAAAGAAAGGGAATTGCTTCTTTAAAAATCATCCTGAGTTTATGGCATAAAGGTCATTTGGGTGTGAAAATTGAGAGACTATTTTTTACAGTATTCTTTCCATTATGACCTGCAATTAAAAAAAAAAAATCCTTAAGGTACCTTTCTTTAAAGTGGATATATGTGTGCGTGTATGTGTATATATATATATAACTTTGTAGGCTTTTGATCTCTCTGATGTACGGACACATACTTACTTCAATCATATTGATTTATTGAAAATCAAGGGCATTCTAGCCTTGGGGATAAGCAGGTTCGTTCTTGCTGGTGTGGCTCTTTGCATGAACTGCTTCCCTCCCTTTCTTGACACTAAGGCACAGCTGGATGGGGAGAAGAGAATAACAGCAATGTCTTCATATTTTCTAGGTCAGTGACTTCACATTAGAATCACCAGGGGAGCTTTTAAAAATTCTTATGTTTGGATTTGCACCCCATACCAATTAAATCAGAATGTCTGACGGTTAGACCAGGCCTCAGTACTTTTTAGAAATTCCCAGGCTATTCTAATATGCACAAAGTCTGGAACCACTCCTCTAGGTTTTTTGTTTGTTTAAATTTTTTATAATGAAAGTAAAGGTAGATTTTTTTTTTGTTTTTGATTTTAGCAGGTGTTAAACATGGTGGCAAGCTGAACCTGTCCATTATAATTTCATGTCTAGGGACTCTGGTAATAACAACTTTCTTAAAAATAAAAACAAGTACATAGATTTTAAAAATAGCCATTTTCATATAACTTTCTATTTTTTTTTTTTTAAACATTGTGGCAGCATGGTCCCATTTTAGAACAGGAAGTCTATCCCCTTGACTATACAAGGAGAGCATCCTGAAGAACATTGCCTTCTCACTTTCTGTATATTAGAAGCATTTGTGCTCCTCCTCCAGCTCATCATGATTAAACGTGATGATTAGTGCTGTCTTTGGAAATTACACAGTCATCCATAAGGTAGCCTTTATCTGGATAGTCTGGAATTGGAAGGTTGTCTGGAAGTATGCATGTTTGACATCTGATGTCATTCTCAAAAGAATAAATGCGAGACTATTCAGAATAGTCCTAATCCGTGGAACAAATAACAGAGTTCTAAAGGTGGGAAGTGAGTATAGCAATGCCAGTGGTATACCTATTTCAATTCGGTTATAGAGGGATTACCTTTAAATACGTGAGATGGAAAATTTTCTTTCCCTCAATATAGGCCAGTTACAAGCAGCTTACTTACTCAGATAGCTTCATAGTCCATGGCAACCTCCCAAGTCATTCATTTTTAAGTGGTTGCATCCATTTGAGTCATAATGTGAACATCACCCAGCAAACTGAGTCATTAATTTACATACTTGAAAAGTTGTATTTAGTATATTGCAAATGAAATGTCATAGGAAATTTGCGTTTTTATTTCATTCAAATTAAAAATCCACTGAAGTGTGAAGGATTATTACTTGCTACTACTATTCCTAGGAATAATAAGGAAATTATTATTAATTGATCTTTATGTCTTACATTATAATTATATGTTGAAACATTTTAATCATAACTGTAGGGTAGGATGAAATGCATATCTGCTTATTTGCCAAGAAGTACGATTTAGAATATGAAAATTGACCAGCATCCTCAAAATGATGTAAAAGTTTAAAGGAAAAAGTTTGGTTAAATATGTTTTGGGATTTGCTAAACTTAAAATATTTGAAAAGTCAGAGTTTTTGTTACATACAAACAATTCAGTTTGACCTTTAGAAATCTGCAGGTTCAGAGATTTAAAAATAAAAGAACGAATAAGAAGAAAAGTTAAAGTTATTGATTCTGCTTGTTCCTTACACTCCCTACCACCACCTCTCCAAATGCAGTGTTTCATCTGTGCTGGAATTAAGTATTTATTAATGTTCAAGAAACTAGGCAGTCATATGACCATGGCTTATTTTAGCTCACTCCTAAATTTAGAAGTGTTCCCAGATTGAAAAATGGTAAAGGGAATAGAGAACAAATGCACAGTTTTTAGTTTAATTGTTTTAGATTTTATATATTTTTTGATACTAGATTTCATTTTCCTAATCATACTATATCAAACCTTTTAAGAGGGTAAAGTAAGATTGTGTTAGAATTTTTTTGAGATTCCTAAGTTTTATTAGTATAAATTATACTAATTTTGTTTGTCAGTTAACATACTTTCTAGAAATAATATATGGTCAATTTTTTAGTATTCAGGAGTTTTCCTGTTTCTGAATTATCTGAGTACGTTGCTTCTCACTTGCTTCCATCTGCCACTTTTGATTACTTTTACTCCTTATTTTATTAGATAACAAAAAAGGCAAGTTAATGTTAAAAATGAAATCTGTTTATCAGTGAATGTGATTTGGCAAGAAGGAGAATACAAATATTTCTAAAATGCTATCTTCAGACTAATAGTTTTATTTATCCTTGCTCTTTTTGCAGTCTAAAACTACAATTAAGTTAAAAGGTTTTAGTTTATTTTTATTGCAAACTGAAAGCAACATCGTAATAGTTCATTTCATAGAAATACTAGTTAATATGTACTTACCAAGGTGAACTGTCTAGAATAGTAGTAATACCTAAACCAAACCTCAGGATTTCTCTGCCATTAGTTCAAAAGCTTCCCTGATGGATCTCTAAACTGGTTGTCCTGCCATTCCTTATCCCCTCTGTGCATTTCCAGTTGAGAGAAAAGTAGTAACTGACAGTGGTACACCCCTTTCATGCCTCTGCTTCAGATTGTTGTAGTTTTACATGAACTTCCCTTCTCTCATTCTGCCTCTCTGTTGAGAAATGAAAAGTACCTTCTGTTCACAGAAAGGTTAGGGATCCTTTAAAGTTAACTGATACAACAACAAATTTCAGTATTGATCTGGTTATTTTAATTTTGCTTGTATTTGTTGATTGTTGAGTATGATTGAAGCATTATACAAGGGACCATAGAGATTGTAGGATGAATTCAATATGGATTCTGTCTTCATGATTTGTGAAAAGACCACATACTACTACAAGACACAAAGTGGTGAGTTCTAGAAGAGAAGCACAGGTAAAAATCCTTTGAGAGCATAGGGAGGGTGTGATTATGCCTAGCTGAAAGAATCAAGGAAGGCTTTTTGGAGGTAATAATTGTTGAGCCTGGACTTGGAGAAATGGGGATAAAAAAGGTGTTCTGGATGGAAAAATAATTAACAAAGTCTAGGAGGTAAGGGAAGCAAAGGCTTTTTTTTTTTTTGGAAATCAGTAAGTTTATTGCTATGTAGAGGAGCTAATAGGAAGGTAAGATTAGAAAGACTCAGTGTCATGTAATGGAACACCTTGAATATTAGATTAAGACAAATTGTACCTCTATTAAATGGAAATAAATGCATGTAATTAAATTCAATTGACTTTACTGTGAATTTCGTTAGGCAAAATCACTTATTCTGTTGTGCAACTTATATTTTTAATTTAAGAATATGCTTAGGCTATATTTCTAGCTCAGTACATACTGATCTCATTCTTTTTGACATTTTTAATATTATGTTGTATGGATAAACCATACCTAACTTAACTAGTCCCTTACTGATGTACTTTTCATTGTTTCTAGGTTTTTGCTATTGTAAAAAAATGCTACATCGTATATTTATCTTTGTATACTTGTATTAGATATCTATGAGTTCCTAAAAATGGAATTTTTGGGTTAAAGGTGATACTAATTTTGTTATGCCATAAATATTTGAGAGTTTGTTTCCCTGGCATCTCACCAGGTACAACAATGTCAGTGCTGACATAATTAAATTTTTGATCATATTGGTAAAATTAGAACTTGTCATCTAAAACAGGAAGGTAACCACTAACTAGAGAACATAACTCTGGGGAATGTGTAATCCTAGGGTATGGGATGGTGTGCCAGTAGAAGAGAAACTTTATAGAAACAGTGTGACATAACTTTCTAGATTGTTAATTTGGGAGAAAAAACATACAATTTTTATTTTAAAATAACCTGAAAAATTTGAAGATTGAATGTAGAATTTATATGATTTCTTATCTTATTAATAAAAGTGAACATTCTATTTTATTTTTAAATAATGTGTATAACACTTTGCATATTGAGAGGTACTATGCAAATTTTATTGCTGTATTAGCCAACAACCTATTACAGGACTAAAATAAGTTCATGGATGAGTATGAAAATTACCTCCTCTAACTTCACAAGGGGGAGGGAGAGTGAAGGTCAATAACCCAAGGCTGATTCCTATAAGGCGGAGGTTAGATATGCCTTCTGTCTCCTCTGTCTTTACCAGTTCTGACAGCACTCTCTACTTCTCCGTGGACTCCACTAATTCATGGCAGTGGCTACACAGAACTCACAGGTAATACTCATGATTATTGATCAGGTTTATTAGGGAAGAAACAGCTCACGATTCAGATTCAGGAACACTCAGGGTACAGTTCTTCATCAGGACAGCCTGTTCTCAGCTGTGCCCACAGGCACACCTCTCTCTGGCCCTTGGCCTCTGCCCTGCTTGGGCAAGTGTTACAAAGCTCTTTTAGCTCTGTGAGGTACCCTACTCCACCAGTAAGCCTTAGCCAGAAGGTGCTCAGCTCTCTAGCTCCGTAGGTTGGCAAACCTAGCCCCACTAAGTGCCTGAAGGCACCCTACTCTGCCAGCAAACCTCCTGCCTGAAGGCACTTAGCCTTCTCATTCTGTGGGCCAGGAAACCCAACAGACCATCTCCTGCTGGTCTCTTCTGCTACCATTTCTCTGCCACTGCCTCTTGCCGTTCCCAGTGTTACAGCTCTCTCTCTCTCTCTCTCTCTCTTTCTCTCGGCCTCCTGGTGCTCAGCACAGGGACCCCGGGTCCAAATGATGCACTCTGCTCCTGGCTCTTCTTCCTTGGTGGTGATGAAATTTTCTGCCTGCTCAGGGATTGGCTCTCTTTTAAGCCTAGCAGGATGGCAAAACTGGGCCACAATTACCTCATTTGCACACTCCCACCCAATCACTTGGGTAGGAGTTATAAGACCATGGCGAGAAAGGACACACAAAAGCGATCCATTGCACTGCAATGAGAATCAGTATAAAGCTGATTCCCGTAAGGCTGAGATCAAATATAACCTTGCTTTTCCAATTCACCATCATTTCTTTTCAAAAAAATTTTTTTATAATTGTACTTTTTAACTTAAAAAATTATTGTACTTTAAATGAAGGTTTACAGAACAAACTAGCTTCTTGTTAAACAATATACATATTATTTTGTGACATTGGTCACAAACCCCACAGCATGTAAAGACGCTCCCTTCTTAACCTTGGGTTCCCTATTACCAGCTTTCCTGTCCACTCCCGACTTCCGGTCTCGGCCCCTGGGCTGGTGTGCCCCCTTAGTCTCATTTGCATTGTGGGCTTGTCCCGTCCCTGGCTAAAGGGTGAGCTTCAGGAGTGACTTTATTAGTGAGATTAAAGGGTCTCCAGGGGTTGTACTCTCAGGGTTTCTCCAGTCTCTGTCAGGCCGGTAAGTCTGGTCTGTTTTTGTGAGTTAGAATTTTGTTCTACATTTTTCTCTAGCTCTGTCCAGGACCCTCTGTTGTGATCCCTGTCAGAGCAGTTGGTTGTGGTAGCCAGTTACCATCTAGTTGTACTAGACTCAGTCTGGTAGAGGCTGTGGTAGTTGTGGTTCATTAGTCCTTTGGACTAATCTTTCCCTTGTGTCTTTAGCTTTCTTCATTCTCCATTGCTCCCGATGGGGTGAGACCAGTGGAGTATCTTAGATGGTCACTCACAAGATTTTAAGACCCCAGATGCTACTCCCCAAAGTAGAATGTAGAACATTTTCTTTATAAACTATGTTATGCCAATTGAGCTAGATATTCCCTGAGACCATGGTCCCCACAGCCCTCAGTCCAGTGGTTCATTCCCTCAGGGAGCTTGGATGTGTCTATGGAGCTTCCACGACCTTGTCTCGGATAAATTGTGCTGGCTTACCCTGTATTATGTACTGTCTTATCTTTCAGCAAAGTTAGCACTTGTCTATTTTGTGTTTTCCCATCCCCATCCACTTCTCTCACTTGTAACCATCAAAGATTTTTGTATGTAAACCTTTTCATGAGTTTTTATAGTAGTGGTCTCATACAGTATTTGTCCTTTTGTGATTGGCTGATTTCACTCAGCATAATGCCCTCCAGATTCATCCATGTTGAGAGATGCTTTGCAGGTTCATCATTGTTCTTTATTGGCACATACTACTCCATTGTGTTTATGTACCACAGTTCATCCATTATTCTATTGATGGGCATCTAGGCTCTTTCCATCTTTTTGCTATTGTGAACATGCTACAATGAACATGGGTGTGCATATTCACTTCACCATCTTTTCTGACACCAGCTGCCCATATAGCACTCTCCCTCAGCCCTAGCTACGCGGAGCTAGATCCAAGCTCACAAGTTAAAAGGACGCTGTCCTTGGTTTCATTAATTCACTGGAAGTGCTCATAAACCTCACAGAAGATATGCTTACAAGTGCTGGTTTTATTATACTAAATGGATGTAAATCAGAGTCATCATAAGGAAGAGTGTGTGGGCAAGGCAGGTTACCAGTGTGGAGCCGACATGTTTCAGAGAGGGCACCTTATCTTCCCTTTGCTGACCAGGGAGCTCTCTGAGCCTTAGGGTTCTAGGATTTTATGGGCTAGACCTGCATGATAGGCCAAATCATGCCTTCTGTGGCTAGTTGATATTGGTCTCCCAGGTGAGCCTTTTCTGGTCTGGCCAGCCCCCATTTGTGAGCACAAATACTCTGGTGTGGCCTGGAAGTAGTAGACCAAGGCACCCCAGTTATACCAGGAGTTATTTCACATAAACTGAAGACAAAGGCCACCCCTCTTTGGGTAATCTAGGTCCTTTACCCCACAAGGACATAAAGTCTCCTTACTGCTCAACCAAACTGTCAATATATAAGAAAAATAAATGCAAATCATTTACTTATTCAAATGTTCTGATAGAATCGTTCCATACACAATCCAAAATGCATCATAGAGTAGAATTTAGTTAACACCCACTTCCCCCCCCTTTTTTCCTTTTCAGGTTGCAAGCATATTTGCTTCTTATACATTTTGCTTTCAATTTTGAAAAGTAATTTTTTCTAACTTACAGGTATCAAATAATTTTTTTTCTGCTACCACATGATCTATACTGCTCCCTTGACTGGTGGATGAACTGAAGGGAACACAGGCTAATTAATATTTAAGGTGGCACATTCAATAGAAAGAACCACTGACAAAAGTTCATGAATTTTTAATCTGTTTAGGGCTCAGACTTTATAAATTTTAGAAGTAGAAGTATTTTCAAAATATACTGATATGCAGACTATAAAGCAGGTAAATGTGGAGCTGCTGTGTTGAAACAGGGTGAGGTACCTGGAATTCTGGTCACAGAGTTTCGCTCCTTCAGTTCCTCCAGTGACCTCTGAGCTTCCTGCAACAATACTAAGGTTGCTGGGAACACAATGCATGAGAATTACTCTCCTATGCGATCTGGTGCTCCTGCTTTTCAGGAGACACTGGGTGAAAAACCCTGGGTTGATCAATGGATTAATTCATATACTACTTTATTCTAGGGAGACAGTAAGTCCTGAATTTGATAACTGAAATTCTAAAGGCCCAAAGTTTTAGGTTCCAAGTTTCTTGGCTGAAGCAGACAAGTCTTTGTATTTCATTTTTTCATATTATTTATTGATTTCCATGAGCTGGATAAGCATTATATAATAAATGAAGGTACATTAAAACCCAGATTGTCGGTCCTCAACTTTTCTGTTGTGATTCATTAATTTTTTCTCTATGGATTTCATTTTAAAATATGAGACTTAAAAGCTATTTTATACTTGGGCCAGATTCTTTGGGCTCTGCTTCAGACTTCTTGGAATCTCCTAAGTCAAAATAGTTATTCTCATGGAAAAGCTAAAAAATAACACATTAAATTTTATAATAACATTGTTATAATAGGTGTTTTGGGGGTATGTTAAATAAGTTGATTCATTTTAAAGGTAAATGTATTCTAGAAATTCTGCCTTAAATGTTGTGTTATAATAATACCAATCTTTATGAGCACGCTGCAGATAGATCTGGTCACACAGTAGGAGAGCAATGGCCTGTGGCAGATGACTAAAGCCACAATTGCCAGCACTGTGCTTTAAAATTTATGATTCAATCCAAAGGGAGATTGGAGGTGCCATAAAGTGCTCCTATCCATATAAAAAAAAACATTGTTCATGTAGTGTGGACCCAGATCTAATTGAAAAGATAGAAACTCTAGAGAGATTTAGTTTTCTTTTAATTTTTTAAACATTCTTTAATAAATACTTTAACTTATTATAGTAGTTGTTGACAGTGATGAGCAGAGGGCCCTATGTAGCTTGGAATGCTCTGAATAATCCCCAGTATAAAAGTGTGCCTGCCTAGCCAAGCAGCTTTATTAATGCCATATTTTGCAAAGCTATTAAGTTTACTGAATGAAATTATGGATTTAATTGAAAAAAAATTTTTTTACTGTTCTTTCCACCTTTGACTAATGAATGTAGAAGAGAAAATTTGTTATTCTGTGTTTGCTAATGAGGTTCATGACTTCTTTAATTCTGAGCAGCAGCATGTGAATCCTCTGACCATTTAAATATCATTTTTCTTAAAGAAAATATTTATGAAATGCTAATAAACTATTAAGTGAACAAGTAATACAATATGTGATAATTTTTACACCCTTCCTAGATTGCATAAAATTTTAATACAAACTTGGTGTATACTTGATAATAATTTACATGTTTATTTTACCATCTGGTAAATGTGTAAACGATATTTTGAGAAGCACATTTCAGATTCACTTTAACAACTTATTCTTGACAATATGTGCCCTATGTTATGTATCGACTGGAAGAATCTTGGAAATTTCTGAAAAAGATGAATCCAGGAAAAAAAAAATTCATGTCCTAGTTTGTTTGTTTTAAAAATATTATGGAGATTTAAGACTTAGTTTTTAGTACCAAACTGAGGGATTTCGTTGTTTGCTGACTTTTACCAGACATCCTGCTAATTAGGGTAGAATAATCAGAGCAGCTTCCAAACATTATATCATGTACATCAAATCAGGTTTCCTACTAACACTGTGGGCCACGTAGGTAGCAGTGATCAAATAAATATGGTTCTCTGTGTTGTTGTATAACACTATCACATTTTTTTTCCAGAGGGTTTGGCTTGCTATAGCTTGTGTCTAAATATGGGAAGATTATTTTTTCCAATGTGTTGCAAGGAGCCTCAAGTGGATAGCTTTTATCGAATACTTTAACAGCATTTATGACACTTTGGCCTTCTGCCTTTTTTATTTCATTCTCTCTGCTTATTGGTCTCACTGGAATAAATCTCAGGAACTTACACAAAACAAGCAAACAGGTAATTCCCTATTCAGTTTTGTTTTAATGTATACTTTCTTAGCTGATAATAATCTAAGAGTCTTTGTTAAATTTCATGGACTACCTCTACATACTAATTGCCATCTGCCTCATCTCTCTATCTATAATGAAGAGGTTTGATAAGCAAATTGCAAATGTTGGCTTAAAAAAAAGTTACAACCACATTTTTATCTAAAAGATTCAGAAATCAAAGTACAGGTGTATCTTGAAAGTATTTTATTATTGTTAAATGGATCATATCATGAATTACATTTTTATTCTTAATAGAAATGAGAAACACCTCAATTAATTCTCTGTATTTGTTTTTCTTATAGAATGCATATTTCACTGTTTTGACCATATAGCATAATTCTGAGAAATATTGTCTGTGTACATCTTTATCTAAATCTGTGATGTTGAGCTATTATTCCTGCTGCTTAGTATACCTTATAGTCTACTCCCCAGAACAACCCTGCAACTTCGTTTACAGATTGTCTTAGTTATCTAGTGCTGCTATAACAGAAATACCACACGTGGTTGGCTTTAACAAACAGCAATTTATTCTCCCACAGTCTAGGAGGATAGAAGTCCGAATTCAGGGTGTCAGCTCCTGGGCAATGCTTTCTCTCTCTGTTGGTTCTGTGGGAAGGTCCTTGTCATCAATCTTCACCTGGTCTAGGAGTTTCTCACCTCAGGGACCCTGGGCCCAAAGGATGTGCTCCACTCCCAGTGCTCCTTTCTTGGTGGTAGGAGGTCCCTATCTGTCTGCTTGCTTCTCTCTCCTTTTATCTCTTGTAAGATAAAAGGTGATGCGGGCCACACCCCAGGGAAACTTCCCTTACCTTGGATCAGAGCTGTGACCCGAGTAAGGGTGTTGCCTCCCACCCTAATCCTTTTTAACATAAACTAATCCAGCCTCATTAACCACAGGCAGAGATAGGATTTACAACACACAGGAAAATTACATCAAATCACAAAATGGTGGACAACCGCACAATACTGGGAATCATGGCCTAGCCAAGTTGACACACATTTTGGGAGGACACAGTTCAATCCATTACATAGATAAAGAGGTTGAGGCACAGAAAGTTTAAGTTAACTTTGCCATGGCAGAGGTGTGACCAAGGTATGGCAAGCAGGGTGTGTGCCCTGGTCATTTCTTCAGGAGGGGCACTGATGAGCAGTTTCTGTTGGCCATCACAGTTTCTATCAGCAGCTGTGAGAGATCATTCAGCAATTTAAAACTAATTGCCATAGATGCTATTTTCCGTAGATAGGCCCCTGGCAAATGTTATATAACTAGTAAATGTTAGAGCAATAATTTAACACCAGATTTATTTTGCCTGAAACTATGTTCTCTTCAATACACTAAAAAAAAAAAAAAAAAAAAAATACACTAGCACCTCAAATTTCTAATCAGGAGAACGTGGAGTCTACTTTTATTGAAGCAATTAAAAGTTCCACGTAGTGTCATTTAGTCTTGGAAGGGTTAAGTTTATAGCCACCTGATATGGATAGAGTGGGGTGCAGACAAGGAAAAACCCAAACCAAACCCACAACCACTGAGTTGATTCTGACTCATAGCAACCCTATAGGACTGAGTAGAACTGCCCCATAGGGTTTCCAAAGCTGTAATCTTTATGGAAGCAGACCGTCACAGCTTTCTTGTGCACAGAGTGGCTGGTGGGGTCAAACTGCCAACCTTTCGGTTAGCAGCCGAATGCTTTAACCACTGTGTCACCAGGGAAGGGAAGGAAAAAATGGAGATGACCTTCTGGAATCACGCTGGCATTTGAATTTATAGTTCTAAAATCTGCCTCTGTTCCAACTATTATGATCATTCACCCAACCCCTACCTCAAAATAATGCACTTGGGTTTAGTTTGTCATAAAGTAGATTAAAAATTCAAACCATGTAAATCAGAATTAATTAATATTCAGATTTAAAAAAAAAAAAACAAGCAAAAAATAGTATCTTAGGCACCATGGCAACTCTGGAAGAAAGCTGGTATTTTTTTTTGAATACCAAAACTATTATAGTGATAATAATAAACACTTATCAAATGTTTATTTTATCCACGTTTGAAGGGTTTTTAAAAAACATGTATTAACTAATGTAATTCTTAAAACAATCCTGTGAGATGGATACTACTATTATTCCCATTGTACAAATGAAGGAACTGAAATAGAGAGCGGTTAAGTAATTTGCCTAAGAACTCATAGTAAGTAGTAGTTGAAAAGCATTTGAACTCACGGAATCTGGTTTCAGAGTAATGACTTTTAGTAGCAGTAAGATAAATAAAACAGTAAGATAAATGAGATGGTAAATAACCTCTTTTTTAGAGCTACTTAAGAGTTGGAATCGGCTCAACGGCAGTGCTTTTGGTTTTTGGTTTGACTACGAAAGCAGTTTGAAGAAAAAAATTGGATCAAAGAGCAGTTAAGAACTCAAAGAAAATCTGCAATGGATTCTTTAGAACTTTAGTTTAATGATGTGAATATGAGAAAAATAAATGAATAACTTGCTTTGCATTTTCAAAAAAAATTAGACTTTATTTCATATTTATAATATTCATTATTTCTTCCAAATGGAATACGATTGTTGTTTCTGAATCTGCCAAACTTTTCCTCTTTATTGGTCTCTCATAATTCTTTACCGTTTCCAATAAGTGGAACGATTTCAGAATTAAAAACAGTTTAATCCATGCAAGCTTGTTTTATAATGAACTGAAATATTTCAGCATTTGTTCAGAATTATCAATGCCTCAGTAATATTTTTGTCATACAACTCCCTTTGTATAACAGAAATAAAAGATAGTTTGTAAAATAGAGTTATTATTTTCAATTAGAGAAAAGCATTTTTAACAATAAAATTGTACATTTTTGAAAGACAGGAAAGTATTTGTAGAATTAATCAGAACCTTGTTAAATGCCTGTGGAATCATCTAGTCCTTCATTTGGCCAATAACAATAGTCAGGATCTCTGAATGTTAATTATATGATATGAGATTGCTAAAATGAAAATTTTTGTAGTTTTTTGATATTTTTTATTGAAATACAAACCTATTGCTATCAAGTGGATTCTGACTCACAACGATCCTATAAGACAGAGTAGAACTGTCCCATAGGGTTTCCTAGGCTGTAATTTTTTTAATCTTTATGGAAAACCCTGGTGGTGTAGTGGTTTAAGAGCTACAGCTTGGAAACTCTATGGGGCAGTTTTACTCCATTCTATGAGTCAGAATTGACTCAATGACAATGGGTTTGGTTTGGTTTTGGTAACCCTTTTTTTAAAAAATTTTTTATTGTGCTTTAAGTGAAAGTTTACAAATCAAGTCAGTCTCTCATACAAAAACTTATATACACCTTGCTATATACTCCTAGTTGCTCTCCCCCTAATGAGACAGCACACTCCTTCCCTCTACTCTCTCTTTTCATGTCCATTCGGCCAGCTTCTGGCCTCCTCTGCCCTCTCATCTCCCCTCCATAAAGGAAATGCCCATATAGTCTCATGTGTTTACTTGATGCAAGAAGCTCACTCTTCACCAGCATCATTCTCTATGCCATAGTCCAGTCCAATCCCTGTCTGAAGAGTTAGCTTTGGGAATGGTTCCTGTCTTGGGCTAACAGAAGGTATGGGGACCATGACCTCCGGGGTCCTTCTAGTCTCAGATCATTAAGTCTGGTCTTTTTACGAGAATTTGAGGTATGCATCCCACTGCTCTCCTGCTCCCTCGGGGTTCTCTGTTGTGTTACCTGTCAGGGCAGTCATTGATTGTAGCTGGGCACCATCTAGTTCTTCTGGTCTCAGGCTGATATAGTCTCTGGCTTATGTGGCCCTTTCTGTCTCCTGGGCTCATAATTAACTTGTGTCTTTGGTATTCTTCATTCTCTTTTGCTCCAGGTGGGTTGAGACCAGTTGATGCATCTTAGATGGCCGCTTGCTAGAGATTAAGACCCCAGACACCACTCTCCGAAGTGGGATGCAGAACATTTTCTTAATAAATTTTATTATGCCAATTGACTTAGATGTCCCCTGAAGCCATGGCCCCCAAACCCCTGCACCTGCTACACTGGTCTTCAAAGGGTTCAGTTTATTCAGGAGGCTTCTGTGCTTTTGGTTTAGTCCAGTTGTGCTGACCTCTTCTGTATTTTGAGTTGTCTTTCCCTTCACCTAAAATAGTTCTTACCTGCTATCTAATTAGTGAAAACCCCTTTCCCTCCTTCCCTCCCCACTCTCATAACCATCAAAGAATATTTTCTTCTCAGTTTAAACTATTTCTTGAGTTCTTAAAATAGTGGTCTCATACAATATTTGTCCTTTTGCAACTGACTAATTTCACTCAGCATCCTGCCTTCCAGATTCCTCCATGTTATGAAATGTTTCACAGATACATCATTGTTCTTTATCAATGCGTAGTATTGTGAATACTACTCATTGTGTGAATATACCATAATTTATTTATCCATTCATCTGTTGATGAGCACCTTGGTTGCTTCCATTTTTTGCTATTGTAGACAGTGTCGCAATGAACATGGGTGTGCATATATCTGTTCATGTAAAGGCTCTTATTTCTCTAGGATATATTCCATGGAATGGGATTGCTGGATCGTATGATAGTTCTGTTTCTAGTTTTTTAAGGAAGTGCCAAATTGATTTCCAAAGTGGTTACATTTCCACCAGCAGTGTAGAAGTGCTCCAGTCTCTCCACAGACTCTCCAACATTTATTATTTTGTATTTTTTGGATTAATGCCAACCTTCTTGGGGTGAGATGAAATCTCATTGTAGTCTTAATTTACATTTCTCTAATGGCTAATAATCTTGACCATTTCCTCGTGTATCTGTTAGCTACCTGAATGTCTTCTTTAGTGAAGTGCCTGTTTATGTCCTTTGCCCATTTTTTAATTGAGTTATTTGTCTTTTTGTAGTATCATGTAGATTTTAGAGATCAGATACTGATCGGAAATGTCGTAGCTAAAAACTTTTCTCTAGTCTGTAGGTAATCTTTTTACTCTTTTGTTAAAGTCTTTGGATGAGCATAGGTGTTTGATTTTTAGGAGCTCCCAGTTATCTAGTTTGTTAGTAATGTTTTATATACTGTTTATGCCATGTATTAGGGCTCCTAGCATTGTCTCTATTATTTCTTCCATGATCTTTATCATTTTAGATTTTATATTTAGGTCTTTGATACATTTTGAGTTAGTTTTTGTGCATGGTGTGAGGTATGGTGGTTTTGGTAATCTTTATGGAAGCAGATTCCTTCATGTTTCTCTCCGTCAGAAGCTGGTGGGTTCAAACTGCTGATCTTTCTGTTAGCTGCCAAGCACTTAACCACTGTGGTACCAGGGATCCGTATTGACACACAAGGACAACAAAAATACTTATAAAGAACTCGTGATAGGTCTAAACATTAGGTATTTAAGCTTGTTGTTGTTAGGTGGCAACTCATATCGACTCTATGTACAAACAGAGCGAAACTTGGCCTGGTCCTGCACCATTCTCACAGTACTTGCTATGCTTGAGCCCATTGTTAAAGCCACTGTGTCAGTTCATCTTGTTGAGGGTCTTCCTCTTTTTTGCTGACCTTCTACTTTACCAAGAGTGATGTTCTTTTTCAGGGACTAGCCCCCCTGATAACATGTCCAAAGTATGTGAGACAAAGTCTCACCATCCTCGCTTCTAAGGAGCATTCTGGCTGTACCTCTTCCAGGACAGATTTGTTTGTTCTTCTGACAGTCCATGGTATATTCAATATTCCTTTGGTCACTATGAGTTGGAATCGACTCGACGGCACTGGGTGGCTGGGTTGCCAACATAATTCAAAAGCATTAAGCTTAGAGATCAAGTTTGTGTTTTAATAGTTTTTGCTCTAAGGTTGGATATTCTCTAATTTTACATGCTTTATATTGTTGTTTGTATTTCTTTTTCTCAAAAAAAAGGGAGCAATTTCTACAAAAAGGGAAACAAATAGGACGTGTGAAAAAAACAGTAATGATAGTATTTATTTTTTTACATGTATGACTTATTTTAGAGTTTCATTTAAATATGTCTGTGTGAAAGTTGAGAAAAAATTTCCCCATTTTTTAAAATATTTATGTCTTTTTATGAATTGCTTTTTATTTTGTGGTCTAAACTTTTGAATAAGAAGGCTGTAGAGAGAGTGATTACTTCTGCATTAATAGTTATTTTTAAAAGTTAATACCTTATTATGGAAAAACTCATTGAGCTTTGCTTGTGAAGACAAACTCTACAAAACTAATTTCTAAGTCCATGGTGGTACAATGAGATCTGAAACTAGATCTTTACGCATTTCTTCTAGTAGCACTACTCCCTCTTCTCCCACCCAAACAGTGTTCCTCTGAACAAGTTGTAGATTTATGTTGTTGGCCAAAAGCAAAATTGTAACCCTTGATTTTGACTGCCCTAGCATCTCAAATGCGAAAGTTGGAAACAAAGAAGAAGGATCGGTAACTGGAAAATACGGCCTTGATGATAGAAATAATGCCGGAGATCAAGTGATAGAATTTTGCAAGACCAGCAACTTCTTCATTGCAAGCACCTTTTTTACCAACATAGATGGTAACTATACATGTGGACCTTGCCAGATGGAATAGACAGAAATGAAATTGACTACATCTGTGGAAAGAGATGATAGAAAAGCTCAATATCATCAGTCAGAATAAGGCCAGGGGCTGACTGTGGAACAGACCACCAATTTCTCATATGCAAGTTCAAGTTGAAACTGAAGAAAATCAGAGCAAGTCCACGAAAACCAAAGTATAACCTTGAGTATATCCCCACCTGAATTTAGAGACCACCTCCAGAATAGATTTGATGTGTTGAACACTGATGACCTAAGACCAGATGAGTTGTGGAATGACATCAAGGACATCATACATGAAGGAAGCAAGAGGCCATTGAAAAGACAGGGAAGAAACAAAAGACCAAGGTGGATGTCAGAGGAGACTCTGGAACTTGCTCTCGAACGTCAAGCAGCTAAAGCAAACGGAAGACACGATGAAGTGAAAGAACTTAACAGAAGATTTCAAAGGGCAGCTTGAGAAGACAAAGTATTATAATATGTGCAAAGAGTTGGAGATATAAAACAAAGAGAAGAACTCGCTTGGCGTTTCTCAAGCTGAAAGAATTGAAGAAAAATTCAAGTCTCGAGTTGCAATAGTGAAGGATTCTATGGGGAAAATATTAAATGATGCAAGAAGCATCAAAAGAAAATGGAAGGAATACACAGAGTCATTATACCAAAAAGAATTGATCGACGTTCTACGACTTCAAGAGGTAGCATAGGATCAGGAACCAATGGTACTGAAGGGAGCAGTCCAAGCTGCACCAAAGGCATTGGCAAAAAACAAGGCTTCAGGAATCGACGTAATATCAATTGAGATGTTTCAACAAACGGATACAGCGCTGGAAGTGCTCATTTGCCTGTGTCAAGAAATTTGGAAGGCAGCTACCTGGCTTACCAACTGGAAGAGATCCATATTTATGCCTATTCCCAAGAAAGGTGATCCAACCAAATGCAGAAATTATTGAACAATATCATTAATAGCACATGCAAGCAAAATTTTGCTGAAGATCATTCAAAAGTGGCTGCAGCAGTATATTGACAGGGAACTGCCAGAAATTCAGGCCGGATTCAGAATAGGATGTGGAACCAGGGATGTTATTGCTGATGTCAGATGGATCCTGGTTGAAAGCAGAGACTACCAGAAGGATGTTTACCTGTGTATTATTGACTACACAAAGGCATTCGACTGAGTGGATCATAACAAATTATGGATAACATTGTGAAGAATGGGAATTCCAGAATGCTTAATTGTGCTCATGAGGAGCCTGTGCATAGATCAAGAGGCAGTTGTTTGGACAGAACAAGGGGATACAGAGTGGTTTAAAGTCAGGAAAGGTGTGCGTCAGGGTTGTATTCTTTCACCATACCTATTCAATCTATGCTGAGCAAATAATCCGAAAAGCTGGACTATATGAAGAAGAACGGTTTATCAGGATTGGAGGAAGACTCATTAATAACCTGTGTTATGCAGATGACACAGCCTTGCTTGCTGAAAGTGAAGAGGACTTGAGGCACTTACTGATGAAGATCAAAGACCACAGCCTTCAGTATGGATTACACCTCAACATAAAGAAAACAGAAATCTTCACAACTGGACCAATAAGCAACATCATGACAAACGGAGAAAAGATTGAAATTGTCAAGGATTTCAATTTACTTGCATCCACAATCAATACCCATGGAAGCAGCAGTCAAGAAATCAAAAGATGCCTTGCATTGGGTAAATCTGCTGCAAAGGACTCCTTTAAAGTGTTGAAAAGCAAAGATGTCACCTTGAAGAATAAGATGCTCCTGATCCAAGCCATGGTATTTTCAATCGCATTGCATGCATGTGAAAGCTGGATAATGAATAAGGAAGACTGAAGAAGAATTGATGCCTTTTGTTGGCTAAGAATATTGAATATACCATGGACTGTCAAAAGAATGAATAAATCTGTCTTGGAAGAAGTACAACCAGAATGCTCCTTCGAAGCAAGGATGGCGAGACTGTGTCTTACATTCTTTGGATGTGTTGTCAAGAGGGACCAGTCTTGGGACATCATGCTTGGTAAAGTACAGGGTCAGTGGAAAAGAGGAAGACCCTCAAGAAGATGGATTGACACAGTGGCTGCAACAATGGGCTCAAGCATAACAACAATTGTAAGGATAGCGCAGGACCAGGCAACATTTCATTCTGTGGTACATAGGGTCGCTATGAGTCAGAACTGACTCGATGGCACCTAATAACAACACGTGTCTCAAAAGTGTGTCTCTCTTTCATATATTGTTTAATCATTTGTCAGTGACCTCATATCCTCTTGCTTTCTCTCTGTACCTATTCAAATTTGCCGGTGCCTACTCCTAACTTATTGGCTATCTTGTTATCCAACATTTCACATTTGTGACAATATTAAAAAAAATACTACCTGACTATTTTGTGCATTAATGACATATGTGTGGCAGTAATGAATGCTGAAGTGTGAGGCGAGAGTAACCCTGGCTGTGATGGTTAAGGTTATGCGTCAACTTGCCTAGGCCATGGTTCTCAGTGGTTTGGCCATTATGTAATTTGGCAGTTATAAAATGATGTAATCATTCTCCATTTTGTGGTCTGTTGTAGTCACCCTCCATTTTTGCATAATGCTGATTTTTGCATAACGACCTGGTCTTTGGAACCTAACCATGTTGATAATTGAGTTGTGCGTTACCTATGAGTGTTTCTTGACCATATGTGCAGGCTAAAATAAAAACTTTAGGGCTGGATCTAGGTCATCAGTGTTTTTAAGAAGCACCCCAGCTATTCTAATGGTTAGCCATGGTTGAGAATTACTGAGCTAAAAGGATGAATTGCTCACTTCAGGAATCAGTAGACAGGGTGGGAGGATATTTTGGTCTTGGAATCTTTCTGGCATTCCTGAGCTCATGTTGCATAGATTTTGCCTCCTTAGCTTATTCATAAGGCTAGCCATGTTATTGCTCTTAACCGAGTGAGGAGAAACTGAGTAGAAGCCTGTAAGATTTGCTTTTTTTGTGTTTATCATTCCCATATAGGTGGCATTAAGTAAACAAAAGGTCAGATTTATCTGTCCCCCCTCTCAAGAACCTGTGTTGCTAATTCTCTTAATATTTGATATTTTGAATAACATAAGTCATTCTGACTTTGCCTATTCCTACCTAGTATTCAGAAAAATCTCAATAGATTGTATAATGGGAATTGATACTTAGCTTATCCATTATTCAGCACTTTTGTAAAAGAAAATAAAAACAAACAAAAAAAATTTGAATTGGCCAATAAATAATAGCCAGAACTTGATTAAATCTGGTCAGTAGCTCTAGCATTTGGATGAGGTGTTATCTGAAACTTGCATGGATTAATTGATTCATTTCTTTTAAAGATCTTACACTGAGAAGCACCATAATGGATCAAATACTTTTAATTAACTCAAATAAAAGCAGTATCCAGCTCCTACCTATGGTTTCAGAAATTGTTTTGCTGTCTGAACTAAGGTAGTTCAGGCTATTTGACAGAACTTGTTCAAACTGGTTCTGGAGGAATTAAGCTCATTTGAAGAGCCTGTGAAACTTATATTATTTTGTATTAAGTAAGATTTTTGTGGAAGAATTAATTTTCTAGTGGGGGAAGTGGAGTGTGGCACCAGGAGCCACTTTAATTTTGTAAGTCACTATTTCTCCACCAACAATTTGGGTATAATGGTGCTTGCCATGTGCCCACTTTAGAGGGATTTGGAGAAGGAACATTTTGGTGTAAATAAATTAAAATATTGCTGAGTGTTGGTAGAACTTTACTGAAATACTTTGATAAAATGTGTTGTAAAGGTAGTGAATTAGAGCGATAAAATATTGCTAATATGTTAAGGAATCAACAGGCACAAATGGCATAATGTGCCCCCACAGAGCTTTGTGCTTACCTTTTCTGTGTCATGTAGCAGACTTATCTTAATGAGTTGTTTATGTCTATTTCTCCTACTGTACCTGACTGATCTTCTTGAGAACAGGGTCTGTTTTGTCTTTGTAGTGAGTCTGATACAGACTGTCGCACATAATAGGTTGAACAAATGTTTACTAAATGAACGTAATTTATGTAAGTAGGATGAAATTATTAACTTAATTACAAAAATGACATCACCTTTTTTCTTTTTTGTAGGGGATATATTAGCAAAATGTGACTTTACTCTCTCCCTGAAAGTATGCAAACGTAAATTTAAGAGGAGATTCAGTGCCTCTGAAAACTTGCATTGGATTGAGAAGCAAATTATGTTAAGTCAGAGTGACCTAGGAGAAGACTAAGATTGCTGTTTTATAGTAGGTAAGCAGTGAGATGTTGAGGAAAGATCAAGGGCTGTGGAGCTACAGAGACCTGGATTTAGTCTGCCACTGTCAAGCTGTGTGATCCCAGGCAAGTTTCTGAGTGTTTTAAGTTTCAATTTCCTTATGTGTGAAATAGGCGTAGTACTACCTATCTCATAGACTAGTTGTACTGATTATGTAGAATTCTTAGTAAAGCATCTGATATAATGTCTGGCACATAGTAGGGGCTATGATAGCTATGATTAGATATGTTAACAAAATAATTCTTTTTGGGTAGAGAATGATTTAAAAATATGCTTTTATGTTCAAAGACAGACGTTTCAATTGAATAGGGATCTCTGCCTTTTCACTTTATCTTTTAATTTGGTGAAAGTTAATTTCCAAATTGTGAAAGACTTCATAGAATATATTTTACTCTTTGCTGATAAGGGATCTTGTGCTGTCAGAGGATTACAAGGTGAAGCTGAGCTGGTGGTTTTCGTTCTAGTCCCTGTTAGTCTCTGTCATCAAACTACCACACAATTTGGAGCACTTGCCAGTGTTGGCTCAAGAGAGGCCAATCGAGACACTAATAGATGCATTTTCTCCATGAATACACCCTTGGATCACACATAGAACTCCTATTAACAGCAATGAGAGTTAAACTTGTAAATCCCTTATGTATTGATGGGAGAATAGACCTTTTAGTTTACTTAGCCATCTTCCAGTTATTTGGCACTTTCCCCATCCCTTGTGAGTTCTCCAACATTTTCATTAAAGGCTTTTCTATTTTCTATTCTGCTTCATTCAGTTTGGGTTGTAATTCATGTTGGCCTAATGCCTTGGCAGCAATGCATGATTCTAATTGCCTCACTATCTACCTAGTCTGGCCTAATCATAAAGCCTTTCAACTTTTTATTTAAGCTTCCAGCAGTATCAACTTCATGGGTCACAAACTTCCCACTCATAGCCTTTCACTGCATCTTAGCTGCTTACCTCTTATGTTTTTAAGAAACTCGAGAGAGTTCATCATTATTTCATCCCTTTTCTGTTACACCACCTTACTTTTTTGTAAATTAAAGCAGCACTGCAGAGACCTACGGGTGCAAGGACAACTTTTGTCCAGACATTGTATCAGAAGAGCTAGATACCCTAGTTCTCATATATTTTAGTTATAGGAAAGGGTTATAAACTGCAAAGAAAGTTTTCTGTATTCTTCTGTATCTACTGTTTTACTTCTTTAACTATAGTCAGCTCTACCTCCTAGCCCACCCATTAAAATACACATTTTTCTTTTTTCATCTTAAAGATGGATGTAGTATGAGAATCATAATGAACAACTGAAAACAAAGGTCCTGTTTTGAACTCGCGTAATTTTATGGTAGAATTCGGAGGCTGCTCCAGTACACTACATGCTATGGTGTTCTGTTTTGATTCTGTGTGGCAATACTTATGTTGGAGAACTTGTGGGAACTGTTCTCAGATAATTAAAAAATATATTTTAAACAGCCTCAAAAGGTTTGAAAAGAAGGAAGTCCATATTAATGGATTTGGACTATTTTGCCTTCTTCTCCCTCCTTTTATTTAAAAAAAAAATCTAAAAATTTAAAAAGCTTTTTATTGTAGACATTTTCAAATATTATAGATGTTAATGCTGTAATAGACTCACATTTATCCATCCATTGATAAATTTAGAGGGTTCATTTTTGTGGCAAGACTATAGGTGATGTGGTATACTTCTATAATATCTGATTATGTCTCCTTTTTTTATCAGCCAAGATGATTATTGCCTAGATCCATCAGTTCATTAGGGTTTGCAAAAAGAAATTTTAAAATTCTGATATTCTTTCATACATTACCTAGACTACTTATATAATGTATAGTTGATTCTCCTTATTTATGGCAGATATATTCTAAGATCACCAAGAACAGTCAATTACCAAATACTGAACCACTGCTCCTGGGGGAGATACAGAATTAAGTCCCTATAAGCCTTTGGTAGGAACATTTTCATCAATACATTTTCTTCAACCAGTCAACACATAACTGCTTTATGTGTTTCTGTTTAAAGACACCTTATTTGGTATGTATTGTTGATTCATTAACATTGAACTCAAGCCCAACAGCACTCTGTAACTTATGGCTGAGCAAAGGTTACCTAAACCAAAACCAAACTCATTGCCAGCCAGTCGATTCTGACTCATAGCAACCCTGTAGGACAGAGTAGAACTGCCCCATAGGGTTTCCAAGGAGCAGCTGGTGGATTGAAACTGCTGACCTTTTGTATGTTTCTCTGTAAGGTACATCACAGCCTACTTGTGCTTAGGAATACTAGACAGCAGTTCGGCAGTACAGTTGGAGACCATTTTAAACATCAAAATTGCCAATAAAAAGCATAAAAATGTGGCAGTAAATACAGCATGAAAGCGACACTGTATGAGAGTTGAAACAAGAAGGCAGAGCATCTCCTTGTTTGGCTCATCTGGGAATGTGTATGTCAGGTAGCTCAACTTTTTCATTCCTTTGCATACGTGCATGTCCATGAATGACCACAAAGGCACCACGAGTATTGATTTTGGAGTTGTAATACATTCTAGCGAGCGGGTGAATTAGCAAATACAGAATCCACGAACAAGGAGGATTGGCTGTATTACCCTCCCCTATTTGGTTACAAGAAGGTAAATTAATTCTTTCCCTTTATTTAACAATTTTCAAAATAATGAGTTGGTTCCCAGTATCTTCCAAAAGTGACCCATGAAGTTTTTTATCCTCATGAATTCATGGATTAAACATATTTGATATATTTCAATCCACTGTATATCAAATCGTTCCATTCTGGCCCAGTGTAACTCTTGAGCCCTTTTGATGGGAATCCAGTAGCATCTTTTACTTTCTTATATAGCAAGGTATTTCAGCTTCAACATGAATTCTAAATGGCTCATCTAAATTCCATTTCTCACTCATTACATGGAATTAATCGGTTTTCTAAGGAGCTCTAGTTCATTTTAGTGGGAAATTAGAACCCACAATTTGCATGTTAAGGGTGTTCATTACTACTGGATTGGTCCTTCCAAGGGATTGTGCTAGGAAATTTTACACACATATACACTCACACAATAATTATAAGATAAAATACATCATAGGTTCATCTTAATATTCTAAGTCCAGTGCAGGGGTGTAGTGTTTCATTGAGCCATCGTGAATCTTACATTTGTACCTCCTTTCTGTCATGCTGAAAATCCCTATTTCTTACCTCAGCAATCTAATTAGTTATTTGTCTTACCCCATGATGTACTCACAATGGCCTCAGAATAACCATATCAGTAATATTACCAACAATATGATCACTGAAACAGTTTATGATTTCTTTACAGTTCTTTTAATCCTTAGGATATATTTCATTAAGTATGTATAGGCAATTCACTTTGTTTTAAAGACATGTAGATTGTTCCTTTCTTTATGATTGTGCCATTCAACTGGTTTGATAAGCAGAATAATGACCTCCCTGAGAGATCCATGTCCTAATTCTTGGAACTTGTGAATATGTCACCCTACATGGCAAAAAAGACTTTGCACATGTGATTAATTTAAGTACTTTGAGATAGGGAAAGTTTCCTGAATTATCCGGTTGGGCCTAATATAATCACAAGCGTCCTTGAAAAGGGAAGACTCGGAGATGGGAGTTCTGCAATGTGAGAAGGACATAACCCCTATTGCTGCCTTTGAAGATGAAGGGGGAAAGTGACAATATATGGTGTTGTTTTTCCATAGCTAGAATACACAGGTCTGGTAACCAAGGGTTTAAAGGAGAGCCTTGTGTTTGTTTCTGTCAGAGGCATAGTAGGGGGCGGGGCAGAGGGAGGCACTTGTCCCCATGCACAAGTCCGAAGGGGCACCAGATGAGGTGTGGAATGACATCCTGAGGCACCATAAATGTGAAGGATGAGAGAGGGGAGAGTATTTCTGCTGACATGTTGCCCTATCAATGTCTATTCATTTTGAAATTGGGGAGAGGCAGCAGTTAGAGATTGCCCTTGGGTGCTCGAATTGGGGAGGGCACCACTTAGAGATTGCCTCTGGGCACGCATTACCCTCGTTGTGCCCTTGGTTGCACACAATGATCCATTTGTAAAAATTTTACTAACCATGCTTATAATTCCAGGTACCAAGGGAGGATGGTTCATCAGAAACAGCCATCTGACTCTTTCTTCACTAATTTTTTTTTAAATTGTGATTTAGGTGAAAGTTCACAGCTCAAGCCAATTTCCTGTACAAAAATTTATACCCATACTGTTACGTGACCCTAGTTGCAATCCCTACAATGTCATGGCACACTCCCCCTTTCCACCCGGGGTTTTCTTCACTAAATGTTTTTTCCCTTTAAAATGTTTTGCTGAAGTCATGCAGGGCCTTGCCCTCTGTGGAGATGTGTTTCCAAGTGATTACTGAAAATAACTTGATTGGGCATCAAGGGTTACTACTTTCCATCCCAGAATGTAGACAGGGAAGTCTCATTGCCTTATATCCTACCTCCATCCTCCAGCCAATGGCAAATACTATACATTTCCTTAGATGATGTGTACGATGATAGCTTTGTAGATGAGAATCGGCATAAATCTAATTCCCAGAAGCTGGAGATCAATCATATCCCCACTTACCCACTCCTCCATCATTTCTGACACCAGCCACCCATGTGGCACTCTTTCTAGCTCTCCTTCCCTAGCCATTCAAGGCTAGGTCAGACCATAGAAATTAAGAAGACCATCGTTGGGTTCGTTAATTCTCTGTAATGACTCACAGAACTCACAGAAGATGTTGTACTTATGATTACCAGTTTTATTATAGTAAAAGGACATAAATCAGGATCATTGTAAGGAAGAGACGCATGGGCAAATTTGGAAAGTTCTCTATTAGGAACTTCCATGTCTCAGAGAGGGCATGTCACCCTCCCTTTTCTGACCAGAAAGCTCTGAGACTCAGTGTTCTGGGCTTTTATTGGCCAGTCCTGCATGATAGGCTCAATCATGCCTCATGAGGCTGGTTGATACTGGCCTCCCAGGTGATACTTGTCTGGCTTGGTCAGCCCCTACTTGCCAGCACAAATTCTCAGGTGTAGCCTAGAAGTCTCAGACCTAGGCACCCCAGTTAATCCATGGGTTATTTCTCTGGAGTTAAGGACAAAGGCCACTTTACTTAGAGTAAAACTAGATCCTTTACCCCACAGTATGTTACTTTGTATCGATTTTCATATTAATTAAAATTTATTAATTTGTTCAACAAATATTTGTTAAGTACACACCATGTGCCAGTTTCTTCTAGTGTCAAGTAATAGAAGCCAATGATAGCTATTAAAAAGAAAAAAAAAAAAAAGACTACCTCTTGAAATGCAAAAAGGAATTGAATAACAAATTCTTAGAAAGGTTAGGAGTCAGGGCATTTTCAAAGACCTCAGCAGAAGGATTCCATTTGTCTTATTCTAGAGATGTGGTTCCCTGACTTTAAATTTCACAGATAATTAAAATTTAAAAACATATTTTGAGTCTCCCTCCATGCAAACTGTGCCAAAAGTGGGGGAGGGGGGACCCAAACTTTTTCAAACAATTTAGATATTAGCATGTGTCAACATTTTGTTTCAGACTTCTTGCAAGGGAAGAAACTCAACATAAACCCATTAAAATATTTCTCTCTTGTTAGTTATATTTATAGGAATAAAAGTTATTAGATAATTGGACTATTCACATGTTACTGGCCAGTTGGATTTACTTTTCTGTGAACTATCTAATCATACGGTTTGCCCATTTTTCTATTGGGCTGTCAGTCTTTCTAGTTAGTCTGTAGAAACCTGTGTGATTACATTAGGTCCCAGGATAATCTTCCCATCTCAAGATCCTTAACTGAATCCTATCTGCGAAGTCCCCTTTATATGTTAGGTAACACTCACAGGTTCTGGGGACTAGGGCATGGACATCTTTCAGGGCCATTATTCAGCCTATGACAGAATTCACGCCAGTGTGGAGCCCTGAGGCTAAGGAAGTTTCTTTAGTTTCACAGCAAATCTGTCTCTGTTATTCAGTAAGATTTTAAAGTTTTCTTCATATAGGCCCTATGTGGTCCCTTGTTATATGTGCTTTTAAATATTTTCTTATTTTGCCACAATTATGAATAGTTTTTTTCCTATTTCCATTTCTAGAAGGTTATGGTGGTATAGAGAAAAGTAACATATTTTTGTATGTTTCTCTTGTGTTAAAAAGCCGTGCCACATATAATTATTAATTCTAGATTTTTTCCACTAGACTCTCTTATTCTAGGTATACAATTATATCATCAGCTAAAAGATGGTTTTATCTTTTCCTTACCAATTATCTTATTCATTTATTCTCTTATTGTACTCACAGTCTGTACCCAATACCTAGGCTTTGCTGAAACATTGTATTATTTTAGCTCCAGATTGTTGTTAGATTTTTCATAGTAGTATATAGCACTATATATTACACATTTTTGTCTGTTGTTTTCTAAATGGATAGTTATAAACTATATCAGTGATTCTTGCCCAGGGGACATTTGGCAATGTCTGGGTGCATTTTTGATTGTCATAACTAGAGAGGGGGATACTGCTGGGCATCTAGTGGATAGAAGCCCGGGATGCTGCTAAACATCCCACAGTTTGCAGGACAGCCTCCCTATAACAAAGAATGAGCTGAGGTTAAGAAACTCTGAGCTACATGCATTATGATTTATTGCTTACTTCTGTGCCTCTTTATTTTCTCATATCTTAGGGTTGTTGTTCTGATGCATGTGTTCTTTTGTTAGAGTACTATCTTGAATATTTCTCAGATGGCTTATGTTGGTGATAGATTCTTTGTATTCTTTTCTATCTGAAAACATTTTTATTATGCACTGGCAAGTGAGTGATACATTTTTCTCCATTGTAAATAACTTATTTTTTGAATGATACCTTGGTTAAGTACAGGATTTTTGAGTTGCAGTCCTGTCAGTATTCTGTCAGTCCTCTACTCTATTTTCCGGTGTTGCTGATGACAAACAATAGATCATAGCCCAGCACTGCTTGTAGTATAATGTTTGAAATTAGTTTTTTCTTTTTTCATTTTGACCTGTTTTATTCTGGTAAAATTATATATGACATTTACTGCTTTAACCATTTATAAGTGTACAGGTCAGTGGAATTAAGTATATTACATTCACAATGTTGTGTGTGTTTTCTTATTTAGATATTTTGGGCAGCAAAGGACACTATCAGAAGAACGAAAAGACAACTCACAAAATGGGAAGAAATGTTTGCAAATCACTTACCTGAACTCCAATCTCTGCTTCCTCAACTCAGTGACGTTGCCAGAGTCTGTTTTAGTTCCACCTTCCCGAGCCACAGGGATGCCTCCTGAAGGTGCCTTGTTTGTTTTCCTTCTCTCAGCGATCATAGTCCTGCACTGCTTGTTGTATAGTGTCTAAAATTAGTGTTTTTTTTTTTTTTCGTATATTTTGTTCTGTCTTTTATTGTTTATAGTAAGAGGGTAAGTCCCAGAGCAGCTAATCCTTTGTGGATAGAAGCCGAAGTCCATCTCTTTGTGACTTTGCTGTGATTTGAGATATTTCTTTCACTTGGGCTTCTAATTTGATTTTCAGTAGTGATTATTTTCAATTCAGCTAAGGAATTTTGGAATCAGGAAATCATGACTAATTCCAGAAAGCCCTGTTTTTGCTGTAATTGAATCTCACGTATTTATTTTTGAGTTAAAGTTGTAATCTGTCTTCTTTGGCATTTCTATTTTATTAGTAGCTTCTGTTTTATTCTGGGTTATTTTCTGAGTTTTTTTCTTGCTGAGGTGTTTGGGTCCCCATAAATATGTTTAAAAAATTTACTCATATTCATTGTCAGAGTTAGGCAACTTTTGAGATACCTTGGGTAGTAGCAAACCCATGTATAGAAGGAGAAACAACAGTGTTTACTGCTGTAATTGGTGATGTACCAGCTGGTAATCTGTCAGCCTTTTATCCTGCTAACCTAAAGTCCTTAATTTTTAGCATCATATATAATGTCCCTGTCATTTCTCAAACTGCCTTTTCTTGCCACCTTCCCAAATGCATCCTGTGTTCAAGACATTCTATGTGTGATTTCACACGCAACCAACCCATTTTTTTTTTAAGCATTTGTTCTTTTGTAACTGCTTCTCGTGTCTGGTACACTTCCCTCTACTCCTCTTCTCCTAATGCATTCTTTCTTATTCGTACTTTAATATTCAGTGGGATAGGACTTTCACTTTAAGAGGAGTAGGACATCTTTCTGTGGGCTGATCACATGGATGAAGCATGATCAAAGAGGAAAACGTCCAGTGGCAAGGTAATTCTGAGGTGTAGAGAGCCAATTAATGTCTGTGTTATGTATGCACAGCTCATTAATCATGATCAGAAGAGAAATATGGACCACTGGATGTCAGTTTATTACCATCTTTCCTGATAAATACTGCGGAGAGATAGAGAAAAAGGCAGAGTTTTTTCTCGATACTTCTGAGAGGCCAGAAGTTCCATGAAAGGAAATGGTTCTCCTACAGTTCTGATTCCCTTCATTACATTCACTTCTTGATTTTGAATTTCTTGATTTTCAGAGTCTTTCTCAGTATTTCAAGTCTTGTTATCATCCAGGAAAATTTAGGGTCCATGTCCGTCCAAATGTTCTCAGTTTCAATGATGTTCATCTGTCCTGCAGATCCAAAAACCCTTCTCCTGGCCATACATGACACTTGAACTGCCCAGATATGAAGTTTTAAACTTCAAAATTTATTATTATTTTAAAATACTTTCCTATCTTATTAGTTCTTACACATCTCTACTCATTATATTTCTTTTCGTTCTCAATGATACTCAGAGTCCTTGATGCCCCATCTTTTTTCAAAGTGACGGCACCTGCTAGTTGTATTATTATCTAGGTTAGACAGCAGGGTCTGTAAATTCAACTGCTGTCTTGTCACTACTATCAACTTTCCTACCATTTGTAATTTAACTATTTCAGTCTTCACAATTTCGAATCAGGACCAGTCCCACAACTTGTCTTCTCTATTCCAACGTATGGAATTCTGGAAAAAATAATCACAACCATGAAATTAGTATTAAAATAATAAAAATATACATACTGTTGTAATTAATAATAGTAACACATGCTTATTTTTATTCATAATATAAACCCAACCAATTCCTTAGGGGACCCCAAGTCTCCATGATACTAAGACCAGACAAAAATTGCTCCCAAATTTCACATAAAAAGAATAACACATAATGTATTTAACATATTGCAGACAAAATAATGAATATTTTAGAGCTGTGTCACAACATATCAACAATGACATCACATTAAAGTTTACCTCTATGAAGACAATTTTAGTAGATCTGCATGATATGATTTAGGCACATTAGAATAGCCAATTTACTTTATTTCATGGAAAATCTTTGTATAATTCAGGGTCCTTAGTTGTGAACAAGAGAAAAGCAACTGGCTAACTTTGCAACAACAACAAGAAAAGAATTTGTTGGAAGAATATTGGGTAGTTTGCAGAATTCTCAGAAGTCTGGAGGACCAGGCTTGGAAAATGGGTGAGAATCAAGGGAGGCAAGGTCTAGGAAACATCATAGAAATGGTCGGCTAAGGACGCTTTTTGTGCTGCTGCCCCAGATAGACACTTGCCCATTCTACTAATTCTCAGTTCTGCTACTACTGATGTGGCAAGTGATCTCTGATTTTCTCTGAAGTTTTGCTTTTCTCTCATGATACAGAGTTCCAAGATAATAGATCATCCAGTTGATCAAGCCTAGATCACATTTATATCTCTAGCTTTTAGGGAGTGGGCAGAGGGAATATCTACTCTTTGGTGTTTGTAGGGAGAAGCAGGACGCTACGTCCCACCTATTTTGGGATTTCCCCCAAATAAGAAGGGTCTCTGGGTGTTGAGCTGCCAAAAAAGCAAATGTCCACTCTATCCTTCAAACAGTCCTCCCTAAACGTTGTTTATCTTGGCCAAGATTTTGATCGGTATTGGACAGCATGAGTTCAAGATTGTATTTGCTGACAAGTACCTGGAGTGCTGCTATTCTATGTTGCCAATTAAATAAGGACCCATATGCTTTAACAGACAGTTGAATTGGGAATAGGACTGATATCCTCTTGTGAAAATTGAGTTGCCCAATATAGACACACAGCTGACTAGAAGGCCACCCCCGGTGCTAGGCAAGCTGTGGAAGTACCCATAGGCATGGCCAAGAGTCCACTTTAAAAAAATGGTTATGAATTTATTCTAATGTACAGACAAAGGCAACATTTATGCTCCATCTAGCAAAACCATAAAAATATTAGCCTGGAAAAATTTAAGATTGGTATTATAACTGATGCCTTCTTAAAAAAAAAAAATCAAGGACGCTCCCGTAGAATAGTACACCTAGCTTTGAGAATTGCTACTGAGTATAGCTGCTGTTGTGTGCCATCGAATTGATTCTGACTAATAGCGACTTTATAGGACAGAGTAGAACTGCCCCACAGAGTTTCTTAGGCTGTAATCTTTATGGGAGCAGATCTCCAGGTTTTTTCTCTCGTGGCATAGCTGATGGGTTCCAATCCCCGAACTTTCGATTAGAAGCCAAGTGCTTAAGCATGCACCACCTGGCTCTTTCTGAGTGGCTCAATGGCAGTATCTGGCATACATATCAATAGAAGGTATTTGAGAAATATACTCCAGGATAACTAAAAGTGGAAACTTTCATGAGATTTATTGTCTTTTAAAAAATTACGTGAATATTTTATTTTGAATAGATAATATGGACACATGGTTCAGAAATGGTACAGAGTGAGAAATATTCTCTATCCTATCTGTCCTATACAATACCATAGTTAGCAGCTTCAATTGGTTTTTGTATTTTCTTCCAGAGGTACATTTATGCAAATACAAACAAATGTGTGTGTGTAGTCTTGTTTATCCTTTGTTAGACCAAAGGGTGTATGCATTTTTAATTTTGAAAAATATTGCTAATTACCTCTATGAGGTTATATTACTTTACCCTTCCAGTAGTATTATATGAGAGCCCCTATTTCCCCCCAGTCTCTCCAACAGTGTTTTTTTTTTTTGCAATTTTGATTTTTTTTTTTTCATATCACATGGGTAAAAATGGTATTGGAGTGTTAATTTGTTTAATAAGTTAATCCTGCTTTGAGTGAAAGGTTGGGAATGTTTTCATATATTAAAAGCCATTTGTAATTCCTTTCCTGGAACTAGCCTGTTCTGATCTTTTGCGCATTGATATTGGTCTTTTTCTTTTTGTCTGAGCTCTTTATGCATTTGTGAGATTAACCCTTTGTTTATGATATCAGTTGCAAATATTTTTTCCCAGTTTGTCATTGTCTAATGACTTTGTTTATGGTGTTTTTTACACCACTTGGAAGATTAATTTTTATTTTAATTTTTCTTGTGGCTTCTGGATTTTGAGTCATAATACTGTTGTGGCTTATGGTTTAAAATATTTGTTCAATTTCAGACTTATTCTAGTGTTTGGTGTGAAATGGATCCATTATTTCTATCTTGTCATCAGTTTTCCCAAGTCTACTTAATGAATAGTCTCTTCTAGCTTGAGATGCCACATTTAAAATATAGTAAATTTTTCTGTGTTTTTGGATTTATGTATGGATTTTTTATTCTATTTCATTGATATGTTTGTCTATTTAAGCACTATTGCTAGAAAACCAAACCAAACCCATTGCTGTCAAGTCAATTCTGACTCATAGCAACCCTATAGGACAGCGTAGAACTGCCCCGTAGAGCTTCCAAGGAGCTGCTGGTGGATTCAAACTGCCAACCTTTGGTCAGCAGCCAAATGCTTAACTGCCGATCTTTTGATTAACAGCCGAGCTAAATTATTGAAGTATTGTAAAAGCTAGCAAGCAGTCACTTAAAAAAAAACAAAAACTTATTCTTGAATAAGGAATAACAATTATTTCATTAAATCTCAACCTTTCAGTACATTTTTCTTACAACTTTGTATGACAGAAGGGGAAGTTTCCGTAAAACACAATACCTGTCTCATACAAGTGGTTGTTTTAGTTGTGAGCTGAACTTGCTGCTTTTGCCATGAAACACCATTTTTACTGACACAAACTGTGGTTATTCAGACTTGGTTATGTGGCAAGCATTTTCTCATAAATGAATAAAGTGAGTCTGTCACTTCAAGGAAAAGAACTGACAATGTTTGTTGCCAATGATATAATTCAAGTTTTCATGTGCAAATTTGAGTTTGGAAAACTTGGATCTTCTACTGTGAGCTTGACAGCTTCCCAATACTTAAAGAGTTTTCCGGTAAAATGGGTGGCGATATTAAAAATATTTCTTAAAAATATTTTTAAAGAAATGTGGCAACATGTGGAAAATCCGCATTACTCATTGAACCAATCTATTCCAAATGACCAATGTTTGATATTAAAAAATTATGCGTGGATAAAAGATCCACTGGAAATGAGCGCTATTGCCACTTGTTAATTTTTTTCCTCAGTTTATTTTTTTTCCTAAATTTTATTTGTTTTTTTATTGAGAATATACAAAGCAAAAAATACAATTCAATGTTTTCTTCAGGTACCATTTAGTGACATTGATTACATTCTTCGAGTTGTACAAGCATTCTCACCCTCCATTTCTAAGCTGTTCCTCCCTCATCAACATAAGCTCTCTACCGCCTAAGGTTCCTATCTAATCTTTTGAGTTGCTGTTGTCAATTTGATCCTATATAGACAGTTCTGAAAAGAGCATAATGCTCAAGGCAGACCTTTTTAACTAGTTACGCAAAACTGCTGTTCGGTTTTAAGATGACTTCAGGGGATATTTTTGTTTAAAGTTTAAAGATTATTACAGAACAATAGTTTCAGGGGTTCATCCACCCTCCATGACTCCAGAAAGTCTAGAGTCCATGAAAATTTGAAATTTGATTCTGCATCTTTGATCAAAATGTTCAGGTATGGTAGCCAGGCAGCATCCAGTTTTTCTGGTCTCAGGGCAAAGGAGGCAGTTGTTCATGGATACAATTAGCCACACATTCATTATCCCCCTCCTATTCCTGACTCTCCTTCCTCTGTTGTTCCAGGTGAATAGAGATCAATTGTTGTGCCCGGGTGGCCTCTTGCAAGCTTTTAAGGCCCTAGTAACTATGCAAAAAACTATGAGGTATAGCAGAACCACTAAACACGTTATTAGGCCAGTTAACTGGGATGTCCCATGAAATCATGATCCTAAACCTCCAAACCAAGGAACCAAATTCCATGAGGTTTTTGGTTGTACATAAGCAGCCTCACAACTACTCTTTTTTTTTTTTTTTTTGTATATATAACTATTGCACAACTTTTGCCAATTCAGCTTGTTACAGGTGTACAGCTTACTGACAGCAATTACAGTAATGGGCTGTGCAACACTACCCTTAATCAGTGCGATTTTCCCATCACCGTTAACATTCCATTTCCCCCTCCCTCCTGCCTCTGGTAACTACTAATAAGCTTTAGTCTCTATACATTTGCCATTTCTTGTTTTTTTTTGTATAAGTGAGGTCATACGGTATTTGCCCTTTTACAAATGGCTTATTTTGTTCAGTATAATATCTTAAAGCTCCACCATACATCCATTCAGCATGTATCAAGACTTCGTTTCTCCTACTGGCTGAGTAGTAGTCCATTGTATATATGTACCAAGTTTTATTTATGCATTCGTCTGTTGATGGGCATTTAGGTTGTTTCTACCCTTTTGCTATTGTCAATTGTACTACAATGAACATTGGTGTACAAGTCTCTTTTTGAGTCTCTGCTTTCAATTCTTTTGGTATATACCTAAGAGTGAAGTTGCTGGGTCATATGGTAGTTCTCCACCATTCATATGTCAGTTTGTCATACTGTGGTTGCTTGCATGTTGCTGTGATGCTAGAAGCTATGCCACTGGTGTTTCACATACCAGCAGGATCACTCATGGTGGACAGGTTTCAGTGGAGCATCCAGATGAAGACAAACTAGGAAGAAGGACCTGGCAATCTACTTCTAAAAAAATTGTCAGTGAAAACCTTATGAATAGCAGTGAAACTTTGTCTGATATAGTGTCAGAAGCTGAGCCCCTCAGGTTGGAAGGCACTCAGAATGTGACTGGGGAAGAGCTGCTTCCTCAAAGTAGAGTTGATCTCAATCAGATGAATGGAGTAAAGCTTTCAGAACGTTCATTTGCTGATAAGACATGATTCAAAATGAGAATAAACAGCTGCAAACATTCATTAATAATTGGAACATGGAATGTAGGAAGTATGAATCTAGGGAAACTGGAAAGCATCAAAAGTGAAATAGAACATTTGAAGATAGATATCCTAGGCATTAGTGAGCTGAAATGGATTGGTATTGGCCATTTCGAATTGAGCAATCTTATAGCATACTATGCTGAGAACGACAAATTGAAGAGGAATGGCATTGCATTCATTGTCAAAAAGAACATTTCAAGATGTATCCTGACGTACAACTCTGTCGATGATAGGATAATATACATACACTTACAAGGAAGATCAGTTAATATTACCATTATTCAAATTTATGCACCAACTATTAATGCCAAAGATGAAGATATTGAAGATTTTTACTAAGCTCCGCAGTCTGAAATTGATCAACCATGCAATCAAGATGCATTGAAAATTACTGTTGATTGAAATATGAAAGCTGGAAACAAAGAAGAAGGATCAGTAGTTGGAAAATATGGCCTTAGTGATAGAAACAACACTGGAGATCGCGTGCTAGAATTTTGCAAGACCAATGACCTATTCATTAGAAATATCTTTTTTCAACAACATGAACAGCCATGATACACATGGACCTCATTGGATGGAATACACAGGGATCAAATTGACTACTCTGTGGAAAGAGATGATGGAAAAGCTCAATATCATGAGTCAGAACAAGGCCAGGGGCTAACTGTGGAACAGATCATTAATTGCTCATATGCAAGTTCAAGTCGAAGCTGAAGAAAATTAAAACAAGTCCATGAGAGCCAAAGTACGACCTTGAGTGTATCCCACCTGAATTTAGAGACCAAGAATAGATTTGATGCATTGAACGCTAATGACCGAAGACTAAACGAGTTGTGAAATGACATCAAGGACATAATGCGTGAAGAAAGCAAAAGGTCCTTAAAAAGACAGTAAATAAGGAAAAGACCAAAGTGGATAACAGAATAGACTCTGAAACTTGCTCTTCAGCGTACAGTAGCTAAAACAAATAGAAGAAATGATGAAGTAAAAGAGCTGAACAGAAGATTTCAAAGGGTGGCTCTAGAAGACAAAGTATTATAATGACATGTGCAAAGACCTGGAGTTAGAAAACCAGAAGGGAAAAACAAGCTCAGCATTTCTCAAGCTGAAAGAACTGAAGAAAAAATTTAAGCCTTGAGTTGCACTATCGAAGAATTCTGTGGGAAAAATATTGAATGATGCAGAAAGCATCAAAAGAAGATGGAAGGAATACACACACTGTACCAAAAAGAATTGGTTGATATTCAAACATTTCAAGAGGTAGCATATGATCAAGAACTGATGGTACTGAAGGAAGAAGTCCAAGGTGTGCTGAAGGCACTGGCAAAAAACAAGGCTCCAGAATCCAAGGAATACCAATTGAGATGTTTCAACAAATGAATGCAACGTTGCACGTGCTCACTCTTCTATGCCAAAAAGTTTGGAAGACAGCTACCTGGCCAACTACTGGAAGAGATTCATAATTGTATTCATTCCAAAGAATAATGATCCAAAAGAATGCAGAAATTATCAAACGATGTCATTAATATCACACACAAATAAAATTTTGCTGAAGATAATTCAAAAACGGTTGCAGCAGTACATTAATAGAGAAGTGCCAGAAATTCAAGCTGGATTCAGAAGAGGACGTGGAATGAGGAATATCATTGCTGATGTCAGGTGGATTTTGCTGAAAGCAGAGAATACCAGAAAGATGTTTACCTGTGTTTTATTGATTATGCTAAGACATTTGACTGTGTGGATTGTAACAAATTACAGATAACATTGTGAAGAATGGGAATTCCAGAACACTTAATTGTGTTCATGAGGAACCTGTACATAGACCAAGAGGCAGCCATTTGAACAGAATAAGGTGTTACCGTGTGGTTTAAAGTTGGAAAAGGTGTGTGCCATGTTGTGTCCTTTCACATGGTTATTCAGTCTGTGTGCTGAGCACATAATCTAAGGAGCTGGACTATATGAAGAAGAACAAGGCATTAGGATTGGAGGAAGACTCATTACCACCTGCAACACGCAGGTGACACAACTTTGCTTGCCAAAAGTGAAAAGGACTTCAAACACTTAACTGATGAAGATCAAAGACTATAATCTTTCACACTTCAGTGTGAATTATACCTCAACATAAGGAAAACAAAAATCCTCACAACTGGACCAGTAAACAACATCAGGATAAATGGAGAAAAGATTGAAGTTGTCAAGGATTTCATTTTACTTTGATCCACAATCAACGCCCATGGAAACAGCAGTTAAGAAATCAAACACTGGGAAAATCTGTTGCAAAGACCTCTTTAAAGTGTTAAATAAAAAGCAAAGATTCCACTTTGATGACTAAGGTGTGCCTGACCCAAGCCATGGTATTTTCAATCAACTCATATGCATGGGAAAGCTGGACAATGAATAAGGATGATTAAAGAATCAATGCCTTTGAATTATAGTGTTGGCAAAGAATACTGAATATACCATGGACTGCCAGAAGAATGAACAAATGTGCCTTGGAAGAAGTACAGCCAGAATGCTGCTTAGAAGAGAGGATGGGGAGACTTCATCTTATGTACTTTAGACATGTTATTAGTAGGGACCAGTCCTTGGAGATGGACATCATGCTTGGTAAAGTGGAGGGTCAGCAGTAGAAAGGAAGACCTTCAACAAAATGGATTGACACATTGGCTTTAACAATGGGCTCAAATATAGTAACAATTGTGAGGATGGTACAAGAACAGGCAGTATTTTGTTCTGTTGTTCGTACGGTCACTGTGAATTGGAACTGACTGGACAACACCTAACAACAACATGGTAGTTCTATTTGTAATTTTTTGAGGAACTGCCACAGTCTTTCCTATAATGGCTGTACCTTTTTGCGTTGCCACCAGTAATGGATAATGGGTCCAATTTCCCAAGATCTTTGTCAAAATTTATTATTTTCTTTTTTTATCTTAGCCACCCTAATGGGAATGAAATGGTATCCCATTGTGGCTTTGATTTGCATCTTTCTATACCTGTTAATTTTTGGTAATTCATGTCCATCTGGAACCTCAGCATGTGACCTTATTTGGAAATAGCATCTTTGCAGATGTAATTAAATTAGGGTCGGCCCTAATCCAATGACTAGTGTTCTTATAAAAAGAGGAGTGGACACCAAGAGACACAGAGAAGAATATCTTATGAAGACTGAGGCAGAGATTGGAGTGATGCAGCTGTAAGATGCCAAGGATTACTGGGAGATGCCAGAAGTTAGAAGGAGGCAAGGAAAGATCCTCCCCAGAGCCTTCAGAGGGAGCATGGCCCTGCCAACAGCTTGATTTTGACTTCTAGCCTCCTGTACTGTGAGAAAATAAATTTGTATTGTTTTAACCCACCAAGTATGTGGTAATTTGTTTTGGCAGCTCTAGGAAACTAATATAGTCTGTGACCCTAGAGCAGAATTTTGCTTTTTGTTCAGCTAATTGGTCAATAAGGCACTTGAACCCACACCCTTGGTTTAATTGGCATAATGTTTCTATATTGAGTTTAAGTGGCTGAGATATTTGGTCTTTGAAGATAAAAATGCAGTGGAGATAGTAAAAAGTCTGTGAATATGAGGACATCAGAATGTTGTATATGTGTTCAATATGTCTAAGAGTCAAAGGAAAATATAGCAATAATTTATTTGGAGTGGCAGAGGTACAGAGTTTATCAGTGTCATCCCACTGATGGCATGAGAAAAAAGGTCTTATACAGTCAGCTGGATGGAATTAAAGGCCACATCACTAGGATGAGAAAAATTGCTGAAAATGACGGTGTGTGAGATGAAATGATCATTTCTTTTTTGACGATTATGAAGTTAGGATAGATAGTGTGGGAGGGGTAAGGGTTACAAAGAGGATTAGGTGTAAGAATAACAAGGCAGAGTGGGAGGATAGCATTTGGTGCAGATGGGAATGTATTGTGGCTATATTATAAAAAAAAACTGGCTAAAAAGATGATTTTAAAGCTGGTGAAGATCAACACTTTAAAAATCTTTATAAAGAACAGATATTACCTTTTAAACTAAATCAGAAATGGTTGATCTAATTATGTAGTAAAATATATTTTGACTAAATTAACATTAAAATGAATAGACATAATGGAGATTGATGAAAGCCTCAGTGAAGTGGTCGAACTTATGTTTTATTTTAAATATGATGGGAAGCCACTGGAGGGTTTTGAACAGAGAGCTGATGTATGATGTCCGCTTTAAAACAATTTCTTGGAGGTCAAAGTTTAATAGTGGTTACAGGGGTGCGAGGGAAGGAAAAAGGGCAAGTCACTTTAGGAAGTATTGAGTTTCTGTTTATGGCAATGGAAATTTGGCAACAGGTATTAGTGATGTTTGCACACATGACTGATGTAATTGGTGTTACTGAATTGTATACATGAAAAATGTTGAATTGGCAAAAGTTGTGTTTTATTTATATATATATTTACAAGAATAAAAAAAGGAAAAAAATTCTTGCTGTGTGGAGAACTGACTGAGGGGGAAAGAGCGGCAGTAGGAAGATGGGTTAGTTAGGAGCAGATTGGAACGCCCTTGGAGAGATGATGTGGGTTGGAATAGGATATTACTGTGGAGGTCATGACAAGTGGTTGGATGCAGGATATATTTTGAACTACTGAGTTAGTTTCCTGCATCATCTTAAAAAAAAAACCCAAACCAAACCCATTGCTGTTGAGTTGACTCCAACTCATAGTGACCCTATAAGACAGAGTAGAACTGCCTCATAAGGTTTCCAAGGAGCAGCTAGTGGATTCAAACTGCCGACTTTTTGGTTAGCAGCCAAGCTTTTAACCACTGTGCTACCAGGGCATCTCTATTCCTGGTAACATGAAAGAGCTTAACCAATCAGTTTTGCTGAGCCCTCTCCAGATTCACATAAATATTACTGATGTTTATAATGCTAAGCCAGTGGCTTGGCAGCATTGTCAAACATAGGTTTTAATCTTATAAAAACTCGTAACTCAGTTTAATCCTAATATTTCAAGTCTTAATAATATTTTTTTCAAAGCTCATTTAAAAGTGTTTAGAATTAAAAAAAAAAAAAAAGAAAACCTTTAGAGAAGCATGCCATGACCTTTTCTAAAATTTAGTTCTTCTAAAATATATTCAATAGCCTACAACAGGGTAACCTCCTTGGGACAAAAGAACTGTATTTGTTCTCTGCTATTTCAGTAATGCTTTGTCTGGTTCCTGACAGGCAGGAGATGTACAGTAGATTTTATCTTAAGGAATTAATGAACTGATGTATGCTAACACTATAGTTGTACTGTTTAATTATATATAGCTTATGATTTTCTTTCCTGGTTCCCTGACAGGTTTAATGTTTTGGTATAAACTTTACACTCAGTATATTGATTTAAAAAGGAGGTACAACCACAGAGAGTAAATTTTAACTTGCAGAAGTTGAGCCAGAAACTTATCTGGGCTTAAGATGTAGATGTCATTTATGAAAAACAATTTTGTGTTTTTCATAAAAAATAAGCATAATTAGAATAAGAAGGGGTTATTTTTTGTAACATCTGTGTACAAATTATTATTAACACTGCCAATCCATGAGCTTAATCATTGGCATGATACCTGTATCACCAGCAGATGCAAGCTTTCTGAACCTAACAGTAAATAAGCGTTTTTGAATAATTTTAGTATAATCTAAAAAAGAAAAAACAATGTAAACATTTTCTCTCCAAAGCTAGCTCATTGGTCCAAAGCTAGCCCATTTATAAATGAATATTTTAAAAATGTGCCATTGTGTTTCTAAATTAGTTTTCCTTTCATGGAAAACAAAAATAGACATCCATGAATAGTAGTTGTTATGAAAACAAAGTTTTACTGGATGCACCAACATAATTAGAAAAAAAATATAGAAAAATTTTCAAGCAAACTCGATCCTCAAGACAAGAAACTAACTTTTGTTAAAAATGGAAACCTACCACCAGCCACATCTGTCAATGAAATATTTTATAGACTGACTTGGAATAAAGTAGGTTGTGAAGACTCAGATTGAACCTGTAGAAGTACAGTGAATTAAGAATATAAAAACTGCGTGGAGTTGGTCCACAGTTTTTCTTGCCCAATATTTAATTTCTACCTCTAGAACTAAGCATTATGTTTTAGGAGGGAAGAGTTTGTCTTCCTCATATCAGCCTAAAAGAGGTTTGGTTTAAAATATACTAAAACTTTCTCAATTTCATTATTAAGTCGTTGTGACTATTACATTTCACTTTAAATAATTTTGAAGATATTTATATCATTAGTTTGCACTTTCTTTGGAGTAATGAAATCCACGTATTTACTACCTCTGGTGGTGCAGTGGCTAGTGCTCTGCTGCTAATCAGAAGGTTGGCGATCGGATCGCATCAGCCGTTCCACTGGAGAAGGATGTGGCAGTCTGCTTCCGTAATTTACAGCCTTGGAAACCCTATGGGGCAGTTCTACTCTGTCCTATAGGGTCACTAAGAGTTGGAATCAACTTGACAGCAGTGGGCTTTTTTGGACTATTGTAATACTCTTTTATTAATTATACATTGTTGTCATGAAAGAAAAGTTGTTGTTAGGCGCCGTCAAGCTGATTCCAACTGATAAGACCCTATGTACAATAGCACAAAATGCTGCCAAGTCCTGTGCCATCCTCGCAGTGGTTGCTATGTTTGAGCCCATTGTTGCAAAAGATTTGTCAGTCCATCTGTTGAGAGCGTTCCTCTTTTTTGCTGACCCTCTACTTTACCAAGCATAATGTCCTTCTCCAGGGACTGGTCCCTCCTGTTAACATGTCCAGACTGCATGAGACGAAGTCTCACCATCCTCGTTTCTAAGGAGCATTCTGGCTCTTCTTCCAAGACAGATTTGTTCGTTCTTCTGGCAGTTCGTGGTATATTCAATATTCTTCCTCAACGCCGTAATTCAAAGGCATCAATTCTTCAGTCTTTCTTATTCATCGTCCAGCTTTTGGATGCGTATGAGGCTATCGACAACACCAGGGCTTGGGTCAGGTACACTTTGGACTTCAAAGTGACATCTTTGCTCTTTAACACTTTAGAGAGACCTTTTGCAGCAGATTTGCCCAATGCAGTATGTCGTTTGATTTTTTGATTGCTGCTTCTATGGGCATTGACTGTGGATCCAAGTAAAAGTGAAATCCTTGACAAGTTCAATATTTTCTTGTACTTTGCAGTCTTGTCAGTAAGTTTAGTACTTTGTAGTAACTCTGAATTCTTTTTTGGATGGATTACCACTTCTCTTATTTCTGGAAATCTGCTTATCAGAAGCAAACTTGGCATTACTGACTTATCACTTGAATACGGTCATTGTTAGTTGTCATCGAGTTGTCTCCACCTACTGGTGACCCCCTTGTGTAAGAGTACGAAACATTGTCCGGTCCTACATGATCATTAGTATGTTTGAGCCCATTGTTGTAGCTATTGTGTCAATCCATCTCAGTGAGGGTTTCCTTCACCTTCCCTGACCCTCTGTTTTATGAAACATGATGTTTTTCTCCAGTGATAGGTCCGTCCAATCATGTGTCCAAAGTAAGAGTCGAAGTCTTGGACAATATTCTGTGATCCAGACGGTTTTCATTGGCTTATTTTCAGAAGTAGATCTCCAGGTCTTTCTTCCAAGTCTGGAAGCTCTGCTGGAACCCATCCACAGTGAGAGCCTGCTGGTATTTGAAATAGTGGTAGCATAGCTTCCAGCATCACAGCCATACATAAACCATCACAGTATAATGTAACATAAAATTTACTACTTTTACTCTTTTAAAGTGTACAATTCAGTGACATCCAGTATGTTCACAATGTTGTGCAACCATCATCACTCTCTAGTTCCAGAATATTTTGATCATCCCAAAAGGAAAACCCATACCTACTAGCTAGTTGTGCTTCACTCCCTCCCCCAGCCCCAGGCAATCACAAATCTGCTTTCTGTCTCTGTGTGTTTGCCTATTCTGGATATTTCGTACAAATGGAGTCATACGATACATGGCCTTTTGTTTTAGATTCTTTTATTTAGCATAATGTTTCAAGGTTCATCCATATTGTAGCATGTATCAGTACTCCATTTCTTTTTTTTTTAAATTAATTTTTATTAAGCTTCAAGTGAACATTTACCATTCCAATCAGTCTGTCACATGTAAGTTTACATACATCTTACTCCCTTCTCCCACTTGCTCTCCCCCTATTGAGTCAGCCCTTTCAGTCTCTCGTTTTGTGCCAATTCCATTTCTTTTTTATGACTGAATAATATTCCATTGTAAGTATATACCATAATTTGTCTTTATCCATTCATGCATTGATGGACATTTGGGTTGTTTTCTGCCTTGTGGGTATTGTGAATAGTGCTATCGTGCATGTTCATGTACAAGATTTTGCTTGAACACCTGTTTGTAATTCTTTATGGTGAAGACTGAGGAGTGGTATTGCTGGGTCATATGGTAATTCTGTGTTTAGCTTTTTGAGAACATGTCAAACTGTTTTCCACAGCACCTGCACCATCATACATCCAACACCCTTGTCAACCCTTATTATTTGTCTTGTTTTTTGATTATAGACATCTTAGTTGGTGTGAAGTGCTATCTCACTGAGGTTTTTATTTGCATTTCCCTAATGTCTAATGGTATTGAGTATCTTTTCATGTGCTTGCTGGCCATTTGAATACAGGCATACTTTGTTTTATTGCTTCTCAGATACTACGTTTTTTACAAATTTAAGGTGTGTGGCAACCCTACAGCCAGCAATTCTATCGGCGCCGTTTTTCCAACAGCATGTGCTCACTTCCTGTCTCTGTGTCACATTTTGGTATTCCTTGCAATATTTCAAACTTTTTCATCATTATCATATCTGTTACGGTGATCTACGATCAGTGATCTTTGATGTTACTGTTATAATCGTTTTGGAGCACCACGAACCGTGCTTATATAAGATGGCAAACAACTGATACATGTATGTGTGTTCTGCCTGCTCCACTGACCAGCTATTTCCCTGTCTTTCTCCCTCTCCTCAGGTCTTCCTATTCCCTGAGACTTGACAATATTGAAATTAGGCCAATTAATAACCCTACAATGGCCTGTAAGTGAAAGGGAGAGTCACATGTCTCTAAATCAAAAGCTAGAAATGATTAAGCTTAGTGAGGAAGGCATGTCGAAAGCTGAGATATGCCAAAAGCTAGGCCTTTTGTGCCAAACAGCCAAGTTGTGAATGTAAAGGAAAAGTTCTTGAAGGAAATTAAAAGTGCTACTCCACGAATGATAAGAGAGCAAAACAGCATTATTGCTGATATGAAGAAAGTTTTAGTGGTCTGGATAGAAGATCAAACCAGGCACAAAGTCCCCTTAAGCCAAAGTCTAATCCAGAGCAAGGCCCAAACTCTCTTCGATTCTATGAAGGCTGAGAGAAGTGAGGACGCTGCAGAAGAAAAGTTGGAAGCTAGCAGAGGTTGGTTCATAAGAAAAGAAGCTGTCTCCATAACAAAAGTGCAAGGTGAAGTAGCAGCGCTGGTGTAGCAGCTGCAGCAAGTTGTCTAGAAGATCTAGCTAAGATAATTAATGAAGGTGGCTACGCTGACCAATAGATTTTGAATGTAGACAAAACAGCCTTATATTGGAAAAAGATGCCATCTAAGACTCTTCATAGAGGGGAGAAGTCAATGCCTGGCTTCAAAGCTGCAAAGGACAGGCTGACTTCTTGTTAGGGGCTAATGCAGCTGGTGACCTTAAGTTGAAGCCAGTGCTCACTTACCATCCCGAAAATCGTAGTGCCTTTAAGAATTACGCAAAATCTGCTCTGCCTGTGCTCTATAAATGGAACAACAAAGCTTGGATGAGAGCATATCTGTTTAGAGCATGGTTTTACTGAATATTTTAAGACCGCTGTTGAGACCTACTGCTCAGAAAAAAAGATTCTTTTCAGAATATTACTGCTGCTCACTGACAATGTGTCTGGTCACCCAAGAGCTCTGATGGAGATGTAGAAGGAGGTTAATGTTGTTTTCATGCCTGCTAACACAACATCCATTCTGCAGCCCATGGATAAAGGAGTAATTTTGACTTTTATTTAAGAAATACATTTTGTAAGGCTATAGCTGTCATAGATTGTGATTCCTCTGATGGATCTGGGCGAAGTTAGTTGAAAATCTTTTGGAAATGTTTCACCATTCTGGATGCCATTAAGAACATTTGTGATTCATGACAGGAAGTCAAAATATCAACATTAACAGGAGTTTGGAAGAAGATGATTCTAACCCTCACGGGTGACTTTGAAGGGTTCAAGACTTCTGTGAAGGAATTAACTGCGGATGTGGTAGAAATAGCAAGAGAACTAGAATTAGAAGTTGAACCCGAAGATGTGACTGAATTGCTGCAATCTCATGATTAGATTTTAATGGCTCAGGAGTTGTTTATTATGGGTGAGCAAAGAAAGCGGTTTCTTGAGATGGAATCTACTCCTGGTAAAGATGCTGTGAACATTGTTGAAATGACAACAAAGGATTTAGAGTATTATATAAACTTAGTTGATAAAGCAGTGACAAAGTTTGAGAAGATTGACTCCAATTTTGAAAGACGTTCTACTGTGGGTAAAATGCTATCAAAAAGCATCGCATACTACAGAGAATTCTTTTGTGAAAGGAAGAGTTAATCGAGATGGCAAACTTCATTGTTGCCTTATTTTAAGAAATTGCCATGGTCACCCCAAACTTCAGCAACCACCACCCTGATCAGACAGATTCCATCAACACTGAGGCAGAAAAGATTACATCTCACTGAAGGCTCAGATGATGGTTAACATTTTCTAATAATAAAATACTTTTAAATTAAGGTATGCACATATTTTTTAAAGACAATGCTATTGCACACTTAATAGACTACAGTATAGTGTGAACATAATTTTTATATGTATTGGGAAAGCAAAAAATTTGTCATGTGACTCACTTTATTGTGTTATTTGTTTTATTGTGGCGGTCTCTGACCAAACATGCAATATCTCCAAGGTATGCCTGTATCTTCTATGGAGAAATGTCTAACCAAATTCTTTGCCTATTTTTTAATTGGGTTATTTGTCTTTTTGTGATTGAGTTTTAAGAGTTCTATATATATTCTAGGTCCTAAATCTTTATCAGGTAAATGATTTAAAATATTTTCTCTCATCCTATAGGATGTCTTTTTACTTTCTTAATTATGGTCTTTGACGAACAAAAGATAATAAGTTTCGTGAAGCCCAATTTATGTATTTTTTCTTTTGACTTCTTGTGCTTTTCTTACCATATCTAAAAAATCATTGCCAATTCTAACATCATGAAAATTTACCCTGGGGTTTCTCGGAGACAGGTTCTATTAATTTCTTTCCTGTGAATGGGCAAGCTTTCTTGTTTCATTGCATGCCTCATAATTTTTTGTTGAAATCTGGACGTTTTGACTATTAAAATGTGGTAACTCTGGAGATCAAATTCTCTCCTTCCTCAGGGTTTATTATTGTTGCTTGTTGTGGGTTGTAATTGTTTTTGTGTAGTAATTTTTTAAAATTATTTTTGTAAAGGCTTTATTGTTCGTCATGTGTGGTCACTGAAGTCTGTGTTCCATTAGGGTGTGGTCAGTCAGTGTGTGGTGGAGATTTCCTTAAATGCCTGGAACAACAACAGCAAAAATCTCTCCCAGTCTTTGTAGATTTGCTCTGTTTTGGGGCACCCCATCAATGCTTAGCCAGGCTGTTTACAACTCTGCTTTGCCTTCACTTCCTGCTTGTGCAGAGCATAAAGGTCACTCAGAGGTGAAAGTTTAGGATGTTCTTTGGTCTTTTCTGAGGATGTGTCTAGCCCTGGGCATATGTATGGCCTCATAGCTTACCTCTTACACGTGGGAGTTTTTCGAAGCCCTTATTACCCCTATGGATTTCTTTTCTCAGCCTCTTCCTTCCCAGGCTTTTCTGTTTGTCTGCTACTTGCCCAGTCTGTTATCCTTTGTCTCAGGCCACTGTAGCCAGAACATTTGCTTTAAATGTTTTCCATCAGTGCTGTCTGAGAGGTACTCCAGCCCTGAGAAAGGTCTGAGGTAGGTGAATCAAAGGCAAACAAGGCCCTGAGCCTATCCTTCAGGCCAGACAAGTCAAAACACACAACCATAATTATTTGAGAACAAGGTCCATACTGCCTCCTTGGCACCAGTGAGATGCACCAGGAATGTGGACAGCTATCTTCACAGCCACCACCCAGCTAGGGAGTCGGGGGTGGTAAGTGGGTAATTTAAAACACCACAATGCTTTTACTGAAATTTAACAGCTTCTCTCTTCATTAAGCATGCACCTTGTTGTAAGTTTTTTATTAGATTCCAGAGCTATGGAAAAGCTGATTTGACAGTTTTGCCAGCTTAATTGTTGCTTTACTGGAGGGATAGTGTTTTGGAGTCCATATACTGCCATTTTTGGTGACATCACTCTGGTCCTTGAACTTTAATCCTAGTAGTGGTGAAAATTTCATCATCCAAAAGTCTTTTTTTTTTTTTTTTTCTGGTTCCTTTTTATCAACAATGGCATACCTCGCAAACTTTGTTTAAACCAGTGTGGACACTAGGCCATTGGATTAGTTGGCATGATACTTTATTTAAATAAATTGAATTATTAGCTACTGTCAGAAAGTAAATAAGTAAGTTGTCAGAAAGTAAATAAGTAAGTTAGCTGTATCTGGTAGGGTGAGGCAGATACAGGTGAATTAATGTATAATGTGTATAATATCTGATCTATATATGAAACACCATATGTCAGCTTGAAGCGTATGTGTTTTATGATAGATTGTTAAATAGCTTATATTTCTGCTATTGATGGTCATTGTTGTTATCCCTTAATAAAGTATACCTCATTTAATGTAGGAGTCATTGGTTATGTTTATTTAGAAGCTTATCTTGTAAAACTTCTGAGAGGGTGAAGACATTAAATACTGAAGTGTCTGGAAAAAGTGGCTATAATTAAATTTGGCATGGTGACGAGTGGAAGTTGTATGTCTGCATGACTATGGACTTAGTATCACTTAGTTCCAAGGTTTGCTACTTATGAAAAAACTCGTATAACACACTGTGTTTCCTTTACCCAACCAACAAAACAATATTAGCATTCAGGGTTTTATAACACCTCAGGTGCAGTTTCCAGGCCCTTAATTGAATGATGTGGATGCTGTTGCAAGAAATGAGGCTGAAGCAGGAACATTTCATTTTACCTTAAGTATGTTACCCCTTCCATTCCTGTCTAATTGTGGTAGGCAGAACCCTAAGATGGTCCCCATGTCCTTTGCCATTGGTATTACTACTGTGACTATGTAACATTACATGGTAAAAGGCATTTTGCAGATGTAATTAAAGTTATTAATCAGTTGACCTTAATACAGGTAGACAATCAGGTGGAACCAACCTAATCACATGAGCTGTTTAAAAACGGAGATTGTTCATAAGCAGAAGAAGAAGTCAGAGAAACTCCAAGTGTGAGAAAGTGTTCAAAGTACCTTTGCTAGCTCTGAGATTGATGGGGCCACTGAGCAAGGACCTGAGAGTGGCCTCTAGAACCTGAGAGTAGTCCTTGGCCTATAGTCAGCAAGGACATGGGGTCTTTAGTTCTGCAGTTGCAATGAACTGACTTTTGCTAACATCTGAATGAGCTTGGAAGCAGATTCTTTTCCAGATTTTCCATATAAGAACACAGCTTGGCAGATACCTTAGTTCTGGCCTGTAAGATTCTAAGCAGAGAACCCAGTTGAGCCAAACTGAACTTCTGACTTACCGAGCTGTGAGCTTATACATGGGTGGTGTTTTAAGCTGATAAATTAGGGGTAATTTGTTACGAGGCAGTAGAAAGCCACATTATTATTCTGTACCTGTCACATAGTCTCCCTGGAAATGCCTGCCATGTAGCGTCCATCCTGATGCAGCTGCAACTCATTAATCAGGATTTTAAAATGAATAATTCTGACAACCAGGAACAATCTGACTACTTATATTACACAATTATCTTAATTTACTATATTCCAGATTGCTGTATTCCAAAAAGATAAATCCAGGGTCATAAACTAGACTGAGTCTGGGTCAGAGTTCAGACCAGCTGTTAACCCTTTACGTGCAGAATGAAGTACCTTTGGCAAAAATATTCAGATAAAAAGTCTAAAATATGAGAGAGAGTAAGACTTGAAAGTGTTTATATAACAAAAAATAAATACACTATCTTTGTGTACCAATTAGAAGTTCAACATAATATGTAAGCCCAGAAGCCTTCAGAACAATCTTAATTGTTGAATATGAAACATACTTTCTTGAATATTAAACCATGGTCCCTGCATCGTAGGAGTTATTGGAGAGGGAAAAGAGTAGAAGACTTTTGATATACCTTCCCATGTAGTTTTGATTTTTGAGTAATGTAAACACACACATAACTGGAAACCCTGGTGGCGTAGTGGTTAAGTGCTACAGCTGCTAACCGAAGGGATGGCAGTTCGAATCCACCAGGCGCTCCTTGGAAACTCTATGGGGCAGTTCTACTCTGTCCTATCGGGTCGCTATGAGTCGGAATTGACTCGACGGCACTGGGTTTTTGGAAACACATAACCTACTCAAAAAAAAAAAAAAAAAAAGCCTTTAAAATGGAGAACAAATGAACAAAAATGTATGTAAAATTAATATCACAACCCCAAAGATAAAGGATTATTTCAAAAGACTTTAAAACACATAACATGGACTGTAATTCCTTAGAGGAAGGCATTGTGAATAAAAAAAGAGCTACAAAGAAATTTTAAAACTTTGAGCAGTTTCATTGTGTACACAATATTTGATTATTATTTTCAAAATAATTTTCTTTATATTTTAAGATCAAGCAAATATATTAATGTTATTAGCAATCAACATTTTTAGTGTAAGAGAAAAGAAAGAAAAGCATACAAGTAGAGAAAGTTTAAGCACTATGATATTGTCAAATAAAAAATTTCAATATAATCTTAGTTAAGAAAATATTTCCTAGCGTCGTCCATTCAAATGATCTAGAAGCAGTATGATACAAGTTATAATGAGCAGCTCACATCTTGATCTCTAATACCTTTCCCCTCAAAAAGCAACCAGAGCTACTTGTAGAAATGATTGATTCCTGGTCTGGGAAAGGAATTCTAAAACAGAGCCTGGGACTCTTATGCCAGAGAGGAAGAAAGCTTTTAAAGTTAATGAGGGTGTTTCAAAAGGACACAGGAGCCAGCTTCAAGGGACTCCCATTGATCAAAGTTGTGACAATTTGAGCATCATAAAAAATTATTATTCAATATTAATTGAAGCATATTGAATCTGTGAAAATCTGTGAGTTCTTAATCATAAATGATAAAGCCAAAAAAACTCAGTTGTCACTATTTGAGATGGATGTTAAACCAAATAATTACTTTGAAAATTGTTAAATGAAGGGAAACATTTATCCTGTTTTTTCTAGTAGGGAGTATATTTCCAGGTGACCAAATTAAAAGGAAAGCTCTATTTTAGAAACTAACAGCACGCTTAGAAGGAAAATCGTTATTTATTTAACAAAATAATGCCATAAATATAGAAAAATCAAAAATCAGAAAATTGCCACTTTACAACCCTAATGAAATGATCCTTTCAGGTAATGAGTATTAATTGGTGTTAAAACCATTGTTAGATGAATAGTTGAAAGAGAACTGGACACTTGAATGGTGCCCAAGTACTATCACACAGATTCCCCTTTTACAAAAGGGGTCACACTGTTACCATCCTAAAGCAGTGATCAATGGTGGGAAACCAGATATTACGTACCTCCAGCTGTGATACACTACAAACCATACAACATCACTTAGGATGTATTTTAGCCAAAAGCCTTTTGCTTGAATCTTTATGTCTAACTACAATGATACATCATTGAAACCAATGATATATTACTAATAAGATTTAGCATCTTTTACAAATAGCTTATTTTTTCTTATTTCATTATAGAAATTCTTTACATATGGGGAGAACTAACATTATGCCAGTTTCATATCCTGTGACTGTTTTCTTCCAGGACTTGGTTTGTCTTTTCAGTTTCTTTTAATGCTCTTAATTTTAATGTTGTTGTTGTTTTTAGATGCTGTTGACTTGGTTCCAACTCATAGTGACCCTATGTACAACGGAATGAAACACTGCCCGGTCCTGTGCCATTCTCACAAACATTGTTATGCCTGAGCCCGTTGTTGCAGCCACTGTGTCAATCTATCTCATTGGGGGTCTTTCTCTTTTTCTCTGACCCTCTACCAAGCATGATATCCTTCTCCAAGGATAGAACCCTCCTGATAACATGTCCAAAGTATCCATCCTTGCTTCTAAGGAACATTCTGGCTGTACTTCCTCCGAGACAGGTTTGTTCGTTCTTTTGGCAGTCCATGGTATATTCAATATTCTTCACTAACACCATAATTCAAAGGTATTGTCTCAGTCATATAGTGCTGCTATAACAGAAATACCACAAGTAGATAGCTTTAACAAAGAGAAATTAATTTTCTCACAGTGTAGTAGGCTAGAAGTCCAAATTCAGGGCACCAGCTTCAGGGAAAGGCTTCCTAGTCATCAATCTTTCCTTGGTCTAGGAGCTTCTGCATGCAGGAGCCCCCAGTCTAAAGGATGCACTGTGCCCCTAGCACTGCTTTCTTGGCGGTATGGGTCTCCATGTCTCTTTGCTTCTGTCTTTTATATCTTGGCTTAAGACACTATCTAATCTTGTAGATCTCATCAGCATAGCTGCCTCTAATCCATCTCACTAGTATCATAGTGATAGGATTTATAATACATAGGGAAATCACATCAGATGACAAAATGGTAGACACTCATACAATATGGGGAATCATGATCTAGCCAAGTTGACAGATATTTTTGGGGGACATAATTCAATCCATGACAGGCATCAGTTCTTCGGCCTTCCATATTCGTTGTCCAGCTTTCGCATGCATATGAGGTAATTGAAAACACCATGGCCTGGGTGAGGCGCACCTTAGTCTTCAAGGTGACATCTTTGCTTTTTAACACTTTGAAGAGGTCTTTTGCAGCAGATTTGCCCAATGCTGTGTGTCTTTTGATTTCCTGACTGCTGCTTTCATGGGTGTTGATCGTGGATCCAAGTAAAATGAAATCCTTGGCAACTTCAGGTTTTTCTCCATTTATCATGATGTTGCTTATTGGTCCAATTGTAAGGATTTTCATTTTCTTTATGTTGAGGTGTAATCCATACTGAAGCCTGTGGTCTTTGATCTTCATCAGTAAGTGCTTCAAATCCTCTTCATTTTCAGCAAGCAAGGTTGGGTCATCTGTGTAACGCAGGTTGTTAATAATTCTTCCTCCAATACTGATGCCCCATTCTTCTTCATATAGTCCAACTTCTCTTTTTTTTTTTTATTTTTAATGTAATGGGGTTTATCAATCTTTTGTTTATTCTTTTAGAGTAATGAAATTAATCTTTTATTCTTTATTTTAATGTAATATAATTTATTAATCTTTCATTTATTCTTTATTTTAATGTAATACTCTATTAATATTTTATTTTATTGATGGTTAATATTTTAAAATTAAGTTTCAGAAATCTTTCTCTACCTCAAGACACAAAAATTCTCTTTTATCTTGTTTTAAAAGTGATTTTTATATTTGATGTGAAGTAAAGATTCAGTTTCATTTTTCCTTTATGGTTAATCAGTTGTTTCAGGACCATTTATTAAATACACCAATTTTTATCAATGATCTGCAGTGCCATATGAGCCCTATATCAAGTTTCCATTATGCTTCAGTCTGTTTCTGTATTCCCTAGTCTATTACCTCAATTTGTCTATCTCTGTGCTAATACCACGCTGTCTTAATGCAATTTGATTTTTCTATATATAGCCAAGATAACATTTTCTCAAATATAATTGAAATTCCTTAGTATCATTTAGTATTCAGTTCACAAAATTCCCCCTAATTGCTCTCAAAATGTCTTACAGTTGGTTTGTACAAAATGGGATCCAACTCAGGCTCACACATTGCATCAGGTTTTTCAGCTCCTTAAGTTTCTTCAACCATGTCACTTTTTCATGACACCAACTTGTTGAAGTAATTGGGACAGCTGCCCCACAGAATGTCTCACCTTCTTGATTTGTCTGATTGCTTTTTTGTGGCACTATTTAGTTTATTATCTATCCCCTGAATTTCCTGAAAAATCGTTGTAATATTTTACACAGCAAGAATTAATATAAGACAGCTTCACATAATAATATGGATGGATCTTCGAAACATGATGTTGAGTGAAGAAATCAAGTCCTAGAAGACTACTTAGGGTATGATATCATTTTTATAATGCTTAAAAGAGGGCAAAACTGAAGAATGCATTTTTTAAGGGATCCACATACATGTGGATAAAACTTTTTTTTTTTTAAAGCAAGGAAGTGATAGCATTCAGTATAGTGGTTACTCTGACGGATGTAAAAAAAAAAACCCATTGCTGTTGAGTTGATTCCGACTCATGGCAACCCTATAAGACAGAGTAGTCCCGTCCCATAGAGTTTCCAAGGAGTGCCTGGTAGATTTGAACTGCCAACCTTTTGGTTAGCAGCCGTAGCTCTTAACCACTCCGCCACCAGGGTTTCCCTGAGGGAGGGAGAGGAATAGAATCACAGAGAACACAGAGGCAGGTTCAATGCTGTTGGTTAATATTCTCATTCTTAAAAAGTAGTGGGTTCAGATATTTTTTGTATGCATAAAATATTTCATAATAAAAATTATGATAAAGTCTTTATTAAGGTTTCACTAGATTGCATTCTTCTGGATGAATATTTATTCACTAATGAGAATGAAAAATTACAGTATATTCCTATCACTGAATTGCTTTTCTTTGATGTTGAAAGTAATTTAATAGCCAACTGAATCTCTGAGATGGCTCTATTTTTAATAGGTCTTGCATTGGGGGGAAAAAAAAGGTGTTAGTTCTGTTTCTCCATCTGGATAGCCTAATGTGCATTTCCTAACTCTTATTCTCTATGCCATCTGAAACGGCACCGTCTCTGAGAGACCAAACCTGGTTTAAATATAATCTTTTAATAGTTATCGAAGTGAGCCTTGATACAGTTTTTATTTCATTTCAAATAGTACTTTAGAATTAATCAGAATAAAATTTTTGTAGGAGGTAACAGGGAAGGTAACTCTATTTTTTGGTCTTTTATTAACTAGTTTCATAAAGACTTGTTTGTAAATTGTAAAAATTTTTACAATTCACTTATATTTTAGAAATGAGTTAGTTTTACAAATTCTGTGAATAAAATCTCCAGATAATAATGTGATAAAGAAGTTTGTATCTTTTTCTTTAATATGCAGACTGGCATCACCACAAATTTTTTTCTTCACTTTTTTACACGTGGAATCAACCCAGGCATTATATAAAAATGTAAGTTCTCTGTTGATTTAATATAAGGCATAGGTCAGAAAATCAACCACCGTATTCTTACATGGTGCCAGTTCTTTTCTTTATAACTAAGTTGTGAGTAATGTGTTACCCTAAAATATGAACCAAGTTTGTTCCTAAGGATCTCTGAAAAAGGTAATTTAGACTTTATATTGGCTCTCAGTTTCTAATTGTGTCAGGGTACTGCAGAATATAAGATTAGCCAAAAAGAAAACAGAGTGAGAGAGTGTGCGTGTGTGTGTGTGTGTTTGTGTGCACATATGCATGTGTGTTGGCTCTAGGCAAAATTGTGAAAAGAGCAAAATTTGTCTTTAGTGTTACATGATTCTCACCCCCCATATATCTTTAAAGTTTGTTTACAGTTTGTGCTAGTTCCTGGTTTATCCTCCCAGGGTTTCTTTTGTAAAGCAGGTAAATACATAAACACACACACACTTTTTTTTTTTTTAATAATTTTTATTGTGCTTTAAGTGAAAGTTTACAAATCAAGTCAGTCTCTCACACAAAAACCCATATACACCTTGCTACACACTCCCAATTACTCTCCCCCTCCAAAAAAAAAAAAATTTTTTTTTTTTTTTTAATGAGACAGTCTGCTCTCTCCCTCCACTCTCTCTTTTCGCGTCCTTTTCGCCAGCTTCTAACCCCCTCCACCCTCTCATCTCCCTTCCAGGCAGGAGATGCCAACATAGTCTCAAGTGTCCACCTGATCCAAGAAGCTCACTCCTCACCAGCATCCCTCTCCAACCCATTGTCCAGTTCAATCCATGTCTGAAGAGTTGGCTTCGGGAATGGTTCCTGTCCTGGGGCAACAGAAGGTCTGGGGGCCATGACCACCGGGGTTCTTCCAGTCTCAGTCAGACCGTTAAGTCTGGTCTTATGAGAATTTGGGGTCTGCATCCCACTGCTGTCCTGCTCCCTCAGGAGTTCTCTGTTGTGTTCCCTGTCAGGGCAGTCATCGGTTGTAGCCAGGCACCATCTAGTTCTTCTGGTCTCAGGAAGATGTAGTCTCTGGTTCATGTGGCCCTTTCTGTCTCTTGGGCTCGTAATCACCTTGTGTCCTTGGTGTTCTTCATTCTCTTTTGATCCAGGTGGGTTGAGACCAATTGATGCATCTTAGATGGCTGCTTGCTAGCGCCTAAGACTCCAGACGCCACTCTTCAAAGTGGGATGCAGAATGTTTTCTTAATAGATTTTATCATGCCAATCGACTTAGATGTCCCCTGAAACCATGGTCCCCAGACCCCTACCCCTGCTACGCTGGCCTTTGAAACATTCAGTTTATTCAGGAAACTTCTTTGCTTTTGGTTTAGTCCAATTGTGCTGACCTCCCCTGTATTGTGTGCTGTCTTCCCTTCACCTAAAGTAGTTCTTATCTACTATCTAATTAGTGGCTACCCCCTCCTACCCTCCCTCCCTCCCCGCATCTCGTAACCACAAAAGAACGTTTTCGTCTCAGTTTAAACTATTTCTCAAGTTCTTATAATAGTGGTCTTATACAATATTTGTCCTTTTGCAACTGACTAATTTCAGTCAGCATAATGCCTTCCAGGTTCCTCCACGTTGTGTAATGTTTCACAGATTACTGTTCTTTATCGATGCGTAGTATTCCATTGACACACACACTTTTGCATCTTTTCTTTCTTACAAAAAGGATAGCATGTTTTCTGTCCTGTTTTTTTTTTTTTGTATATAATATATCCTGGAGATCACTCCAGATTAGTACAGTACTCAGAGATGTTCCTTGTTTTTTTCTATGGTTCGATGGTGTTTAACCATTTTGTGGATGTCCCATAGTTCAGTCAACCTGTTTCCTTGAAGCATATTTGAGTTGTTTTTATTTGTTTGCTATGACAGATAATGCTGCAGTGAGTAACGTGCATATCATTTTTCATATTTCTTGAAGTGTATCTTCAAAGAAGATTGCTACAAGTGGGATTTCTGGGTCAAGGGTAAATACGTCTGTAATTTTGTTCTATATTGCCAAATTCTTCTCAATAGGATTGATTACACTGTTTTGTACTCCAACCACGTGTGTTTGAGAGTACTTGTTTCTCTACAGCTTTGACAACACAGTGTATTGTCAATCTTTAGGGATTTTTCCAATCTGATAGGTAAAAATAGAGATCTTGGTGCAGTTTAATTTGCATTTCTCTTTTGAGAGAGGTTGAGCATATTTTAATTTGTTTAAAAGTAGTTAGCATTTTTTTTTTTGTGACCTATCTGTTAATTTAGTTATCTATTTTTGTGTTAGATTTTTGGTTATTTTATTCTTCAGTTCTAGGATCTCTTTGTATATATCTCTATATGTGTGTGTATATACATATAAATATAGAGATACACACATACATATGTATGTATTTTCCCATGCAAATTTATTTTGTGTTTATATAGTCAAACTTATCAATCTTTTATTTTATGGCTTTTAGGTTTTGAGTCATAGTTTAGAAAGGCTTTCCCACTCACAGGTTATAAAGGTTTTTGATTATATTTTTTTCTAGTACTTATATAGTTTCAGTTTTTGTATTTAGACCTCTGATACATTTTGAGTTTATTTTAGCATATGATGTGAAGTATTGATTCAATTTTATCTTTATCCAAGTGGTTATCTAATTGTCCCAGCATCATTTATTAAAAGTTCTTTTTTTCCCCAATGATTTGAGATACCAATTTTAAGATATACTAAATTTTGTTATGCACATATGTCTATTTCTAGATTTTATATTCTGGTCTGTTGGGGTTGTATTCTGGTCTGTTTATGGGTTGGTAAATTATAGTAGCTTGGTAGCATGTCATAGTATCTGATAAGGCTAGCCACTCCCACCCCCATTACTCTTTTTAATTTACCTGTGGTTTGTTTTCTGGCTATGTTTACATATAAACTTTAGAATCAAAATATCTAGATACAAGAACTTCTTGGTAGTTGAGATTGGGAGAATTGATATCTCAAGAGCATGAAATATCTTTCCATTGTTCAGTTCTAAACCAAAAAACCAAATCACTTGCTGTCCATTGGATTCCAACGTATGGTGACTCCGTGTGTGCAGAGTAGAACTGTTCCAGAGGGTTTTCAAGGCTAAATATGTACCTTTTGGAAGCAGATAGCCATGCCTTTCTTCCAAGGTGCCTCTGGGAGCATTCAAGCCATCACCTTAGTCAAGTACTTAATCGTTTGTGCCACTCAGGGACTCCTACTTTTATATAGTTAATGATGGTTTTGTAGTTGCCCACGTATAGGTTTGCATATTTCACTTCAGCAGTCTTCTATTTTCTCATCTAATTGATTATCATTTGTGTATGAAAGCTATTGTCTGTGGGTTAATTTTCTATGCTGTTGCCTTATTGACTTATTTTATTGTAGTTTTTCTGTTAATTATCCAGGGTTTTTTTTTTTTTTTTTTTTTAATCACCATATCATCTGAATATAGTTTTTCTCTTCCTTTCTAATTTTCATTGTTTTTTTCTTATCTGATTGCATTGGCTAATATTGCCAACACAATTCATGCAGTAGTGGACCTTTATTCCTGACTTTGGTTAGAATGTATGCATCTTTTATTTTGAGTTTCTCCAAGGGTTCTTTTATGCCCCCCCAGGCCTGGACAGCCTCTTTGCTTCTACCAGGCCTTTCTTAGCCTTCATTCCAATCAAAATATACTTTTTGGGGGGCACAATTTCACGACCCTGTTTTCCCTTCTGATATGCTATTTCCAAAATGAGTAAAATTCCTTTATTATATTTAGTTTCATTCCCTCATCAGGCAGCTTAAAACCAATTCTTATTGTTAGTTTTTGAGTACAAGTGATAAAGGAAGCCTTTTTAAAAGCGTGAAAACTTTCCCCATGTTTTAAGACTACTGGTAAAAATACCACTCTGTTCCTGCCTAACCTTATAGTAAGATAATATATGTTGTTTTTTTTATGAGCAATTAAGATGCAATTAATAAAGCAGGATTACTTTGTCTCAAGGTTCTTGGCTGAGCTTTTCTCACTCTCTTCTGTTTTGTTCTAAGCTGTATGCCAGCTGGCTATGTGCCTTTAATCTCTAAGTGACCACACTGTACCACTGATGTGAACTTCTTTAGGACTTAGAGATCCAAAACTATGGGACAAATATTACAAAGATGAAGAAAGTGAGAAGATGAGTCTTAATATCAAGGGACTCAAATAATTTAAGATCAAGGTTTAATTTTCTTTTTTAAATGTTTAGCCTCAAGCCTAATGCAACTATCATAACATCTTTATCCCTTACCAAGTTTTATGAACAAAATATATTTCATCACTATTCTAATATATGATTAACTCAAAATGACCCTTTTGATGTATGAAAATAATACGAAATATCAATACCAAGCAACCTAAAGTCTGTACCAGAGATGGCAAATAAGTCTCATCTCATGTTCAACTCTAGCTGACTGGCTGCTTAGGGGATTATGTTAAGGATAATTCTAAGGCTACATCTGGGTTCAGAAGAAAGTGTTGTGATGTCTGCCAAGGGCACGGATAGAAAAATAGTGGCAGAAATGCCTTTTTGAAACATCTCACCTATAATTAAAAACCTTCAATATATGGGAAGGGCATTTATGAGCTATATTTTCTATGTTTTAGAAGCAGCCTTTTTCTTTAAGTTTAAAAATATCTTTATTGTCAGAAAAGAAATTTCAAATGTATTTTCCTGTGTCTAGGTCTGGATTTCTAAGGGCTATCTTTTCTCAGGGTTTAAGCATGAAAATTAATGAACTATTATGGAACACTTTGTTGATGTTCCAGAACTCACGCGTATGGAAGATAATGTAGTTGATCTTTGTCAGGTGGGAATGATGGAGCTGTCACTCAAAGCCTACACAGATTGTGGCGTTCATTACCTCGGGATCAGGCCCTGAGCTAACAGGCTTGGAAACTTAGTTTTGTCATTAAATCTGATCTATGTGTCATGGATGGACTCACAATAACCCATTAAAGCTCATAAGTGTATTTGTTAATACGTACTGAGAACTTTAACTGGAACAGGGACTGAAAAACTCTAGTCAGCCTGATCAGCTCATACTTACTTGTAGTCAGATTACATGGGAAGCCAAATCTTAGTCCAAATGTCAAGTCGTTGATTTATAATAAGGAATATAACTGCCATTGGAGCTAGAAAACTCAAAATTTATATGACTGGCCCATGTTATCCTTGTAGGTATACCTATATGAGAAGTTAAATCATAATGTTCTTTGATGATTCTTAATCAGAACATGAGGAGTTAGATTAATTGAATCTAAGAGTGGTCTTTATAGTAGGTTTGGTTTTGGCCTAAACTGATTTTTCCATGTATAGTGCTTGGAGGAACATTGCCAAATGGCAGCTTTCTGAGGCTCCTTTATCTATATGCAACTGATTGGCCAATTCCCCTTTTTACTGACATATTTAATAAAGCATTTTAATTAATTAATCAATTAAATTAATTGACTACTTAGTTAATCAAATGGTAGCCAAGTCTTTTAGGCCTGAGTTCCATTTTTCTTTTAAGGTGACTTTGCATCTCTGCTCTGGTCCATTAGGCATTTAGAGTTTTACACTCACAAGGCAATCTTATTTACCTTATTTCCAGGTTCTTGGGGGAAGCCTCACTAATGCACACATACTTAGAATACATCTTATTAAAGAATTGTGTTTAGCCTTATTTTTAGTGACTACTCTGAGAAGTATTTAGTTATCTCAATTGTTTAAAATACAGATACCACAGAGTGAGGGAGGGGAGAGATTGATAAAGGTTATGAGTTGTGTTCAACACAAAGAAAGTTTTTAATGGATCTTAATATTCAGGAAAATATTTCGGAAGTGCACTGCTTTTCACACCTTTTTAAAAAATTTTTTTGAAATAATTTTTATTGAGCTTTAAGTGAACATTTACAAATCAAGTCAGTCTGTCACATATAAGCTTATATACACCTTACTCCATACTCACACTTACTCTCCCCCTAATGAGTCAGCCCTTCCAATCTCTCCTTTCACGACAATTTTGCCAGTTTCTAACCCTCTCTACCCTCCTATCTCCCCTCCAGACAGGAGATGCCAACACAGTCTCAAGTGTCCCCCTGATACAGGTAGCTCACTTTTCATCAGCTTCTCTCTCCTACCCATTGTCCAGTCCCTTCCATGTCTGATGAGTTGTCTTCGGGAATGGTTCCTGTCCTGGGCCAACAGAAGGTTTGGGGACCATGACCGCCGGGATTCCTCTAGTCTCAGTCAGACCATTAAGTCTGGTCTTTTTATGAGAATTTGGGGTCTGCATCCCACTGATCTCCTGCTCCCTCAGGGGTTCTCTGTTTTGCTCCCTGTCAGGGCAGTCATCGGTTGTGGCTGGGCACCACCTAGTTCTTCTGGTCTCAGGATGATGTAGGTCTCTGGTTCATGTGGCCCTTTCTGTCTCGTGGGCTCATAGTTATTGTGTGACCTTGGTGTTCTTCATTCTCCTTTGATCCAGGTGGGTTGAGACCAACTGATGCATCTTAGATGGCCGCTTGTTAGCATTTAAGACCCCAGACGCCACATTTCAAAGTGGGATGCAGAATGTTTTCATAATAGAATTATTTTGCCAATTGACTTAGAAGTCACCTTAAGCCATAGTCCCCAAACCCCGCCCTTGCCCCGCTGACGTTTGAAGCATTCAGTTTATCCCGGAAACTTCTTTGCTTTTGGTCCAGTCCAGTTGAGCTGACGTTCCGTTTTTTCACACATTTTTGCTGCATGCTCTATAACTTTAGCCCTCAGACCTCCGATGCATACAGCACGTATGTTCCATGGGACTGTGCTGTTAAAATTAGTGTCTAACGATGTGCGCTATTAGTCTGTGAATTGGGCTCAGGATGTTATCCAAACAGGACTGCGATGCTTACTAAAGATGTTTCCTTTCCCCATTTTACTGGCAACTACACTACCAAGATTTTTCTTCCTATAAACCTCTACGTTTCTGAAATTCTGTTGTACTCAACCCTGGAAAACAAAAGCTGATTCCATTACTGCAAATTTATAGTAAATGCATACTATTAATTTTCACAGCAATTTTTAGTCGCAACGCTCTAAACATTTCACAAATAATACTTTCTGGTCTTTCATTTGAAAACCCTGGTGGCGTAATGGTTAAGTGCTACAGCTGCTAACCAAAGAGTCAGCAGTTCAAATCCACCAGGTGCTCTATGGGGCAGTTCTACTATGTCCTATAGGGTCGCTATGAGTCGGAATCGACTTGACGGCGCTGGGTTTGATTTTGTTTTGTTTTTGGCCTTTCATTTGATCAGTTTTGGGGAAAGGTAAGGGAAACGCAGCAGGTTTCAAATTCACTTCACTTCTGTGATCCCTATATGAATTATGGGGCACGTCATAGAAGCTATTTAGCATAAAGTGATTATGGTGACAACTTTTCCAAAAGGAAAATAATTATTTTGTATGGCATTTACCATTGGGGCCGAATCCACCGATATGGCTTTGGTGGTTAACGGTCCTTCTATATAGAACTGCGGAGATTTACAAATAGTTTCATTTTGACTAGGAAGATATTTTGTGGTTATGTAGGGAGATAAAACAAAACAAAAACAAAGGTTTTAATTAAAAAATTTGCTATTTCTGAGTTTTGAGGTGGGAGGTGAGCAAAGGAGAACTTTTATTTGAGAAGACTATAGTGTACTGGGATTGCATCTGCTGTACATCTGAAGACCCTTGGCAATGTTTCAAGGAGGGGATGAGAAAAAGAGATCCCAACATTTTCCCCTGAGATTTGAAGTAAGGGAAATCTTTAAGGGATGGGCAAGGATTCTCTCTTTTGGGGACTAGGGCAGGCTAGAGAGGAAGAAGACTCAAGCTGCAATTCTGTGTTCCATTTCTGTCCTTCGGGGATAGCTTTTTAACTTCAGGCAACATTTTCTGGGTTTAAGTAGCATTTTGCTTTCTTGAAAATTGTTTCTCAGTTAAGGGACTTCTTACAGCCTTTTTCTTGTAATAGGCCATTGAGTTGAATTTGTCCTGTTGACTAGGACTCAGAGTTGCGGATAAGGAGGCACCAAGTAGCTAAGACCAAAAAAGCAAAAACTAAACCCATTGCTGTTAAGTCAATTCTGACTCATAGTGACCCTATAGGACAGAGTAGAACTGCCCCATAGGGTTTCCAAGGAGTGGCTGGTGGATTTGAACTGCCTACCTTTTGGTTAGCAGCCGGACTCTTAACCACTGAGTCACCAGGGCTCTGGGACAACAGTAGGTGCCCTAATATCTGGCATAAATAGAATATCAATCATAACTAAAAATGCCCAAACTCCAGAAAATAAACTAGATATTTGGGACCTCCTAAAAATTAAGTACTTATGCTCATCAAAAGACTTTACCAAGAAAGTAAAAAGAGAACCTACAGACTGGGAAAAAATCTTTGGCAACAACATATATGATATAGTTTTAATCTCTAAAACTTACTGAAAACTTCAACAACTCAACGATAAAAAGATAAGCAACTCAATCACAAAATGGGCAAAGGACATGAACAGACACTTCACCATAGAGGACATTCAGGCAGCCAACAAGTATATGTAAAGATGCTTGCTATCATTAGCCATTAGAGAGACACAAAACAAAACCACAATGAGATGCCATCTTATCCCTGCCTACAAGAATGGAACTGATCAAAAATTCAGAAAACGATAAACGATGACCAGGTTGTGGAGAGAATGGAACTTTCATACACTGACGGTGGGAATGTAAAGTGGTACAACTACTATGGAAAATAATATGGCGTTTCCTTAAAAAGCTTGAAATAGAAATACCATATGATCCAGCAATCCCACTCCTAGAAATATATTGTAGAGAAATAAGACCCAGCACATGAACAGACATATCCACACCCATGTTCATAGTATTCACAATAACAAAAAGATGGAAACAACCTAAGTGCTCATGAACAATGAATGGATGTACAAATTATAGTACGCACACACAATGTAATACTACGAAATGATAAAGAAAAATTATGAATCTGCAAAACATCTCATAACATGGATGAATCTGGAGGGCATTATGCTGAGTGAAATAATCAATCATAAAAGGATGAATGTAGTATGAGACCATTATGATAAAAACTCAAGAAAACAAGTACACACAGAAAGAAAAAATCTTTGATGGTTATACGAGGGAGAGGGATGGGAAGGGGAAATCACTAACTAGGTATTAGACAAGTGTTAACTTTAGTGAAGGGAAAGACAATACACAATATAGGGGAAGTCAGCACAACTTAAAAATTAAAAAAAAAAATATTCCTAACATACTGTATAAATATGAAATTGAAGATTCAAAATACTTTTTCAGTAGGAAATTTTCAATACTATAAAATACACTGAAAACAAACTTAATTTTGATGTAGGCATCATTTCACTATTAACAATAATCACATAAAATTGATAAGAATTTATTCATGAAATTCCAGAAATACAAAGTGTGCTATCATACCTAATACATCAAACATAAAGGCAAAGTGCAATAAAATATTTAATACTTCAATATTCATCCCAGTTCTAAGCTGAAGAATTTCCATAACATTACATAAAATAAATATTTGATTACAAATATAGATTTAATTCATACAGTTATACAGTTCATTAAGAAAACATCATTGCCATAAACCATAATTACACCAAATTAAAAGAATGTCCTCTAATAATATTTTGTCATTTAGCTATTCCTGTTGCCTCACATGAAAACCCTGGTGGCGTAGTGGTTAAGAGCTACAGCTGCTAACCAAAAAGTCGGCAGTTCAAATCCACCAGGCGCTCCTTGGAAACTCTATGGGGCAGTTGTACTCTGTCCTGTAAGGTCGCTATGAGTGGGAATCAACTTGATGGCAATGGGTATTTTTGGGTTGCCTCACAAGATGAATTTCAAACTTGAGAAAGCTCTCTCAGCACTGACTTGAGTAGCTGGTGTACCAAAAACTACCATGGCAATATCATGTAACTGGGGATATTGTGAACAGTTTTCTTCCCAAAATTGAAGAATATTTTTTTCTCTCTCAACTCTCTGTGTACCATCCAAACTTGTTAGTAGAGAGTCAATATTAACAGTACAGTCATTTGAGCTCAATTTATCTTTTTTTTTCATTTTGAGAAATAATTCCATCTCATCAACATCATTTTAAATGAGTAGTTCCTGAATACTTTTCCTTTATTACACTTTCAGTATTGCTCCTTTTCAGATTTTCTGTTATTTCCCAAATACATTCTAATTGTAACCTGGCCTTCAGTTAAAGTTCAGAACTAATTAGAATTTGTTAACAACAATCTAGAAAAACTGCTCTTAATATGCTATCATTTTCAATGATAACTTTTTCTTTGACATTAAAATTTTCTGTCAGTGGTTTCCAAATGTATTGTTCTTAATTTTAGCTTAGTTTCCACAATCATACCAAAAACAACACTCATGGTTAACTGTTCACTTTGCAATCTTACTGTAACTTTCTTTAAAGGTTTTAAAGTTTCCAAAATGATTTTGACACATGCGTATTTGTCATTAGAAAAGTAGTATTTCATATTATTCTCAGCAAATACATTGCAGAGATTTTTGCAGCCTAATAAAGTTTCTAACATGGCTTATATACTGTTACATCTTGTTGGGCAATCCCTTATGTTATTTTCTGAAAATTTGGTAGACAGTGTCACAATATGAAGTATTCAAACGAATTCACAACATTCTCCTTAAAATTCTTCTAGTTCACCATCCTTTATGGCATCTTTAGTAACTAATTAAAGTGCACGTGTGCAGCACACTTTATACAAATTAATCTTTTCTTGTAAACTTTGTTGCTTTCATTACACTCTGCAATGGTTAAAGTCTGTAGGTCAGAGTGAACTAAGCCAGTCTTCAAAATTCTCATTTTGCCCTGAAATTTACCATTTGATTTCACTATGATTTCTGAGCAAATCAACAAATTTAATCATATTAGAGCCATCATCTGTGGTTACAGAATGAATCTGTTGTGAATCAATATTGTACTTTTCTAAAAACTGATACACAGTGTTTTTTATGTACAGACCTGTGTGTCTTTCTTTTAATTCTTTCATTCCAACTGTCAACAGGTGTATTTTACCATTTTGTGTGAACTGAGTTTAATTCCTAGAATTGACCGACTCAATCTACTGGTAGCATTCACTTCAAATCATTTTTCTAGACTACCACTAATTTTGGAGCTAAATTTTAAGGACAAGTGAGGTATCATTTCTCTAATATTTTCTGAATTGACTGAAAAATTGTGACCAATTGAAGCAATAATTGGATTTAAAATTTTATGGGATCCTGAATATTCAGTTAACTCAAATAAACAACTAAACACTTCACAAAACTAATTCAACACATGCACTGGCAATTGTTTATCTAATTTCACTTCAAGGCATTCTGGAACTGCAAACTCGTCTAATTTTTTGTGGCTTATTTGGGACACTTCTGATACTTTCTTCAATCTTCTTTGTCTTCTTGCTTTGGACTGCATTGTATTCATCCATATGGTGACGCTTCAGGTGCCTCTCTAAGTCTGCTGCATGGTTTCCAAGGGTATCTATTTTGCAAATTGTACACATGCTTCTATTTTCAGTCTTTTTGTACTTCAGAAATTCTCAACATGAGTTTTCTCTGGTTTGTCCCATACTAGAATTCAAGAGATAAGAAATAATATTAACATTAGGGCATATTTTATAGTCACTATATTACACTGCCTCTTGATCTATGTAAAGGTTCCTCATGAGCTAAATTAAGTGTTCTAGAATTCCCATTCTTTGCAATGTTATCCATAGTTTGTTATGATCCACACAGTCAAATGCCTTTGCACAGTCAATAAAACACAGGTAAACATCCTTCTGGTATTCTCTGCTTTCAGCCAGGATCCATCTGACATCAGCAATGATATCCCTGGTTCCACATCCTCTTCTGAAACCAGCCTGAGTTTCTGGCAGTTCCCTGTCAATATACTGCTGCAGCTCATGAGGAACCTTTACATAGATCAAGAGGCACTTGTTCAGACAGAACAAGGGGATACTGATTGGTTTAAAGTCAGGAAAGGTGTGCGTCAGGTTTGTATTCTTTCACCATACCTATTCAATCTGTATGCTGAGCAAATAATCCGAGAAGCTGGACTATATGAAGAAGAATGGGGCATCAGGATTGGAGGAAGACTCATTAACAACCTGCGTTATGCAGATCACACAACCTTGCTTGCTGAAAGTGAAGAGGACTTGAAGCACTTACTAATGAAGATCAAAGACGAGAGCCTTCAGTATGGATTGCACTTCAACATAAAGAAAACAAAAATCCTCACAACTGGACCAATGAGCAACATCATGATATACAGAGAAAAGATTGAAGTTGCCAAGGATTTCATTTTACTTGGATCCACAATCAACAGCCGTGGAAGCAGCAGTCAAGAACTCAAACGACGCATTGCATTGGGCAAATCTGCTGCAAAGGACCTCTTCAAAGTGTTGAAGAGCAAAGACGTCACCCTGAAGACTAAGGTGCGCCTGACCCAGGCCATGGTATTTTCAATTGCATCATATGCATGGGAAAGCTGGACAATGAATAAAGAAGACCGAAGAAGAGTTGATGCCTTTGAATTGTGGTGTTGGTGAAGAATATTGAATATACCATGGACTGCCAAAAGAACGAACAAATCTGTCTTGGAAGAAGTGCGGCCAGAATGCTCCATAGAAGCAAGGATGGCGAGACTGCGTCTTATATACTTTGGACATGTTATCAGGAGGGATCAGTCCCTGGAGAAGGACATCATGCTTGGCAGAGTACAGGGTCAGCGGAAAAGAGGAAGACTCTCAACAAGGTGGATTGACACAGTGGCTGCAACAATGAGCTCAAGCATAACAACGATTGTAAGGATGGCTCAGGACCGGGCAGTGTTTCATTCCGTTGTGCATAGGGTTGCTATGAGCTGGAACCGACTTGATGGCACCTAACAACAACAGCATATTACACTGCAGTAAAAACAAGTCTTAGACTTTGATAACATAAAGAGAATACCAAAAACCCAGTGCCTTTGAGTTGATTCCAACTCATAGTGACCCTATAGGACAGAGCAGAACTGCCCCACAGAGTTTCCAAGGAGCGCCTGGCGGATTCAAACTGCCGACCCTTTGGTTAGCAGCTGTAGTACTTAGCCACTATGCCACCAGAGTCTTCATAAAGAGAATGTTGTTGTTGTTAGGTGCCGTTGAGTCGGTCCCGACTCATAGCGACCCTATGCACAACAGAACGAAACACTGCCCGGTCCTGCGCCATCCTCACAATCGTTATGCTTGAGCAGCCACTGTGTCAATCCACCTCGTTGAGGGTCTTCCTCTTTTCCGCTGACCCTTTACTCTGCATGATGACCTTCTCCAGGGACTGATCCCTCCTGACAACATGTCCAAAGTGTGTAAGATGCAGTCTCGCCATCCTTGCTTCTAAGGAACGTTCTGGTTGTACTTCTTCTAAGACAGATTTGTTCGTTCTTTTGACAGTCCATGGTTTATTCAATATTCTTCGCCAACACCACAATTCAAAGGCATCAATTCTTCTTCGGTCTTCCTTATTGATTGTCCAGCTTTCACATGCATATGATGCAATTGAAAATACTATTGCTTGGGTCAGGCGCACCTTAGTCTTCAAGGTGACATCTTTGCTTCTCAAAACTTTAAAGAGGTTCTTTGCAGCAGATTTACCCAATGCAATGCGTCTTTTGATTTCTTGACTGCTGCTTCCATGGGTGTTGATTGTGGATCCAAGTAAAATGAAATCCTTGACAACTTCATTCTTTTCTCTGTTTATCATGATGTCGCTCATTGGTCCAGTTGTGAGGATTTTTGTGTTCCTTATGTTGAGGTGCAATCCAAACTGAAGGCTGTGGCCTCTTATCTTCATTAGTAAGTGCTTCAGGTCCTCTTCACTTTCAGCAAGCAAAGTTGTGTGATCTGCATAACGCAGATTGTTAATGAGTCTTCCTCCAATCCTGATGCCCTGTTCCTCTTCATATAGTCCAGCTTCCTGTATTATTTGCTCAGCATACAGATTGAATAGGTATGGTGAAAGAATACAGCCCTGATGCACACCTTTCCTGACTTTAAACCAATCAGTATCCCTTTATTCTGTCCGAACAAGTGGCTCTTGATCTATGTAAAGGTTCCTCATGAGCACAATCAAGTGTTCTGGAATTCTCATTCTTTGCATGTTATCCATAGTTTGTTATGATCACACAGTCAAATGCTTTTGCATAGTCAATAAAATAAAATAAAGAGAATAGAATGTATAAATACGTGTGTAGAAAGGAATTAGAGCCAGTACGTATTAAAATGCTTCTAGTCATGTATCATCAGTATGTTAGAAAAATGGGAATAACTTCAAATTTACATTTGCAGGGTTTGCCGATTTCTTCCATTCAAAGCCCCACTTTACAGCATTCTAGTACATTTATCCAGCACCTTTTGAAGAAAAATCTCACTTCATAGTGATGCCATCAAGTTGTTTTCACTGAAATAATGTTATATCGCAATTGAAACATTAATTTTTCTTCCCACTAGTTGCTGATGTTTGTTAACATTTTGATTTGTGACATAAATATCAAATTTAAACATGTAAGTACACATAATGTGTGATAGTACATTTAAATGGAGATTGAATACAAGAACGGAATCATCAAAAAATTATATGCCATTTTCTATTTGTTGTACTTACATATCACACTTAAAAATGTGAATATTGTGTGTTTAAAATATTTACATGCACCTGACAAATTCTCTTCACATGAATCTCTTGTTCAGAAGTCGATGCCCTTTAACCTGCTTTTTCAGATTTCTGACTGCAAGTGTGCCCCATCACCAAGCGTTCCTCAGTCTTGGGTAGGTTCAGCTCACGTTACTGTGAGAGAGGAAATGGGAAGCTCTGGCCTGTGAACTGTCTCTGTAACAGCTTATCACTTATAGCTGCTGCTGCGACATCCTTTGCCGAAGCAATGAACTGTGCCCTTGCCAGGCATGTGCCAGAGAAGCATTTGGCATACGTGGGCGCCAGACGGAAATAAAACATAAGTGGTCCAATGGTCCTGCTTACAACTTAAGAATTATTGTTGAACCGAAAATAGAGGAGCAAAATAAATAAATAAATAAAATAATGGCTTTGATTTCAGTTCAGGTTCAGAAAAACAGTTTTTTGATTCATGTTTCAGTTTCTGGCAAAAATTTCATCTTTTTTTTTTTTCAGTTTCAGTGTTCAGCTCTGTTCCTATTCAAAGCCTTGCTCCTAAGCAAATGAGGGGGGTTTACTTGTAAAGATTTTTGAGTTCTCCTGGTTTGGTGTCTGCTTATACTTTAGACTTGCTAATTTGCCTGGTGCCTAATGGAGCAGAAGAGAAGAAAATTGGAGAAAGAATGTGCAGTGGAGTGAGGGACAACGTGGAGCCACTTGCACGCCTTCATTAGGTGTAGAAAGGATGTGTGAGTTTCCCAAGGGTCAAGGGGAAAAGTAGCTGGGCCTTAGCCATCTTGATAGAGCCTACTCCAGAGCTTGTGCCATCAGACAATTGTATCCAGGCAGAAAGACTATGTGAAGTGAAGGATCTCCATGAGCGCAAACTGCAGGGGACTGGAAGAGGACAAGCTGGAAGGCAGATTTTTCCACTTCATGGAACCATGTTTGGCTAATGGAAGACCCTGCATTTGGATGCCTGCCACACAGAGCTCATCAATACCCAGTCTTAGCCAAGAAACAGGGTTGTTGTTGTGTGCCATCAGGTGGATTCTGACTCATAGTGACCCTGTAGGACAGTGTAGAACTGCCCCATAGGGTTTCCAAGGAGCTGCTGGTGGATTTGAACTGCCAGCATTTTGGTTAGCAGCTGAGCTCTTAACTACTATGCCATCAGGGCTCCAAAAAACAATAACAACAGGGATAAGATAAGAAAGAGCCACTTGTCCCTTTCCATCTGCTTTCTCCTCACCATAACAAAGGAGCTGGAGAATGGAGCCCAGAAAAGGGGGTTGGGAGGAAGCTTGAAACCAGACCACACTACTTTCTCTACCTTTAAATCTTTCAGGATAAGGCCTGGCAGCCTGCAGGGAAGAGGAGGAGATGAGCTCTAAGTTGGAGGTTTCATATCAGACTGGGCTTTTGTAGTACTTGAAAATGCTCCGGAAAGTTCTTCAGTTTTTCCGAGGTGTCATTAAAGGTTAGGAAACGGAGACTGTACCTATCACAGCTGATGGCAGTGATTGGAGAACTATGAAACCCTTTAATCTTTGTTCAGACTGTTCTGCACACCTGAGCTGCCTAGCCTTCTTTGTTTTCTAAAAGCCACTGTTCCATAAAAGCTAAAACCTCTTTTGATTCATGCCTACATGTTGATTGTCACCAGAGCCTTTTCCATCTTCACCTGCAGCACTATGTGAAAGTGGCTAAGGGAGGGAATGAAAGGAACTGTAACCTAGTAGGTCTGGCTCAACTTGACTGGGAGCCTTCTTCCTTGACTAGAGCAGTAAGCCTGAGATTCTAGAAGGATTTTTACCACTAGTTCAAGGTGTTGCTTCAGTACCCATGGTTATTACAGGAGCAGGAGCCCTTGCCTCAGTTTTTAACTTCAGTCCATACCCGCCAAGGCCAACTTTTACCCAGCAATACTACTTCCCCGTAACAGTCTACTGAGATGGGGTAACCTCCCTAGACTCTTTCCAAAAAGAGGTAGGACTCTGTGTTCAAAGAGGAAGAGATTTTTCAGCTTGGGATGTGGGGTAGACTGACTTCTCAATTTCCTTATTACTAGCTTGTGGTGGTTTAGACAAATAATCATTGCCCTTTGGGGATTGACTGAAGGATGTTTTTGCACTCCAAACTGGGTTTAAGTGATATCCAGCTTATATATCATCATTTTTTTCCATGTAATTTACATAGTCTTCATAATTATTGAACTACTTAAAATATTTTATCAAGAATATGTGTTACACTTTCCCCAAGTTTGGACATTGAAGTTTTTTTTTTTCTTTTTCCTACTGAAAATGTCATTATATTTTTGTATGTACCTATTATTTTCCTTTGTGGATTATTTGTTCAGTAGAAGGAATCACTGGCTATAAAAATTTAGACAGTCTTAAAAATCTTGAAATATATCTGCAGTATATTAGAAAATAATAAAATATATGATTTTACCACCTCAAAATAATCCAACACCTCTCTGTCAGATTAATCATCTGAGTACACTTTTTTTTTCCATGTCATTCTTGTGTTCAAAACTTGTAATGTCTTTCATTATTGCTTAATTTGTTTGAGTTAAAACTTGTTGGTGCCCTGTTACCACTACCAACTGCTCTGCCAGGGATCACAATAGAGGATCCCGGTCAGAGCTGGAGAAAAATGTAGAACAAAAATCAAATTCACCAAAAAAAAAAAAAAAAAAGACCAGGCTTGCTGGTCTGACAGAGACTGAAGAAACCCTGAGAGTATGGTCCCCAGACACGCTTTTAACTCAGTAGTGAAGTCACTCCTGAGGTTCACCCTTCAGCCAAAGATTAGACAGGTCTATAGGGCAAACAACACATGTGAGGAACGTACTTCATAGTTCAGTTGTGTACCCGAGACGAATAGGCATGCCAGCCCAAAAGCAAAGACAGGAGGGCAGGAAGGGACAGGAAAACTGGAGGAATGGAAAAAGGGAACCCAGGGTGGAGAATGGGAAAGCACTCACACATTGTGGGGCTGGCAACCAGTGTCACAAAGCAATTTGTGTATTAACTGTTTAATGAGAAACCAATTTGCTCTGTAAACTTGCACCTAAAGCATACACGCTCACACACAAATAATAAAAGTAAAAAGCTATGTAAGACACTCAGTCAACACGGTGAGGTAGTGGTTAATAAACCCAGGTGAGTTAGTTAAAACAAAACCAAAAACAAACAAACATGTTGACCTTATGTTTTTCATTCCAGTCTGGTTTCAAAAGTTCTGTTAAACCTTATCACCAGTTACTTCCTTATGTGAACCCTTGTTCCAGCCTAATTGCTGTACTCACTGTCTCATGAATACACTGCTTCAACATCTTTGCTCATGCCATTCCATCTACACGGAATGTCCTCTCTCCTCTTCTAGGGCTAAGGAAATTCCATAAGAGCTTTTTAAAAAAATTTTTATTGTGCTTTAAGTGAAAATTTACAAATCAAGTCAGCCTCTCATACTAACATTTATGTACTCCTTGCTGTATACTTCTAATTGCTCTCCCCCTAATGAGACAGTATACTCCTTCCCTCCACTCTCTCTTTTCGTGTCCATTTGGCCAGCTTCTGACCCCCTCTGCCATCCCATTGGCCCTCCAGACAGGAGATTACAACATAGTCTCATGTGTCTACTTGATCTAAGAAGCTCACTCTTCACCAGTACCATTTTCTATCCCATTGTCCAGTCCAATCCCTGTCTGAAGAGTTGTCTTTGGGAATGGTTCCAGTCTTGGGCTAACAGAAAGTCCAGGGACCATGACCACCGGGGTTCTTCTAGTTTCAGTCAGACCATTAAGTCTGGTCTTTTTACGAGAATTTGGGGTCTGCATCCTACTGCTCTCCTGCTCCCTCAGGGGTTCACTGTTGTGTTCCCTGTCAGAGCAGTCATCGGTTGTAGCCGGGCACCATCTAGTTCTTCTGGTCTCAGGCAGATGTAGACTCTGGTTTATGTGGCCCTTTCTGTCTCTTGGGCTCATATTTACCTTGTGTCTTTGGCGTTCTTCATTCTCCTTTGCTCCAGGTGGGTTGAGACCAATCGATGCATCTTAGATGGCCACTCTCCAAAGTGGGATGCAGAATGTTATCTTAGTAGATTTTATCTTGCCACCTTGACTTAGATGTCCCTTGAAACTATGATCCCTGCTATGCTGGCCTTCAAAACGTTCAGTTTATTCAGGAACCTTCTTTGCTTTTGGTTTAGTCCAGTTGTGCTGACCTCTCCTGTATTGTGAGTTGTCTTTCTCTTCACCTAAAATAGTTCTTATCTACTATCTAATTAGTGATAGTCACTCTAACTAGTGATTATCACTATCTAATTATCTATCATTATCTAATTAGTGATAGATAATCACCCTCCCTCCTTCCTCTCTCCCTCCCTCCCTCCCCCCTCTTGTAATCATCAAAGAATATTTTCTTCTCTGTATAAACTATTTCTTGAGTTCTCATAATAGTGGTCTTATATAATATTTGTCCTTTTGCAACAGACTAATTTCACTCAGCATTGTGCCTTCCAGATTCTTCCATGTTATGAATGTTTCATGGATTTTTCATTGTTCTTCATTTATGTGTAGCACTCCATTGTGTGAATATACCATAATTTATTTATCCATTCATCTGTTGATGGGGACCTTGGTTGCTTCCATGCTTTTGGTATTGTAAACAGTGCTGCAATGAACATGGGTGTACATATATCTGTTCATGTAAAGGCTCTTATTTCTCTAGGATATATTCCAAGGAGTGGGATTGCTGAATCGTATGGTAGTTCTGTTTCTAGCTTTTTAAAGAAGCGCCAAATCGATTTCTGAAGTGGTTGTACCATTTCATATTCCCACTGGCAGTGTATGTCTTCCAGTCTCTCTACAACCTCTCTAACATTTATTATTTTGTGTTTTTTGGATTAATGCCAGCCTTGTTGGAGTGAGATGGAATCTCATTGTAGTTTTGGTTTGCATTTCTCTAATGGCTAATGATAGTGAACATTTCCTCATGTATCTGTTCACCACCTGAATGTCTTCTTTAGTGAAGTGCCTGTTCATATCTTTTACCCATTTTTTAATTGGGTTATTTGTCTTTTTGTAATTGAGTTTTTGCAGTATCATGTAGATTTTAGAGATCAGACGCCGATCGGAAATGTCATAGCTAAAAACTTTTTCCCAGGCTGTAGGTAGTCTTTTTACTCTTTGGGGAAGTCTTTGGATGAGCATAGGTGTTTGATTTTTAGGAGCTCCCAGTTGTCTAGTTTCTCTTCTACATTGTTAGTAATGTTTTGTATACTGTTTATGCCATGTATTAGGGCTCCTAGTGCTGTCCCTATTTTTTCTTCCATGATCTTTATTGTTTTAGATTTTATATTTAGGTCTTTGGTCCATTTGGAGTTAGTTTTTGTGCATGGTGTGAGGTACGGGTCTTGTTTCATTTTTTTGCAGATGGATATCCAGTTATGCCAGCACCATTTGTTAAAAAGACTGTCTTTTCCCCCATTTAACTGACTTTGAGCCTTTGTCAAATATCAACTGCGCATATGTGGATGGATTTATGTCTGGATTCTCAATTCTGTTCTGTTGGCCTAGGTATCTGTTGTTGTACCAGTACCAGGCTGTTTTGACTACTGTGGCAGTATAATAGGTTCTAAAATCAGGTAAAGTAAGGCCTCCCACTTTGTTCTTCTTTTTCAGTAATGCTTTACTTATCCAGGGTCTCTTTCCCTTCCGTATGAAGTTGGTGATTTGTTTCTCCATCTTATTAAAGAATGTCATTGGAATTTGGATCAGAATTGCATTGTCTATAGATCATTTTTGGTAGAATAGACATTTTTACAATGTTAAGTCTTCCTATCCATTAGCAAGGTATGTTTTTCCACTTACGTAGGTCTCTTTTGGTTTCTTGTGGTAGTGTCTTGTAGTTTTCTTTGTATAGGTCTTTTACGTCTCTGGTAATATTTATTCCTAAGTATTTTATCTTCTTGGGGGCTACTGTAAATAGTATTGATTTGGTGACTTCCTCTTCAATGTTCTTTTTGTTGGTGTAGGGGAATCCAAGTCATTTTTTAATGTTTATCTTTTATCCTGACACTCTGCTGAACTCTTCTATTAGTTTCAGTAGTTTTCTGGAGGATTCCTTAGGGTTTTCTGTGTATAAGATCATGTCATCTGCAAATAGAGATACGTTTACTTCTTTCTTACCAATCTTTGTTGTTGTTGTTAGGTGCCGTTGAGTCGGTTCTGACTTATAGCGACCCTATGCACAACAGAATGAAACAAAATGTTCCGCTATTCATAAGGTTTTCACTGGCTAATACTTTTCAGAAGTAGACTGCCGGGTCCTTCTTCCTAGTCTGTCTTAGTCTGGAAGCTCAGCTGAAACCTGTCCTCCATGGGTGACCGTGCTGGTATCTGAATACTGGTGGCATAGTTTCCAGCATCACAGTAACATACAAGCCCCCACAGTACGACAAACTGACAGACACGTGGTTACCAATCTGGATGCCCTTTATTCCTTTATCTAGCCTAATTGCTCTGGCTAGGACCTCCAGCATCCTGTTGAATAAGAGTGATGATAAAGGGCATAGTTGTCTTGTTCCTGATCCCAAGGGGAATGCTTTCAGACTCTCTCCATTTAGAGTGATGTTGGCTGTTGGCTTTGTATAAATGCCCTTTATTATGTTGAGGAATTTTTCTTCTATTCCAATTTTGCTGAGAGTTTTTATCATGAAGGGGTGTTGAACTTTGTCAAATGCCTTTTCTGCATCAATTGATAAAATTGTGTGATTCTTGTCTTTTGTTTTATTTATGTGATGGATTACATTAATTGTTTTTCTAATGTTGAACCATCCCTGCCTACCTGATATGAATCCCACTTGGTCATGGTGAATTATTTCTTTGATATGTTGTTGAATTCTACTGGCTAGGATTTTTTGAGGATTTTTGCATCTAAGTTCATGAGGGATGTAGGTTTGTAATTTTATTTTTTTGTGGTGTCTTTACTTGGTTTTGGTATCAGGGATATGGTGGCTTCATAGAATGAGTTTGGAAGTATTCCGTCCTTCTCTATGCTTCAAAATACCTTTAGTAGTAGTGGCGTTAACTATTCTTTGAAAGTATGGTAGAGCTCTGCGGTGAAGCCGTCCAGGACAGGGTTTTTTTTTGTTGGGAGTTTTTTGATTACCTTTTCAATCTCTTCTTTTGTTATGGGTCTATTTAGTTGTTCTACCTCTGTTTGTGCTAGTTTAGGTAGGTAGTATGTTTCTAGGAATTCATCCATTTCTTCTAGGTTGTCAAATTTGTTAGTGTACAATTTTACATAGTAATCTGATATGATTCTTTTAATTTTAATTGGGTCTGTTGTAATATCGCCCATCTCATTTCTTATTCAGGCTGTTTGCTTTAACTCCTGTTTTTCTTTTGTCAGTTTGGCCAATGGTTTATCAATTTTGTTAATTTTTTCAAAGAACCAGATTTTGTTCTTGTTAATTCTTTCAATTGTTTTTCCATTTTTTGTTTTATTTAATTCTGCCCTAAGTTTTTTTATCTGCTTTTTTCTGGGCCTGAGGGTTTCTTTTGTTGCTTTCTTTCTAATTGTTCAAGTTGTAGGGATAATTCTTTGATTTTGGCCCTTCTTTTTGTATGTGTGCCATTTATTCATATAAATTGGCCTCTAAGCACTGGTCTCACTGTGTCCCAAAGGTTCTGATAGGAAGTGTTTTCATCCTCATTGGATTCTATGAATTTCTTTATTCCCTCCTTAATGCCTTCTATAACCCAGTCTTTTTTGAGCAGGGTAGTGTTCAGTTTCCAAGTGTTTGATTTCTTTTCCCTGATCTTTCTGTTATCGATTTCTAGTTTTACGGCCTTATGGTCAAAGAAGATGCTTTGTAATACTTCGATGTTTTCGATTCTGCTAAGGCTTGCTTTATGACCTAATATGTGGTCTATTCTAGAGAATGTTGCATGTGCATTTGAAAAGAATGTATACTTGGCTGCTGTTGGGTGGAGTATTCTGTATATGCCTATGACATCAGTTGGTTGATTGTGGCATTTAGATCTTCCATGTCTTTATTGAGCTTCTTTCTGGGTGTCCTGTCCTTCACTGAAAGTGGTGTGTTGAAGTCTCCTACTATAATTGTGGAGCTTTGTATCTCATTTTTCAATGCTGTTAGAGTTGGTTTTATGTATCTTGCAGCCCTGTCACTGGGTGCATAAATATTTAATATGGTTATACCTCCTGGTATATTGTCCCTTTCATCATTATATAGTGACCTTCCTTAGCCTTCATGGTAGATTTAATTTATAAAGTCTATTTTGTCAGGAATTAATATTGCCACTCTTGTTCTTTTTTGATTGTTGTTTGCTTGATACCTTTTTTTCCATCCTTTGAGTTTTAGTTTGTGTCTCTAAGTCTAAGTTGTGCTTCTTGTAGGTGGCATATAGACGGATCATGTTTTTTTTTTTTTATCCATTCTGCCACTCTTTATCTTCTTCTTGGTGCCTTTAGTACATTTACATTCAGTGTGACTATGGAGAGGTATGAGTTTAGTGCTGTCGTTTTGATGTTTTTTTGTGTGTTGTTGAGAGTTTCTTTTTTCCATTTCATTTTTTTGTGCTGAGTAGTTTATATATTGTCTTTTCCTCTTATTTGTTGTTATTGATTTTGTTTCTGCTGAGTCTCTATTTTTTTCTTGTGTTTTATTTTGATGAGTAGGATAGTTAGTCTCCTTTGTGGTTACCTTCATATTTACCCCTATTTTTCTAAGTTTAAACCTCACTTTTATTTCTTTATATTGCCTTGTCTTCCTCTCCATTTCAAAGATCTATGACTACATTTTTTAGTCCCTCTTTCTTATTTTAATGTTGTCTTCTTTTACATAATAACATCCCTGTTTTGAGTGTTCTTTTATCTTGATTTATTTTTGTGATTTCCCTGTCTGGATTGACCTCTGATTGCTCTGTCCAGTGTTTTAGTCTTGGGTTGATACCTGATAATTATTGATATCCTACCAGCGAGCTCCCTTTAGTATTTCTTGTATTTTTGGTTTGGTTTTTATGAATTCTCTAAACTTCTGTTATTCTGGAAATGTCCTAATTGCACCTTCATATTTGAGAGACAGTTTTGCTGGATACATGATTTTTGGCTGGCAGTTTTTTTCCTTCAGTCCTTTATATAAGTCATCCCACTGCCTTCTTGCCTGCATGGTTTCTACTGAGTAGTCCAAGCTTATTCTTATCGACTGTCCTTTGTAGGTGACTTTTCGTTTATCTCTAGCTGCTCTTAAAATTCTCTCTTTATCTTTGGTTTTGGCAAGTTTGATTATAATATGTCGTGGTGACTTTCTTTTAAGATCTACCGTATGTAGAGTTCTATGAGCAGCTTGGATAGATATCTTCTCATCTTTCGCTATATCAGGCAAGTTTTCTGCCAAGAAATCTTCAACAATTCTCTCTGTATTTCCTATTATCCCTCCCTGTTCTGGTACTCCAATCACTTGTAAGTTATTTCTCTTGATAGAGTCCCACATGATTCTTAAGGTTTCGTCATTTTTAAAAAGTTCTTTCATCTGATTTTTCTTCAAATATATTGGTGCCAAGTGTTCTATCTTCAAGCTCACTAATTCTGCCTTCCACTTCTTCAGTTCTGTTCTTCTGAGTTTTTACTGAGTTGTCTAATTCTGTAATTTTATTGTTGATCTTCTGAATTTCTGATTGCTGTCTCTCTATGGATTCTTGCAGCTTATTAAATTTTTCATTGTGTTATTGAATAACCCTTTTAATTTCTTCAACCATTTTATATGTGTGTTCCTTGGCTTATTCTGTGTATTGCCTGATCTCCTTCCTGATATCTTGAAGGGTTCTGTACATTAATCTTTTTGTATTCTGCACCTGGTAATTCCAGGAAGGCACTTTCATCTAGACAATCCCTTGATTCTATGTTTTGAGATCTTGTTGAAGTGATCATGGTCTGTTTCTTCATGTGATTTGATATTGACTCTTGTCTCTGAGCTATCTAGGAGTTATTGTGTTTGTTTATTTTATGTTTGTTTACTGTATCCTAGCTTCTTGCTTAGTTTTGTTTTGATTTGCCCAAACAAGTTGCTTGAGTGAGCTAGCTTGATTATTTTCTCCTTTGAAGCTCTGACATTGTGTCACCAGATGGTTAGAGCTGTTATCAGGTATATCAGTGTAAGAGTCCATTGACTTTTCTTGTATGGATTCAGCTCAGGTGTCCAGATAGCTGGTTATCATGTGTGTGGTACGAGCTCTGTGCTACAGTCTTAGAGGGGTAGGAGTGATTGGTGTAGATGCCAGTATCTGATTGCAGCAGAGGGGTCACGCTCTGAACAAGGCAGTGGGCTGAGAATCATCCCTCAGGTGACTCTGGGGAAAGCATATCTCTCTTTCCTAGAACGTACAGGTGGGTGGGTTCTGCAGATGGCCCATGGGGACCCAATGCTTTTGGTTGTAAGGACTGGGCTGCTGCTTCCATGGCTGTTGACTGTGGATCCAAGTAAAATGAAATCCTTGGCAACTTCAATCTTTTCTCTGTTTATCATGATGTTGCTCATTGGTCCAGTTGTGAGGATTTTTGTTTCCTTTATGTTGAAGTGCAATCCATACTGAAGGCTCTCGTCTTTGATCTTCATTAGTAAGTGCTTCAAGTCCTTTTCACTTTCAGCAAGCAAGGTTGTATCATCTGCATAATGCAAGTTGTTAATGAGTCTTCCTCCAATCCTGATGCCCCATTCTTCTTCATATAGTCCAGTTTCTCGGATTATTTGCTCAGCATACAGATTGAATAGGTATGGTGAAAGAATACAACCCTTACACACACCTTTCCTGACTTTAAACCAATCAGTATCCCCTTATTCTGTCTGAAGGACTGCCTCTTGATCTATGTAAAGGTTCCTTATGAGGACAATTATGTATTCTGGAATTCCCATTCTAATGTTCCGCTGCTATTCATAAGGTTTTCACTGGCTAATGCTTTTCAGAAGTAGACTGCCGGGTCCTTCTTTCTAGTCTGTCTTAGCCTGGAAGCTCAGCTGAATCTTATCCTCCATGGGTGACCCTGCTTGTATCTGAATACCAGTGGCACAGCTTCCAGCATCACAGCAACATGCAAGCCCCCACAGTATGACAAACTGACAGACACGTGGGACCAGTTATCCTTGGATCCCTGTCACAGGTGTCTGGGTGACCTGAGTGGAGCCACCAGTCCTTAGGCCCCTGATGTGGGTAGGTGAGGACTGTGTTTAATAGGCAAAGTGGTGTCAGTCATCAAACATCCACCTCTCTACTACACAGTTGAAACAGTTGAAGTCTGGCAACAAGGGCCATTCTTATGAAATAGGCCACAGGTCCATGCAGGGAGGAAAGGTATTCAAAGTCCATGGACCGTTTATGCCTGGACAGGAGCTGCTTCTATCTGGAGCTCCCCAGGCTAGTGGAGCTGGCAAATTATCATTTCCCCCAATTGCAAATTTATTCCTTCTCCAAGGCCAGAAAAATGGCTCCAGGCACTCAACAGGGCCTATCTCAGGCCCAGGGAAATCAACAGCCTCTGAAGCCGGCCTGGGGGCAAGGAGCACAGTAAAATATATGCAAGTACTTAGCTTTTGCCAAGAGCGCCATTCTTCTTTGTTTCTGGAGGTGTGAGTAGGCTGTGCGGCTTGCTGTTTCTCCCAAGGAAACTGCGGCCGAATGCTACTACTAGCCCACTGCAACTGCCCCCAGGAATGGTGCCTGAAGGATCCCAGTGATTCATGTCCGGCAATTCCTCTCGCCTTCTGAATCGCCTCTCCCTCCCTTGCTGCTCAATCTGTTTTCTTACTTTGCCTTTTATGTTCAGGGCTCCTAGCTTGTCATAAATATAATTGTTTCACTTTTTTTTCAGGTCTTTATTGTAAGAGGGATCGCTGGAAGCATCTGGCTATTCTGCCATCTTGGCCCCACTTCGCCATCAGTACTCTCAAGGTGTACTTTTTATTTTTATCGTGCTTTCAGTGAAGGTTTACAAATCAAGTCAGTCCCTCATACAAAACCTTGTATACTCCTTGCTTTATACTCCCAGTTGCTCTCCCCCTAACGAGACAGCACATTCCTTCCCTCCACCCTGTGTTTCCATGTCCATTCAGCCAGCTTCTGTCCCCCTCTGCCTTCTCATCTCCCCTCCAGACAGGAGCTGCCCACATAGTCTCATGCGTCTATTTGATCCAAGAAGCTCACTCCTCACCAGTATCATTTTCTCTCTTGTAGTCTAGTCCAATGCCTGTCTGAAGAGTTGGCTTTTGGAATGGTTCCAGTCTTGGGCTAACAGAATGTCTGGGAACCATGACCTCCAGGGTCCTTCTAGACTCAGTCAGACCATTAAGTCTGGTCTTTTTTTTACAAGAATTTGAGGTCTGCATCCTACTGCTCCCCTGCTCCATCAGGGATTCTCTGTCGTGTTCCCTGTCAGAGCAGTTATCAGTTGTAGCCAGGGACCATCTAGTTCTTCTGTTCTTGGGCTGAAGTAGTCTCTGGTTCATGTGGCCCTTTCTGTCTCTTGGGCTCATATTTACCTCGTGTCTTTGGTGTTCTTCATTCTCCTTTGCTCCAGGAGGGTTGAGACAAATTGATGTACCTTAGATGGCCGCTTGCTAGCATTTAAGACCCCAGACGCTACTCACCAAAGTGGGAGGCAGAATGCTTTCTTAATAGATTTTATTATGCCAATTGACCTAGATGTCCCCTCAAACCATGGTCCCCAGACTCTACCCTTGCTATTCTGGCCTTCGAAGCATTCAGCTGTACTCGGCTAACTTCTTTGCTTTTGGTTTAGTCTAGTTGTGCTGACCTCTCCTGTATTGTGTGTTGTCTTTCCCTTCACCTAAAATAGTTCTTGTCTACTATCTAATTAGTGAATAACCCTCTCCCTCCCTCCCTCCCCACCCTCGTAACCATCAAAGAATATTTTCTTTTGTGTTTAAACTATTTCTTGAGTTCTTATAATAGTGGTCTGATACAATATTTGTCCTTTTTGCAGCTGACTAATTTCACTCAGCATAGTGCCTTCAGATTCCTCCATGTTATGAAATGTTTCATGGATTCATCATTGTTCTTTATCGATGCATAATATTCCATTGTGTGAATATACCATAATTTATCTATCTGTTCATCTGTTGATTGGCACCTTGGTTGCTTCCATCTTTTTGTTAATGTAAACAGTGCTGCAATGAACATGGGTGTGCATATATCTGTTTATGTAAAGGCTCTTATTTCTCTAGGATATATTCCAAGGAATGGGATTGCTGGATCATATGATAGTTCTATTTCTAGCATTTTAATGAAGCACCAAATTGATTTCCAAAGTGGTTGTACCATTTTACATTCCCACCAGCAGTGTATAAGTGTTCCAGTCTCTGCACAACCTCTCTGACATTTATTATTTTGTGTTTTTTGGATTAATGCCAACCTTGTTGAAGTGAGATGGTATCTCCTTGAGTTTTGATTTGCATTTCTCTAATGGCTAATGATCGTAAGCATTTCCTCCTGTATCTGTTCACTGCCTGAATATCTTCTTTGTTGAAGTGCCTGTTCATATAATTTGCCCATTTTTTAATTGGGTTTTTTGTCTTTTTGTTGTTGAATTTTTGCCATATCATGTAGATTTTAGAGATCAGATGCTAATTGGAGATGTCATAGCTAAAAACTTTTTCCCAGTGTGTAGGTAATCTTTGTACTCTTTTGGTGAAGTTGTTGGAGGAGCATATGTATTTAATTTTTAGGAGCTTCTGGTGTTTGTGCATTTTTAGTAATGTTTTATATACTGTTTATGCCATATATTAGGGCTCCTAATGTTGTTCCTATCTTTTCTTCCATGATCTTTATCATTTTAGATTTTATATTTAGGTCTTTGATCCATTTTGAGTTAGTTTTTGTGCATGGTGTGAGGTATGGGTCTGTTTATTTTTTTTGCAGATCAAGGTGTATTTTTCAAGGATATACTATTTTAAAATTTTACTTGCCCAATCCTGCCCTGTGCAAATTTATTTCTCTTAGCTTTGAACTTCTAAAGTATTTCTTTTTTTATTTTTAAATTTTCATTTATGTCCTGCCTTGTTTTGTAAGTGTGGTGCAGTGGTTAAGAGCTAAGGCTGCTAACCCAAAGGTCAGCTGTTCAAATGTACCAGCTGCTCCCAGGAAATTCTATGGGGCAGTTCTAGTCTGTCCTATAGGGTTGTTATGAGTTGGAATTGACTTGAAGGCAACCTTTTTTTTTAATTGTAAGTATAAAAGATTGCCCAGGATGAAATGCTGAAGATTGAGGAAACAAAACAAAATAACCCAAAGAAACAAAAAACTCCCTCCCCCCACCAACAAACCTTCCTTGATGGGACTAGTAGAAACTAGAAAAACTGTTAGTCCAAAATGGAGGCAGGTCTGTCTAACGAGAAGAGATAGAGATTAGAGCAACTCTGTGTGAAGTACTGTTTTAGGGAAAAAACATTTCAAAGGATTCTTTACTTGCAGTGTATAGTAAGAAAGGTCTGAGGATCTCCTTCTCAAAATCAGCTAATGAAAACCCTATGGATCACAATGGTCTGATCCGAAACCCATCATGGGAATGGTTCAGGAAAAGGCAGTATTTCGTTCCATTTTTCATGGGGTCACCTGAGTTGGCAGCTAACAAAAGGAATTGCAGTGGAACCCCTGCAACAATGAACATTGTTATTCTGTAATGGTGGCATAGCATAACCAGAAGAGTATAGAGTAATGTTGCTTTCATCTGGTAACAAGACTGTTATATATGGTGAGTGGTGTGGCTGAAAATCTTGTTCTTTTAAACTCTAAGTATATACCTCTTGAATTATTTAGAAAGTACCTGTAAGAGGGAGTATGCTGCTGTCTAAAATTTATGCATGTCTAGGAAACTTGTGAGCATTGGAAGGAATTCTAACATTAACCTAAATCTTTATTTACACAGTTGAGGGAAGTTTGCCTTATCTCTTACCTTCAAATGTTCAAACCTGAATGGAACCTCTCTGACAGTGACTTTTCATATGGTGCTGCTCAACCTGAAACAATGCAAGTACCATATCTGATCACAAGAGTTGATCCCCAGACATGTTTATTGATGACACCATCAAAGAAAACAGCATACTGACATACAATGTAAAGAAACTTGGTAGACTTTATAGTGGCAATTCAGTTTTGGCATTTATATAGGTAAAAGCAGATTATAAGGTTTAGTGTAGCTCAAACCTTATTCAAGCTTGCAAAATGTCTGATTTGATCAGTTGGCATTCCAATGAGAGCAACACCTCTATCTCTAGGAATTCCTCTTATGCAGTGCCTGAGCTGTGCTTTAAGTGTTTGTTATATAATCTAACGTTTTCTTCTGATTGACCCGATTCAAAAGATTCTACTGAGTCACTAGGCCCCATCAGTGCAGTTTTAAAAATTTTAAATGAACAGTGACACTTAGTGGCTAGAAATATTCATTACAGTGATCCTCTGTAAGAATCCCCATTAACACATCCCATGGTAATAAAGTAAATGATACCAAAATTTAGTCTTCTTGGCAAAGTAATATATAGTATTGGAAGTGTTGTTGGTTCTGCAGCAGCTGTCATTTCATACCAATTCATTTAGTTATAAAGCAAACAGGTGGCTCACACATATTGTTTTTACTACATAAAATTTTTAATTTTCTTCAGTCCTGCTGAAATAAACGAGGTTTTGCTGTTGATTTCAGTTTCACTGAAGAATATATAATAATACAGCGAAGATGGTATTAATTAAGAGTACTATTCAAAGTGTCTGCTGTTTTCTAAATGGATATCTATTGACCTGAAATATGAACCAGTATCTTAAGCTAGACAAGTCATTTACACTTATACCTGTGAGAGCATTAAAAAAAAAAGACACAAGATTACTGTGTCCTTAATTAACCCTTTTGTGTTTGTACTATGGCCCTTAAGAAGTTAGATTATAGTGAGATTTTAAAATCTTGACTCCAAGATCAAGAGTTTATTCCTTCAAGGTCTAAGTTAAGTTTTCTCTCAATTTTATTGCATTTGTTGATTTATTTTTGACCTTTATGGAAGGTTTTGGGACAATAATTCGTGTTTTATTTTCCTGCAAAATGAAAACATGCTATCTTGCTTGAGGTTAATATATTTTTAAATCTCTTGAGGTGCTCTGATTGGAAAGCAATTTAGAATGTTGTCTTCTGCCAGCTTCATATATGACAGAGAAATGAGTGGAAAATATCTGATTAATGGGTGTGACAAAACATGGCAAGGAAGTCATGGAAATAAATGTAAACCCTGTTGTTTGACTTTCATATTGGTTTCTTAAGTACCAAAACAAATACAATAATTTTTTTTTTAAGGGAACTTAATTAGGAAGTGGGCAGTGGGAAAGGACATAGCAGTCTTTTACAAGTGTAGTAATAATCTCTCTTAAGTAAATCCAGTATGTAAAAAGCTGAATTTCAAACAGATAATCAGAATTTGATCATGAGGTTTATAGAAGGGTTTACCAAAGAATCTTCAGAATAAACCATGTACCTCCCAAAACATCCAAAATAATTGTTTTTTCTAGGTACTTTCCCAATTGAGTAACCAATTTACTTAATTCTCCCCTCTCCAGTTATATTGAACTGTTACCCCTTTTTTCTTCCCTCCCAGTTATACCCCCTTCCCTCCCTGCCCAGCAGGGGGTGGCACCCTTTTTGTGCTCTCAGAGTACTATGGATGTACTGTTAACCTTTAACATATTGTGTTGTAATTCCCTGTAATTGTCTATTTTACACTGCCGTTAAACTCCTTGAGATTTGGGATTATGTATCATATTCACTGTCTCTAGCTTATAATACCATGTCACACCAAATCAAACCACGCTGCTGGTGAGTCGATTCCTACTCATGGCGACCTTATATTCCGACTCATAGTGACCCTATAGGGCACAGTAGAACTGCCCATAGCGACCTTATAGGACAGAGTAGAACTGCCCCGTAGGGTTTCCAGGAGCGGCTGGTGAATTTGAACTGACGAACTTTTGGTTAGTAGCCAAATGCTTAACCACTGTGCCAGCAGGGCTCCTTTGTGGAAATTATTGTGCGATATCATTAATATCACACAGGTAAAATTTGGTGAAGATCATTTAAAAGCAGTTGCAGCAGTACATCGACAGGAAATTCAAGACATTCAAGCTGGATTCAGAAGAGGACGTGAAATAAGGGGTATCATTGCTGATGTCAGATGAATCTTGGCTGAAAGCAGAGAATACCAGAAATATGTTTACTTATGTTTTATTGACTATGCAAAGGCATTTGACTGTGTGGATCATAACAAATTGTGGATAACATTGTGAAGAATGGGAATTCCAGAACACTTGATTGTGCTCATGAGGAATCTGTACATAGACCAAGAGGAAGTTGTTCGAACAGAACAAGGGGATACTGAGTGGTTTAAAGTCAGAAAAGGTGTGAGTCAGAGTTGTGTCCCTTCACCATACTTACTCAATCTGTATGCTGAGCAAAGAATCCAAGAAGCTGGTCTATATGAAGGATCGGAGGAAGATACATTAACAACCTGTGATCTGCAGATGACACAACGTTGCTTGCTGAAAGCGAAGAGGACTTGAAGCACTTATTGATGAAGATCAAAGACCACAGCCCTCAGTCTGGATTACACCTCAACATAAAGAAAACAAACATCCTCACAACTGGACCAATAAGCAACGTTATGATAAATGGTGAAAATATTGAAGTTGTCAAGGATTTCATTTTAGTTGGATCCACAATCAATGCCCATGGAAGCAGCAGTCAAAAAGTCAGATGGCATATTGCTTTGGGAAAATCTGCTGCAAAAAACCTCTTTAAAGTGTTGAAAAAGAAGGATGTCACTTTGAGGACTAAGGTGCATCTGACCCAAGCCATGGTGTTTTCGGTTGCCTTATATGCATGTGAAATCTGGACAACTGATGCCTTTGAATTATGGTGTTGATAAAGAATATCGAATATACCATGGACTGCCAGAAGAACGAACAAATCTGTTTCCGTAGAAATACAGCCAGAATGCTCCTTAGGAGCAAGGATGGAGAGACTTCATCTCACGTGCATTGGACATGTTATCAGGAGGGATCAGTCTCTGGAGAAGGACATCATGCTTTTAAAGTGCAGGGTCAGTGAAAAAAAGGAAGATCCTCAATGAGATGGATTGACACAGTGGCTGCAACAATGGGCTCAAGCATAGCAATGATTGTGAGGATGGTGCAGGACTGGGTAGTGTTTCGTTCTGTTGTACATGTTTTGCTATAAATCAGAACTGACTCAATGGCATCTAAGAACAACACGACATTGGCTAATGATGTTGAAACTCTTTTCATGTGCTTGTCCTCTTTGGTGAAATGTCCTTTGCTCATTTTCTAATTAGATTTTTTTTTTTTAACTGTTGAGTTTTGAAAGTTCTTTATATATTCTAGATACTAGTCCTTTGTTGAGTATGTGGTTTGCAAATATTTTCTCCTAGTCTGTAACTTGTCTTTTCATCTTTTTACCAAGGTCTTTTGCAGAGTAATAGTTTTTAATTTCGATGAAGTCCAGTTTATCAATTTTTTCTCTTATAGATCATGCTTTTGGTGTCAAGTCTAAGAACTCTTTGCCTTGTTGTAGATCCTGAAGATTCTCTTTTTTTTCTATAAGTTTTACAGGTTTATGTTTAAGTTCGTGAGGCATTTTGAGTTAATTTTTGCATAAGACAGGTAGAAGTTCATTTTATTGCCTATGAGTGTCCAATTGGTCCAGCACCATTTGCTGAAAAGGCTATCTTTCCTCCATTAAGTTGCTTTTGCACCTTGTCAAAAATCAGTTGGGTGGATTTATGTGGGTCTCCTTTTTTTTTTTACTTAGGAGTTCTCTGTTCCATTCCATTGATCTGTGTGTCTGTCCCTCCACCAATATCACAAAATTTTGTTACTGTTGCTATATAGTAAGTCCTGAAATCAGGCAGACTGATTCATCCCATTTCATTCTTCTTTTTTGAAACCGTTTTCAGCTTTTCTAGTCCTTTACCTTTCATGTAAATTTTAGAATAATTTTGTCTGTATGTAAAAAAATCTTGCTGGGATTTTGATAGGAATTACTTTAAATCTATATATCAGTTAGAGGAGAACTGACCACTTTGATATATTTAGTCTTCCTATCCTTAAACATGGTGTATCTCTCTACTTATTTATATATTTTTTGATTTTTTCATCACCATTGTGTAGTTTTCAGTGTGCATCCTGTACATGTTTTGGTAGGTTTACATTTAAGTATTCCATTTTTTGAGTGATTATAAATCACATTGTATTTTCGATTTTAGTGTTTATGTGTGTATTGCTACTATATAGAAATATAATTGATTTTTATGTTAATCTTATACCCTGTGGCCTTGTAGAAGCCACTTATTAGTTCCAGGAGGTGTATTTTTTTTTATATTTCTTGAGATTCTTTATGTAGGCTATCATGTCATTTGCAAATAAGGAGAGTTTTATTTCTTTGTTTCCAGTTTGTATGTCTTTTATTTCTCTTTCTGGCACTATGTTGAATAAAAGTGATGACAGAAGATACTTTTGCCTTGTTTCCAAATTTGGGGGAAAAGTCAACATTAAGTATAATGCTAGTTAGCTGTAGGTTTTTTTATAGATGCTTTTTATCAAGTTGAGGAAATCCCTTCTCTTCCTATTTTTCTGAGAGTTTTTATCACGAATGGGTGTTGAATTTTGTCAAATGCTTTTTCTGCATAGATTGATATGATCATGTGATTTTCATTTAACTTGTAAATACAGTGGATTGTATTGATTTATATTTTGAATATTGAACTAGCCTTGTATCCTTGGAAGAAACTCCAGTTGGTTGTGGTACATAACTCTTTTTATATATTGCTGAATTTTATTAACTAATATTTTCTTAAGGGTCCTTGTGTCTAATTCATGAGGGAATTGGTCTATAGTTTTTATTTTTGTTCTGCCTTTGTCTGGTTTTCATATCAGCCTAATACTAACTTCACAAAATGAAATGGGAAATATTTAACCCTCTTCTATTTTCTGGAAAAGCTTGTGTAGTATTGGTGTTAATTCTTTAAATACTCTGTAGAATTCCCTGCTGAAACCATCTGGGACTGGAGATTTAATTTTTAGGAATTTTAAAATTACAAATTCAAGTTATTTTATAGTTAGAGAGCTACTCAAACTATTTACTCCATATTTGGTGTGTTGTGGTAGTTCGTGTTTTTTTGAGGAATTGGTTCATTTTATTTTGTCAAATTTATGTGTGTGGAGTTGTTTATAGTATTCCTTTGTTAACATTGTGATGTTTGAGGGTCTGTAGTGATATACCCCCTTTTATTCCTGATACTGGTAATTGAGTCCTCTCTCTCTTTTGTTGTTGGTCATGTTAGAAGTTTGCCAATTTCATTGATGTTTTCAAAGAACCAGCTGTTTTTTTTACATTGATTTTCTTTATTGTTTTTCTGTTTTCAATTTCACTGATTTCAGTTATTATTTCTTCCTTCTCCTTGTTTCAGGTTAAAATGCTCTTCATTTTCTAGGTTCTGAGGTGGGAGCTTATATGATTTATCTGAGACTTTCCCTCTTTTCTAATGTATGTATTTAGTGCTATAAAATTTCCCCTCAGCATTGCTTTAGCTGTGTCCCACAAATTTTGAGCTGTTTTATATTTATTTTTTATTCATTTTTATGTAAAGATATATGGGTTATTTAGAAGTGTGTTGTTTAATTTCCAAGTTTTTGGATCTTTTCCTCTTATCTTTCTGTTTTTGATTTCTAATTTGATTCTATTGTGATCATAGAGCACACTCTGTAATTTCAGTGCATTTACATTTGTTGAGGTTTGTTTTATGGTCCATTATATTGTCTCTCTTGATGTATATTCCTTGGGCATTTAAAAAGGATGTATAATACAGATCACGACCAACAACACACAAGCTCCAGAGAATAAGCTACATAACTGGGATCTTCTAAAAATTAAACAGTTATGCTCATCAAAAGACTTCACCAAAAGAGTGAAAAGAGAGCCTACGGACTGAGAAAAAATTTTTGGCTGTTACAAATCAGACAAAGGTCTAATCTCTAAAATCTACAAGAAAATCCAACACCTCTACAACAAAAAGACAAATAATCCAATTTAAAAATGGGCAAACAATATGAACAGACACTTCACTGAAGAAGACATTCATGTGGCCAACAGACACATGAGGGAATGGTCACAATCTCTAGCCATCAGAGAAATGCAAATCAAAACCACAATGAGATGCCATCTCACCCCAGTATTACTGGCATGAATCAATAAAACTGAAAATAACAAACATTGGAGAAGCTGTGAGGAGATCAAAACTCTTATGCACTGCTGGTAAGAATGCAAAATGATACAACCATTTTGGAAAATAATATGGTGCTTCCATAGAAAACTAGAAATAGAAATACCATATGAGCCAGCAATCCCACTGCTAGGAATATATCCTAGAGTGATAAGACATGAGTAGATATACATACACCCATGTTCATTGCAGCATTATTCACAATAGCAAAAAGATGGGAACAGCCTGGATGCCCATCAACAGAAGAATGGATAAACAAACAGTGGTACATACACACAATGGAGTATTACACAATGCTAAAGAACAATGATGAATCTGTGAAGCATCACATAACATGGATGCATCTGGAAGACATTATACTGAGTGGAATAAGTCATTCACAAAAGGACAAATATTGTATGAGACCACTACTGTAAAAACTCATGAAAAAGTTTACATACAAAAAGAAACAATCTTTGATGGTTACAAGGGTGGGGAGAGATTGGGATGGAAAAAGACAATAGATAAGTGGTAACTTTGGTGAAGGGTAATACAGTACACAATACTAGGGAAGCCAGCACAGCCTGTACAAGGCAAGGTCATTGTAGCTCCATAGACACATCCAAACTCCCTGAGGGACCGAATTGCTGGGCTGAGGGCCGTGGGGACCATGGTTTCAGGGAACATCTAGCTCAACTGGTATAACAGAGTTTATAAAGAAAATGTTCTACATTCTACTTTGGTGAGTAGCATCTGAGGTCTTAAAGGCCTGTGAGTGGCCATCTAAGACACTCCACTTGTCTCACCCCTTTGGGAGCAAGGAAGAGTGAAGAAAACTAAAGACACAAGGGAAAAATTAGTCCAAAGGACTAGTGGACCACATCTACCATGGCCTCCACCAGACTGAGTTCAGTGCAATGAGATGGTGCCCAGCTACCACCACTGACTACTCTGACAGAGATCACAGTAGAGGGTCCTGGACAGAGCTGGAGAAAAACGTAGAACAAAATTCTAACTCAAAAAGAAAGACCAGACTTGCTGGCCTGACAGACTGGAGAAACCCTGGGAGTATGGACCCCAGACACCCTTTCAGCTCAGTAACGAGGTCACTCCTAAGGTTCCCCCTTCAGCCAAAGATTGAACAGGCCCATGGGACAAAACAAGACTAAAGGGGCACACCAGCCCTGGGGTGGGGCCTGGAAAATAGGAGGGAACAGGAAAGCTGGTAATAGGGAACCCAGGGTTGAGAAGGAAGAGTGTTGACATGTTGTGGGGTTGTTAACCAACGTCATACAACAGTATTTGTACTAACTGTTTGATGAGAAACTAGTTTGTTCTGTAAACCTTCAGCTAACATTCAATAAAAAAAAAAGAAGCCATTCCTTAAAAAAAAAAAACAAAAACCAGTGCCGTCGAGTTGATTCCGACTCATAGCGACCCTACAGAACAGAGTAGAACTGCCCCATAGAGTTTCCAAGGAGCACCTGGTGGATTTTAACTGCCAAGCCATTCCATAGCAACCTTAAAAAAAAATAAAAAGGAAGTATATGGTGATGGCGTTGTGTGGGATGTTCTACAAATGCTGATTAGATTCTGTTGGTTGGTAGTGTTATTGAGTTCTATAGCCTTTCTGATTTCCTGTGTATTTCTTCTATCATTTGCTGATAGAGGTTGTTGAAGTCTGTAACTCTAATTGTATCTATCTCATCAATTCTATCATGTTTTTCTTCACATATTTTGCAAATCTGTTGCTTGGTGCATACATGTTTAAGACTGCTGTGTCTTCTTGGTGGACTGACCCTTTTATCAGTACATAATGTCTCTGTCTCTGGTAATTTTCTTTGCCTGAAATCTATGTTATGTTAATATAACAACTCCTGCTTTCCTTTGTTTAGTGTTTCTGTAATATACTTTTCTTATCCTTTAACTTTCTCCTTTCCTCTTGTTTTATTTGAAGTGAGTATATTGCAGACAGAATATAGTTAGGTCACGTCTTTTATCCCACTCTGCAAAACTCTATCCTTTAATTGGAACATTTAGGCCATTTATATTTAATGTGGTTATTGATATGTTAGGGCTTAAGCCTGCTATTTATTTTTTGTTTTTTATTTTGTCTGTTTTCTTTTCTTGCCTTGCAGTGGATTACTTGAACAATTTTTAGAATTCTATTTTGATTATTTATAGTGTTTTTTAGTGTATCTGTTTGTATAGCACTTTTAGTGGCTCCTCTAAGTGTTACTATACATACATATATATATACATATATATACATCTTATCACAATCTACTGGTGTTGCCATTTTACCAATTTAAGTGAAGTATAGAAACCTAATTTCCCTCTCCATTCCTTTACTCTCCCTAGTTTACAATGTAATTGTCATAAATATTTCCTCTCCATACATTTAAAACTTTGTCAGTGTTATAATTTTTGCTAAAACTGTCCAACATAATTTAGAAAACTCAAGAGAAGAAGGAAAGCCTATTGTATTTACTCATATTTTAGCTTACTGTGTTCTTTCTTCCTTTCTCATGATCCAAGGTTACTTATTTTATCATTTCTGTTTAGAGAACTTCCTTTAGCTATTCTTTTAGGGTAGTTCTGCTGGTGACAAAGTCTCTGTTTCCCTTCATCTGAGAATGTCCTAATTTTTCTTTTATTCCTGAAGAATATTTTCTCTGGGTATGGGGTTATAGATTACACCTAGAACACCGTATAGAGCAGTTTCGCTCTGCCATGTGGGGCCATTATGAGTAAAAAAATCAACTTCACAGCACCTAACAGTAACAACAAAAAAAATATCTTATAAGCTGACAGTTGTTTTTTTTCAGCACTTGAAAAATGTGCCATTTCCTTCTGAAGTCCATGGTTTCTGATAATAAATTCACTGTCATTTGAATTGTTTTCCCCTATGAGTCGGAATCGACTCGACGGCAGTGGGTTTTTTTTTTTTTTTAATGGGTAAGGTGTTATTTTTCTTTGGCTGCTTTCAAGATTTTTTCTTTGTCTTTAGTTTTCATAAGTTTAATTATGATGTGTCTTCATGGGTTTTTTTGGGGGGGGGAATTTACTCAGTTTCTTGAATCTGTATGTGTATGTCTCTTCCTAAATTTGTGAATGTTTCAGCCATTATTTCTTCAAGTACTTTTTCAGCTCTCTCATCTTTCTTCTCTCCTTCCAGGAGTCTGATGATGCAAATGTTAGAAATTTTATTATAGTCCCACAGATCCCTGAAGCAGTATTCATTTCCCCCCCCAGTGTATTTCTCTGTGATGTTCAGATAGGGTAATTTCTTTTGTTCTGTTTTCCAGTTCACTGATTCTTTCCCCTACATTCTGCTGTTAAGCCTATCCATTGAGGTTTTTTATTTTGGTTATTGTATTTTTCAGTTCCAGATTTTCCATTTTGTTCATTTCTTTATTTTCTGTTTCTTTGCTTAGACATTCTATCTCTTTGTGTAGGCTTTCTTTTTTTTTCAATTTGTTTCAGCAATTTGATAATATCTGGTTTAAAATCTTTGTCAGATAATTCTTAATGTCTCTGTCATCTTGCTGTTGGCATCTATTAATTGTCTTTTTTTCATTCAGCTTGAGACCTTCCTGGTTCTTAGTATGATGTGTGAGTTTTGATTGAAACTGAGACATTTTCATATTATGTTAAATTTTGAATCTTACTTAAACCTTGTCCTTTAGTTGACTTTTTCTGACACTGCTTTGGCAAGGGAAAGGTGGGGCTTGTTCCCTTGATAATCTCAGGTAAAGTAGAAGTTCAGGATCCCCACTTAACCTTGTTGACACCCAAGGGCAGGGGCTTCTCATTACTGCTTGTTGGTGTCGGGAATTCTGTCTCCCTACATGGTCTCCACTGACATTGCAGTGAAGGTGGCCTCGTTACCACTGGGTGATGATGAAAATCCTGACTCTCTACTAGGACTCCCCTGACATCATCATAGTAAGAAAGAGGGTGCTTCGTTACTGCTAGGTGGGGCAGACGTTCAGGCTCCCATGTGGTCTCTGGTGACACTACAGCTGGGGAGAGATCACATTATTGGTTGGCAGAGATGAAAGCCTAGGCTCCCTCCTTGGCCTTCTTTGACACCTCTCTGGTGAGGGTGTTGAACTGTCTCATGAGGGTGGACATCTAGGCTCCCCAGTTGGCTGTTGCTGACATGAGTGGGAGTGCAGCTATGGTTTTTTCTGTGTTGTTTGACTGGAGTAGAGAAGTTACTGTCTAAAGGCTTTTTGTCTTGTTAGGCTGCTCTTTTCCTGGTTCTTTGGTGAGAGAGAGAGCAAACTTTTTGGGGGCTTTTTTGTCTGTGCCCAGTGGTGTTTCTGGGTTGCTCTGCTCTTCAGCTGCAAGTCTGGGATATATGAGGCCAAAAGAAAACCCAAATGAACTCACCACTGTGCCGTTCCTCAGGTTTTGATGACCCTAGTTGATCTGCCTTCTTCTCTTTGCCTTTCGGCGTCTTATGTTTTTTTTATATATAATATATATATATATTTTTTATTTTTAGTTGTACTTGATGGGAAGAACAGGGAATGTGTGTCTACTCTATCTTCCTGGAATAATGTGGTTTTTTAATGTTACAAATCAGAAAAGATATTTTATATGTTTCTGAGGCTAGGAGTTGTGGACAAGAATGAGGTAGTTGCTGAGAGGGAGGAAGAGAAAGAGAGGCAAAGTAAACATATTTTGCCACTTCTGAAAAATCTGACTGTTCATTTTTTTCATTTACTCATTCAGCAAACATTTATAGTTCAACACTGTATGCCTGGCAGTGTGATTGGTGTTAGGAATACAAGGGTAAGTAAGCTTATTTTTGCCCATGAGAAGCTAAAAATCCAGCCTAGTGGGGGCTGACACACAAATAAGAAAATAATTATAGCACCTTATGGTAAGTGAATTGCATCCTGAGGAATGAATACAAGTTTTCTAGGTCAACTGGGAGAAGATAATCTAGGCAGAAGAAATGTCTAGATCATGAAGGCACAAAAGCATAAAAGTTATGTGGGCTGAAATGGCAAGCATTGGTGTGAAAAGAATAAGGGGTTCATAGGAGTGAATGGTGGGAGCCAGGGATGGATTAGCCAATAGGCAAGGTAAGCATGGTGCTTACCTTGCTTATCAGATCATCTGTTTGAAATTGTCCACTACAGATTAGTAAGTAAGCACAAGTAAGCTCGTGCTTACCTTGCTTACTGGGTCATCTGCCCTTGTCAGGTACTGTAAATTTGAAAAGAGGCTATGATTCTCTAGGAAGATGTTGTAGGGTTGGGAGAGAGACAGGTGCCAGCCATACCTAGAAGCAGAATCTGATGTGAAAAAATGTGAAATTGTTCGCTACAGATGGTCTGGTAAGCAAGGTAAGCACTGTGTTTACCTTGTCTATTGGATAATCTGTCCCTGGTGGGAGATTAGGCTGAATATATAGATTGGGGTCAGAATGTGGAAGGCTTTAATATGTTATATTGTGCTAAGGAGGTTTAATATTTTCTGCAATGGAGAGTAATCTTGAAGCTATTTGAGTGAGCATTTAAAAATAATTATTTTTATTATGTTTTATATCTATGGCTATATGTATCATTTAATACCCTTTACATGTACTGACTGGGTATAAGACTTGCCACAGTGGCTCATCTCTTTTTACCTTCTGCGTTTTCCTATATGACCTTCTGTGTCTATAAATGAGGGAGAAAAATGTTCACTTAAACATCTAGAGTTACTAGATAGAAATGTATAAATGTAACAGATGCACAAGTGAAGCTCAGGATGAAGTTATTGTTTCAAATCTGTTCTCACAGACAGTTCCATTTTCACTAGTTGTGAATGTATGTGTGTGTTTAAATATAGTATCACCAAGTTAATCCTAATAGTCACCTTACAGTCCCTTTACCCCCTTACAGTCATTTCAGTCTATTTATCAGAGAAACTTTTCATAGAACCTAATAGAATTGTGCAGTGATGGAGCTATATTAGTTTTAGGAAATGAGAAATCTGTATTTTCCCCAAGGACTGAGAATGTATGATTCTAGCTTATTATGTTAAAATAGATAAAATATTCTTTGTCATGCAGACTGTTACATTAATGTTTCCTTGTTTTCTTCTTCCTCATCTACATCTATGGTCACTATTTCTCCTTGTCTTCAGGCATATTCCATTAATATCTTCAAACTCCTCCCCTTGTCTGTAATAGCATTTATTTAAACCTTATGGTTTCCCTAATGTATTGGTATATTTTTTAAAAGCCCATATACAATAACACTTTATTTTTATGCTGTCTAAATCTTTTATTTAAAGACATCTGGTATGTTTGGCTCAGCGGACAAAATATGACAGTGCTGAAAAGTGGTATTAGCAATTCTTATGACTTTGTACATATTTTAAGATGTTTATGGCAGAAATTACATATTGTGGTGGATAGAGTAGCAGACTAAGAAAAATTTATCGCTGACATGCTATTACTTACTTGTTTGTGACCTTGGGAAAATAAGTAGCATTTTCTATGATCCTGATTTTTTTTTAACCTCACTTTTATAGTTATAAAAAGGGAAAAAAAAAGCCCCAAATATCTGCATAATAGGCATAATAGGAATACTGAGATTTGAAGCATAGTTCTTTGGTTTGTTAATATAGCATTAGGTTTTGCTACTGTTAATGTTTCTGGAGTGGCTCACTTGAATTCAGTTTCTCATAATGATTATAAACTTGCCCTCTATAAATCCAGAGATAACTTTTTGGTTTGAACTTCTATGTGAATAGTAAGTGAAATTATAATATTGGACTGTACTTTCACTTGTCATAAAATTCTTTAGATATTAAAATATCTAGGTATTAAAGAATGAGTATTAAACTAAATTAAAAAACTATTATAAAATTTCAAATGCGTTTTGTTACTTACAGTTCTAATTTAGAGATATTAATCTACCAAATACTGTTTCTGTAATGAGTCCATGATAGATAATGCCGTTGTGTTATACACATTTAAGAACCAGTTCATAGTTTGGTATTTCAGCTTGTGTGTACTGTCTTCTGCTGGATGGAAGATGTCATCTTGGTTCGAAGGAGTAGCGCCTCACTACTTTAATAGTGATTTATTTTCTTTAGACTTTGAAAGTCTTTGTATTACATTTGCTAAGGGTAGGGTAAAGGAACTGGTACTTGCAAGGCAGATTCTCTCAAATATGAGTGACTCTGGTAAGCTCCTTGATTTGTGGAATAATTAATTGACACACAATCTTTCACACACAACTTCATCTGGGAAATTGGCTAAAAAAAGAAGGAACTTAATTTACTGTGGTATGTCTGTATTTATGTATATTCATGTACCTCGATCAAGCCAAAGATCAGGATGCAGACAAACCAGGGAACTTAACAGGGCACGATCATTGAAAGTTCTGTGCATGGTAACTAACATTGCAATTTTGGGGCATTTCTCTTTCACACTGAAGTTATTTAAAAATGGTGACTATTTTGTAGAGGTGCATGAGGAGAGAAATGTTAGATTTTGATCTTATTCATAATACACATACCAGATATATTTTGCTTTCCTGAAAAAGTTGTACTATCTTTACTCCTTCTCTAAATCTGTTGCCTTTCTAAGCATGATACCAAAGGCAAAAACCCTGATGAAAAGAGCGATAGATTTTACTATAAAAAGTTGAAACCTTCTGTCTGCCAAAACCACAATAAGCAAGACTGAAAGGCAACTGACAACTAGAAACAATGGCTGTAACATCTATGATGAACAAAGAGTAAATATCCTTCTTATAAAGAGTTCTTAAAATATAAAACAACACGTAGTACATGCCAGGCCACCATTTCCACTGGAAAGCTAGATAATGTTATTATCTTTACTTTACAGGTGAAGAAATAAAGCCTGGAGAGGTTTTAGTATTTGGATTAAGGCTTCAAACATGGTGGTCTGACCCCAGAACCTGTGCTCTTAAGCCCTTTATGTACTATACTGCCCTCCATTTCTGTAGATGGCCAGAGACATGAACAGACAATTCACAAAGGAAGACCTCCAATGGCCAGCAAACCTATGACATTGATTTATCCCCTCTAAAAAAAAAAAAAAATTAATTTTTTTAAAACCCAAATAAAAGCAAACTGAAATAATGAGAAAACATGCTTTTCTATCAAATTGACCCAGATTAAAAAAAGACTGTGATGCTCATTATTTTCAAGGTACAGGAAAACTAGTCAACTGATAAATTTCTTCATTGGGAAATTATTTTCAAAATCCTTAAAAACTCTGCATAGTTTTTAACATTACTGTCAAATTTCTAGTTATTTGTCCTAAGAAAATAATTATGTGTATATGAGATTTATTTGCAACGATGTTAACTCAATATTTTAAAAATAATAGCTAAAAACTAGAGACAGCCAAAATGTCTAACAATAGGGGATTGGTTAAATAAATTAGGGTGCATCTATGAAATGGAATTCCAGCAGCCATTTGAAATTATATTTTACAGTACTGTTTAATGACAACTTTATATATATATATATATATATATATATATATATATATAGTATTAAGAGAATAAATCAAGTCATACAATCATTAAGATCCTATTTAAAACATGGGAAATTTTACACTGATAAAAGCCTGGAAGGGTTTATACCAAAATACAAGCAGGGGTTATGACTAGATTTATTTATTTTTTTTACTTTGAATTTTGCACAATAAAGGCATCTTAATTTTTTAAAAGGAAAAATGTTACTATAACGTGTCCTTTAGATTATCTCTTGTTGCATGCAATATTTTTAAAAAGGATAATCACAGATTTGCAAAAGGCAGATTTTGATCCCTCCATCCCTCTTTGATTTCTAATGAATAGCACATGGTGGATTATTATTTTGGCCTTAAAATACATATTTATAAGCAATGTTACTCCCAGGTAAACTAGAATGATGTTCCATTCATAATTTCAGTGTGAATTTTGCTTTGTCTCATTTTAATATTTTTTAAAACCCTTTTTTTAACCTCTCCGCATTCATACTTGCCTTCTATTCCTTATTCTTTCTAATGTATTTTCCATATTTTCTTCTTTTTAAAATATCTCTACTGTTTTTATATTCATTCTTTTGTGATATAATATTCCAATGTTAATCTTTTAACTGTCTTCTCCCCTCAGTGAAAATATTGCAGAATTAGCATGAAATTTGTTGTGAGGAATGGAAGATGCTTACTTAGGTATTCAATTTTATATTACTTAGCAGAATAAAGATTATACAACCTAGTCTCAATAATTATGGTTTAATTTCAGCATTTGTTCATAAGCTTCAACCAATGCTTTTGTTTTTTATTAATGTGGGATGACTTAGGTCTTATCCCTGAATGGCTGGAATTTTGTTTCCTCCTAGCAAATGATCTACTCCTGCCTGATTTCACTATGTCAATTTTTATTTGGAGACATGGAACAGCACTGGATGATCCAAGCAGAGGGAGAATAACAACAAATCACCGGCACTTCTTAGCCACTCTACCCCGATCAAAGATACAACACTGTTTCTAGTATTTGCGGAATTTCCCATCTTACTCATATATCTTAGGTAGAAGTAAAGCAGGCAGGGATCAGAGACCTCCCATTAATGTCTTAAATCCTGAGGAAATATTTGGAGGGCAAAATAGACTATAAAACGATGACAGATTCAGTGGTTAGATTTGCTGCAATTCTATCATTCGAACGCTGAGTGGCACTAAAGCCTAGGTCACAGATAAAATATTGCCGATTCAGAATCGAGGAGATTCAGGGGTCTATTGATGGGTAAGTGGCTTTGGGAAAGTGCAAAAAGGATCAGTAAAGGATATTCTGAGGCAAAAAAAAAAAAAAACAAAAAAGGAAAGTTAGCTTGATGATCAGTTAATTTTGGGAACTGGGAGTTTAAACAAACTCTTTTTATTTACGAATTATTTGAAAGCAAGAAATAAACTGCTGTTAAAAGGACCAGAGATGATTTACCTTACCGCAATCGAAAGGTAAGCGGTTCGTATCCACCCAGGGGCTCTGCAGGTGAAAAACCTGGCGATCTGCTCTTCTAAAGTTTACAGCCATGGAAGCCCTATGGGGCAGTTTTACAAGGTTGTGCTGAGTTGAAATCCATTCCACAACAACCTGTTCTTGAGTATCTTCCCTTTCTCTTTGCAGGGAGGGAGGACCTGTACTTAGAAAAAGGTTTGCAGACAGAGCGTACCCAAGCTGATCCTTAAACTCCTGTGCACCCATCGTTGAGAATACACATAGTTAACGTTACTTCCGAACCCAAGCATTATTAGAGATTATTTAGTTATACCTAGAAATACATGTTTATACATCTGACTGAATTTGGAAAGTGTCAGTGTCATTCCAGTTTGAAAACAAATCAAGATTTGGTTATTTTAGAAGGAGGAAGAAAATCTAATATTTTGTTGCTTCTCTGTGCTTTGAATTAAAAAAAAAAGTTTTTTTCTCTGCTAATGTTCCATTGGTATACTTGTACCTAGGAGCCCTGGTTAAACACTTGGCTGATAACAGAAAGGATGGGGATTTGAACCCACCAGGTGACAGTCTGCTTCTGTAATGATGGCAGCCTTGGAAACCCTATGGGGCAGTTCTACTCTGTCCTATAGGGTCACTGTGAGTCTAACTGACTTGACAGCAATGAATGTTGTTTTATACTCTTCACTGAGGAAAGATATATTATTATATCTCCCCAATTTTTTCTAGCATGTTTCCTCTAAGTACAGAATACCAAATTTATCTCTAGCACTGGGTTCTTTCTTGAGATGAGATGTAGGTAGCTAACTGCCTAGACATCTCAGACTGGGCACTCGAAAACAAAATTATCTCCCCATCTCTCAACTGCTCTTTTTCGTGCATATTCTGGCTTGAGCTAATAGCACCAGATTGATCCATTCACCAAAACAAGGCAATTCAAGTTATGTTTGATTTTTCCTGTCATTTAACTGCCTACCCCTACTACCTTGCACACAATATTTGTCACTTGTCTTATATAGTTTGCCTTTGGAATATTTCTACATCTGGTCTTTCCCCTCTCTGGTCGTCCTCTTAAATGATGCCAAAAATTATATGTCTAAAAATGAAACCAAAGACCATGATACACATCTGATCAAAACAGTTTTTTAAAGACTATTTTAAAACTAAAAATTTTACCAAACTATTTACTATAATTTTCAGGCTTATAGTAAAATTGAAAGAATTATGTAGTGAACATCCATATATCCATCACCTAGAGTCTACCATTTACATTTGGCAGCACCTGCGTTGCCACATACCTGTCCACTTATTTACCACTCTATCGGTCCATCTCATGTTTAAATTAAATTGCACACATCAGTACACTTCACCCTAAATAATTCAGCCAGTGTGCACGTTATTAGCTACACTTCAATATTTGCCTACTTATTTTCTTTTGATGTAAAATGTATGTACAAATAAATGTGCAAATTCTCACTGTACATTTGATGTTTTAAAAAATGCGTACAACTGTAACACAAGCATCTATCAAGAAATAACATAGAACATTACCATTACCACAGAAAGTGTTCTTATGGCTCTTCCCAATCATTTTCCACCACAGGCCCTATTTAGAAGCAACCATGGTCCTGATTTAACCACTCCCCCCAATAGATTAGTTTTGCCTGTTATAGAATTCCATATAAATAGAACAGTTCAGTATGTGCTCTTCTGTGCAAGGTTTTTTTCACTCATAATAATGTACTTGAGATTCATCAGTAGTTTTTTTTTTTTTTTTAATTCGTGAGTAGTACTCCCTAGTTCGAGTATATGGTAGTTTGTTTATTCATTGTTCTATTGATGGACTCCTGGACGGTTTACAGGTTTTGGCTATTATGGGAAAAGCTTCTATGTACATTCTTCTATGAATGTTTTTGTGAACACTTGTTTTTATTTCTTTAGATAAATACATAGGAGTGGAATTTGCTTGGTCCTGGAGTCAGTGCATATCTGGTTTTATAAGAAACTGCCAGATTTTTTCCACACTGGTGTTATCATATTCCATTCCCACCAACAACGTATGAAAGTTTTGATTGGTCCACATCTTCACCATCATCTGGCATTGCCAATCTTTTTATTTGTAGACATTCTGGTGTGTGTGTGTGTAGTGTTATTGTGATTTTAGTGGCATTTTCTGGGTAACTAATAGCTAACTTTTCTAATATGCTTATTTGCCATTCGTATATCTTCTTTTGTATGGTGTCTGTTTACATCTTTCACTCATTTTTGTAATTGGGCTGTTTGTCTTTTTATTATTGAGTTGTAGGAGCTCTTTCGCAGTCCCTGGGTTGAGTAAATGGTTGTGTGCTGGACTACTAACCAAAAGATTGGCAGTTCAAGCCCACCCAGACGCACCTCAGAAGACAGGCCTGGCAATCTGCTTCTGAAAGGTCACAGCCTTGAAAACCCTATGGAGCAGGGACCATGGGGTCACCTGAGTGGGAATCGACTTGACAGCAACAACATCGCTACCACCATTACCACCAACTCCTCTTTATGTATCCTAAATATCAGTTTTGTCAATATATGTTTTGCAAATGTTTCCTTACCATCTGTTCATGTTTGCCTGTTCATTTTTAGTGGTGTCTTTTGATGAGCAGAATCTTATTATTTGGGGGAAAGTCTAATTTACCAATTATTTTATATGGTTGCTTTCTGTTAGCTAAGGAACCGTTATCTATCCCCAAGTGCAGTGGATTAATTACTTTTGTGTATGGCCTTTCTAACCATCCCACCCAAGTGAATGGATGATAGGGTAATTGTGGCCTACCAAGGGGATTGGCCAGTTTTGCCTTAAAAGGAAGCCAATTCCAGAGCAGAGAGGAGGAGCCCACCACCACCAAGGACGGAGAGACCCAGCAGCAGAGACCCAACATCAGGAGATGGTGTGGTGGGCTTCCCGGCCCACAGAGAGAGAAAGCTGAGTGCCTTTGGGCAGAGACTGAGAGCCAGGGAGAGGCATGCCTGCGAGCGCAGCTGGATAGAGGCTATCCTGGTGGAATAATTGTATCCTGAATGTTCTTGAGCCTGAATTGTAATTGTTACTTCCCTAATAAACCCCCGTAATTGTGAGTATGGCCTATGAGTTCTGAGTGGCAATTGCAATGGATTATTGAACCCAGAGAGAACTAGAGAATACTGTGAGTGGGAAGGTTGCTGTCAGAATTAGGAAAGACGGCAGAGAGAGGAGGCTTGTATGGCCTCCACTTCATGGGAGTCAACCTTGTGCTGTTGATCTTGGTTCTTCTTCCCCCTTGTGGGGTTGGAGGAGGTCGGACACTGCCCCGGTGCTGTTTTACACCAAGTCCTGAATATATTCCCCTATGTTGCCCCCTAGAAGCCTTATGGTTTTAGCTTTTATGTTTATGTCTTGACTGGATTTTCAGTGTTGATTGTTTGGATATTTTGTAAATTTCCATTTTAATATATCTATTGGATTTTTGGTGATACCCCTTTTCGTTATTTTCAATTTATTTTTCTCTAGAGATTGCTAGATAAATCCTTACCTTTTAACAGTCTATTTAGAGTTAATATTATACTATTTTACGTAAAGTATAAGAATTTTGCAACCATAATGGTCTACGCACTTTTCTCTTATCCTTATTGCTGTAATTGTCATTTATATTTTATAGAAATTAAGAGGAAATAAGAGGCGGAACCAACATAGTGCTATAGACAGAAGCACCATGTTGTCCGTCCACAGCAAAGACCCGAAAAACTAAATAAAACAGAGACAAACATCAATTCTGAAACCCTAAGGGTCAAATGAAGAGATAAAGAACTCAGCCAAGCACCGAATGGAATAAGAAACTGACAGAGAACAGAGAATGACGAGAGATATGTGCATAGGTCCCCTGTGGGCTAACGCAGGGTGGACTCACCATATTGCACTCCTGTTGGAGATGGGTGGAGAGGGAATATGAGAAAGCCGCATCATGGAGCTCCCAGCAGCAGACAGAGCACCCGGTAACCAGTGATATATGCTTCTCTTCCATCTTCTCCCCCTTGCTTGGCCTCTGTCACTTCCTAGCTGGCTGTAGTTGCTCAGCCGGCCAAGAGGTGCAGGCTTCATGCAATTTGGATTCGTCCCACCCACATAGGAGATTGGTGGACAGAGAGGGAAAGCAGCTTCACAGAGTGCCCAGCAGGAGACAGATCATCTGGTAACCAGCCATAGACACTTTCCCATCCCCCACCCTTCTTCCCCTTGCTCAGCCTCTGCTGCTTCCTGCTGGCCACAGTCTCTTCACCAGGAGGCACTGGCTCCAGCTCTGTGCTGGCACCCTCAGTGCCATTTCTTTGTTGTTAGTGTTGTTTTTTCCACTTCTTTTGTTTTTTTTCCCTCCCTCTCACATCCTACCCCTCCTTTTTCTCAAACACCTGGCTCCTTGTGCCATCTTTGCTTCTTTTTGAAAAGCTGTGAAGCTCCAAGGAGAACTGCTTCCCTGGTCGTGCCGCCACACTGGTGGTATCCCTGGGGCCTTTTTGCTTAGTTTTGTTCTGTTTGTTTTCTTTTCATGGCTTGGGAGCCCCTTCTAGCAGGGCCACTTCTGTGTTCTTCACAGTCATACTGGTGAGATCCCTGGATTTGATTTTTTTTCTAATCTTTACTTATTTTATTGTTTTCTCTTTTCCCTTTTGTTTTTCTCCATTTCTCAGTTTCTTGTCTTTCTACTCCAATGGCAAGCTCCCTTAGCACTCCTTTTTTTTTTTTTGCTCCTATTTCTCTTTCCTTCCTCTTTGAGGAAAAATCAGAAAAAAGAATGAAGAAAAATGAAGAAACCCTGAGAATGATGTGGGATTCAATCAAAAGCAAAAAATTTGTGAGTGATCGGAGTTCTAGAACAGGGGAAGAAAATGGAAAACACAGAGAGGATCACTGAAGAATTGCTGACAGAAAACTTCCCTAATATCATGAAAGGTGGAAAGCTGACAATCCAAGAAGCTCAGTGAACCCTATATAGGATAGCCCCTGAAAGAAAATCACCAAGGCATATCATAATTACACTTGCTAAAACCAAAGACAAAGAATCCTGAGAGCAGCTTGAGAAAGATGAAAAGTCACGTACAGAGGAGAAATAATAAGATGAAGCTCTGATTATTCGGCAGAAACCATGCAGGCAAGAAGGCAATGGGATGACATATATAAAGCTTTGAAAGAAAAAGATTGCCAGTCAAGAGTAATATATCCTGCAAAACTCTTGTTCAGATATGATAGTGAAATAAGGACATTTCCAGATAATCAGAAATAAAGGGAATATGCAAAAACCAAATCAAACTTACAAGAATTATTGAAGGGAGTCCTTCAGTGTGAGAACAAACTACATCAAACCACAGCCTGAATCTAGGATGCAAAATCATACCAGCCAGATACAGACCTAGGAGATGAACTCTCAAGGACTATCCAAAACCAAAAGAATAACAACAGGGAACCAGAGACGTTAATCTGTAAATGACAACATCAGAACACCAAATGGGGGAATAAACGATGTAGGTATAGAACTTTCTAATGGAGAGGAAGGAAGTTGATACCAAGTAATAATAGACAGGTTCAAACCTAGGAAGATAAGGGTAAACTTTAAGGTAACCACAAAGAAATTTAACAAACCTACTCATCAAAACTAAAAAGAAAAACATAAAGTCTCAGTAAAAACAAAATCTACGAAAACAAAAGAAATGAAAAAAAAATCCACAAACAAAAGGAACTCAGCACAGGAGAGTAAGAAGAACAAAGAAAACGTCAACACCACACACACACACACAAGAAAAGCGCTACAAAATGACAGCAGTAAACTCACACCTATCAATAATTACACTGAATGTAAACTGGCCTAAAGCACCCATAAAGAGACACAGAGTGGCCAAATGGATAAAAAACAGGATCCATCAATATGCTGTCTACAAGAGACACACCTTAGAAACAAAGATGTAAATTTATTAAAAATCAAAAGGTGGAAAAAAATATATCAAGCAAACAGTTACCAAAAAAATGCAGGAGGGACAATACTAATCTCAGATAAAATAGACTTTAAAACAAAACCCACCATAAAAGACAAGGAAGGGCACTATATAATGATTAAAAGGACAATCCATCATAAGACATAACCATAATAAACATCTAAGCACCCAATGACAGGGCTCCAAAATACATAAAACAAACTCTAACTGCACTGAAAAGAGAAATTGACAGTTCCACAATCATAGTAGGCGACTTCAACACATCACTCTTGGTAAAGGACAGAACATCTAGAAAGAAACTCAACAAAGATACAGAAGAGCTAAAGGGAACAATCAGCCAACTTGACCATATAGACGTGTACAGAACACTCTACCCAACAGCTGCAAATTACACATTCTTTTCCAATGCACATGGAACATTTTCCAGATTGGACCACGTCTTAGGCCACAGAGCAACCCTCAACAAAATCCAAAACACTGAGATAGTACGAAGTATCTTCTCTGGCCACAGTGCCATTAAGATAGAAATTAACAACAGGAAGAGCATGGAAAAAAAAAAATTACAGGGAAACTGAAGAACACCCTGCTTGAAAAAACCAATAGCCAATAGAAGAAATCAAAGATGGAATAAAAAAAATTCCTAGAATCAAAGAGAATGCAAACCCATCATACCAAAACCTTTGGGACACAGCAAAGGCAGTCCTCAGAAGTCAATTTATAGCAATAGATGCACACATCAAAAAAGAAGAAAGGGACAAAATCAAAACATTAGCTATACAACTCAAACTAATAGAATGAGAACAGCAAAAAAAGCCCACAGCCACCAGAAGAAAGGAAATAATAAAGATCAGAGCAGAGATAAATGAAATAAAAAATAGAAAAACAATAGAAAGAATCAACAAAACCAAAAGTTGTTTCTTTGAAAGGATCAACAAAATTGACAAACCACTGGCCAAGTTGACAAAAGAAAAACAGGAGAGTATGCAAATAAAACAAATAAGAAATGAAATGGGGAACATTATAACAGGCCCAACTGAAATAAATAGGATCATAACCTAGAGGAAATGGACAAATTTCAAGAAACATACTACCTACACCAAACTAATATAAAAAGATGTTGAAAATCTGAACAGACTCATAGCAAGAGACGAGATTGAAAAGGTAATTTAAAAAAACTAACAGAAAAAAGCCCTGGCCCAGATGGCTTCACTGGAGAATTCCACCAAACATATAGAGAGGAGTTTACACCAGTACTACTCAAAAGATTTCAGAATGTAGAAAAGGAAGGGATATTTCTAAATTCATTGTCTGAAGCCAGCATAACCCTGACACCAAAACCAGGCAAAGATACCACAAAAAAAGAAATTTACAGACCAATATCTCTCATGAATACACATACAAAATTCTCAACACGATTCTAGCCGATAGAATTCAGCGTCATATCAAAAAAATAATACACCATGACTAAATAGGATTCATACCAGTTATGCAAAGATGGTTCAACATAAGAAAATCAATCAATGTAATCCACCACATAAATAAAAGAATCACATGATCATCTCAATTGATGCAGAAAAGGCATTCAAAAAAGTCCGACACCAATTCCTGATAAAAACTCTCAATAAAATAGGTATAGAAGGGAAATTTGTCAACATAATAAAGGACATCTATGCAAAACCAACAGCCAACATCATTCTTAATGGAGACAGGCTGAAAACATTCCCCTTGAGAACAGGCAAAAGACAATGATGCCCTGTATTACCACTCCTGTTTAACATTGTGCTGGAAGTCCTAGCTAGAGCAATAAGGCAAGAAAAATAAAGGGCGTCCAAATTGGTAATGAAAAAGTTAAACTGTCTCTATTTGGGGATACATGATGCTATCCATAGAAAACCCAAAAGATGCCACAAGAAAACTACTGGAACTAATAGAAAGATTCAGCAGAGTAGCAGGGTACAAAATAAATACACAAAAATCAGTTGGATTCCTATACGCTGATAAAGAGAATGATGAAAAGAAAATCAAGAAAACAGTACCATTTATAATAGCCCCTAAAAAAAATTTGTTCAAGATGATTAGCTAATGTTATGATTTTGTCCCCCCCCTTTTTTTTTGATGTGTGCATCTATTGCTATAAATTGACCTCTGAGGACTGCTTTTGCTGTGTCTGTCAGTTTGTCATACTGTGGGAGTTTGCATGTTGCTATGATGCTGGAAGCTATGCCACAAATATACAAATACCAGCAGGGTCACCCATGGCGGGCAGGTTTCAGCTGAGCTTCCAGACTAGCACAGACTAGGAAGAAGGACCCAGCAGTCTACTTCTGAAAAGAAGTAGCCAGGGAAAAACCTTATGAGTAGCAGTGAAACACTGTTTGATATAGTGCCAGAAGCTGAGCCTCTCAGGTTGGAAAGCACTCAGAAGATGACTGGGAAAGAGCTGCCTCCTCAAAGGAGAGTCGACCTTAATGATGTGGATGGAGTCAAACTTTCGGGACCTTCGTTTGCTGATGTGGCACGACTCAAAATGAGCAGAAACAGCTGCAAACATCCATTAATGATTGGAACGTGGAACGTACAAAATATGAATCTAGGAAAATTGGAAGTTGTCAAAAATGAAATGGAATGCATATACATTGATATCCTAGTCATTGTTGTTGTTGTTGTTAGGTGCTGTCAAGTTGGTTCTGACTCATAGCGGCCCCTGCACAACAGAACAAAACACTGCCTGGTCCTGAGCCATCCTTATAATGGTTGTTATGCTTGAGCTCATCGTTGCAGCCGCTGTGCCAATCCACCTCGCTGAGGGCCTTCCTCTTTTCCGCTGACCCTGTACTCTGCCAAACATGATGTCCTTCTCCAGGGACTGATCCCTCCTGATAACATGTCCAAAGTATGTAAGACGCAATCTTGCCATCCTTGCCTCTAAGGAGCATTCTGGCTGTACTTCTAAGACAGATTTGTTTGTTCTTTTGGCAGTCCATGGTATATTCAGTATTCTTCGCTAACACCACAATTCGAAGGCATCAGTTCTTCTTCTATCTTCCTTATTCATTGTCCAGCTTTCATGTGCCTATGATGCGACTGGAAATACCATGGCTTGGGTCAGGCACACCTTAGTCTTCAAGGTGACGTCTTTGCTCGTCAACACTTTAAAGCAGTCCTTTGCAGCAGACTTACCCAATGCAATGCATCTTTTTAATTTCTTGACTGCTGCTTCCATGGCTGTTGATTGTGGATCCAAGTAAAATGAAATCCTTGACAACTTCAATCTTTTCTCTGTTTATCACGATGTTGCTCATTGGTCCAGTTGTGAGGTTTTTTGTTTTCTTTATGTTGAGGTGCAATCCATACTGAAGGCTGTGGTCTTTGATGTTCATTAGTAAGTGCTTCAAGTCCTCTTCACTTTCACCAAGCAAGATTGTGTCATCTGCATAATGCAGGTTGTTAATGAGTCTTCCTCCAATCCTGATGCCTCACTCTTCTTCATATAGTCCAGCTCCTCGTATTATTTGCTCAGTATACAGATTGAATAGGCATGATGAAAGAATACAACCCTGATACACACCTTTCCTGACTTTAAACCAACCAGTATCCCCTTGTTCTGTCAGAACAACTGCCTCTTGATCTATGTAAAGGTTCATCATGAGCACAATTAAGTGTTCAGGAATTCCCATTCTTTGCAATGTTATCCATAATTTGTTATGATCCACACAGTCGAATGCCTTTGCATAGTCAATAAAACACAGGTAAACATCCTTCTGGTATTCTCTGCTTTCAGCCAGGTAAACATCCTTCTGGTATTCTCTGCTTCCATCTGACATCAGCAATGATATCCCTGGTTCCATGTCCTCTTCTAAAACCAGCCTGAATTTCTGGCAGTTCCCTGTCGATATACTGCTGCAGCCATTTTTGAATGATCTTCAGCAGAATTTTGCTTGCGTGTGCTATTAATGATATTGTTCTATAATTTCCACATTTGGTTGGATCCTCTTTCTTGGGAATAGGCATAAATATGGATCTTTTCCATAAATGGTGACTATAGACATGGACCTCGCCAGATGGAACACACAGAAATCAAATTGACTACATCTGTGGAAGGAGATGATGGAAAAGCTCAATATTGTCAGTCAGAACAAGGCCAGGGGCTGACTGTGTAACAGACCATCAATTGCTCATATGCAAGTTCAAGCTTAAATTGAAGAAAATCAGAGCAAGTCCATGAGAGCCAAAATATGACCCTGAGTATATCTCACCTGAATTTAGAGATCATCTCAAGAATAGATTTGATGCATTGAACACTAGTGACTGAAGACCAGATGAGTTGTGGAATGACATCAAGGACATCATCCATGAAGAAAGCAAGAAGTCATTGAAAAGACAGGAAAGAAAGAAAAGACCAAGATAGATGTCAGAGGAGACTCTGAAACTTGCTCTCCGAAGTCCAACAGCTAAAGCAAAAGGAAGGACTGATGAAGTAAAAGAACTGAACAGAAGATTTCAAAGGGCCTCTTGAGAAGACATAGTAAAGTATTATAATGACATGTGCAAAGAGCTGGAGATGGAAAACTAAAAGGGAAGAACACGCTGGCGTTTCTCAAGCTGAAAGAACTGAAGAAAAAATGCAAATCCCAAGTTGCAATAGTGAAGGATTCTATGGGGAAAATATGCAGGAAGCATTAAAAGAAAATGGAAGGAATACACAGAGTCATTATACCAAAAAGAATTAGCCGATGTTTAAACATTTCAAGAGGTGGCATATAATCAGGAACCAATGGCACTGAAGGAAGAAGTCCAAGCTGCTCTGAAGGCATTGGTGAAAAACAAGGCTCCAGGAATTGATGGAATATCAACTGAGATGTTTCAAGAAACAAATGCAGCGCAGGAGGTGCTCACTCGTCTATTCCAAGAAATATGGAATACAGCTTCCTGGCCAACTGACTGGAAAAGATCCGAGTCACTAGTGAGCTGAAATTGACTGGTATTGTCCATTTTGAATACAGGACAATCATGTGGTCTATTATGCTGAGAATGACAACTTGAAGAGGAATGGTGTTGCTTTCTTCGTCAAAAAGAGCGTTTCAAGATCTATCCTGAAGTACAATGCCGTCAGTGACAGATAATATCCATACGTCTACAAGGAAGATCAGTTAATACGACTAATTAAATTTATGCACCAAACACTAAGGCCGAAGATGGAGAAATTGAAGATTTTTACCAACTTCTTCAGTCTGGAATTGACCAAACATACAATCAATATGCATTGATAATTACTGGTGAGTGGAACACGAAAGTTGGAAACAAAGAAGGGTTGATAGTTGGAAAATATGGCCGTGGTGATAGAAATGATGCTGGAGATCCCATGATAGAATTTTGCAAAACTAACGATTTCTTCATTGCAAATACCTTCTTTTCACCAACATAAATGGCAACTATACACGTAGAGCTTGCCAAATGGATCACAGGAATCACATGAACTACATCTGTGGGAAGAGACGATGGAAAACCTCAATATTATCAGTCAGAAGGCAGCCAAGGGCTGACTGCGGAACAGACCATTAATTGCTCATATGCAAGTTCAAGTTCAAACTGAAGAAAATTAGAACCAGTTGATGAGAGCCAAAGTACGACTTTGAGTATATCCCACCTGAATTTAGAGACCATCTCAAGAATAAATTTGACGTGTTGAACACTAATGACTGAAGACCAGATGAGTTGTGGAAGGACATCATACATGAAGAAAGCAAGAGGTCATTAAAAAGATAGAAAAGAAAAAAAGACCAAAATGAATGTCAGAAAAGACTTGCTCTTAAACATCGAGTGGCTAAAGTGAAAGGAAGAAATGATGAAATAAAAGAATTGAACAGAAGATTTAAATGGGTGGCTCGAGAAGACAAAATATTGTGATGACATGCACAAAGACCTGGAGATGGAAAACCAAAAGGGAAAAACACTCTGTGCACTTCTCAAGCTGAAAGAACTGAAGAAAAAATTCAAGGCATAGTTGCAATATTGAAGGATTCTATGAAGAAAATATTAAATGACTGAGGAAGCATCAAAAGAAGATGAAAAGAATACACAGAGTCACTATACCAAAAAGAGTTGGTTGACATTCAACTGTTTCAGGAGGTACCATATGAGCAGGAACTAATGGTACTGAAGGAAGAAGTCCAAGCTGCACTGAAGGCAGTGGCGAAAAACAAGTCTCCAGGAATTGACGGAAAACCAATTGAGATGTTTCAACAAACAGACGCAGCCCTGGAAGTACTCACTCATCTATGTCAAGAAATTTGGAAGACAGCTACCTGGTCAACCGACTGGAAGAGATCCATATTTATGCCTATTCCCAAGAAAGGTGATCCCACCAAATGTGAAAATTAACGAACAGTATCATTAATATCACACAGAAGTAAAATTTTCCTGAAGATCGTTCAAAAGTGGCTGCAGCAGTACTTTGACAGGGGACTGCTAGAAATTCAAGCTGGATTCGGAAGAGGACATGAAACAAGGAATATCATTGCTGATGGCAGATGGATCCTGGCTGAAAGCAGGGAATATACCAGAAAGATGTTTACCTGTGTTTTACTGACTAAGCAAAGGCATTCGACTGTGTGGATCATAACAAATTATGAATAATGCTGTGAAGAATGAGAATTCCAGAACACTTGATTGTCCTTATGAGGAACCTGTGTGTAGATCAAGAGGCAGTCGTTTGAACAGAATGAAGGGATACTGTGTGGTTTAAATTCAGGAAAAGTGTGTGTCAGGGTTGTATCCTTTCATAATATCTATTTAATCTGTACGCTGAACAAATAATCCAAGAAGGTGGACTATATGAAGAAGAATGGGGCATCAGGATTGGAGGAAGACTCATTAACAACCTGCATTATGCAGATGACACAACTTTGCTTGCTGAAAGTGAAAAGAACTTGAAGCACTTACTGATGAAGATCAAAGACGAGAGCCTTCAGTATGGATTGCACCTCAACATAAAGAAAACAAAAATCCTCACAATTGAACCAATAAGGAACATCATGATAAATGGAGAAAAGACTGAAGTTGTCAAGGATTTAATTTTATTTAGATTCACAATCAACACCCATAGAAGCAGCAGTCAAGAAATCAAAAGACACATTGCATTGGGCAAATCACTTGCAAAGGACCTCTTTTTAAAGTGTCAAAAAGCAAAGATGCCACCTTGAAGACTAAGGTGCGCCTGACCCAAGCCATGGTGTTTTCAATCGCCTCCTATGCATGTGAAAGCTGGACAATGAATAAAGAAGACTAAAGAAGAATTGATGCCTTTGAATTGTGGTGTTGGCAAAGAATGTTGAATATACCATGCACTGCCCAAAGAACAAACAAATGTGTCTTGGAAGAAGTACAACCAAAATGCTCCTTAGAAGCAAGGGTGATGAGACTGCATCTCACATAACTTTGGACATGTTGTCAGGAGGGATCAGTCCCTGGAGAAGGACATCATGCTTGGTTAAGTAGAGGGTCAGAGAAGAAAGGGAAGACCCTCAATGAGATGGATTGATGTAGTGGCTGCAACAATTGGCTTAAGCATAATAATGATTGTGGGAATGGTGCAGGACTGGACAGTGTTTCCTTCTGTTCTATGAGTTGGAACTGACTCAATGGCACCTAACAACAACAATAAAAAAGTAAAATACTTAGGAATAAATCTAACCAGGAATGTAAATGACGTATACAAAAAAAACTACAAAACAGTACTGCAAGAAACCAAAAGATATCTACATAAATGAGAAAACGTACTATGCTCATGGATAGGTAGACTCAACATTGTGAAAATGACAATTCTACCCAAAGCAATTTACAAGTACAGTGCAATCCCAATCCAAATACCAACAACATTGTTTAAAGAGATGGAAACCTAATCATGATCTTCATATGGAAAGGAAAGAAGTCCTGGATAAGTAAAGCACTATTGAAGAAGAAGAATGAAGTAGGAGGCCTTGCACTACGTGACATCAGAATCTACTCTACAGCTACGGTATTCAAAACAGCCTGGTATTGGTACAATGACAGATACCTTGACCAATGGAATAGAATTGAGAACCCAGATGTAAATCCATCCACCTATGGTCACCTGATCTTCTTTGGTGAAGTATCTGTTCATTTCGTTTCCTAATTTTTAATTGGATTATTTGTCTTTTTATTGCAGAGGTGTTGGATTTTCTTGTAGATTTTAGAGATTAGAAATTTGTCTGATTTATAATAGCCAAATTTTTTTCCCCCAGTATACAGGTTCTCTTTTTGCTCTTTTGATGAAGTCTTTTGATGAGCGTAAGTGCTTAATTTTTAGAGGATCTCAGTTACTTAGCTTATCTTCTAGAGTTTGTGTGTTGTTGGTTATGGTTTGTACCCTGTTAATGTTGTGTAATCGGGTCTCTAGTGTTTATCGTATTTTTTCTTCTATGAACTTTATAGTTTTTGGCTTTATATTTATGTGTTTGATCCCCTTTGAATTAGTTTTTGCATATGGTGTGAGGTATGGGTCCGGTTTCAATTTTTTGCAGATGGACATCCAGTTTTGCGGGTAGCGTTTGGGGTCTTAAATGCCTGTGAGTGGCCATCTAAGATACTCTGCTGGTCTCATTGCTTCAGGAGCAAGGGAGAATGAAGAAAACTAATGATACAAGGGAAAGATTAGTCCAAAGGACTGACAGACCACAACTACCACGGCCTGCACCAGGCCGAGTCCAATACAGCTAGATGGTGCGCGGCTACCACTACCAACTGCTTTTACAGGGATCACAATAGAGGGTCCAGAACAGAGCTGGAAAAAAATGTAGAACAAAATTCTAACTCACAAAAACAGACCAGACTTACTGGCCTGACAGAGACTGGAGAAACCCTGAGAGCATGACCCCCTGGATACCCTTTTAGCTTAGTAATGAAGTCACTCCTGAGGTTCCCCTTTCAGGCAAAGATTAGACAGGTACATAAAATGAAACGAGACTATAGGGGCACACCAGTCCAGGGGGAAGACCAGAATGCAGGAGGGGACATGAAAGCTGGTAATAGGTTGAGAAGGGAGAGTATTGACGTGTTGTGGAGTTGTTAACCGATGTCATAAAACAATATGTGTACTGTTTAATGAGAAACTAGTTTGTTCTGTAAACCTTCATCTAAAGTACAATTAAAAACAAAAAGAAGAGGAAATAGTATCTTTATATTTTTACAGATTTTTATCATTTTAATGCTCTTAATTTCTTTCCAAATATCTGAATTTCTCCCTGGCATTCTTTTCCTTCAACCTGAAGATCTTCCTTTTACATTTCTTGTAGTGCAGCTATTTTGACAATGAACTTTACTAGTTTTCTTTGATCTGAAAATGTCTTTATTTTGCTTTCATTCTTAAAGAATATTTTCACTGGGTGTGGAAATTTGGGATGACTTTTTTTCTTTCATAACTTTCATATATTTTTACGCTGTCTTTTGATTTCTGTAATCTCTAATGAGAAGGTAGTGTCTGTTTGAGTCCTTGTTCCTCTGCATGTAATTATCTTATCTTATTCATTTATATACTTACCCTCATTTTATAGATAAGGAATCTGAGACAGAGAGGTTAAAAACCTGCCTAAGGCACACAGTTATGGTTGCTGTGTGATGCAAACTGTGCTTGACTACTAACCTAAAAGTTGATGGTTCAAACCTACCCAGGGGTGCTGTGGAAGAAAGGCCTGGTGATCTGCCTCTGTAAAGATTATAGCCAAGAAAACCCTATAGAGAAGTTCTACCCCATAACACATAGGTTTGCCATCAGTCAGAATAGACTTGATGACAATGGATCTTTTTTTTTTAGAGATTAGAAATTTGTCTGATTTATAATAGCCAATTTTTTTCCCCCAGTATATAGGTTCTCTTTTTCTCTTTTGATGAAGTCTTTTGATGAGCATAAGTGCTTAATTTTAGAGGATCTCAGTCACTTAGCTTATCTCGTAGAGTATGTGTGTTGTTGGTTATGGTTTGTACCCTGTTAATGTTGTGTAATAGGGTCCCTAGTGTTTATGGATGAATCTGGATGGCATTATGCTGAGTGAAATAAGTCAATCACAAAAGGACAAACATTGTACGTGTCCATTACTGTAAAAACTCATGAAAATGTTTACACACAAAAAGAAACGATCTTTGATGGTTACGAGGGAGGGGAGGGATGGGGATGGAAAAGTGCTAAATAGACAATAGGTAAGTGGTAACTTTGGTGAAGGGCAAGACAGTACATAATACTGGGGAATCCAGCACAACTTGTCCAAGGCAAGGTCGTCTAAGCTTCATAGACACATGCAAACTCCCTGAGGGGTCGAATTGCAGGGTTGAGGACTGTGGGAACCATGGGCTCAGGGAAAATCTAGCTTAATTGACATAACAGATTTTATAAAGAAAATGTTCTACATTCTACTTTGGGCCCAAAATCCATCAGATGGATTATCGTTGCATAATACTCCATTGTGTGTCTGTACCATAGTTTGTTTATCCATTTATCTGTTGATGGGCATCCAGGTTGTTTCCATTTTTTGTTATTGTGAACAATGCTGCAATGAACATGAGTGTGCCTATGTCTATCCTTTGACGACTCTTATCTCTCTAGGATAAAACCTTAGCAGTGGGATTGCTGGATCATATGGTATTTCTATTTCTAGCTTTCCAAGGAAGGGACATATCGTTTTCCAAAATGGTTGTATCATTTTGCAGTCCCACCAGCAGAGCATAAGAGTTCCAACTTCCCACAGCCTCTCCAAGATTTATTATTTCCTGTTTTTTTTGATTCATGCAAGTAATACTAGGGTAAGATGGTATCTCACTGTGGTTTTAATTCACATTTCTCTAATGGCTAGTGATCGTGAGAAATTTCTCATGTGTCTGTTGGCTGCTTGAATGTCTTCTTTGGTGAAGTATCTGCTCATTTCCTTTCCTAATTTTAAATCGGATTATTTGTCTTTTTATTGCAGAGGTGTTGGATTTTCTTGTAGATTTTTTTCCCCTCTGTATGTACCTTGTAATTTTTCTATAACTGCTTTCAAGATTTTCTCTTTATTTTTGCTGTTCAGCATTTCGACTGCGATGTGCTTAGGTATAGGTTTTTTTTTGTATTTTATTGTTTGGGATTTTCTGACCTTATTGCAACAACAAATTTATATGTATGTAATAAATACATATATACATTTATATATGTATATGTGTGTATATATAACCAAAAAAAAAAAAAACCAAACCCAGTGCCATCGAGTCGATTCCAACTCATGGCGACCCTATAGGACAGAGTAGAACTGCCCTATAGAGTTTCCAAGGAGTGCCTGGTGGAATCGAACTGCCGATCCTTTGGTTAGCAGCCGTAGCACTTAACCACTATGCCACCAGGGTTTCCATGTGTGTATATATATATATATATATATATATATATGAACAAAAATACATATCTAGTGATCATCAGGGTTGTGTATCAACTGGGCTGGGCCGTGATTCTCAATAATTTGGCAGTTATTATGTAGTTTGGCAGTTGTATGGTGATCACCTCCTTGATAGGATCTGCTGTGAGTAGCCAATCAGTTGAGAGCTAATTTTCTTGGGGTTGTGGCCTTCATCAATATAGGTAGACTTTCTGGCAAGGTTCGTGGGCCTTTGTTCGCTCTGAATTCTGCAGCTGGCTCCTGTTTGTCTGACCTCCAGTTCTTGGCACTAGAGCTAGCAGCTGTTCTGTCGTCTTGCCTGCTGATCTTGGAATTCATTTATCTCCGCAGCCTGTGAGCCAGAGCCCTGCTATCTGACCTGCCAATCTTGGGTTTGCAAGCCCCTGAGGCTACATGGCTCAGAAGAAGCCTCCAGTCTGACCCATGGATTGAGATTTTTCAGCCTCTACAATTGCGTGAGCCATTTCCTTGATATAAATCTCTCTCTCTATATATGTATATGCTTTATGGGTTTTGCTTCTCTAAACTAAGCCTAAGACTTTTGGTACTGAGAGTGGTTCTAGAAAAACACAATTGTAAGTATGAGTTTTCCAAATTGGTTTTCAAGTCTTGTTAGTCTTAAAGATGTTGATGACTCTGCTTCCAGTAATAAACAGGGCATTGCTAATCCATGGCGTGAGGTGGCAATAGAAATACACAAAATCTCACCACCGGTATATCAGGTATTGTTGGGAGGCAAGGCTCTGGGCAATTGCATGTTTGATACCTTTCTACAATTTTGTCATAATGAGAAGTATAAGGAAGCTGATTGGTTGGTCCTACCTTTGCTAGACAAAGTGGTGAAAGAAAGAGATGAGTTCAGAGAGCCAGAGTCAAAGCTCAGGCATCACATAAATTACCTGAAATTTTCTACTTGTCCTTCAAAAGAAAACCTTATTTCTTGTAGTGACAGAGCTGATATTGCAGAAAACCAAACCTAGTGTCATATCATAAGAGTGGCTGAATTACAATGCCAACTGAATTCCCAACTTTGAGTGGTGTCTGAAGTTAAAGTGAGGGCATTGATTGGGAAGAGATGGGATTCTGAAACTTGGGATGGGGACTCATGGGGAGATACTCAGGAAGCTGGGGACACTGAACCCCTAAATTCCGCAGAATCACTCCTGCCAACAGAACCAGCCTGCTCACTCTCATGTGAAGAGATTACTCCATCTTTGTCTACTAAATCACCCTCCCCAGTAAAACCATTAGCTCTCCAACCTCCATCTGGTAAGATTAACCCAGCTGTGTTTGAAGAGCCTTTGTCTGAGTCATTGCCTGGGGCATTGCCTGAGGCAGATGCCTTACAAGACAATGCTGAATGTTCTTGAAACACATCCCCACCACGCATTTTGGCTTTTAGGCCTATAACTAGACTTAAGTCCCAGAAAGCCCCAAAAGGTAAAGAACAAAGTATGACCCAGGTGAAGGTATGCTACACTCCAAAGAACTTCTTGACTTTTGGCTATTAAGGGTGTGGGATAATGGTGCAAGGGTGTGGGATGGCTATTAAGGATGTGGGATAATGGTGCGAGGAACACAAAGATCAGTTTGAGTTTATTGATATAGGCTCCCTAAGCACAGATTCTGCATTCAATGTTTCAGCTCTAGAGATTAGGAAATGATCTAATAGTTTATTTGGTGGTGTTGCTGAAGCATGCATTATACTGTGGCCTACACTAAAGTTGAAGTACCAGACTTGCCTTGGTATACTGTAGAAGAAGGTATCCAAAGGCTTAGGGACATTGGCATGTTAGATGGATTTATCAGGTTAGACCCACAGACCCACCCATGGAATGCCCAGAGGACACACCTTTTACCACAGTGGTGAGGAACAAGTTTGTGAAGGGAGCCCCAGCGTTCTTGAAGACTGGTGTGATTGCTATTTTATATGAGTCAGATTTGACAGTAGGAAGTACCCTAACTGAATTAAGACACCTAACCACAATGGGGCTGATTGTAGCCTGTGGTGGTAGGGGCCAAGTGGTGGCATTCAATTGACAAAGACAAGGTGGGTGTAGTTACTGTAATGGACAGTGAAGTCAAAGCAGTAATCAGAATAGTCTGACTCGTATGGACTTACAGTGTTGGCTACTTAATCATGGTGTTCCTAAGAGTGAAATAGACAGGAAATCTACTAAGTATTTACTTGATCTGTACAAGTGGAAGAATTCCAGGTCAAGTAAACTGCAGTCTAACTTGAATCATCAGAGTACAGAGTCATGGCCCCTGAATCAATTACCAGACTTTGGTGAGCTTACAGACCCACAACCCCTTGAATGAAGGGGAGGCCAGAATGAAGGAGAGGCCAGGTCCCCTGAGGAAGAACTCCACTACACTGCCAAAAACTTATACTCTTAATCTTTCTTCCAGCCTTTCCCAAAGGGCTCTACAGCCTTTTGCTAGAGTGACTGTTTGTTGGGGAAAAGGAAATAATCAGACTTTTCAGGGATTACTGGATACTGGCTCTGAACTGACACTAATTCCAGGAGACCCAAAACATCAGTGTGGCCCACCAGTCAGAATGGGGGCATACAAAGGTCAGGGTATTAATGGAATCTTAGCTCATGTCCACATCAATAGGTTCAGTGGGTCCCCTAACACTTCCTGCAGTGATTTTCCCTGTTCCGGAATGCAAAATTGGAATAGATATACTTAGCAACTGATGGAACCCCCACATTGGATCTCTGAAAAGTGGAGTAAGGGCTATTATGGTAGGAAATCAAGTGGAAGCCATTAGAGCTGCCTTTACCTAGGAAAATAGTAAACAAAAGCAACAAAAACAAAAGTATTACTGGAGGGATTACAGTGATTACTGCCACGATCAAGGACTTGAAGAATGTGGGGGTGATGATTCCCACCACATCCCCACTCAACTTGCCTATTTGGCCTGTGCAAAAAACTGATGGATCTTGGAGAATGATAGTGGATTATTGAAAACTTAACCAGGTGGTGACTCCAGTTGCAGCTGCTATTTCAGATGTAGTTTCATTGCTTGAGCAAATTAATACATTTCCTGGTACCTGTATGCAGCTATTGATCTGACTAATGGCTTTTTCTGCATACCTGTTTTGAAGGACCACCAGAAGCTGTTTGACTTCAGCTGGCAAGGTCAGCAATACACCTTCAGTGTCCTACCTCGAAGCTATATCAACTCTCCAGTTTTATGTTATAATTTAGTCCGAGGGACCTTGATTGCCTTTCCCTTCCACAAAATACCTTAAGATTGATTAGATTATGCTGATTGGACATAGTAGGGAAGAAGTGTCAATGACTCTGGACTTATTGGTAAAATATTCACATGCTAAAAAAAAAAAATGCTGATTGGACATAGTAGGGAAGAAGTGTCAATGACTCTGGACTTATTGGTAAAATATTCACATGCTAGAGGGTGGGAAGTTAGTCCGACAAAAATTTAGGCACCTCCCACCTTAGTGGAATATTAAGGGGTCCAGTGGTATGGTGCATGTCAAGATATTCCTTCTAAAGTGAAGGATAAGTTATTGCATTGGTCCCCTCCCACAGTTAAAAAGGAGGCACAGCACCTAGTGGGCGTCTTTGGATTTTGGAGGCAACATATGTTTCATTTGGGTGTGCTACCCTGGTCTGTTTATCAAGTGACTTGAAAAACTGCTAGTTTTGAGTGGGGCACAGAATAAGAGGAAGCTCTGCAATAGGTTCAGGCTGCCATGCAAGTGGCTCTGTCACTTGGACCATATTATCTGGCTGACCCTATGGTACTTGAAGTGTCAGTGGCAGATAGAGATGCTGTTTGGAGTCTTTGGCAGGCCCCTATTGGTGAATCACAGCAGCAGCATGACAGGCCCTCTCAGGGACCTCCCTAAAGGATAATGGTGAAGGGAAATCCTCCCAGTGGGCAGAACTGGGAGCAGTTCACGTCCTTATTCACTTTGTGTAGAAGGAGAAATGGACAGATGTGTGATTGTATACTGATTCATGGGTTGTGGCTAATGGTTTGGCTGCATGGTCATGGACTTAGAAGGAACATGATTGGCAAGTTGGAGACAAGGAGGCATGGGGAAGGGGTATGTGGATAGACATCTCTGAATGGGCCAAAGAAGTGAAGACATTTGTGTCTCATGTGAATGCTCACCAAAAGGTGACCTCAGCAGAGGTGGATTTTAACAATTAAGTGGATAGGATGACTTGTTTTGTGGAAACCAGTCATCCTCTTTCCCTAGCCACTCCTGTCATTGCCCAATGGGCTTATGAACAAAGTGGCTGTGGTGGCAGAGTTGGAGGTTATGCATGGGCTCAGCAACATGTACTTCCACTCACCAAGGCCGACTTGGCTATAGCAACTGCTGAGTGCCCAACCTGCAAGTAGCAAAGACCAACATTGAGTCCTCAGTATGGCACCATTCCTCGAGGCGATCAGCCAGCAACTTGGTGACAGGTTGATTACACTGGACCTCTTACATCGTGGAAAGGGCAGCATTTTATTCTTACTGGATTAGACACTCTGTATATGAATTTGCCTTCCCTGCACACAATGCTTCTGCCAAAACTACCATCCGTGGACTTTCAGAATACCTTATCCACCATCACGGTATCCCACACAGTATCACCTCGGATTAAGGGACTCACTTCACAGCAAATGAAATGCAGCAATGGGCCTATGCCTAAGGAATTCATTAGTCTTACCATGTTTCCCATCATCCTGAAGCAGCCGCCTTGATAGAATGATGGAGTGGCCTTCTAAAGACACAGTTACAGCACCATTAGGTGGCAATACCTTGCAGGGTTGGGGCAATGTTCTCCAGAAGGCTGTGTATGCTGTAAACCAGTGTCCAGTATATGGTGCTATTTCTCCCTTAGTCAGAATTCACAGAGCCAGGAATTGAGGGGTGGAAATGGGAGTGGCACCATTCACTAGTATCACTAGTGACCCAATCGCAAGATTTTTGCTTCCTGTCTCCACTACCCTATGCTTTGTGAGTCTAGAGGTCTTTTTTCCAAAGGGACCAGTGCTCCCACTGGAGACACAACATGGATTCCATTGAACTGGAAGTTAAGAATGTCACCTGGCCACTTTGAGCTACTCATGCCTCTGGATGAACAAGTTGAGAAGGGAGTTACCATACTGGCTGGTGTGATTGATCCTGATTATCCTGATTATATCTTTCCAGCTATATGATTCTTCTATCTGTACTTAGTCCCATATCCAATTCACGCATGCTATAATTCAGCAACAACAACCCAAAACACTCAAATTGACTGAACCTACCATGCATTTTCTGTTCTTTGTGTCTTTTTTCTCGTTGTTTCAAATGCCTGGAATATATTTTCCCTTTCTGTCTGCCAGTCAAATTCTTACTCATCCTTCAAGGGCCAGCTCACATATCATTTCCTTTCAGTATCGTGTTCCCTCGTCTGTGCTCCCATTGTAATTTGTTTATCGTAACATTTATAGAGTTAGTGGCATATGTCTGTCTGCCCAGCTGGATTTTGTGCTACTTTACTCAGCACCCATCTGATTCACAGTTGTAACAGATACAGTGTCTGGCATATATTAACTAAAAACAAAAACAAACCCATTGCCATTGAGTTGATTCCAACTCATGACGACCCTATAGTACAGAGTAGAACTGCCCGATAGGGTTTCCAAGGAGCAGCTGGTAGATTTGAACTGCCAACCTTTTTGTTAGCAGCCAAACTCTTAAACACTGCACCACCAGGGCTCCCTCACATATATTAAGGGACATATTTAACATTTTGAACTAAATTAAAAAAAGAAAAAAAACTAGTGAGATTTCCGTGTATATATTTTCTAATTTTATCTGTCTTACTGTGCTCTGACTTCTAGTTCTAATATTTGTAACATAGCAAAGTGGTATCTTGGTAGAAAAAAACATTAAAAAGTTCATATGTAATTATATAGATAACATTCTTTTTAATGCTTTTGTATAATTTGTACAACATATTGAGTTTTCATAGTATGATTTATCTAGGCAAAGTTTTTCATGCTACAATTGTTTTTAAGAGAGTAAAATTATTGAGAGAGCAGTTGAAGTTACCTTTTATAGTTGATAAAGTTTCATACTTAAAATATTAGGACTTTTTCTTACCTACCTACAGGACATCATTAGTTTTCATTATATTTTTCTATTTTAACATTGTGCTATTTTATTTATAGTATTTATTTATTTTTTTTTAGTTAAGTTTTTTTTTTTTTTTTTTTAGGGTTGACAAACTTTAATTTTAAATATAGTGCTTGAATTTTAAATGTTTTGTGGTCTGGATTTTCTACAGTAGTGAGCAAAATTGTTGTGTATGGTGTTGTCATTTGTTGGAATAAACTTAGTGGCAACTGACAACAACAACATATGTTTTCATAGCAACCTGCACCTCTTCTTCTATTATGGCACTTATTCCACCATTTACTTATGTCTATCTCCTATTAGACTTTAAACAGCATGAAGGCATGTATCGCTTTTATTATTATCATTATTTAATCATTGTATCCTCTGTAGTTAATGCAGTGCTTAGTCAGTTCTTATAAATATTTAATTCAATAAATATATAACAGGAAGAAAATATATAATAGTCTTATGGTTCTTACAGATCTCTAAGAAACTCAAGAGAAGAAAAAAATTGTATTGCTTCCCTTTTTCTTCTGCAGCTTTAAGAATTTATCTGCTGATAGGGTACAAGATACACATACGAAAATCAGTTGGACTCCTATACACCAATAAAGAGAATGATGAAAAGGAAATCAGGAAAGTGACACCAGTTATAAAAAAAAAAAAAAAAAAAAAGCCCCTAAAAAATTAAAATACTTAGGAATAAGTCTAACCAGGGATGTAAAAGACCAACATAGAGAAAACTGCAAAACACAACTGCAAGAAACCAAAAGAGATCTACGTAAATGGAAAAACATACCATGCTCATGGATAGGTAGACTCAACATTGTGAAAATCTCACTTCTACCCAAAACAACCTACAAATACAATGCAATCCCGACCCAAATACCAACAGCATCCTTTAAAGAGATGGAAAAACGAATCATTAACTTTATATGGAAAGGCAAGAGGCCCTGGATAAGTAAAGTACTACTGAAGGAAAAGAGTAAAGTAGGAGGACTTGTGCTACCTGACCTCAGAACCTACTATACAGCTATGGTAGTCAAAATGGCCTGGTACTGGTACAATGACAGACACATTGACCAAGTGAACAGAATCAAGAACCCAGGTGTAAACCCATCCACCTAAGGTCACCTGACCTTCGACAAAGGCCCAAAGTCCATTAAATGGGGGAAAAGACAGTCTTTTTTAACAAATGGTGCTGGTGAAACTGGATGTCCATCTGCAAAAAAATGAAACAGGACCCATACGTCATACCATACACAAAAACTAATTCAAAGTGGACCAAAGATCTATAAAGATCACAGAAGGAAGAAACAGAGTCAACACTAGAGACCCTAATACATGGCATGAATAGCATTCAAACCATGACTAACAATACACAAAGAACAGAAGATAAACTAGACAACTGGGATCTTCTAAAAGTTAAACATTTATGCTCATTGAAAGACTTCACCAAAAGAGTAAAAAGAGAACCTACAGACTGGGAAAATATTTTTGGCTATGACAAATTCAACAAAGGTCTAATCTCTAAAATCTATAGAAAAATTCGGCATCTCTACAACAAAAAGACAAATAATGCAATTAAAAAATGGGCAAAGGATACCACAGGCACTTCACCAAAGATGACATTCAGGCAGCTAACAGACACATGAGGAAATGCTCGTGATCACTAGCCATTAGAGAAATGGAAATCAAAACTACGATGAGATACCATCTAACCCTGACATTACTGGCAGGAATCAAAAAACAAAAACAAAATAACAAATGCTGGTGAGGCTGCTGGGACCTTGGAACTCTTATGCACTGCTGGTGGGAATGTAAAATGATACAAAGAAAATGAATGGTGCTTCCTTAAAAAGCTAGAAATAGGAAATAGAAATACCGTATAATCCAGCAACCCCACTCCTAGGAATATATCCTAGAGAAATAAGAACCCTCACATAAATAGACATGTGCACACCCATTTTCGCTGCAGCATTATTCATGATAGCAAAAAGAAGGAAACAGCCTAACTGCCCATCAATAGATGAATGGATAAACAAACTGTGGTACACATGCACAATTGAAACTGTGCAACCATAAAGAACAATGATGAATCTGCTAAATATCTCACAACATGAATGAATCTGGAGGGCATTATGATGAGTGTAATAAGTCAATCACAAAAGAAGAAATACATGAGATCACTATTATAAAAACTCATAAAAAAGTTTACACACAGAAAGAAACAATCTTTGATGGTTATGAGGAAGGGGAGGGGTGGGGAGGGAAAAACACTAGACAATAGATGAGTGGTAACTTTGCTGAAGGGTAAGACAGTACACAATTCTGGGGAAATCAGCACAATTTGACCAAGGGACAGTCATGGAAGCTTCACAGACACATCCAAATTTCCTGAGGGACCAAATTGCTAGGCTGAACACTGGGGACTATGGTATCAGGGGACATCAAGCTCAATTGGCATAACACAGTTTATAAGGAAAATGTTCTACATTCTACTTGGTGAGTAGCGTCTGGAGTCTTAAAAGCTTGTGTGCGGCCATCTAAGATATTCCACTGGTCCCACCCCATCTGAAGCAAGGGAGAATGAAGAAAACCATGGTCATAAAGGAAAGATTATTCCAAAGGGCTTATGGACCACAACTCCCACAGCCTCTACCAAACTGAGTTCAGCACAACTAGATGGTGCTTGGTTACCATCACTGATTGCTCTGACAGGAATCATAGTAGAGGATCCTGGACAGAGCTGGAGAAAAATGTAGAACAAAATTCTAACTCACAAAAAAAGATCGGACTTACGGATCTGACAGAGACTGGAGAAATCCTGAGAGTATGGCCCCCGGACATTTTTAACTGAGTACTGAAGTCACCCCTGAGATTCGCCCTCCAGCCAAAGATTAGACAGGCCCATACAACCAAACAAGACTAAATGGGCACACCAGCTCAGCGGCAGGGATGAGAAGGCAGGAGGGGACAGGAAAGCTGGTAACAGGGAACCCAAGGTTGAGAGGGGAAGAGTGTTGCAATGTCACAAAACAATATGTGTATTAATTGTTTAAGGCAAAACTAATTTGTTCTGTAAACCTTCATCTAAAAAAAAAATCTAAAGCAGAATTAAAAAACATAATTCTTATATAACTAAAAAAAAAAGAATTTATCCGCTTACAGAATAAATCTTCTAACAGATATTATTAACAAGAGAGTCCTGCCTAATAATTAGACCAGGTACAGCGAACAGCATCAGTAACACTAACAACTACGCCAACGTAAATGTAATGGCAGAGATTTTCCTGGTTCTTTTTGTTGCTTATGATACAGGGTGGATGGCTCTTTTATTAGAAAACTGCTTGACAAGGCTTTCTTTTTTAAACAAGCGTTTTTGACCATTAAAGGCGCAGTCTTTGGACATGGTCTCTGAAGAAAAAGATAAGGGTGAAAAAGAGTTAATTCGTCATTTGAATATAAAAACAGGAATTTTAAAATATATTGTGAACAGAGCAGTGGAGACAGTGGATGAGGGACTCATTTGGGATTTGGATGAGGGAAGAAATGAATTAAGGTCTTGGGAAGGGGGATGAATTTCATAATAATGATAGATCAGGACACGAAGAGGAGGCAGATGGTGAAAAATTGCCTGCAGTTGGAATGGGTAAGGTGTTTTAAGAATGAAAACCAAAAACCTATTGCTGTGGAGTCAATTAAGACTCACAGTGACCCTATAGGATAGGGTAGAACTGCCCCATAGAGTTTCCAAGTTGCGGCTGGTGGATTTGAACTGCTGACCTTTGGATTACCAGCTGGAGCTCTTAACCACTGCGTCACCAGGGCTCCATAGTAGTATCTAATATTCAAGTTCAAGTTATTCCTTGACAAATACCCTTTATTATACCCAAGACATCAATGTAAGTCTGTTACAATGGCTGGCAATTCTTTTAAGAACAAAGGAATAATTGTTATGTCCATCCTTAGTGCAAATCAGAGGGAAAAGAGAGCAGCTGTAGGAGGTAAGATGGAGAGATGGGATTGAGAATTCAAAAGAAGCAGAAATTCAGAGGAAAATGTGACTAACGATAGGAGGTAGGCTTTCTTATATCTCACCGGAAATCTTGGAGAATATTGCAGCAGGGGTTGTGGGGTATGGTACTGGACTTTCCGTGGCTATATGAGATGGAAGCTGGAGTCATTTTATCTGGCTATTAAGGGAAAAGCTACAGGAAGTTGGAACACTTAGGGATACTTGCAAAGAGCAGGCAAAGAAGTATTAGTAAAGGCAATTTTTTTTTCTTTTTCTGGAATTGGAACATTTTAAGGTCTTTCATTTCTGGGTTAAGTGCCTCCTCCCAAACTGTTTTGGTGATCTGGAGTCATCTTCATTTTCTGCTTTGCTTCTCCCCGCAGCCCTTATATACATGTTAGGAGCCATGTCTTCCTCTCTTCTCCTACCCCGACCAGATCCCCACTTTGTTTAAAGAACTATTATAGCTTTATCACAATCAAAATGGCCCAACCAGCTGCCCTGTGTACGTAAGAGAGGGGAGGAAAGCATATCTTACTCAGCATACTTGAGGCAGTCTTTTAGTTTATTGTTGATAGTCCAGTGGCTCCCAAACTTCGCTGCACTTTGGAATCACGTGGGGTCTTTAAAAAACAAAAACAAAAAACTTATAACTGGTTCCCATTTCTATGTATTCTGATTAAATTATAAGAAGTGTGACCTGTACATGTTGTTGTTAGCGGCTATAAAGTTGGCCACAACTCATGGCGACCCCCATGCATAACTGAATGAAACCTGCCCAGTCCCAGCCATCCATATGATTAGTTGCAGATTGGACCTTTGTGATCCATAGGTTTTTGCTGGCTGACTTTTAGAAGTAGATCTCCAGGCCTTTCTTCCTGGTCTGTCTTAGCCTGGAAGCTCTGCTGAAACCCGTCCAGCATCATAGCTACGCGCAAGCCTCCACTGATAGATGGGTAGTGGCTGCGCGTGAGGTTCACTGGCTGAGACTATAACACAGGTCTCTTGTATAAAAGGTGAGAGTTCTACCACTGAACCACCACTGCCCCTGTGACTTGTACATAGGGAGTTTAAGAGGTTCCCCAGCTGATTTTCATGTGCACTGGATTAGTCCTTATAACTTAGAGGGTTACACGTGGTCCAGCAGCTTTAACGTCATCTGGGAGCTTGTTAGACATGCAGGATTTCAGGTGTCCTCCCATAATTTGCATTTTAATAACAACCCAAGGCGATTTGTGTGAATATTAAAGTTTGAGAAGCCTGGTTTGTCCACAGTCAACTTTTGTTCCCTATTATTAACCTTGAGATTGGAAATTCTTTAAGGATATTACTCCCTCATCAGTAGCCCTGAGCTTCACCTGATTCGGTTGTGGTTGCTCTGATTTATCTCTTTATCTGATCCTATTAGCTTTTTAACTTCCAGAAAATTCTCAAAATTTCTCATCCATGATGGTTTCTTTCCTGTATTCTGGTATCGTTATGGATTCATTCTTTTTCTTATGTATTTTCTCTCATTTTAATGGAATTTTTTTTGGAGGAAGAAAAGGTAAATACAGGTGCTCAGTTAGCCATCTTACTCCAGAAGTCTGAAGTTACTTTTCAAGATGGACAAGTGGTTTAAAGTTCAGTGTGAGTACAGGGAAGAATTCATGGAGATTATTTGAAATTCCTTATCCTCCAAAGTTTGGGTCGGAAGTGAGATAGTTATTAAATCTACCCATTCACATGTAGTAAAGTAAATGTTTCATATGCAAAACAAATTGTAAATAATGTTAAAATATAGTTTAATTTCTTACAAAAGCACATTACATACACATGTAGAATTTACACACCATTTCTAGACATTTACAGACTGCTTGAAATTCACCTGTGAATTGCTACTTATAATAACATATAGTTAAAAATTTAGAAAAGTTTTCAAATTAAAAATGTGTATCCATTAAAGAGGGGTCCTTGGGTGGTGCAAACGGTAAGCACTTGACTACTAACCAAAAGGATGGCAGTTTGAACTCACCTAAAGGTGCCTTGAAAGACAGCCCTGGCGATCTACTTCTGAAAGTTCACAGCCTTGAAAACCCTATGGAACACTTCTCTGCACACATGTGGTCACTAGCTATGAGTTGGAATTGACTTGATAGCAACTAACAACAACAACAACAATCTATTAAAGAAACTTTAGAAAAAATTAAAAAGCACCTCTTATTCCACTGCTAATAGAAGTGGTAACTATTAATATCATTTCTATGTTTTTCTAGCCTTTTATTTTTGCACTTATGTGTTCAAGAAAGTTTGGTGCTACAATAAGTAAAAAATTTAAGCACAGACTTTTCCCCCCAAGTAGTTCAGGAATTATGTTGTACCTTGTCATGTTTGTTAGTGGATTGCATGTAAGTGTAATAGAAATAAATGTTCATTTTTTGAATATATATGAAATGAAAAGTATAATGTAGAAAATAAAGATAAACCTATGATTCCATCATTGGATATCCATTGTTAGCATGTGAAAATAATTTCTTCCAGTCTTCCCTCCCCTCCGCCTGTGTCTGTTGCTGCTGAGTCGATTCTGACTCATAGCAACCCTATAGGACAGCGTAGAACTGCCCTATAGGGTTTCCAAGGCTGTAAAATCTATGGAAGCAGACTGCCACATATTTCTTCCAAGTAGTGCCTGGTGGGTTCCAACCACCAACCTTTCAGTTAGCAGCTGAGGGCTTAACCACTGCTCCTATCATAGTTACAAAGGAGAAACATACTTTGTATTAAATGTGTCTTCCTGACTTTAGAAACATTTTGAAACAGCCACTGCTGGCATTTTAGTATCTTGTACTACCATGTATGCATGACCAATTTTGACAAATTGTTATTTTTTAAACCTGAAAGGCCAATTGCCAATTTGTAATTGTTAGTTTATTCAGCTTTCTGATAGATTTGTTAGAAGATATGACTGATGTTGGCTGTTTATTGTGAATAATTCATCCACTGAAAAATCTGATTTTTACAACATGTGTTAGAGAGTGAATTAAAAAGGATCAAGAGTTGAGATAAGAATATCTTATTCACCTTAAATGTCTTTCCATCTTATTTTTTCTAAAATAATACATATTTTTAAAAACTAATATTTTATTGTGTTTTTGGTGAAAGCAAATTAGGTTCCCATTTGACAATTTCTACACAAATTGTTCAGCAACATTAGTTAAATTTTTCACAATGTCTCAACATTCTCTTTAATTACGTTCTGGTTGTTCCATTTCCAGTACTCTACTTTCCCTGCCTCTGTATGTTCTCATCTTTGTTTTAGAGTAGTTGTTGACCTTTTGGTCTCATATAGATGGTTTCTTAATGGAGCACCATACTCATGGATAATATCCTTTATTTTGTGTGCCTACCTGTTACTTCACTAGAAGGTGACCTCAGGAGGTAGTTTTGATTCAAGGTTTAAAGAGTATCAAGGTGATAGTCTTAGGGAGTCCTCTAGTCTCAACCGTTCAAGTAAGTCTGGACTTTTTAAGAACTTGAGTTCTGGTCTGTGTTTTTCTTCCATTCTATCAGGGTCCATCTATTATGGCCCTGAGCAGAATGGTTGATATTGGTAGCTGGGCACCATCTAATTCTTCTGGACTCAGGGTAGATAAGGCCATGGCTCATGTAGGCTATTAGACCTGTAGACTAATTTCTTCTATGACATGCTGTTTTCATCTGTTTTTTTTTTTTTTTTTAAATCTTCTTTCTACAGAAATTTTTGATACTGTGTGCAGATATCAATTTTGTGTATTTGTATATGTGTGAGTTTGTGAATCTATCCTCTTAAGAGTTCTACATAGAAGGGAGGATACATTTCAGCCTCCTTAGGAGATAAGTTCCTTTTTTCCTCCATCAAGTTTGTGAACTTATCCTTCCTCAGTTATGAATCTGAGTTCTGAATTTATGAAATGCTTATAAGTTTTTTTCCTTCAAAATATTTCCTTGACCTTTGCTTATAGCAGAGAATAAACATAATGAATGTTTTCAGATAACTGAAGCTGTTTAACTTTGAGAAATTGGTTGTTATATTTTCATACCAGACAGTAGAGGTAAACACATACAAATCTAATAAATTTTATTATTTGGTATTTGAGGATAGCTTCTGTTTGAGGAAGAATATAGTTTTCATGTAATAAAAATAATGTTAGCTAACATTTATTAAATACTCTCAGGCACTGTTCTAAGTGTTTTATATTTTTAATCTTTTCAAAAGCTATATGAGGTATTTGATAATTAAATTTTTTTCATTTATTTACTTACCCTCATTTTATAAATTAAGGAATATGAGACAGAGAATTTAAATAAACTACCTAAGGCACAAAGTTAGTAATTGGTGGACAAAATTAAATCCCAGATAATCTGACTCCAGAACCCTAAAGGAAAAGTTATAATTCTTCTCTTTTAAATGGTGCAGAATCTCATTGAGGGTCATTGTATAGGAGGTCCAAATACTATTATGGATTTAATTGTGCCACCCAAAGAGATACGTTGAAGTCCAAATCTCCAGTACCTGTGAATATGACATTTTGAATGTAGGATCTTTGAAGATGTTATCAGTTAAATGAACATGAAGTCACAGAGGTATCTAATAACAACAACAAATAAACCAACAAGACCTAACACATTCCATGTAACAATGGCAGAATACATATTCTTCTCAAGCACACCTAAAACATTTTCCAGGATGGATCATATATTAGGCCATAAGTCAAGTCTCAGTAAATAAGATTGAATCATACAAAGTATCTTCTCTGACCACAGTGGAACAAAACTAGAAATCAATGATAGAAGGAAAATTAGAAAATTTATGAATATGTGGAAATTAAGCCATGCACTCTTAAAAAAAAAAAATAAGCAACCAATAATTATTACCAATCCTTCACAAATACTTCTAAAAAAATAGAACAGGAGGGAATATTTTCTAATTCATACTATAAGGGCAGCATTGCCCTGGTATCAAAGCCAGACAAAGGAATTACAAGAAAAGAGAACTACAGGCCAATATTCCTTATGAATGTAAATGCAAAAAAAATCCTTGAAAAAAACAAAAAACATAACTAACAAAGCAAATCTAGCAGTATACAAAAAGGATTATATACCATGATCAAGTGGGGTTTATCCGAACAATGCAAGAGTGGGTCACATATTAAAATTAATCAATGAAATGCACCACATTAAGAGGTTGAAGGAAAGAACCATACGATCATCTCAACTAATGCAGAAAAACCATTTGACAGAATCCAACACCATTTCATGATAAAAACACTCAACAAACTAGGAATAGAAGGGAATTCCTTCAACCTAATAAATGGCACTAAAGAAAAATCTATAGTTAGCATCATATTCAATGGTGAAAGAAAGAAAACCTTCCCCCTAAGATCAGGAACAAGGCAAGAATGCTCGCTCTCACCACTACTGTTCAACATTGTGGAGCCCTGGTGGTGCAGTGGTCAAGAGCTTGGCTGCTAACCAAAATGTCGGCAGTTCAAATCCACAATCTACTTCTTGGAAACCCTATGGGGCAGTTCTACTCTGTCCTGTAGGGTTGAAATGAGTCAGAGTCAACTTGGCGGCAATGAGTTTTTATTCAACATTGTACTTGATGTTCTAGCAAAAGAATTAGTCAAGAAAAAGAAATAAAAGGCACCCAAATCGGAAAGGAAGAAGTATAACTATCTCTATTCACAGATGACATGATTTTATATATAAACAATTCTAAATAATCTACAAAAAAACATTTAGCTAATAAATGAATTCAGCAAAGTTGAAAGATACAAGATCAAGACAGAAAAAAATCAATTTTATTTGTATACCCTATCAATGAACAATATGAAAAGGAAATTAAGAAAACTTTTCCATTTACAATAGCATCAAAAAGAATAAAATACTTTGGAATAAATTTGAGCAAGGAGTTACAAGACTTTCACAATTGAAACTACAAAACACTGCCAAAAGCAATTAAAGAAGATTGAAATAAATGGAACAATTACCTGTATTCATGGACTGGGACATTTAATATTATTAAAATGGCAATACTCTCCAAAGTGATCTACAGATTCAATGCAATCTCTATCAAAATCCCAATGGCATTTTTTTTTTTTTTTTGGAGAATTGGAAAAGCTGGTCCTTAAATTCATATGGAATTTCAAGGTACCCTGAAGAGCCAAAACAATCTTGACAAAGAAGAACAAAGTTGGAGGACCCACACTTTCCAATTTCAAAACTTAATACAAAGCTACAGTAAACAAAGGCATCAATTCTTCTTCATTCTTCCTTATTCATTGCATGCATATGAGGTGATTGAAAACACCATGGCTTGGATCAGGCGCACCTTAGTCTTCAAGGTAACATCGTTGCTTTTCAACACTTTAAAGAGGTCCTTTGCAGCAGATTTGCCCAATGCAATGCAATAAAACACAAGATGGTGAAACTGCACCTTATATATACTTTGGACATGTTGTCAGGAGGGACCACTCCCTGGAAAACGACATCATGCTTGGTAAAGTACTGGGTCAGCAGCGGAAAAGAGGAAGACCCTTAAAGAGATAGATTGACACGGTGGCTGCAACAATGGGCTGAAGCATAACAATGAGTGTTAGCATGGCGCAGGACCGGGCAGTGTTTTGTTCTGTGGTTCATAGGGTCGCTATGAGTTGGAACCAACTTGACAGCGCCTAACAACAACAGTAATCAATCTGTGTGGTATTGGTATAAGGATAGACATATAGAGCAATTGAATAGAAAAGATGTGCCTAGAAATAAATCCACACATCTATTGTCAATTGATTTCTGGCAAAGGTGCCAAGACCGTTCAGTAGGAAAGCATAGTCTCTCCAACAAATCATGCTAAGACAATTAGCTATCCATATGGAGTAGGACTTTTACCTCACCCATATACAAAAATTAACTCAAAATAGATCAAGGAATATAAGAGATAAACTATGTTGTTGTTAGGTGTTGTTGAATTGGTTCTGACTCATAGCGACCCTACGTATAACAGAACGAAACACTGCTTGGTCTTGTGCCATCCTCACATTCATTGCTATGTTTGAGCCCATTGTTGCAGCCACTGTGTCAATCCATCTCTTTGAGGGTCTTCACTTTTTCAGTCACCCTCTACTTTACCAAGCATGATGTCCTTCTCCAGGGACTGGTCCCTCCTGATAATGTATCCAAAGTAAGTGAGACGAAGTCTTGCCATCCTCGCTTCTAAGGAGCATTCTGGCTATACTTTTCCCAAGACAGATTTGTTCATTCTTCTGGCAGTCCATGGTATATTCAATATTCTTCTCCAGCACCATAATTCAAAGGCATCAATTCTTCAGTCTTCTCTATTCATTGTCCAGCTTTTACATGCTTATGAGGTGATTGAAAATACCATGGCTTGAGTAAACTATAAACTCTTAGAAGAAAACATAGCGGTAAATCTTCATGACCTTGGATTTTGCTATGGTTTCCTGGATATGTTACCAAAAGCATGACCATCAAAACAAACAAAAAAATAGATAAATCTGACTTCGTGAAAATTAAAAATTTTGTGTGACAAAGGACACTGTCAAGAAAGTATAAGGAGCTCACAGAATGGGAAAAATTATTTGCAGATCATATATCTGAAAAGTATGTAATATTCAGAATATATTAAAAAACTCCTACAATTCAACAACAAAAAGGTGGATCTCAGAGACATTTCTTTACTCTGACTGGATCTATAATGTACTCAATATTGCCACAGGGGAGCAAATTCAGACCATCGGTATAAGACTTGGTTTTGGACTAGGTGTTTAGAAATAAGGATGAGAAGAGAAGGGGAAAGGTGAACACTGAGGAAAAGAAGAAAACAAAAAATCAGAAATGAAGGGGAAAAAAATCTCACTCGAAATGACCTTACAAATAGAAATTTCAAAACACTTAAAGAAATGGAATGCCAAAAAAAATCTATGAAGTTTACAAATAGATCATGAATTTGCTCCAAATGCATTATTTGTATGCAACAGTATAACAAAAAACTATAATAAATGTGCAATTGATATATTTGAGTATGAGTAAACCATCTTGCTATGTTTTCCTGTTTGTTCTATTTATTCTTTGTTCCTTTTTCCTTCTTTTTCTGTGTTCCTTTGGATAGAGCAATTTTTATAATTCCATTTTTTTCTGTTTTACTGACTTTTAGGATAGACCTTTTGATTTTGTTTTTAGTGTTTGCTTTAGAGTTTACAGAATACATTTTTAAAAACTTATCATCACAGTTTACCTTCAAGTATTATTTTTCTACTTCATGTATAGGATAAAAACCTGACAATAGTGTAGTCCCCGGTTTGCAACGTACTGAAGTTACTATGAGCTGCATTTATGACTATCCCTTTTTTTTGGTACATTTTATTGTTAGTATTATGTACTACAAACAATGTTACCAGCTTGTAATTTGCTGATGTTATCGTTCTCAGATGTAATGTTTTCACCCCCAAGACGAATAAAGATCCAATTTTATAAAGATACTGATAATAAAAGGTAATAATAATGAAAACTAAAAAAAGAGAAAAAGATGAGGTATTCAATTTACGTCAGAACTGACTTATGACAGAATAGTTGTCTGAAGGGAACCCCGTTGTAAGTGAAGGACTACCTGTACCTCTATTTCCCTCATAGTCTTTTGTGCTATTGTTGTCCTATTACTGCATATGTCATAAACTCCATAAAAAAATAAACTCCATAGTACACTTATATTATTTTTGCTTTAGAGAGTTAGCTTTTCAAGAGATTTAAAAAATACAAAAAATTTTGCTTTACATTTTCCCACATATTTACTGTTTTCAGCATAGTTCAATCCTTTGTAGCTCCACGTTTCTATCTGTTATTTTTCCTTCTGACTGAGTGTCGTCTTTTGACATTTCTTCTAGTATGTCAAGCAATGCAAGTCAACTGAAGAAATACTTTAGGTTGACTGGTGTTGAATTCTTTCAGCTTTTGTGTTATGTCAGAGCTGTTCTATATTTTGCCTTAAAAAAATCAAACAGCTTTATTGAGGTATACCTCAAATTTGCATACTGTAAAATTCACCAGTTTTAAGAATACAGTTCAGTGATTTTTTGGTATATTTACAGAGTTGTGCAACCATTACAACATTCTAATTCTGGAACATTTCTGTTGCTCCCCAAAGAAACCTCAGGTCCATTTGCAGCCACTCTCCATTCCCATCCCCAGCATTAGGCAACCACAATCTACTTACTTTTTTACATGTTGATGGCTTTGGTTTGATAATATTTGGGGCGGGGGGACTTTTTCCATCTATATTCATGAGGGTTATTAGTCTTGAATTTTCTTTTCTTATGCAGTCTTTGTCCAGCTTTGGTATCAGAGTAATAGTGGCCTTATGTAACGAGTTTGGAAGTGTTCCCAACTCTTCTATGTTCTGGAAGATTTTGTGAAGTATTGGTATTGATTCTTCTTTAAAAGTTTTGTAGAATTCATCAGTAATGGCATCTAGGTCTGGGCTTTATTTTGTAGGATTATTTTAAATTACTAATTTAATATTTTTCCTTGTTATAGCTGTGTATAGATTTTGTTTCTTCTTAAGTCAGTTCTTCTTGAGTTTTTCTAGAAATTTTTCTGTTTTATCTAAGTCACCTAATATGTTGACATATAGTTGTTCATAGTATTCTGTTTTGATTCTTTAAATTTATGGAAGGACAGTAATAGGTTCATGTCTCTAAAATAATTAGGCATTCTTCTATCTTCTTGAACTACGGAATAGATTTATAACACTTGTTTTAATATCTTTGTCTACTAATTTTATTTACCTGTTTTATTTCTAGGTCTGTTTTTTCTTGATTTATTTTTCTTCTCATATGGGTTATAGTATCTTGCTTTTTTGCCTGTGAATTTTACCTTGTTGGGTCCTGGATATTATTTTACTCCTATAAATTTTTTTGAGCTTTTTTTTTTTTCAGCACACAGTTAAGTTGCTTGGAAATAGTTTGATCCTTTGAAACCTTGCTTTTAAGGTTTGTTAGGCAGGGACAGAGCAGTTTTTCAGCTAGCACTAATTTTGCTCCACTTGAGGAGCAATACATTTCTGAGTATTCTATTAAATGCCCTGCGAATTACAAAGTTTTCTACTGTGGCTGATAGGAACATGTAGTACTTCTGGCTCTGTATGAGTTCTGAGGATTGTTCCCTTCAGGTGGTTTTTTCCTCAGCCTCAGGTAGTTTCTTCCCACTAGTGCCAATCACTATTCAGCTAAAGATGAGGGCCTTCTGCACATCTCCAAAGCTCTCTGTGCATCTTGCTCCTCTTTATGTATCTGCCTTCTAACTCTAACCGCCTTGGCCTGTCTGGACTTTCAACTCCATCTCTTCAACTCAAGGAGACCACTGAGCATTGCCTGCTTTTTCCTTCTTGTCCTTCATCCATTCTCTGGGCAGTAAGCTAAGATATTCGGGGGGCTCACTTTGTATCCCTCTCAGGGATCACTGTCCTGCATTGCCTGAGTGAAATGTTTGAAAACCATTGTTTCATATATCTTGTCTAGGTTTTATGTATTTTCAGGCAGGAGGATAAATCTGGTCCTTGTTATTCCATGATAGCTGGAAGTGGAAATAGAGCTTACATTTTGGTATGAGGAAACAGATGATAAATAAATTAGCAAAAAGATATTTAATATAAATTGGATGTGGGTTCTTTAGTAGAAAGATTGTTCAGGGAAGATCTCTCTGGGGATGCAACTTTTAGCTTGAGACCTGAATCATGAGAAGGAGCAAGCCATACAAATATCTGGGGGAAGAGAATTCTGGCATAGGGGAAATCTGGCTAATGCAAATGCCCTAAAACTGGAAAGAATGATTTGACTCAAACCTATCTTTTAACCCCCCTTTTTGTAATTATCCTATTATTAACTTTGTTATTCAGCCAATCTGAGCTCCTGTCAATCTGCTATTTATGCTTCTTCGTTTCTGTCTCCCCTCATACCATTCCTCCAACTTAAAATGTCTTTTTCTTCTCTTTCTGCTTCTGGAAATCCAGCCCCATTGTTAGCTATGACCAGTGGCCATCTCCTTCATGGAGTTGTCCTTGATAACTTCATTCGGAACTGATATCTTTTTTCCCCTAAATTCCTGTAACAGTTTTTTTTTGTGCCCAGGATCCTAAACCCTTAACCATTATTTTGGTACTTTCTGTATTTTTTGGTCGTTTTGTTCACTCCTTGTCCTCAGTGCCTAGAACAGTGCCTTGCATAGAGCAGAAAATTAATAAATACTTTTTGAACAAATGTTCTGTATTATACCTATTTGTGTGAATATCTTTCTTTGAAGCAGGACATTTGATATAGACAATTTGAAGTGGGAATTTTGATGATTGTATATTGTAAAAGGATCCTCGTGGCACAGTGGTTTAAGCAATCGACTGCTAACTGAAAAGTCAGCAGTTCGAAGCCACCAGCTGCTCCAAGGGAGAAAGATGTGGCAGTCTACTTCCGTAGAGATCTACAACCTTAGAAACCCTATGGGGTCGCTATGAATCGGATTTGACTCAATGACAGTGGGTGGGTGTCTTAGTTATCTAGTGCTGCTACAACAGAAATACCAGAAGTGATGTCTTTAACAAAGAGAAAGTTTATTTTCTCACAGTCTAGTAGGCTAGAAGTTTAAATTCAGTACATCAGCTCCAGGGGAAATCCTTCTCTTCTCTGTTGGCTCTGGTGGAAGGTCCTTGTCCTCAATCTTCCCCTGGACTAGGAACCCCAGGCCCAAGGTGGACGAACTCTGCTCCTGGTGCTGCTTTCTTGGTGGTATGAGGTCCCCACTCTCTGCTTGCTTCCGTTTCCTTTTATCACTTGTAAGATAAAAGGATGTGCTAACCACACTGCAAGGAAATTCCCTTTACATTGGATCAGGGATGTGATCTTAGTAAGGGTGTTACAATCCCACCCTAATCCTCTTTAACATAAAATTAGAATCACAAAATGGAGGACAACCACACAATAATAAGAATCATGGCCTAACCAAATTGACACGTATTTTTGGGGGACATGATTCAATCCATAACAGTGGGTATATTGTAAAAATACTTTTTAGAATTTAAGTAATGTGAAACCAGTTGGATTTTTGTCATCATTTACTTTGCTTCCATATAATTCCTGACCCATAACCAATCTCTTACTTTAGTATTGAACATTAATTCATAAGTAAGTTTTGCTAGGTTCAGAGATAGGATAAAATATGTGTTGCACACATTCTTTGGTTGTTATAAAAATTTTATTTTAGACCACAATGAAACGGGTTCTCTTTTCAATATATCACTTACCAATATTTATTCCATTCTAGATTAAAAGTTCTTCAAGGATAGTTAACACGCATTAATTGTTTTATCTCCTGGAGTATCTAGCACTTGACTACTAAAAATGTGGCTCACAGACTAGCTGCTCACATGGGAGCTTGTGAGAAGTGCAGAATCTCAGGCCCCAGCCAGGATTTACTAACCAGAACTTGATTTTAGCAAGATTCTCAAGTGATCCATATGCACACATCACTGGTTTAGTGATTTTTCTTTGCAGAGTTTACACACTAAGTAAGTATTGAGTGAATAAAAAGCTTTCAGGCCAAGCATGATGTGTGCCACAAGTCCCTTATTAGCAAATGATATTGAATATAAGCTTAATCAGTTATGCATAATTAACCCATTTTGCTGGGTAAAGTAGTTCTGCAAACTTTTTTTTTTTGAAGTTGTTTATTTTATTTTATTTTATTTTATTTTTCTCAATAGATGCAAATTTTATTTGTTTTCTTTATCTTTTTATTGTACTTTAGATGAAGGTCTACAGAACAAACTAGTTTCTCATCAAACAGTTAGTGCACACAACCCCACGACATGTCAGCAGTCTCCCTTCTGAACCTTGGGTTCCCTATTACCAGCTCTCCTGTCCCCTCCTGCCTTCTAGTCCTTGCGCCTGTGCTATCGTGCCCCTTTAGTCTTGTTTTGTTTTATGGGCCTGTGTAATCTTTGGCTAAAGGGTGAACCTCAGGAGTGACTTCATTACTGAGCCAAAAGGGTATCCAGGGACCATACTCTCGGGGTTTCTCCAGTCTCTGTCAGGCTAATAAGCCTGGTCTTCTTTTTGTGAGTTAGAATTTTGTTCTATATTTTTCTCCAGCTCTGTCTGGAGCGCTTTATTGTGATCCCTGTTAGAGCAGTCAGTAGTGGTGGCTGGGCACCATCTAGTTATACTGGACTCAGTCTGGTGCAGGCCGTGGTAGTTGTGGTCCATTAGGACTAATCTTTCCCTTGTGTCTTTAGTTTTCTTCATTCTTATAGGGAGCATCTTTTGACTTCGTAATATGAGTATTAGAAAACCTGTCCTTTCTTCCTTTTATATCACCCCTCCACAACAACATTCCCACCTTTCAATGTCTCTCAGGTCTCCATTTATTTTGCCACTGTCAAGGTTGATACCATTTTCATTCTATTCTGAAGCCATAGTTAAGTCTTTTGTGATGTCTTTTTTTTTTTTCCTGTAGTCCTTTGTCCTCCTAATCTAAATGGACGAGTGCTGCTATTCTTGGCCTTTCCTACACAGCTGTCCTGGTTAGATCGATGTGTTTCTCGGATCTTGTATTTGAAGGCATTGTTTCTTTGTCTTGTAACTTCTGGAGTTTTCGTTGAGAGTTTCAACGATATTTTGATTCTCTTTATATGGACGACTGTTTTCTATCTTTCTAGTAAGCTTTAGGTTCTTTTCCTTGGTGTTTCAAGGTTTCACAATGATGTAAGATTTTACAATGAAGTGTCTATTAAGTGAATTTTTTTTGAAACTTTTAGTTTGAAGTTTCAAATCTCCATTCAGCTTTAGGAGATTTTCTTCTACTATTTTTTTTATAATTTCAAAACTTCCTTTTGACTTTTCCTGGAATGCCTAATAATCAGGTGTCGGAACTCCAGGATTATCTTTTATCTCGTTTTTTTTTTTTTTTGAAAATTGTATTGTGTTTTAGGTGAAAGTTTACAGTGCAAATTAGATTCTCATTCAAAAATTTATGCACAAATTTTTCTGTGACATTGATTGTAATCCCTGCAATGTGTCAGCACTCTCTTTCCCTTTACACCCCAGGTTCCCGGTGTCTATTTGTCGAGGCTTCCTGTCCCTTCCTGCCTTCACATCTTTGCTTTTGGGCAGGTGTTGCCTATTTGGTCTTGTTTACTTGATTGAACTAAGAAGGCTGTTTCTCATCTGTGTTATTGTTTGTTTTACAGGACTGCCTAATCTTTGGCTGAAAGGTAGACTTTGGGAGTGACTTCAGTTCTGAGTTAGCAGGGTGTTGGGAGCCATAGGCTCAGGTTCCTCCAGTCTGTGTCAGACCAGTAAATCTGTTCTTTTTTTGTGAATTTGAATTTTGTTTTATGTTTTTCTCCCACTATGTCTGGAACCCTCTATTGTGATCCCTGTTAGAGCGGTCAATGGTGGTAGCTGGGCACCATCTAGGTCTTCTGGGCTCAGGCTACTGGAGGCTGTGGTTTATGTGGTCCATTAGGGCTTTGGACTAGTATTTTCCTTGTATCTTTGGTTTTCTTCATTCTCCTTTGCTCTGAACATGCTGGAGCCAATAAATGCATCTTAGACGGACGACTGTAAGATTTTAGGACCCCAAATGACCTAGGTATCCCCTGAGACCATGGTCCCCAGCCCTCAGTCTCTGTAACTCGGTTCCTCAGGGTGTTTGAATGTGTTTAGGAAGCTTCTATGTCTTTGCTTTAGTCAAGTTGTGCTGACTTCCCCTATATTGTGTGTTGTCTTTTCTTTCACCAGAGTTAATGGTTATCTATTACCTAGTTGGAAATCCTCCCCCATCCCTCACTTGTACCCATCAAAGATTGTTTTTTTTTCTGTGTGTAAACCTTTTCTTGGGTTTTTATAAAAGTGGTCTCATACAAATATTTGTCCTTTTGTGATTGACTTATTTCAGTCATCATAATGCCCTCCAGATTCATCATTGTTCTTTATCGTTGGGTAGTATTGCATTGTATGTATGTACCATAATTTGTGTATCCATTCATATGTTGATGGGCACTTAGGTTGTTTCCATCTTTTTGCTATTGTGAATAATGCTGTGGTGAACATGGGTGTCCATATGTTTATTCATGTGATGGCTCTGATTTCTCTAGGGTATATTCCTAGGAGCGGGATTGCTGGATTAGATGGCACTTCTATTTCTAGCTTTTTAAGGATGTGCCATATTGTTCTCCATAGTGGTTGTACAGTTTTACATTCCCACCAGTAGTCCATATGAGTTCCAGTCTCCCTGCAACCTTTCCAATATTTGTTATTATTATTATTATTTTTTTTGAATTTGTGCCAGTAAAGTCAGGGTGAAATGCTATCGTTATAGTTTTGATTTGCTTTTCTCTAATGGCTAACGATCATGAGCATTTCCTCATGTGCCTGTTAGCAGCCCGAATGTCATCTTTGGTGCAGTGTCTATTCATATGCTCTGCTCATTTTTTATTTGGATCATTTGTCTTTTTGTTGCTTAGGTATTGAGACATTCTACAGATTTTATAGATTAGACCCTTGTTGGATATGTCATAGCCGAAAATTTTTTCCCAGTCTGTAGATTTTCTTTTTATTCTTTCAGTGAAGTCTTTTGATAAGCATAAGTGTTTATCTTTTAGGAGCTCCTCATTATCTAGTTTATCTCCTGGTGTTTGTGCATTGTTAGTTATGGTTTGTATTGTATTTATGCCATGTATTAGGGTCCTCTGTGTTGTCCCTCTTATTTCTTCCATGATCTTTATAGTTTTAGGTTTTATATTTAGGCCTTTGATCCATTTTCAGTTAGATTTTGTACATGGTGGATGGTATGTGTCCTGTTTCATTTTTTGTACAAATGGACATCCAGTTTTGCCAGCATCATTTGTTAAAAAGACTACCTTTTCTCCCATTTAATGGAATTTGGTCCTTTGTCAAAGATCAGATGACCGTAGGTGGATGGATTTATGTCTGCATTCTTGATTCTGTTCCCATTGTTCTATGCGTCTGTTGTACCAGTATCAGGCTGTTTTGACTACCATAGCTGTATAAGTAGGTTCTGAGGTCAGGTAGTGAGAGTCCTCCTACTTTATTATTTTTCTTCTGTAGTGCTTTACTTATATGGGGCCTCTTTCCATATAAAGTTGGTGGTTGGTTTTTCCATCTCCTTAAAGAACACTTTTGGTATTTGGATTGGGATTGTATCATATTTGTAGGTTGCTTTGGGTAGAATTGACATTTTCACAATGTTGAGTGTTCCTATCCATGAGCATGGTATGTTTTTCCATTTATGTAGGTCTCCTTTGGTTTCTTGCAATAGTGTTTTGTAGTTTTCTTTGTATAGGTCTTTTAGGTTCCTGGTTAGATTTATTCCTAAGTACTTTAATTTTTTATGGGCTATTGTAAATGGTATTGTTTTCCTGATTGCCCTTTCAAAGTTCTTTTTGTTGGTGTATAGGAATCCAGCTGATTTTTCTGTGTTGACCTTGTATCTTTCTACTGTGCTGAAACTTTCTATTTGTTCCAGTAGTTTTCTTTTGGAATCTTTGAGCTTCTCTAGCTTCTCTATGTATAGAATCATATCATCCGCGAATAGGGATAGTTTTACTTCTTCCTTCCAATGTGGATGCTCTTTATTAACTTTTTCAATTTTGATGAAGTTCAATTTATCCTTTTTTTTTTTTCTTTTGTTTCTTGTGCTTCTGGTGTCATATCTAATAATTCATGGCTAAATACAAGTTTCTGAAAATTTACCCCTATGGTTTTTATAAGAATTTTATAGTTTTAGATCTTATAATTAGGTTGTTGATCCACTTTGGGTTAATTTTTTTTTTTAATTTTTTTTTATTAACTTTTATTAAGCTTCAAGTGAACGTTTACAAATCCAATCAGTCTGTCACATATAAGTTTACATACATCTCACTCCCTACTCCCACTTGCTCTCCCCCTCTTGAGTCAGCCCTTTCAGTCTCTCCTTTCGTGACAATTTTGCCAGCTTCCCTCTCTCTCTATCCTCCCATCACCCCTCCAGACAAGAGTTGCCAACACAATCTCAAGCGTCCACCTGATATAATTAGCTCGCTCTTCATCAGCGTCTCTCTCCCACCTGCTGACCAGTCCCTTTCATGTCTGATGAGTTGTCTTCGGGGATGGTTCCTGTCCTGTGCCAACAGAAGGTCTGGGGACCATGGCCGCCGGGATTCCTCTAGTCTCAGTCAGACCATTAAGTTTGGTCTTTTTATGAGAATTTGGGGTCTGTATCCCACTGATCTCCTGCTCCCTCAGGAGTCCTCTGCTGTGCTCCCTGTCAGGGCAGTCATCGACTGTGGCCGGGCACCAACTAGTTCTTCTGGTCTCAGGATGATGTAGGTCTCTGGTTCATGTGGCCCTTTCTGTCTCTTGGGCTCTTAGTTGTCGTGTGGCCTTGGTGTTCTTCATTTTCCTTTGCTCCAGGTGGGTTGAGACCAATTGATGCATCTTAGATGGCCGCTTGTTAGCATTTAAGACCCCAGACGCCACATTTCAAAGTGGGATGCAGAATGATTTCATAATAGAATTATATTGCCAATTGACTTAGAAGTCCCCGCAAACCATGTTCCCCAGACCCCCGCCCTTGCTCCACTGACCTTTGAAGCATTCATTTTATCCCGGAAACTTCTTTGCTTTTGGTCCAGTCCAGTTGAGCTGACCTTCCATGTATTGAGTATTGTCTTTCCCTTCACCTAAAGCAGTTCTTATCTACTGATTAATCAATAAAAAACCCTCTCCCACCCTCCCTCCCTCCCCGCCTCGTAACCACAAAAGTATGTGTTCTTCTCAGGTTTACTATTTCTCAAGATCTTATAATAGTGGTCTTATACAATATTTGTCCTTTTGCCTCTGACTCATTTCGCTCAGCATAATGCCTTCCAGGTTCCTCCATGTTATGAAATGTTTCACAGATTCGTCACTGTTCTTCATCGATACGTAGTATTCCATTGTGTGAATATACCACAATTTATTTACCCATTCATCCGTTGATGGACACCTTGGTTGCTTCCAGCTTTTTGCTATTGTAAACAGAGCTGCAATAAACATGGGTATGCATATATCTGTTTGTATGAAGGCTCTTGTATCTCTAGGGTATATTCCCAGGAGTGGGATTTCTGGGTTGTATGGTAGTTCTATTTCTAACTGTTTAAGATAACGCCAGATAGATTTCCAAAGTGGTTGTACCATTTTACATTCCCACCAGCAGTGTATAAGAGTTCCAATCTCTCCGCAGCCTCTCCAACATTTACTATTTTGTGTTTTTTGTATTAATGCCAGCCTTGCTGGTGTGAGATGGAATCTCATTGTAGTTTTAATTTGCATTTCTCTAATGGCTAATGATCGGGAGCATTTTCTCATGTATCTGTTGGCTGCCTGAATATCTTCTTTAGTGAAATGTGTGTTCATATCCTTTGCCCACTTTTTGATTGGGTTGTTTGTCTTTTTGTGGTTGAGTTTTGACAGAATCATGTAGATTTTAGAGATCAGGTGCTGGTCGGAGATGTCATAGCTGAAAATTCTTTCCCAGTCTGTAGGTGGTCTTTTTACTCTTTTGGTGAAGTCTTTAGATGAGCATAGGTGTTTGATTTTTAGGAGCTCCCAGTTATCGGGTTTCTCTTCATCATTTTTGGTAATGTTTTGTATTCTGTTTATGCCTTCTATTAGGGCTCCTAGGGTTGTCCCAATTTTTTCTTCCATGATCTTTATCGTTTTAGTCTTTATGTTTAGGTCTTTGATCCACTTAGAGTTAGTTTTTGTGCATGGTGTAAGGTATGGGTCCTGTTTCATTTTTTTGCAAATGGATATCCAGTTATGCCAGCACCATTTGTTAAAAAGGCTGTCTTTTCCCCAATTAATTGACACTGGTCCTTTGTCAAATAGCAGCTGCTCATACGTGGATGGATCTATGTCTGGGTTCTCAATTCTGTTCCATTGGTCTATGTGCCTGTTGTTGTACCAGTACCAGGCTGTTTTGACTACTGTGGCTGTATAATAGGTTCTGAAATCAGGTAAAGTGAGGCCTCCCACTTTCTTCTTCTTTTTCAGTAGTGCTTTGCTTATCTGGGGCTTCTTTCCCTTCCATATGAAATTGGTGATTTGTTTCTCTATCCCCTTAAAATATGACATTGGAATCTGGATTGGAAGTGCGTTAAATGTATAGATGGCTTTTGGTAGAATAGACATTTTTACTATGTTAAGTCTTCCTATCCATGAGCAAGGTATGTTTTTCCACTTAAGTATGTCCTTTTGAATTTCTTGTAGTAGAGCTTTGTAGTTTTCTTTGTATAGGTCTTTTACATCCTTGGTAAGATTTATTCCTAAGTATCTTATCTTCTTGGGGGCTACTGTGAATGGTATTGATTTGGTTATTTCTTCTTTGGTGTTCTTTTTGTTGATGTAGAGGAATCCAAGTGATTTTTGTATGTTTATTTTATAACCTGAGACTCTGCCAAACTCTTCTATTAGTTTCAGTAGTTTTCTGGAGGATTCCTTAGGGTTTTCTGTGTATATAATCATGTCATCTGCAAATAGTGATAACTTTACTTCTTCCTTGCCAATCCAGATACCTTTAATTTCTTTGTCTAGCCTAATTGCCCTGGCTAGGACTTCCAGCATGATGTTGAATAAGAGCGGTGATAAAGGGCATCCTTGTCTGGTTCCCGTTCTCAAGGGAAATGCTTTCAGGTTCTCTCCATTTAGAGTGATATTGGCTGTTGGCTTTGCATAGATGCCCTTTATTATGTTGAGGAATTTTCCTTCAATTCCTATTTTGGTAAGAGTTTTTATCATAAATGGGTGTTGGACTTTGTCAAATGCCTTTTCTGCATCAATTGATAAGATCATGTGGTTTTTGTCTTTTCTTTTATTTATGTGATGGATTACATTAATGGTTTTTCTGATATTAAACCAGCCTTGCATACCTGGTATAAATCCCACTTGATCAGGGTGAATTATTTTTTTGATGTGTTGTTGAATTCTATTGGCTAGAATTTTGTTGAGGATTTTTGCATCTATGTTCATGAGGGATATAGGTCTATAATTTTCTTTTTTTGTAATGTCTTTACTTGGTTTTGGTATCAGGGAGACGGTGGCTTCATAGAATGAGTTGGGTAGTATTCCGTCATTTTCTATGCTTTGGAATACCTTCAGAAGTAGTGGTGTTAACTCTTCTCTGAAAGTTTGGTAGAACTCTGCAGTGAAGCCGTCCGGCCAGGGCTTTTTTTTGTTGGGAGTTTTTTGATTACTGTTTCAATCTCTGTTTTTGTTATGGGTCTATTTAGTTGTTCTACTTCTGAATGTGTTAGTTTAGGTAGGTAGTGTTTTTCCAGGAATTCATCCATTTCTTCTAGGTTTTCAAATTTGTTAGAGTACAATTTTTCATAATAATCTGAAATGATTCTTTTAATTTCATTTGGTTCTGTTGTGATGTGGTCCTTCTCGTTTCTTATTCGGGTTATTTGTTTCCTTTCCTGTATTTCTTTAGTCAGTCTAGCCAATGGTTTATCAATTTTGTTAATTTTTTCAAAGAACCAGCTTTTGGCTTTGTTAATTCTTTCAATTGTTTTTCTGTTCTCTAATTCATTTAGTTCAGCTCTAATTTTTATTATTTGTTTTCTTCTGGTGCCTGATGGATTCTTTTGTTGCTCAGTTTCTATTTGTTCAAGTTGTAGGGACAGTTCTTTGATTTTGGCTCTTTCTTCTTTTTGTATGTGTGCATTTATCGATATAAATTGGCCTCTGAGCACTGCTTTTGCTGTGTCCCAGAGGTTTTGATAGGAAGTATTTTCATTCTCGTTGCTTTCTATGAATTTCCTTATTCCCTCCTTGATGTCTTCTATAACCCAGTCTTTTTTCAGGAGGGTATTGTTCATTTTCCAAATATCTGATTTCTTTTCCCTAGTTTTTCTGTCATTGATCTCTAGTTTTATTGCCTTGTGGTCTGAGAAGATGCTTTGTAATATTTCGATGTTTTGGATTCTGCAAAGGTTTGTTTTATGACCTAATATGTGGTCTATTCTAGAGAATGTTCCATGTGCGCTAGAAAAAAAAGTATATTTTGCAGCAGTTGGGTGGAGAGTTCTGTATAAGTCAATGAGGTCAAGTCGGTTGATTGTTGTAATTAGATCTTCCGTGTCTCTATTGAGCTTCTTACTGGATGTCCTGTCCTTCTCCGAAAGTGGTGTGTTGAAGTCGCCTAATATAATTGTGGAGGTATCTATCTCACTTTTCAATTCTGTTAAAATTTGATTTATGTATCTTGCAGCCCTGTCATTGGGTGCATAAATATTTAATATGGTTATGTCTTCCTGATCAATTGTCTCTTTTATCATTATATAGTGTCCTTCTTTATCCTTTGTGGTGGATTTAAGTCTAAAGTCTATTTTGTCAGAAATTAATATTGCTACTCCTCTTCTTTTTTGCTTATTGTTTGCTTGATATATTTTTTCCATCCTTTGAGTTTTAGTTTGTTTGTGTCTCTAAGTCTAAGGTGTGTCTCTTGTAGCCAGCATATAGATGATCGTGTTTCTTTATGCAGTTTGTGACTCTCTGTCTCTTTATTGGTGCATTTAATCCATTTACATTCAGCGTAATTATAGATAAATAAGTTTTTAGTGCTGTCATTTTGATGCCTTTTTATGTGTGTTGTTGACAATTTCATTTTTCCACATACTTTTTTGTGCTGAGGCGTTTTTCTTAGTAAATTGTGAGATCCTCATTTTCATAGTGTTTGACTTTATGTTAGTTGAGTCGTTACGTTTTTCTTGGCTTTTATCTTGAGTTATAGAGTTGTTATACATTTTTGTGGTTACCTTATTATTTACCCCTATTTTTCTAAGTAAAAACCTAACTTGTATTGTTCTATATCGCCTTGTATCACTCTCCATATGGCAGTTCAGTGCCTCCTGTATTTAGTCCCTCTTTTTGATTATTGTGATCTTTTACCTATTGACTTCCATGATTCTGTTATATGTATTTTTTTTTAATTAATCTTAATTTGTTTGTTTTTGTGCTTTCCCTATTTGAGTTGATATGAGGACGTTCTGTGTTGTGACCTTGTGTTGTGCTGATATCTGATATTATTGGTTCTCTGACCAAACAATATCCTTTAGTATTTCTTGTAGCTTTGGTTTGGTTTTTGCAAATTCTCTAAACTTGTGTTTATCTGTAAATATCTTAATTTCACCTTCGTATTTCAGAGATAGTTTTGCTGGATATATGATCCTTGGCTGGCAGTTTTTCTCCTTCAGTGTTCTGTATATGTCGTCCCATTCCCTTCTTGCCTGCATGGTTTCTGCTGAGTAGTCTGAACTTATTCTTATTGATTCTCCCTTGAAGGGGACCTTTCTTTTCTCCCTGGCTGCTTTTAAAATTTTCTGTTTATCTTTGGTTTTGGCGAGTTTGATGATAATATGTCTTGGCGTTTTTCTTTTTGGATCAATCTTAAATGGGGTTCGATGAGCATCTTGGATAGATATCCTTTCGTCTTTCATGATGTCAGGGAAGTTTTGTGTCAGGAGTTCTTCAACTATTTTCTCTGTGTTTTCTGTCCCCCCTCCCTGTTCTGGGACTCCCATCACTCGCAAGTTATCCTTCTTGATAGAGTCCCACATGATTCTTAGGGTTTCTTCATTTTTTTTAATTCTTTTATCTGATTTTTTTTCAGCTATGTTGGTGTTGATTCCCTGGTCCTCCAGATGTCCCAGTCTGCATTCTAATTGCTCGAGTCTGCTCCTCTGACTTCGTATTGCGTTGTCTAATTCTGTAATTTTATTGTTAATCTTTTGGATTTCTACATGCTGTCTCTCTATGGATTCTTGCAACTTATTAATTTTTCTACTATGTTCTTGAATAATCTTTTTGAGTTCTTCAACAGTTTTATCAGTGTGTTCCTTGGCTTTTTCTGCATTTATCCTAATTTCATTTGTGATATCTTTAAGCATTGTGTAAATTAGTTTTTTATATTCTGTATCTGATAATTCCAGGATTGTATCTTCATTTGGGAAAGATTTTGATTCTTTTGTTTGGGGGGTTGGAGAAGCTGTCATGGTCTGCTTCTTTAAGTGGTTTGATATGGATTGTTGTCTCCGAGCCATCACTGGGAAACTAGTTTTTCCAGAAAATCCACTAAAAAAAAAATGCAGTCAGATCCCTATCAGAGTTCTCCCTCTGGCTCAGGCTATTCGGATGTTAATGAAGCCGCCTGGGGAGGGTGGGGGAGGGAACAGAGAGATAGGAGAGTAGCACCTCAGAATATAGCCAGAGTTGCTTGTCTTGCTTGGAATGACTATTATATCTGAGATTCCCGTGGGGCGCGTCGCCTATGTGTGCTGGCTGTGTGGAGATTGCCCCCGGGGGGTCTGGTCCGCTGGAGTCACGGTCAGATCCTCCGCTTCCAGCCCCACGCCCAGCGTCAAGGCTCCCCTACTGGGACGGTGCACTCTCGACTCCAAAATCAGTCGCTGCCTCCTGGGGACTTCTCGTCCCTCCAGCCGCATGGCCGTGCCGCCCCCGCGAACCAGTTGGGCCCCCTCCCGGGTTTAGTTCAGATGGGTGGAGCAGCTCCCCGTGCTTGTGCCGTGACTGAGTGTCCCAGCTGGGACGCTGTTCTCCCCGCTCCAATACCAGTCGCTGCCTCCCGGGTACTTCTCCTACCGGCTGCATCCCACTCCACCCACGCAACCCGGCTGGGCCCCTTCCTGGGGTTAGTTCAGGGGGGTGGAGCAGCTCTCTGTGCTTGTGCCGTACCTGACTGGTACGCTGGCTCCAGGCTCTGAAAACAATAGCTGCTTCCCCGTTTTAGTTCGTTCTCCGTCTCTAAATCTGTGTTTGTTGTTCAGGGTTCGTAGATTGTTATGTATGTGATGGATTCATTTGTTTTTCCATGTCTTTGTTGTAAGAGGGATCCGAGGTAGCGTCTGCCTAGTCCGCCATCTTGGCTCCCCCTGGGTTAATTTTTATATATGGTGTGAGGTAGGGAGTACAACTGCATTATTTTGCATATGGAGATCCATTTGTCTCAGCACCATTTGCTGAAGAGATTGTTCTTTCCCTATTGAAGAGACTTGACTCCCTTGTCAAAAATACATGGACAATAGCTGGATGGATTTATTTCTGAACTTTTAAGTCTATTTCATTGCTCTATATGTCTCTTCTTATACTGGTACCATACTGTTTTGTTTACTGAAGCATTGTATTAAGTTTTGAAATCAGAAAGTGTGAGTCTTTCAACTTGTTACTTTTTCAAGTTTTTTTTTTTTTTTTTTTGGCTTTTCAGGGTACCTTGCAATTCCATATGAATTTGTGGACCGGTTTTTCCATTTCTGCAAAAAAGATTATTGGAATTTTGATATTGTGTTGAGTCTGTAGATCATTGTAGTCAGTATTGCTATCTTAACAATATTAAGCTTTTCAATTACTGAGCGTGGGATAAAGTCTTAGGCTGGTTTCTCTAAACAAGCAAAAAACTGAAGCATACATACACACACAAACACGTATCTTAAGGAAATGGCACACGTGGCTATAGAGGCTGGCAAGTCTAAAGTCCATTGGTAAAGTGTCAGGCTGGAGGCTTCTTCTGACTCACATAGCTGCAGAGACTGACGAACCCAAGATTGGCAGGTTAGATGGCAGGCTGCTGGCTCCTGGGCTGTGGAGGCTGCTGAATCCAAGATTGGCAAGTGAGATGGCAGATTGCTGGCTCACAGCCTGTGGAGGCTGATGAATCCTAAGATTAGCAGGCAATATGGCAGGTAGCTGGCTTAAGTCAAAGAAACAGAGGCCAGATGAAGATGAACTGGATGCAGAATTAAGAGCAACTGAGTGAGCTTTGCCAGAACATCCATATATGTATTGGATACAGGCCACACCCTTGAGGAAACTACCCTCACAACTGATTGGCTGATGGCATCAAATCACATAATGGAGGGTGACTACATCATTGCATAAGTGCCAAACTACGTCATTACATAACTGCCAAACTACATCATTATATAACTGCCAAACCACTGAGCCTCATGACGCAGCCAAGTTGACAAACAGCTTTAACCATCACAGTCCACCCCTTGTCAACTTGACACCTGTACCCATCTCCTTAAACCATACACAGCCTCTAAATAAAGACAATTAAAGAGTCATACTTGTGCCTAACATTATACAACTAACATGCATACAACTAAAAACACACTAGGGCTGTTTACATCTTACCTTTTATAAGTGAAGAAAAAAATTATTTGACGCACACATACAAGGAAGAAATATTCATGACAATTACAGTCTTCATGTTATGGATTGAATTGTGTCCCCCCAAAATATGTGTCAACTGGGCTAGGCTATCATTCCCAGTATTGTGTGATTGTCCTTGATTTTGTCATCTGCTGTGATTTCCTGTGTGTTGTAAATCCTACCTCTGTGGTATTAGTGAGGGAGGATTATGGCAATTCTGTTAATGAGGCAGAACTGAGTTTACAAGATTAGATCAATCTTTTTTGAAATATAAAAGAGAACAGTGAGCAGAGAAACATGAAGGACCTCATACCACCAAGAAACAAGAGCCAGGAGAATAGTGTGTCCTTTGGATCCAGGGTGCCTGTGCTGAGAATCTCCTTGTCTGGAGAAGAATGATGACAAGGACCTTCTCCCAGAGCCGACAGAGAGAGAAAGACTTTGCCTGGAGCTGGCACCATGAATTCAGACTTCTAGCCTCCTAGACTGTGAGAGAATAAATTTCTCTTTGTTAAAGCCATTCATTTGTGGTATTTCTGCTGTCCAGCACTAGATGACTACAACACTTCATTTCTGTAACTGGTCACGTGGTTGTAACTGGTATTTAGAACTACCTTCTTCCCCCATCCATTCTGTATTCCCTTTACCCTCAGCAAGCACCACAGCTGGTTGTGGTTCTTTGCCTGGTGGGGTGACTCATACCTTTGTTTTTGATGGGTCTGGGCCATCAGTAGTCATGTCAGATTTGAGTTGCTGTAGTTTTCCATTGACTTTAATCACAGGGCGTGTGTCATGGACTGAATTGTGTCCCCAAAAAATATCTGTTAACTTGTCTAGATCATGATTCTCTTGTATGATTGTCTGCCATTTTATCTTCTGATGTGATTTCCCTGTGTGTTGTAAATCCTATCACTATGATGTAATAAGATGGATTAGTGGCAGTTATATTGATGAGGTCTACGAGATTATATAGTGTCTTAAGTCAATCTCTTTTGAGATATAAAAGACAGAAGCAAGCAGAGAGAAATGGGGACCTCATACCGCCAAGAGAGCAGTGCTGGGAGCAGAACGTGTCCTTTGGACCTGAGTTTCCTGTGCTGAGATGATCCCAGACCAAGGGAAGACTAATGACAAGGACCTTCCTCCAGAGCCAACAGAGACAGAAAGCCTTCTCCTGGAGCGGGTGCCCTGAATTCAGACTTCTAGCCTACTGGACTGTGAGAGAATAAACTTCTCTTTGTTAAAGCCATCCACCTGTGGTATTTCTGTTTTAGCAGCACTAGATGACTAAGACAGCATGGTAGTACTAAGAGATGGCCTAAAGGATCTCTTGTATTCCAGACATTATCTTCTTTACCTCCATTATGCCACACCAATCTGATTTTGCCTTGGTAGTCAGGATCAATCACACCAACCAGTATGGTAACTCCCGTCTTAGCCTGTTCTTCCAGAGTCATGTGTAGCTCAAAGTGCCTGGGTGGTATCTTCCAGTTTCAATGGAATCTGTGTTATGTTTCCAGGTGGGAGCATTCCTCCTTTGGAACTAAAACCTCTAGACCCACAAAGCACAGGATTGTGGGGACAGCAAACAAAAATTTTGCAAGTGGGTTACTAAGGGTAACAGTGAGAGGTGCCACTCCCTTTCCACCCCTTGATTTCTGGAACCGTGAATGCTGGCTATGGGAGAAGAAACGCCATGTATTAGATGCTGGTTTAGAACATATACAGCCTCCTGGAGAGCACTGCTCCAACCCTACAAAGTATTGTCACCTAGTTGGCACCATAATTGTGTCTTTAGGGGACTGTTCCATCATTCTGTCAAGCCAGCTGCTTCGGGATGATGGGGAACATGGTAAGACCAGTGAATTCCATGAGCATAGGCCCATTGTTGCACATAGTTTGCTGTGAAGTGAGTCACTTGATCCAATGTAATGATGTGGGGGATACCATGATAGTGGATAAGGCATTTCGTGAGTCCATGGATAGTGGTTTTGACAGGAGCATTGTGTGCAAGGAAGGCAAACTCATATCCCGAGTAAGTGCCTATCCTAGTAAGAACAAAATGCTGCCATTTCCATGATGGAAGTAGTCAAATGTAATCAACCTGACACTAGGTTGCTGGCTGATTGCCTCAAGGAATGATGCTATATCGGGAACTCAGTGTTAGTCTCTGCTGTTGGCAGATTGGGCACTCAGCAGTGGCTGTAGCTAAGTTGGCCTGGCGAGTGGAAGTCCACGTTGCTGAGCCCATGCATAACCCCCATCCCTGCCACCATGGCCACTTTGCTCATAAGCCCATCGAGCAATGACAGGAGTAGCTGGGGGAGAGGATGATTGACTTCCACAGAACGTGTAATTCTATCTACTTGATTGTTAAAATCCTTCTCTGCCGAGGTGACTATTTGGTGGGCATTCACAGGAGACACCGATGTCTTCACTTCTTTAGCCATTCAGAGAAGCCAATCCACACACCTCTTCCTCATAACTCCTTGTCACCAATTTTCCAATCATGTTCATTCCAAGTCCCTGACCATTTAGCGAAACCATTAGCTACAGCCCATGAATCAGTGTGCAGTCACACATCTGGCCATTTCTCCTTCCAAGCAAAGTGAACAGGTAGGTGCACTGCTCCAAGTTCTGCCTATTAGGAGAATTTTCTCTCACCACTATCCTTCAGGGAGGTCCCAGAAAAGGGCTGCAGTGCTGTCACTGTCCACTTTTTAGTGGTGCCTGCATATCTCGCAGAACCATCTGTAAACCAGACACGAGTTTCTGTTCCTCAGTCAAGTGATCATAAGGAACTCCCTATGAGGCCATAGGTGCAGACTGGGAGAGGGCAAGCAATGTGACAAGAGTGGAGACCATGGGCTTTTGGGCCACTTCCTCATGCAACTTGTTTGTGCTTTCGGGTCCTGCTCAGGCTCTAAGTTGTATACACTGTGCATGTCTGACTTAATGACGCTGTGGGTTAGACAACACACAGTTTATGATAGGCAGCTCAGGTTGCATGGTGACTTGGTGGCCCATGGTTAAGTACAGTGGTTAAGATCGTGTGTCAACTTGGCTGGGCCATGATTCTCAGTGGTTTGGTAGTTGTATAATATTGTGATCACCCCCATGATGGGATCTGCTGTGAGTAGCCAATCAGTTGAAAGAGATTTTCCTTGGGTGTGTGGCCTGCATCAAATACAAGTGGACATTCTGGCAAGGCTTGTGGCTTTTGCTCATTTTGGATTCTGCAGCTGGCTCCTGTTTGTCTGACGTCTGGTTCTTGGGACTTGAGTTAGCAACTTACCTGTGGTCTTGCCTGTTGATCTTGGGATTCATCCATCTTTGCAGCCTGTGAGCAACAGCCCTGCTCTCTGACCTACCAATCTTGTGTTTGCCAGCCCCTGTGGCTACATGAATCAGGAGAAGCCTACAGCCAGATCCACAGACTTGGGATGTTCCAGTCTGTACAATCACATGAGCCATTCCTTGATATAAATCTCTCTCTATATATATTTATATGCTTTACTTGTTTTGCTTCTCTAGAGAATCCAGCCTAAGACAGTTAAGCATTCAGTCTGTACTAAGGCCCAGTAACAATGCAAAAGCTGTTTCTCAAAAGGAGAGTAGTTATCTGCAGAGGATGGCAGAGCTCTGCTCCAAAATCCTAAGAGTCTGCACTGTGATTCACCAATAGAGGCCTGCCAAAGACTCTAAACAGCATCTCTGTCACTGAAACCTCAAGTACCATTGGATCAGCTGGATTATATGCCCCAAGCGGCAGAACATCTTGTACAGCAGCCTCAACCTGTTACAGAGCTTTCTCTTGTTCTGGGACACACTCAAAACTAGCAGCTTTTCTATAGTCACTTGATAAATAGGCCAGAGTAGCACAACCAAACGAGGGATATGTTGCCTCCAGAATCCAAAGAGGCCCTTGAGGTGTTGTGCCTCCTTTTTAGTTGTGGGAGTGGTCAGATGTAACAATTTATCCTTTACTTTAAAAAAAAAAAATTTTTTTTTTAATTTTTTAGAAGGAATATCTCAACATGCCCCACACCACTGGACTCCTAGAAATTCCACTGAGACAAAGGCACCTAAATTTTTGTGGAATTAATTGCTGACCCTGCAGCATTCAAGTGTTTTAACAATAAGTCCAGAGTTACTGACACTTCTTCCTTACTATGTCCAATCAGCATAATGTCATCAATATAACATACCAGTGTGACAGCTTGTGGAAGGAAAGGCGATCAAGATCCCCATATCAAATATGATATGGGGCTGGAGAATTGATATACTCCTGAGGTAGGAATGAGTTGGAATCGACTTGACAGCAATGGATTTTTTGAGGTAGGACAGCGAAGGTGTATTGCTGGCCTTGACAGCTGAAGGCAAACTACTTCTGGTGTTCCTTTGAAACCAAGATCAGGAAAAAGGCATTGGCCAAATCAATAGCTGCATACCAGGTACCAGAAGATGTATTAATTAGCTCAAGCAGCGAAACCATATTATGAACATCAGCTGCAACTGGAGTCACCACCTGGTTAAGTTTACGGTAATTCACTGTCATTCTCCAAGATCCATCTGTTTTGTGCACAGGCCAAATAGGCAAGTTGAATGGGAATGTGGTGGGAATTACCACCCCTACATCTTTTAAGTCCTTGGTAGTGGCAGTAATCTCTGCAATCCCTCCAGGAATGTGGTGTTGCTTTTGGTTTACTATTCTCCTAGGTAAGGGCAGTTCTCATGGCTTCCACCTGGTTTTTCCTACCATAATAGCCACTTGTCAGGTTAAGGATAAAAGTAGATCCACTTATCAGGGATCCACTTTGGGGCTTTTACCAGTTGCTGAATATACTCCAATTATACATTCTGGAACTGGGGAAATCATTGCAGGATGGATTTGGAGATGAACTTGTGCTAAGATTCCATTAATAACCTTACCATTCTGACTGGTGGCCCATAGTGACATTTCGGGTCTCCTGGAATTAATGTGACTTTAGAGCCAGTATCCAGTAATACCCGAAAGTCTGATTATTTCCTTTTCCCCAATGAACATTCATTGTAAAAAGCCATAGATCTCTTTGGGGAAGGCTGGGAGAAAGGTTAACAGTATAAATTTTTTGGCAGTGTAATGAGGTCCTTCCTCAAGGGGACCCAGCCTCCCCTTCATTCAAGGAGTTGTGGGTCTGTAAACTGGCTTAAGTCTGGGAATTGATTGAGGGACCATGATTCTCTATTTTGGCAATTTGAATTAGACTGCCATTTACATGACCTAGAATCCTTCTGCTGTACAGATCAAGTAAATATTTAGTAGACTTCCCATCTATTTCCCTCCTAGGGACACCATGTCTATGTTGCCAATGCTATAAGGCCATCTGAGTCAGACTATTCTGATTACTGCTTTGACTCTGCTGTCCATTGCAGTAATCATGCCCACATGGTTTTTGTTAAGTGCTGCCACTTGGCCCCTATCACCATGGGTTATAATCAGCCCCTCTGTAGTTAGGTGTCTTAATTCAGTTAGGATAGTTCCCACTGTTAAGTCTGACTTACATAAAATAGCAATCACTGTAGTCTTTAAGGATGCTGGGGCTCCCTTCACAAATTCGTTCCTCACCATTGTGGTAAAAGGTGTCCTCTGGGCACTCCACGCGTGGATCTGTGGGTCTAAATCCATCTAACATGTCAATTTCCCTAAGCATTTGGAATCCTTCTATAGCATACCAAGGCAGATCTGGTATTTCAATTTGATTTAGTGTAGGCCACCGCGTAATCCATGCTTCCGCAGACCAATCAAGTAAACTATTAGTTCCTCTCTTAACCGCTAGAACTGAAACATTGAATGAAGAATCTGTGCTTAGTGGGCCTATGTCAATAATCTCAGACTGACCCAACTTTATGTTTCTTGCACCATTATCTACACCCTTAATAGCCATTCCCACACATATTCTCCACGTTCCTGTTTGTATATATTAGAAAAGTCAAGCAGTTCTTTTGGAGTGTAATGTACCTCCTCCTGAGTCATACTTTGTACTTTATCTTTTGGGGCTTTCTGGGACTTAAGTCTAGTTATTGGTCTAGAAGCAAAAGTGGGTGGTGGGATTGGATCCTGGGAACATTCAGCAATGTTTTATAAGGCATCTACCTCAGGTGATACCCCAGGCAATGACTTAGATGCTGGCCCAGGCGATATCTCAGACAAAGGCTCTTCAGGCACATCTGGGTTAATCTCACGAGATGAGGGTGGAGGGATGAACGGTTTAACTAGGGAGGGTGGCTTAGCAGACAAAGATGGAGTGTCTCTCTAGATGGGAGTAAGAGGACTGGTTCTGTTGGCAGGAGTGATTCAACAGAATTAAGGAGCTCAGTGTCCCTAGCTTCATGATTATCTGCCCATTTGTTACCATGCAAAATTCTGGGATCCCATTTTATCCCAATCAATTCCCTCACTTTAACTTCAGACACCATTCAAGGTTGAGAATTTAGTTGACATTGTAATTCGGCTATTCTAAAGACTCCAGATTTTGTTTTTGACAATATCAGCTTTGTTACTACAAGAAATAAGGCTTTCTTTCAAGGCAAAAGTGACAATTTGAGCTCTTTTATGCAGTGCTTGAGCTGTAACTCTAAAGCCCTCAACTCATCTCTTTCTTTTATCGTTTTGTCTAGTGAAAGCACGAACAACCAACCAACTTCCCTGTACTTCTCATTCTGACAAAACTGTAGAAAAGTATCAAAATTGTGATCATCCAGAGCATCACTTCTCAGCAATACTTGATCTATTGGTGGTGATATTTTGAGTATTAATATTGCCACTTCATGCCATGGGTTAGCAGTGCCCTTTTTACTACTGGACACAGAGTAATCAGTGCCTTAAAACTAGTCAGACTTGAGAACCAATTTAGAAAACTTGTCCTTGCGATTTTGTTTCTCTAGAACCACTACTGGTACCAAATGCCTTAGTCTTGGTTCTCTAGATAAGCAAAACCAGTGAAGCATATATATATATATATATATACACACACACACACACACATATACATATATGTCTATATATATATAGCATGTGTATATACACACAAGCCATTTCCTTCAGATGAGATATATATATCTCAAGGAAATGGCTCATGTGGTTGTGGAAGCTGGGAAGTCACAAGTCCTTGTGTCAGGTGTTAGGCTAGAGTTCTTCTCCTGACTTATGTAGCTGTGGAGGTTGATGAATCCAAGACTGGCAGGAAAGATGCCAGGCTACTGGCTCACAAGCTGTGGAGAAAAATTCCCAAGACTGACAAGCAATACTGCAGGTTGCTGGCTCAAGTTCCAAGAACTGGAGGTCAGATGATGATGAGCCAGACGCAGGGTCCAGAGAAAGTGAGTGAGCTTAAGATGCAGGCCACACCCCAGAGGAAACGCCCCTTACAAGTTATAAACTGATCATATCAGATTCCATCATGGAGGATGACTACATCTACAAAGCTGCCAAATTACATCATCATATGACTGCCAAATTACATCATTACATAATTGCCAAACTACATCATTTTATAACTGCCAAACCACTGAGAATCATGGCCCAGCCAAGTTGACAAATAACCTTAACCATCACAAATGTCTTCCCATTTGTTTATGTGTCCTTTAGCTTATTTCAGCAATGTTTTATAGTTCTTAGTGTCAACAGCCATGGAAGCAGCAGTCAAGAAGTCAAAAGATGCATTGCATTGGGTAAATCTGCTGCAAAGGACCTCTTTTTAGTGTTGAAGAGCAAAGATGTCACCTTGAAGACTAAGGTGTGCCTGACCCAAGCCATGGTATTTTCAATCACATCATATGCATGTGAAAGCTGGACAATGAATAAGGAGGACGGAAGAAGAATTGATGCCTTTGAATTGTGGTGTTGGTGAAGAATATTGAATATACCATGGACTGCCAGAAGAACAAACAAACCTGAAGAAGTCCAGCCAGAAGGCTCATTGAAGGAAGGACGGCGAGACTGTGTCTTACATACTTTGGACATGTTGTCAGGAGGGATCAGTCTCTGGAGAAGGACATCATGCTTGGAAAAGTGCAGGGTCAGTGGAAAAGAGGAAGACCCTCAATGAGGTGGATTGACACAGTGGCTGCAACAATGAGCTCAAGCATAACAACGATTGTAAGGATGGTGCAGGATCGGACAGCATTTTGTTCTGTTGTGCATAGGTCCTCTATGAGTCAGAACCGACTCAATGGCACCTGACAACAACAACAGTGTACAAGTCTTCTACCTTCCTGTTCAATTTATTCATAGATATTTTATTCTTTTAGATGTTATTATAAATGGGATTGTTTTCTTGATTTCCTTTTCGCATTGTTCATTACTGGTGTATAGAAACACAACTGATTTCTATGTGTTGACCTACCCTGTCACTTTGCTGAATTCATTATTAGCTTCAGTGGCTTCTTGTGGATTTTTATTCATTTTCTATATATAAACCAAAATCCCATTGCCATCAAGTGAATTCCGACTCATAGCGGCCCTATAGGACAGAGTAGAACTGCCCCATAGGGTTTCCAAGGAACACCTGGTGAATTTGAACTGCTGACCTTTTGGTTAGCAGCCCTATCTCTTAACGACTATGCCACCAGGGTTGACATATAGGATCATGTAATTTGCGAATAAAGATGTTTTTACTTCTTCCTTTCCAATTTGAAGTCCTTTGATTACTTTTTCCCCGCTCTTGCTAGATCTTCCAGTATAATGGTGAATGAGTGTTGGGAGTTGGCATCCTTGTCTTGTTTCTGACCTTAGGGAAAAAGCTTTCTGCCTCTCACCATTGAGTAGCATTTATCATAATGCCTTTTATCATGCTGAGGAATTTCCCTTCTATTCCTACTTTCCTGAGTGTTTTTGCTGTGAAAGGATGTTGAATTTTGTCAAATGCCTTTGTGTATCAAATGTGATGTACGTGTGTTTTTTTCCACTTTGTTCTTTTAATATGTTGTACTAACTTGATTGATCTTCACATGTGAACCACTCTGGCATTCCTGGGATAAATGCCACTTAATATGCTGAGTGATTAGAATGGACATTTTCCATAAGAAGGAGAGCAGTGCTTGTTGTGACAACAAAACAAGTGATTCCTAAGATAATATCCAAAACACCATGACTATGAACTTTCATCCTACAGGTAGGGTAGTTACATTTTTCTATTAGTTTCCTCTACCCAATAAACATCTGGGACTATAATTTTTATATATTCCACTAATCTATCTTATTGGTTCTTTATATCCTTTAGCAATTTTTCACTCTGAACCATTTTTATTTCAGAGATGTACTGATGATCCTGTTCAGTTCTTTTACTTCATCAATTCTTCCTTTTCCTTTAGCTGCTCGACGCTCAAGAGCAAGTTTCAGAGTCTCCGCTGACATCCATCTTGGTCTTTTCTTTCTTTCCTGTCTTTTCAGTGACATCTTGCTTTCTTCATGGATGATGTCCTTGATGTCATTCCATAACTTGTCTGGTCTTCCGTCACTAGTGTTCAATACATCAAATCTATTCTTGAAATGGTCTCTAAATTCAGGTGGGATATACTCAAGGCCATATTTTGGCTCTCGTGGACTTGCCCTGATTTTCTTCAGTTTCAGCTTGAACTTGCATATGAGCAAAGGGCCTCTCGAGAAGACAAAGTGAAGTATTATAATGACATGTGCAAAGAGCTGGAGATGGAAAACCAAAAGGGAAGAACACGCTCAGCGTTTCTCAAGCTGAAAGAACTGAAGAAAAAATTCAAGCCTTGAGTTGCAATAGTGAAGGATTCCATGGGGGAAAATATTAAATGATGCAGGAAGCATCAAAAGAAGATGGAAGGAATACACAGAGTCATCATACCAAAAAGAATTAGTCGATATTCAACCATTTCAAGAGATGGCTTATGATCAGGAACTGATGGTACTGAAGGAAGAAGTCCAAGCTGCTCTGAAGGCATTGGTGAAAAACAAGGCTCCAGGAATTGATGGAATATCAATTGAGATGTTTCAAGAAACAGATGCAGTGCTGGAGGTGCTCACTCGTCTATGCCAAGAAATATGGAATAGAGCTTCCTGGCCAAATGACTGGAAGAGATCCATATTTATGCCTATTCCCAAGAAAGGTGATCCAACTGAATGTGGAAATTATGGAACAATATCATTAATATGACATGCAAGCAAAATTTTGCTGAAGATCATTCAAAAATGGCTGCAGCAGTATATCAACAGGGAACTGCCAGAAATTCAGGCCGGTTTCAGAAGAAGGCGTGGAACCAGGGATGTTATTGCTGATGTCAGATGGATCCTGGCTGAAAGCAGAGAATACCAGAAGGATGTTTACCTGTGTTTTATTGACTATGCAAAGGCATTTGACTGCGTGGATCATAACAAACTATGGATAACACTGTGAAGAATGGGAATTCCAGAACACTTAATTGTGCTCATGAGGAACCTTTACATAGATCAAGAGGCAGTTGTTTGGACAGAACAAGGGGATACTGATTGGTTTAAAGTCAGTAAAGGTGTGCATCAGGGTTGTATTCTTTCACCATACCTGCTTAACCTGTATGCTGAAAAAATAATCTGAGAAGCTAGACTATATGAAGAATGGGCATCAGGATTGGAGGAAGACTCATGAACAACCTGCGCTATGCAGATGACACAACCTTGCTTGCTGAAAGTGAAGAGGACTTGAAGCACTTACTAATGAAGATCAAAAACCACAGCCTTCAGTATGGGTTACACCTCAGTCTAAAGATAACAAAAATCCTCACAACTGGACCAATGAGCAACATCATGGTAAATGGAGAAAAGAATGAAGGTGTCAAGGATTTCATTTTACTGGGATCCACAATGAACAGCCATGGAAGCAGCAGTCAAGAAATCAAAAGACGCATTCCATTGGGCAAATCTGCTGCAAAGGACCTCATCAAAGTGTTGAAGAGCAAAGATGTCACCCTGAAGACTAAGGTGCACCTGACCCAAGCCGTGGTATTTTCAATCACATCATATGCATGTGAAAGCTGGACAATGAATAAAGAAGACCGAAGAAGAGTTGACGCCTTTGAATTGTAGTGTTGGTGAAGAATGTTGAATGTACCATGGACTGCCAAAAGAACAAACAAATCTGTCTTGGAAGAAGTGCAGGCAGAATGCTCCTTAGAGGCAAGGATGGCGAGACTGTGTCTTACATACTTTGGACATGTTATTAGGAGGGATCAGTCCCTGGAGAAGGACATCATGCTTGGCAGAGTACAGGGTCAGCGGAAAAGAGGAAGACCCTCAACGACATGGATTGACACAGTGGCTGCAACAATGAGCTCAAGCATAACAACGACCGTAAGGATGGCTCAGGACCGGGCAGTGTTTGGCTCTATTGTGCATAGGGTCGCTAAGAGTCAGAACCAACTCGACGGCACCTAACAACAACAACAAACACTGATGATCCTAGCTATTTTTTCCCCGGCACTATGTGTGTGTGAGATTGTCATACTGTGGTTGCTTGTGTGTTGCTGTGATACTGGAAACCCTACCACTGGTATTTCAAATACCAGCAGGGTAACCCTTGATGGACAGGTTTCAGTGGCACTTTCAGACTAAGACAGACTAAGAAGAACCTGGAGTCTACTTCTGAAAAAATCAGCCACTGGAAGCCTTATGAATAGCAACAGAACTTTGATATAGTGCTGGAAGATGAACCCCCCGGGTTGGAAGGCACTCAAAACATGACTGGAGAAGAGCTGCCTCCTCAAAGTAGGGTCAACTTTTATGACATGGGTGGAGTTAAGTTTTTGGGGCCTTCATTTGCTGATGTGGCATGACTCAAAATGAGAGTAAACAGCTGTAAACATCCATTAATAATTGGAACATGGAATTGGTTAATGTTCACCCATTTCAGGGGGTAGCATGTGATCAAGAACGGATGATACTGAAGGAAGAAGTCCAGGCTACACTGAAGGCACCATTGAAAAACAAAGCTCCAGGAATTCAAGGAATACCAACTGAGATGTTTCCACAATCAGATGCAGTGCTCTAGGTGCTCACTTGTCTATGCCAAGAAATTTGAAAGACAGCTACCTGGCCAACCGACTGGATTAGATCCATATTTGTGCCCATTCCAAAGAAAGGTGATCTAACAGAATGTGAAATTATTGAACAATATCATTAATATCGCAAGCAAGCAAAATTTTACTTTAGATTGTTCAAAAGCAGTTGCAGCAGTATATCAACAGGGAACTGCCAGAAATTCAAACCTGATTCAGAAGAGGACATGGAACAAGGCTACGTATATATCATTGCTCATGTCAGACAGATCTTGACTGAAAAGAGATAATACCAGAAAGTTGTTTACCTGTTTTATTGACTATGCAAAGGCATTCTACTGTGTGGATCATAACAAATTATGGATAACATTGCGAAGAATGAGAATTCTGGAACACTTAGTTGTGCTCATGTGGAACCTGTTCATAGACCAAGAAGCAGCTGTTTGAGCAGAAGGAGATACTGCATGGCTTAAAATCAAGAAAGGTGTGCATCAGGGTTGTATCTTTTACCATACTTACTCAATCTGTACACTGAACAAATAATCTGAGAAGCGGGTTATATGAAGAAGAACCAGGTATCAGGATTGGTGGAAGACTAATTAACAATCTGTGATATGCAGATGAGCCAACCTTGCTTTCTGAATGTGAAGAGGACTTGAAGCACTTATTGATGAAGATCAAAGACTATAGCCTTCAGCCTGGATTACGCCTCAACATAAAGAAAACAAAAATCTTCACAACTGGACCAATAATCAACATCATGATAGAGAGAAGATTGAAGTAGTCAAGATTTCATTTTACTTGGACCCACAATCAATACCCATGGAAGCAGCAGTCAGAAAATCAGACAATGTATTTCATGGGGCAAAATACCTCTTTAAAGTGTTCAAAAGCAAAGTTGTCACTTTGAGGACTAAGGTGTACCTGTCCCAAGCCTCAATATTTTCAGTCACCTCATATGCATGCAAAAGCCTGACAATGAATAAAAAACACTGAAGAAGAATTGATGGCTTCGAATTGTAGTGTTGGCAAAGAATACCGAATATACCATGAACTGCCAGAAGAACAAGTCTGTCTTGGAAGACATATAGCAAGAGTGCTCCTTGGAAGCCAGGATGGCGAGACTTCGTCTTACATACTTTGGACATGTTATCAGGAGGGATCAGTCACTGGAGAAGGACATCATACTTGGTAAAGTAGAGGGTCAGCGAAAAAGAGGAAGACCCATGATATGGTGGATTAACACAGTGGCTGCAACAGTGGGTTCAAGTATAATGATTGTGAGGACGGTGCAGCACCAGGCAGTGTTTTGTTCTGTTGTATGTAGGGTTGCTATGAGTCGGAACCAACTTGATGGTACCTATCAACCACAACACCTTTTTTTCCCCTGTCAATTTGTTCTCACGTGACATCATATGGTTGGGAAAGCTCAACCTCCACCAAAGAGAAATCTACAGGAATCCTGCACGTAGGGTCCTAAATCATCAACTCCTAGTTCAGAGAAGCTCCTTTTCATGCTCTGTGTAAGGCCTTGCCCAGGATAATTGACAGAAGGAATCATCTGTTTCCTGTAAGGGAATTCTCACCCCCACCCACAGGTGTGGTCTAATTTCCATACACAGACAAGAAAATCAAAATATTGAACAGTATAATTCTAAAAGTCTGTGTTATCTTGTCTTAAATAACACCATGTGGGAGGATTAAAGTATATGCAGGAAATCTCTCTCTTGTTTTAGAAAGGCACAGTCAGGCTAAAGATTAATCCAATTTACATTGTTTAAACAGTATGTATCTGAATCTTTAACACCAGGATTCATATTTATGGTGACTTCACTGTTTTCTTCATGGCTTATTGTGATGCTTCTCTTAAAATAAAGGTAGATTTAACAGCCACTGCTAGAAACTCCCTAACGTTAGCTTTGCTAAAACAAAGCCAAATTAAGTTTTTCTTCACTGGACACCCAAGTGAGGTTAGTAATAATACCTTGTGTGAATAATGAAAATAGATAACTTATGGATAGGAAACTTGTAGGCTTTAAAATGTTCTATAGATGTGGTACAAGTAGAGTTAGGTGTGGTGGTTATTTATTGTAGGAGCATTTCATCCCATGAGCGTATTCTTGTGATTCATTGTCTAATATAATTTTATAGGGTTATGGCACTGTTCATTCATTTATTCACTAAAGTAATTCTTGCATGGTTTCATCCATTCCTTCATTTATTTAAAAAAAAAATTATTGAATTCCTTTCATGCATTTACCAGCATGATTAAAAAAAAACCAAACCAAACCCAGTGCCGTCGAGTTGATTCTGACTCATAGTGACCCTATATAGGCCCTGGAAAACAACAGGAAACAAGATGGACTTAGTCCATACTCTCGTGGAACGTACTCTAATGGAATCTTTTGCATGAAGCCCCAAATCAGTATCTTTTTTCACTCTTGGTGATAAAAAAAAAAACTTCCATGCTCTTATGAAGAGAGCCGCATTGTTGTTATCCCAGATGTCCTGAGCTGACTCTGGAAATTATATTTGGTTTAACTTAATGATTCATTCATTCATTTAGCTGAATGGCATTCTTTGCTTCCTGCCTCCAGCAGATGCATGTCTACTAGACCACAGGAATTAGTTTCATGGTGAGAAAACTGATACCATGATACAGTTTAAAAATATTTGTGCCCTTTTCTTATGTAATCAGGGATTTTAATAAAGGAAATAACTCTTGTTTATTGTTGATCAAAGCATGAAGCTCTTTTCCCAGTGAATGTTTCACCCCACCCCCAATAAAAAGATTTACTGTTTATTTTATACATGTTCCTGAAAATACTTTGTTTGTGGCATTATTGTTACCCTGTAGTAATTTTTTTTTTTTTTAGATTGTGCTTTAGGTGAAAGTTTACAGAGCAAATTAGTTTCCTATTCAATAATTTATACATAAAGTGTTCTGAGACATTTGCTGCAGTCCCCACAATGTGTTAGCCCGTTCCTCGTTTCTACCCTGAGTTCCCGTTCCCATTTATGGGGTTTTCCTGCCCCTTTCTACCTTCTTAGCTTTGCTTTTGGGCAAATGTTGCCCTTTTGGTCTCGTATAGTTGATTGTTCTAAGGAGCACTTTCCTCATGGGTGTTATTGTTTATTTTATAGGCCTATTATTTGGCTGAAAGGTGATCTCCAGGAGTGGCTTCAGATCCAAGATAGAAGGGTGACTAAGGGCCATAGTCTTGGGAGTTCCTCTAGTTTCTATCAGACTAGTAAGTTTGGTCTTTTTTATGAGTTTAGATTTTGTTCAACATTTTTCTCTTGTTCGCCTGGTCCAAACCACTATTGTTTCTTGCTTGGCTTATTGCAATAGCCTCTTACTTGGTTTCCCTGTTTCCTTCCTTACTCACTTTCCTTCTGTTCTTTATACTTTGCTGGAAAACTGATTCATCCAAATAGCTTTGTGGTCCGCTACCTCACTTCCTTCAAGACTCAGTGAGATCTTCTCTTGTTGTTGTTGTCAGGTGCTGTCGAGTTGATTCTGATTCATAGCAACCCTATTACAACAGAATTAAACACTGCCCAGTCCTGCACCATCCTTACAATTGATGATGTGTTTGATCCTATTGTTGCGGCCAGTGTGTCAATCCATCTTGTCAAGGGTCTTCCTCTTTTTTTCCATCCCTCTACCTTACCAAGTATGATGTCCTTTTCCAGGGACAGGTCCCTCTTAATAACATGTCCAGAGTACGTGAGGTGAGGTCTTCTTTAGCCACTCTATTTAAGATACGAAATCCCAGTGTTCCTTAGTTTCCTTTCCTGCTTTTTATTTCTTCATTGCATTTATCATCTCACATACTATATGGTTTACTCATATACCTATTTATTCTTTGTCTTCGTCATTCACTTTCCATTAACTGGTATGTTAAGTTTCATGAAAACAGACATATTTGAATGTTTTATTTCCCTGATATCCTGATATATTTCCAGCTTCTAAAACAGTGAGTAATATGTACCTGGCAGATAAAAAATGCTCAAATACTAATTTGTTGAAAAGGAATAAGTTTTGTCTGCAATTAGGATAATTTTCTATTGGAACAGTGATGTGGGTTTATAGTCTGAATAGGTTTGTTTTCTGTAGGTGTGGTTAACTGATAGGGAGACTATCATGCTGTTATACTCAGCTGTGTTTTTAAAATAAAAACTACGTATTAAAACAATAAATGATTAATCTTAAAAGCACTCTTTCTTACTTTGTGTGGTTTTAATTTAGTTGGATTTGGAATAGCACAAGTTCAATTTTTAGATCTTTCTTTTATTAATGTGAGAATTATTTCGGAATGACACAGCGCAAATCAAGCTCCTGATCTCACAAACCTTCAGCAGTAATCAGAGTTGACTGGAGAAGTGACATTTTGGGATATAACTACTCACTTGTTTAACCCAGCTGTTCCTCAGTCTTTTTTCACCATTCTCATTGTTTCACTTGTTGAATGTAGCATTATTTTTTTAAGATGGCAATCAATCCTGTCTTTGTGATTGCCTTTGTTTCAGGCCTGAAATGAATCATATTTCCCAAGGAAGCTCTGATATCTTCTTTTATTCTTTCTAAGGTTGTCTACTGGATCCAGCTAGTTAGTAATATCTATTTTTCTCCTCTATATCTCTTGGAACTGTTTCCCCATCATTACTGCAGCTAATGGGTAAGGCTCTTATAATCTCTTGTCAGTTTACTAATTGGTTTCTCTGCCGCCAGTCTTGCCCTAACATCTTCCATGCTCTAGTGTAAGCGATCTTTGTAATTACTGTATTGTGCTATCACTCTTCTGCTTAAGATCCTTAAAGTACTTCTTATCACCTATAGGATAAAGTCCAATCTCCTTAGTATGGCAAACAAAGCCTTTCATAATCTGGTCCTTGCCTTTATTTTCATCCTTGTTTCCTGCCACTTTTTTTTTTTTTATTTCCCACGTTTTACCCATAATGAATTTCTTTGCACTTTTGAATACATGCTGTTACTCCTGTCTGGAATACTTTTCCTCTATTCTCCTCTAAAAAAAATTCTCCTCTAGAACCTGTTATATAGTACCCCTTTATTATAGTTTCAGAAACCCTGGTGGCATAGTGGTTAAGAGTTTGACTGCTAACTAAAAGGTCAGCAGTTCGAATCCACCAGGCGCTCCTTGGAAATCCTATGGAGCAGTTTTGCTCTGTCCTATAGCATTGCTATGAGTCGGAATCAACTCTATGGCAATGTTTTTTTTTTTTTATTATAGTATTTATCATGCTGAATTTTAAATGAATGTTTGTCTTTCCCCACTTAATACAAGTACACCATAAGTTCCCTGAGGGTTTGATTTGTCTTATTTATCTTTATATTGTCAGTGCCTAGCACATAATGTACCTACTGATTCATAAGCCCTGAATCAATGGATGGATGGATTGAATCCACATCTGTAGGCTCATAGTTGGTTTTGCCAATAAGGGACACTCTTCAAAGACAGAATAGTTGAGGAAACTAGGAGAGACAGCTAGCTGTTTGATTGAATTGGTTAACACAGAGGCATGGAGTAGGAAGACTTTCCTTCTTGATGTTGTTTGCTGATTTATGGGTGTATGTCGTATTTAAGAACCCTAGACATTTGTTTAATGATAACACGCAGAATGGTTTGGATACTGAGGCTTGGAGTGGTTGACTGACTTGTTCAAGATTTTTCAATCAATTAGTTACAGGGATTGAGTCTCAGCCAGAGCCCCCAATTTTACCCATTTTAGTGTTCTGTGGGTACAGAATATATCACTTAGTCTACTCTCTTACTTAACCAATAAATGAAGACCTTGAGTGATTAATCTGTCCATGATCCAAGAGCTACTTAGTGACAGAGACTTCAAATCCCCACTGTGAAAAGCAGTATAACATAGTGGTCAAGAAGCCAGCATGAAGTCAGCTTGTCTGGACTTGAATCCTAGCCCTGCCATTAATTAGCTCTGTGATTTGGGGATATTCAGTTTTCTTATTTGTAAAATGGGAAAAAGGTTAGCAGTTTGAACCCATCCAGTAGTGCTGTGGAAGAAAAGACCTGGCAATCTGCTTCTGTTAAGATTATAGCCAAGAACCCAATGTAGTAGTACTACTGTGTAACACATGGGGTCACCCTGAGCCAGAATTGACTCAACAGCAACTAACAGCAACATCTGCATCATAGGGCTAATGTGAAGGTTAAATAATTTTAACGTAATAGGCTGTCACAGGAAACCCTGGTGGCGTAGTGGTTAAGTGCTATGGCTCCTAACCAAAAGGTCGGCAGTTCAAATCCACCAGGCGCTCCTAGGAAACTCTATGGGGGCAGTTCTACTCTGCCCTATAGGGTCGCTATGAGTTGGAATTGACTCGACGGCAATGGGTATGGGTAGGCTGTCACATAGTAAGCATTATGTTGTTGTTGTTATTAGTGCCATTGAGTTGCTTTCAACTCATAGTGACCCTATGTACAACAGAACAAAACACTGCCCAGTCCTGTACCATCCTCATGATTGTTGTTATGCTTGAGTCCATTGTTGTAGTCACAGTGTTGATCCATCTCATGGAGGGTTTTCCTCTTTTTTGTTGACGCTCTACTTTACCAAGCATTATGTCCTTTTCCAGGGACTGGTCTCTCCTAATAACATGCCCAAAGTACATGAGACAAAGTCTTGACATCCTTGCTTTTAGGGAGCGTTCTGGCAGTACTTCTTCCAAGACGGATTTGTTTGTTCTTTTGGCAGTCCATGATATATTGAATATTCTTCGCCAACACCATAATTCAAAGGCATCGATTCTTCCGTGGTCTTCCTTATTCATTGTCCAACTTTTGCAAACATATGAGGTGATTGAAAAACACCATGGCTTGGGCCAGGCATAGCATTATGTAGATACAGCAAAACCTGTGAAAGCTGGAAACTGTGTAAGGCAGAAACCTACCAGAGAAGGGAAACTCAAATATTTCACACTAATAGAGAGTGATAGAAAAGTGATAAGACTGTACCTTGTCAAAGGTGGAAAACTTGGGAGATCCAGAAAAACAAGACAGTCTTGTTGAGTTTTGGCTCTCACAGGTTTCACTGTGTTATCCATCATTTTTTGATTAAAAAATGCAATAGTAGTGTGTCTCTACTCTGTTCCCACTGTGTATTGTCCCAGCCTACACTATAAGACCTGCATACTGTGATGCCATTATTCTCATGTCTGTATCCCCCTCTAGGCTGTGAGCTTTTTCAGGATACAGATCACGCCCTAGTCAAGGACCTAGCATAGTATCTGGCACATAAGAGGCATTTAATATGTATTTAAAAAAATTAATGAATCTTTAGAAAAAGTAACAATTGGATAAATATTTCACTCTTTGAAACTAAACCAGAATTCACTGGAAATTTGTGAATTACTTTTTTTTTTTTTTTAAAGAAGAAACAGGGTAGAAGGCATGGAGAAAGCATGCTCATGTGTTATTTGACCAATGAAAATCTTAGGCCACCTGGCTCAGGGCATTGCCACTGCAGGATTTCTCACCCTGACACAGGAGTTATCACCCTAATTATTTTCCCTCAAGATATAGGATCATATGCTTCCTACGTATTCTTTTCTGAACGAACTTGAAGAAGCCTAAATATGAAGCAGCATTTGCCATGTATCATTAGTGATAAGAATAGAAGTACTTTGTTTTTAGCTTGACCAGTTTTATTCTTTTAAAACTTTCTGACCATAGTACCAAATCTGAGTTTGGATCTGGTGCTACTGTATTTCTCTGTGGTAATTAGAATTGGGGCAAACATTTCATCTGGCAACCTGAACAAATTAGACATCAGTTATAGCATAATGCGAAGTAAGTGCTCTAGAGGCAGAGATCCTGGGTTGGAATTCTGCCCCTGCCACTTTAGAGCTGTGTGAATTTTAGCAAGTTATTTAACCTCTCTCAACTTCCATTTTCTCACATGAAAAACATACATCGCAGAGCTGATGTAAGGAGTAAATTCAATAATCATATAAAATACTTGGCTTAGTACCTGATGTAAAGTAAGCAGTAAATAAATGGTAGGTTTTATTTTTTTAAAACAACGATGGCGTGTTAGTTCAAGATATAGCCTGATAAAGTGTTATGCTCTAGCTACTGAATAATTGTAGATATTTAAGCTAAGAAGCCTTCTTTTAAGAAAAATAGGGCTATGAGTAGACTAACAGAAAGTATGGAAATCAAATTTGGAATAGATGATGCACAGACCATATGCATCAGAATCTTGTTAAAAATACAGATTCCTTGTCTTCACTGTAATTTACTGGTTAGCATCTTTGGAGATGGGACAAAGGAATCAAAAGTTTTTAGATGCACTTTGAAGTTATTTTGATGTAAATTTCTACTTGGGTAATCTTTGAGAAATACTTTTATCTCCAAAGTACTTGTTGAAAATTGTTAACTGATTTAAATATTTTATTTCTGTATGAAGTTATTTCTAATGAATTTTACTTAGCCCCTGTCATGGATTAAATTGTGTACTCCAAAAATATGTCTATCAATTTGCCTAGGCCATGATTCCCAGTATTGTGTGATTGTCTGCCATTTTGTCATCTGATGTGATTTTCCTGTGTGTTGTAAATCCTATGGCTGTGACATTAATGAGGTGGGATAGGCTGCAGTTGTGTTAGTGAGGCAGGAATCAATCTACAAGACTGGATTGTGTCTTGAGGCAGTCTCTTTTAAGATATAAGACAGAGAAGTAAGCAGAGAGACGGGGAACCTTATACCACCAAGAAAGCAGCGCTGGAAGCAGAGTGAGTCCTTTGGACCCGGGGTTCCTGTGCAGAGAATCTCCTAGTCCAGGGGAAGATAGAATAAATTTCCATTAAAGCCATCCACTTATGGTATTACTGTTACATCAGCACTAGATGACTAAGACAGCCCCTAACCACTGATGACGTATTAAATGAAAAACTTCTTAATTTGTGAGTATCTTCAAGATCATGTGTTTGCGTCAATTCTTCTATTAACTCTGTTTTCAATCTTATTTGTAAAAAACATCCTTCTCATTATAGGTTAATTTTCAATTTAAAATAAAATTTGTAACAAATTCAAATCAAATATTCATTTTCTTTGACTGTGTTAATGATTTAATCTTGGGTTGGAGACTATCCTATCTGAATACCAAACAAAAACAAAAGCAAAACAAACAAACATCAACTAGCAACAGTATTTACATCCATACAAGGCGAACATAGTAATACTTTCTATGCTTTTGTACATGCTGCCCTAGTACTGTTCTCTAAAAGAACTAGTAATGTCCTCTTTACTCCTTTTTTATATGGCACACCCTTTTGTATGCTTCAGAATTTTTTTTCTGGGGAAAGTCTTCCCTAATTCCCTTCCTCCTACCCGTGTTTGGATTAAGTGCCCTTTCTTTTTCTTTCATGCACCTATCACACTGTCTTTGGAAATGTCTGATTGCACATCTGTTTCCCTTCCAGACTGTGAACTCTTCCTGGGTAGAATCTTTGCATTTCCAGTGCCTAGCGCAATATTGTGGCACAGTGGTTAAGAGCTACGGTTGCTAACCAAAAGGTCGGCAGTTTGAATCCACCAGCCGTTCCTTGAGAACCCTATGAGGCAGTTCTACTCTGTCCTGTAGGGTTGCAATGAGTTGGAATCAACAGCAACGGGTTTGTTTGTTTTGATTCAGTGCAGTATTAGACACATAGGAAGGCATCCAGTAAATGTATATTAAATGAACAAGTCAATATATATACATACATATATATTGATTTATGAGATGATTGTGTTCCTGAGAACTGGCACTAAATTCAAACACTTACTTTTCTCACTAGAAATAAAAGAGCAATTTTCAGTTCTGTTTTGTCGTATTTTATAAAAATTGAAGTGAGATAATATTTTTCTATATTAACCTGGTTTTCCTCCCACATTTACTTAAGTGCATTGCTTTATTTAGTCACTGGTCTTTAATGACTCAGGAATGGATGATGCAGTAGAAAAACATGCTGTAAGCTTCATAAGCCTAAAACCACATAAACACAAGTTCCAAATCAAAGCATTGTAAGAAAAGATGAAGAACCAGGCTGTCCACAGCAAGTCTCTGGAATGGAGGCTGGGAAGAGTTGGAGGGAAGCAAGAACTTTAATTGCCTGTCTGTAGCCTTGAGAAAAAGCCTTGTGTTCTTCCCCCATTAGTTGAGCCCTAGTTTGGGGTTGGGGAAGGAGAGAAATGATAGATAATTCATATAAGTTTGTGGAATTTCAGAGTAGAACTTGTGTCTCATTTCCAAGTAGTGATGAGAACCCAAAGTTCCCCTCATTCCTAATGCAGCGTGAAAAAAGTAGGATACATTTTTGTAGTGATAAAGGGTCAAATTTAAAATAGTAATTTGGATATTGTGTTTTTCTAATCAATACTTCCATTTAATATTTATAACAGATAATTCCATCTTTTAATGTGATGAAAATAATAATAACAAAAAATTGCAAAACCCCCTTCACAGGAGTTTTCAAAGGGAACTTATAAATAAAACATGCCGAAATGTTAAAATGATTATCTCTAGGTAGTGGGATTATGAATGACTATCATTTTCTTCTTTATACTCCTCCAACTTTTGAAAATTTTTATAATGGAATGGCTTTTTCACCTTATTTTGCCTGGCTAAACATTGCTCATCCTTTAGTTCAGGTCTCATCTGCTCCTTTTGACACTCCGTAGTTGTGCAGATTATCCTCACTCCCTGCTCCTTTAAGAAACCCTGGTGGCTTAGTGGTCAAATGCTACAGCTGCTAACCAAAAGGTCTGCAGTTTGAATCCACTAGGCGACCCTTGGAAACTCTATGGGGGCAGTTCTACTCTTCCCTTTAGTGTCCCTACCAGTTGGGATCGGTTTGACTACGTCAGGTTTTTTTTTTGTTTGTTTTAATGCTCCTTTAGTATTCTGGAAACCCTGGTGGCATAGTGGTTAAGAACTATGGCTACTAACCAAAAGGTCAGCAGTTTGAATCCACCAGGCACTCCTTGGAAATCCTAGGGGGCAGTTCTACTCTGTCCTATAGTGTCGCTATGAGTTGGAATCGACCCGTCGGCAACGGGCTTTTGGTTTAGCATTCTAGACATCCTGCTCTCTTGTTACCGCGGTATATGGAAATGATCACTAGTTTCCTCCTCTGGAGAAGCAGTTCATAGATTATTTACACCCACACATAACACAAAATAGACACTTAGTAAATCTCAGTTCAATTGAACTAAAAAAAAAAAAAAGGGCAACATAAATTGTTCTGTGGCTTGCCCAAATTACAGCTTCCTTAAGGTTTTATTTTCATTACAAAAAAAGTGTTTATAAATAAGTAATATGGAAAGATATACAAACTGTGGAACTCTCTGAAAGTTACAGTAAAACTTAGAACAAAAGTTGAGGTTCTTGGGTAATGTAATTACGACCATGGTGATGCTTTTCAGTCATATATAAAGTGTACCAAATACTCTTTGTTCACTAATACTTTGGGTGCTTGTGATGAAGCTGAGAAATTACTGTAAGAAATAATTTTTTCTTCCTTTTCCACTTTATGATATTTGTCATCTTTCTTTGACAGAGTGTAAACTTGGTAGTAAACGCTGAGAGATTTTTCTTATTTGTCATCATTTTACAATGTATAGCAAAATTCATACATGGGATACTGAATAATGATAATTTTGGTATAATTCTTCATAATTTGGTATAGAAAAAGAGCAGGTTAAGGATTATTTAGCTACAAGATTAACTGTAATAAGTGTGATATTGATTATTTTCAAGTTAGGAATAGAAATGATACATTCAGGACAATTTAACAAAGACAGTGATAATTAGGCTTAAAGGCTGATAATGGGAGAAGTAAGTTAAGGCACGCATATACTTCTTGTTTACATAACAAGTAAAGGAAAATTAGATTTTTCTTTCCAAAAATAAGTGCCCTAAGGATTTTAAATCTCTACAGTAAGAGTGAGAAGAATTCTATTAAAAGTTAACCATTTCACAATACTGGGGAAGCCAGCACAACTTGTAAAAGGCAAGGTCATGAAAGCTCCATAGATACAACCGAACTCCCTGAGGGACAGAATTGCTGGGCTGAGGGTTGTGGGGATCATGGTCTTGGGCAATATCTAGCTCAATTGGCATAAAATAGTTTATAAAGAAAATGTTCTACATTCTACTTTGATGAGTAGCATCTGGAGTCTTAAAAGCCTGTGAGCAGCCATCTAAGAGACCCCACTGGTCTCACTCCTTTGGGAGCAAGGGAGAATGAAGAAAACTAAAGATACAAGGGAAATATTAGCCCAAAGGACTAAAGGGCCACATCTACCATGGACTCCACCAGACTAAGTACAGTACAACTAGATGGTGCTGGGCTACCGCCACTGACTGCTCTGACAGGAATCACAATGGAGGGTCCCAGACAGAGCTGGAGAAAAATGTAGAACAAAATTCTAACTCACACAAAAAGACCAAACTTACTGGCCTGTCAGAGACTGGAGGAACCCTGAGAGAATGTCCCTGGGGCACCCTTTTAGCTCAGTAATGAATTCACTCCTGAGGTTCACCCTTCATCCAAAGATTAGACAGGCACATAAAGCAAATTGAGACTAAAGAAGCACAGCAGCCCAGGGGCCTGGACTAGAAGGCAGGAGGGGACAGGAAAGCTAGTAATAGGGAACCCAAAGTCTAGAAGGGAGAGTATTGACATGTCGTGGGGTTGTTAGCCAACGTCATAAAACAATATGTGTACTGTTTAATGAGAAAGCAGTTTGTTCTGTAAACCTTTATCTAAAGTACAATTAAAAAAAAGTTAACCATTTTGTTGTCTGGTCAGCCTCTGTTGTTTGTACATACTTTTACTTAATACTTGTCAAATATAATATGACTCTTCTAGATGCCTACCCTTCTAAGCTATGACCTCTTTGAGTACAGGGTTCATGGCTTGTTTGTTTCTGTGTAGTTGCTAGCACATGGTAGGTATCAAGTATTTATTGAATTGAGTTGAATTGGATTAAGATGGTGACCTCTAGAACTCAAGTTAGTAAGTAGGCCTTGCATGGATTTTCTTGTATGGTAATTTGGGGCAAAGAGTGAAAACCAAATCTTTTTCTCAATTTTCAGGATTGGATAATCAGTTGTGAACTGAGAGAAGTGAGACTTGGAGGGTCTCTTAAACTTGAATATTAGCCCAGCTTTGTAATGGGCACTCTAATTATTTCTTCTTTTGTATATTTCCTTTTTGAATCACTGCCTATTGAATTGGGGCCCAAGAACATCTGTTAAAAGGAATCATATTTGTCACCTTTAAACTCTAGTACACAACAGGCATTTTTATTGTATGCTAGGTTTTGGAGTGGGCATTCTTACCCTTTTACTTAGCGGTGAAATGTCATTTTTTTAATCTGTCAAAATAGAGCATTTTTGGTATCTCTTCAGTTGCCCAATTTCAGCTAAACACTTTTGGACTTATATAGCTTGCCAAATCTATACAATATGCTTTAATGTGTTCAGAACATTTGGATAAATCCCAAAGGATAGAGATACAAAGGGATAAAACATAAGTAAATGATACAAACAGTGCTAGGATATTTTTTCATGAGTGAAAAGTAATATTTTGAAATATTAATATTGAAATAATAACATTATTACTAACATTGTATTAATGTTCAGAATATATTTCTGAACTCATTGCTTACCTACAATTTAATTATTTTGTATTAAAAAGAGTAAAAGCTAAGGTCTTTGAGACCTAAACCAGAAATCCAATACTACCAGGACTGAAAAGTGTTTTCTTGAAATACCAATGTTGGCAATAAACTTTAGAGTGCAGTGTCTTCTTCAAATACAATCAATATTAGATGGCCTCTTCTCTAAGATAAACATTGTATTAATGTGCATATCTTAACCCCCAGGGCTTAAAACAGCAAAAGGAGGTAGAAACTGAAAGTACATTGGATTCATGCTGACTAGTATACTTGGGGGATTAGTAAAAATTGAGGTCAGCAATAGTCCCAGGATGCAGGACGAATGGAGGAAGGAAGCACACCGTGGTGGCCATATGCCTTTCCTACTGGCCACGGCATTGGCAGCTGGAGAGGAAGGTGACTCTTCTGTTTAGTTGTGTTTTCTGTAATTCTTCTCCAGCTGTATGTTTGGCTTGCAGCCGATCCCTACTTTTATATCATTCTACTTGAACATTGGAAAATTCCACTTTAATATTGCTTGATATGACAGGAAATACCATCAGTAGCACAGTGCCTCACACACAGTAGGACTGAGTGAATGAAAATTAGGTGATTGTCTCGTTCCAATAGGGTGTCTGGAACATTCAGTTCCTTGGACAAATTCAGCCTTGCAAAACTTAATATGATGTTTGAAATTATGGCTGTCAAATTGTACTAATGAAACCTCATTGGATTTCTAGATAAGAACAGGCTAAACAGAAGCCCGTTGTTAATCATCTAGGACCCAAGGCAACTTTACTGTAGTGGAAAGAGCTCTGAACTGATAGAAATATAAAGATTACCTGGGAGTATTTTTCAAAAAGTATATTCCCAACTACTTACTCTACTAGTCCCTACACAGGACATATCAAATCTCCAAGACAGAGAATACGTAGATGAAAAAAAGCTGCTCATGCAATTTGTGCCTTTCACTTCCCCAGCTCCTATTTCCCTTCACCTCCTGAGTTTGAAAATCACTGGAGAATTTGATCTCCAAGGGTCTAACTGTAAAATTCTATGATTTTGCTACTGAAAATTCCACTACCTAGTGATAAAGGTTTTCTCCCAAGAAGCTATTAACTGTATAATTTCTTCTTCCTTGGGACTTGTTCAGTACGTGGATGTATTCTCTCAGATTATAGGCCTTAATTCTAAAGGCTCTAGAGGTATACAATAGCAAAAAACAAAACAAAACAAAAACCATTGCTGTTCAGTCGATTCCGACTCATAGCAACCCTATAGGACAGAGTAGAACTGCCCGATAGTGTTTCCAAGGAGCTCCTGGTAGATTTAAACTGCCCACTTTTTGGTTAGCAGTCATAGCTCTTTACTACACTACCAGGGTTTCCAGAGGTATACAAAAAAAAAAAAAAAATACAATAGAGGTAGTTTATTAAATGAGGAACACTTTCTCTTTTTGCACTTTCTTTTTGCTAGGCTAGCATTCAACATCTTGAATCAGAGAACTTTGGAGATACGGACTTTCTTTGATCTTAGAAGTAGAATGTCTGCTATTGAAACTCTGACCAAGTCTTACTACATACTGATAGAAATAATAACTCTGGCATATAGTAAACACTCAAGAAATGGTTGTTCCAGCAAAGTACCTGCATGATTTAATAATATGCATTGCAGGAAAATATTGATTAAAAGTAATTTAAAATAAAATCTTATTTTTATTTGACTCTTGGAACAAAGAGACTTTTTCCTAGCTATATTTAAATTCATTTTGAAGAAGTAAAGACTGAATGATTTAGGGTTTCATAATGGGATAGAAATAATCTTTCTAAAGAGAAACTGTAATTATTATTCTAATAAATTATTTGTGATTACCCACCACCGTTATTTAAATGGGAAAAGAGCTTTTATTCATCAGTCTGTGGTGGAAAGTCAAGTTTAGCCTAAAATTAATAAATTCCTAGTCAGGCATCTTTGTACTTAAGTCCTTAGTATCCTCTCAATATGCTGTCCACAAAGTTGCCACTTAAATATGTTAACCGTTATGGTTTAAAAACAAATGTTTCATATTATAAAACTAGTAGAAGTTTATTGTAGAGAATTGTATTGAGGAGGTAAACAGATAAAAGTTATCTATAATTCCACCTGAGATGAGCATTATGGAAAATTTTGATATATTGCTGAAAATAATTTAATGTTCATTATTGATAACTAAAGGATTTTAAAATCTGCTGAAAGTTTTATTATTTAAAATAAAAAACTTTAATAATTTTCCATTATCCTTGTTTAAACCTTGAAAGCTTTTTCTTCTCTTCATTTACAACCTTCATACTTAGTCTGGAGTCCAATGATGTATGGGTTTTTTTAGCTAAAATACTCTAGATTCATAATCAGTTTTAGGAAAACATATGTAGCCACTTAGCAAGCATCATCAACTTTTCTTCAGAAGAGCTTATCTAACTAACCCCTTTTGTTCTGTGGATTATTTGGAGAACCCCTACTTCTCTTTTGTTGAGAGTTTTAAGCAGGACTTTGAACATGCTCTGCTTGGTTCAGCCATGGCTGTCAAAGTGAAACCTGAAAGGACCTGAATTTTTAAGATGTGAGCAAACCACAACAGGAAAAATTTAATCTCCTTCTTAGGAAACAAGAGCAGCTTGCATGTTGCACAGCAACCAAATCTCTTGACCAGCAGAGTCAGAAACAGTGGTGCCCTGCTCAAAGATGGCAGCCAATTGTGCCACTTTGAATGTGTGTTGCACTCCACAGTCCTGGCAAATAACTCAAAATCCCAAATCAGGGTCATGAAAGGGCTCACTATCCCTCTTCAGAGTCTCCCATTTTTTCCCGTTTGATTACTGTTCCACTTCACCCAAATTAAAAAAATTTAGGTCTGTTCCAATTTCACTTTGTTGGCCACGACTGAACTGATTCAAACAGGTTTGAAGCACTAGTTTTAAGGCAAAGCGGTAGATGCTTGGGCTACTCTTGTCAGGTTTGTTGTTTTTCAAAGTGCTCCAGTGTCTTGATGATAACTCCTAGGAAAATATTTTATTTCCTTGTCATTTTTGTTGAAGAATTGTAGGGAAAAATGCACTTTATTTTTAATAGTGTGTAACTTACCTAAGTTTCTCAAAATTCAAATATTGCATGTACCTATCTGCTCAATTCTTATTTGAATGATAAGTCAGCAATGACTTAGAAGGCTGATTTTTCTGTTAGTGAATAGTTCAATCTCATTAAGACATACCAATCTCAAGGTCATCTTATATATTTTTAAAAACCCCAAGTATTAAGAGCAGGACACCTAATAATCCATTTTATTAATATTATCTTGTTTGAATTATGTCTCCTATTGGAAACCCTGGTGGCGTAGTGGTTAAGAGCTACGGCTGCTAAACAAAAGGTCAGCAGTTCAAATCCACCAGGCACTCTTTGGAAGCCCTCTGGGGCAGTTCTACTCTGTCCTATAGGGATGCTATGAGTCGGAATCGACTGGATGGCAACGGGAGTTCAATGGGGTGGGTGGGGGGATTGAGTTCTGGGACTGCAGTCTGTTGTCTCAAAGTGCCGGAATCCAGGCTGGGCTGGTTGGAAGCCGGCTTGAACTAGTCTGTATAAGAAGTTTGCATCTTATGTTAGGTGTCTGGTGCCCATTTGATTTCCAGCACTGCAGGCTGTATTTTATACCAGTAGCCAGGTGTGGGTAGTGATAAAGGGCTTGGGGGATTTCTCTTACTGGCCCAGGGATCCGAGGGATTCAGTGCAAAACCTGGCCAGCAGCCCGAGTGAGTAGGAGCCATGTGACTCTGGTGAGTTGGAGTGTGCAATTGCCTCCTGCTTCAGAGCTACCTGATCCGAATACTAAGCAGAGCGAGTGCTGGGCTGAGTGTAAGACACTGAAGACACTGCAGAGAAAGGTGCTTATTCCCGAGGCATTACAAAACATGGAGATTAAAGACCAGGGAGCCCAAATGGAGCCGCTGCTGCCTACGGTAAGAGACAACCTGCTGTCACATAGATTAACCTCAATCGCTGCAAAACCTGTCAGGCAAGCAGGCTGCTAGCTAGGTGCAGCGAGTGTACTTTTGGGGTGGTGGATAGCTCCCACGACATATGGACAGGGGTCTCCTCCCATCTCGGGTGACTGAAATGGATAAAGCAAAGCATATGATTTTTTCCCCACCTTCTCAATATGGATGCAATACAGTGATGAAATGTCTCATGTTTGCTGCTGTTTGAAGAAATGGCTAGGTTTTAGCAGCAGGGGCAGCTGTGTGTCTCTCCCTGCCTGTTACTGCCGATCTCTCTGTTTGTCAGGCTGGGCAGTGGTGGCTCAAGCCCCTGCAAAGAAGAAGCTGCCTTTTATCATATTCTACCCCTAATAAATTTCCTCCCACTGCTTCATCTCGGGGGCAGTGAGGTGAGGGAATCTGCTGCTGCTGCTGTTGGAGAGATTCAGTCTCCGCGGACACCAGGGGAAGGAGAACAGAAGGATGGCGTGTGTGTGTGTGTGTGTGTGTGTGCTGTGTGTGCTGTGTGTGCTGTGTGTCATGGTTTACATACTAAGAAGGTGTGGATTTTTTTTGGGGGGGGGAAATAGGCACATAATTCAGATTTGAATATCTGAAATGTTTCTGAATTGTCATCTGGAAATAGCTCATCCGTTTATTCCTGGATCCTTAAGCTGCCTCCCTGGATTTAATTCTTGAATAAACTGTATTTGCCCATCCTCTCCGTCATCTCTCTGGCTGATTTACAGACTTTGGAGATCTTTAGGCGAGATCTTCTTTCTCATACAGGGGCAGCTGATGTTGCTGTGTTCCGGGTGTGGGGGGGGGGGGGGGTGGGGGACGGAGCCAGCATTTTCTTGACGCAACGGAGCTGCCAAAAGCTAGTTTCCAGCCATCCATCAGCGTTATCACAGATCAGAACAGCAGAAATCTCGTCCTTGCACCAAACCAGACCCAGGTGCTGTTTGTCAGCTCTCTGGTACTCAGGTTGGTGACCTACCTTGCAGACTAGAGACTAGTGGCAAGCGCTGCATTTCTGAGTCCATTTCTAGGCTTTGAACACACCTTTACACCAAAAGTACCTCAGGAGGATTGGGCAAATTCTGGGCCACTGTATTTTCAGGACCGTAGTTCTCCTGTAGGGCTCAAAATCTGTAAAAGATTCCAGTTCGGATCCTGGAATCTGCTGTGGCTACTGAGCATGCCCCATTCTCCTTAGGGTGCCGGGTTTGGGCAGGGAGGGAGTAAAGAGATGGGAAGAATGCAGGAGTCACCACCAAGAATGGAGCCTAAGTAAAGTGCAGGGACAGCGTTACAACACACACAACGTTAGAGAGGGAAAAAGGACGCATGGAAAGTGGCCTGCTTGATTAAGAGTAGGGACTTTTTTTTTTTGTGTGTGGAATCAAAGTGGAGTTATTTTACTTAAATGAGAATATAAGATTTGTCCACCTTCTCAAACTTAAATAGATCCGTAAATTAGGATTCTGTGGTTGCTTGGGATAAATAAAGAGTATCAAGGCTGTCGCAGAGCTATTGTTCCTTGGAGGAGAGGTAAGAACTATACACAGAGATTAAGAAATGGAGATTTAGGGAGATTAAGGTTTGGGGCAATAAAACACCTTTTTTTCCAGAGGTGAAAAGTGGTTGAAACCTATCGTAGGGGAGCAGGCTAAAGTCAGTTAGATGTGGTGTATGAATTGTCACTTGTGGGGAACAATTAAAGGGTTTAGGACCAAATGAAGATTAACTGGAGGAATTTAGAAGAGGATGACATTACTGGGCTAGATGAATGATCAATTCATGGCTTAAAAAAGTATGGGAAATATAAGTTTGGCTAGAAAAGAAGGTCTACAATAAGTTTGATGGAAATGTTCAAAGACCAGAGTCTAAAGTTTGCATTTCATGTGGATGATGACCAGTACAAAATAGTTACATACCTTGATGGCAAGGGAAGGTCATGTCATCAGTTCATTATAAAAAAAAAAAAAAAAAACAAGCCTGAGAGGCTAAAAAGGGTGCTGAATTACTGGCCCAGTTTTACACTTGTATAGTGTTTTCAACTTCCCTGATTGCTTTAATGGCTATTTTTTTTTTGTTTTAGTTCTTATAAAAACATGTTAGGTAAAGCAGATTTTTTATCTTCTTATTTTAAAGATGAGAAGTTGAGGCACAGAGGGTCTGAATAACATGTTTAAGGTCACATAGTGATGAAGCCAGGACAAGAATATAGGTCTCCTAAAAACTAGTTCAGAACTAAAAAAAAAAAATTCAGTATTTTTTACATGACACTATTAACCCGGCTTCACATGATCAAATCTTGGACTGAAGTTTTTATGCCTGGAAGACAGAGGGTTGTATAGAGTTGGGCTCTGTTTTAAAAAATTAATCAGATGGCTTCACAAATAATTAGGTGGGAGGCACTGTAGAATGTTTAAGAACACGGTGTAGTGGGTCCCAGCACCAGTGTTTACTTGCTGTGTGATCTTGGAAAAATTATAAGACTTAGTTTCTTCAACTGAAAAATGGGAAAGGACTGGTATATATCTCTTGGATTGTTGTGAAGAATAAATGACATAATCAATATGAAGTACCTGGCATTTAGTAAGTACTCAATAAAAGTTAGCTGCTATTATCAGAATCTGGCTTTGAGAGCACTGGCTGTTATGTTTGAAGCTATAACACAAGGTATGTGCAGAAAGTTCATTGACTTATTAGTAGTCTCCTATTGGCTTTTGATTCTTTGTGTTGGGATACAACAAGAGAAATAAAACTTCTGTCTACATGGAATTCAGAATCTAGCTAGTCTACAAATAGGGCTCAATTTGACCTTTTAAAAGAGACTGCTACTTTCTCCTCAAATATTTAATTATTGTTATAAATTCTTTGAGATGATATATATTGAAATATATGTAACAGTAATGATGGTGATATCACTGCAGTAAGGATGGAATCAATCTTTTCAAAGTATGAAGCTGGAAAGTTAGGATATTACATTATGACTTAAAATTTTCTAGTGACATTTCTACTATTGAATTTGTTTCTAGAAGTAATCTGATAATTTTAAAGTTGCTGTGTAATGGAAAAGGCTTCTAGGAGACTATCTTTATAATGAATATTTCTATCCTGTTCTATTTAATATTGAATGATATGTAATGAGTTCACATTGGATTCCTTCCAAGATTCTTATATCCTAAACACACACACACACAGATACACACGCACACACAACCAACCAAACCTTTGGCACTGAGTTGATTCTGACTCATACCGACCCTATAGGACAGAGTAGAACTGTCCCATAGGGTTTCCAAGGAGCGGCTGGTGGATTTGAACTGCCAACATTTTGGTTAGCAGCCAAGCTCTTAACCACTGTGAAGAAACTTATTAAGTTGAGCTTACTCATAAAACTCCCCTAGGGCATGGAACCAGAATAAAGAAAGGTCACTTTTGAAGGCAATTTGATGGTACAGAGTAGATGGTGGAATTTATGGCCTGTTATGTTAATTCCAGATTTCCAAATTGTCCAGTTTATTGAATTGTTTTTGTTTGTGGAAAAAAAGTTTCAAAAAATCTTCTATATTGTTAGTTAGGGAAAGGAAAATGGGACTAAAATGTCAAAATAAGAAGAAGAAGAACAACAAAAAACACATAAGGTGACTAAATAATATTGACATTTCTGTTTCATTTGAATTGTCATTTAAATTATAATCTGTATTTAAAGAAAACATACTCACTACACATAATAGTACATAGGAAGTGAGATGTAGTATATCAATTCTCATTTCCACTTTCATGATTTGAGCTGTTACTTTAGAATGATGAGTGACCCTATAAACAAAATATATGTATAGGATACTAAGTTTGGGAATGGGTGGTAGAATCTAAAGGCTATAAGCATGAAGTTTATAATAAAAAATATTGAGGTCAGATTAGGAAGTGATGGAGAGTTAGCAAATATCTGAGCTGAGGGCCAGAGCTCAAATAGAGTCAGAGAACACGGAGAGAAAATATAATCCTACTTCTGATGAATCACTTCTTCCTAACCTTGGAATAATGGTTTTAGAAGTGTATAGCATATATACAGAAACTGCGATGCACGCAACATGCTACAAGTCAATGGAGAAATGTGGGTGCCACTCTTAACCCTTTTGTGTAGAGAAATTTCCACGTCTCCCTTTCGTATCTCATAGAATACATGACACTTGATCTTTTGGCTTTCTGGGAGGATTCCACTGCCAATCTATGTAGTAAATATCAGTTAAGATTTATTTTTAATTTTTAGTTAAAATAATGTAAGTTGAAGTTCTAGTATATTCTTCTCTCATCCCAAAGGATTGTCGTATGTACAATTCAATAAGACCAATTACATCAGTCCTGTTGTGCAATCATCACCAATATCCAAAGCAACTAAATTTTTTTTTTTTTGCCTTCAAAAAAGAGAAATTTATTTTCTCACAGTTTACAAGGCTAAAAGTTCGAATTCAGAGCGCTGGCTCTAGGGAAAAACTCTTTCTCTGTCGGCTCTGAGGTAAGATCTGTGTCTCTTCCAGCATTCCTTGGAAGGTTCCTTGGTCTTTATGTGGTATGGCATCTAACTTGCCCCGTTTGTGCTTGCTTGTCTCTGGATCTAGTGTTCCTTATAACTCAGAAGTGATTAGGTTTAAGACACGCCCTATACTGGATGGCAAAGAACAACAACACCACTGATATGGCCTCATTAACATAACAAATAAAATCCTATTCCCAATTGGGATTACATCCATAGGTACTGAAAAAAAATTCTCTGCAATTTCCAACTCATGGTGACCCCATGTGTGTCAGAGTAGAACTGTGCTCCATAGCGCTTTTTTTTTTTTAATAATATTTTATTGTGTTTTCAGTGAAAGTTTACACAGTAAATTAGGTTCCCTTTTGGCAATTTCTATACGAACTGTTTAGTGACATTACTTACATTTTCCACAATGTGTCAATATTCTCTTTGATTGTGTTTTGGTTATTCCATTTCCAGTACTCCAGTTTCCCTGCCCACTTATCTTCTCATCTTCGCTTTAGAGTAATTGTTGACTTTTTGGTCTCATGTTGTTGTTGTTGTTAGGTGCCATCGAGTGGGTTCCGACTCATAGTGACCCTATGTACAACAGAATGAAGCACTGCCAGGTCCTGCACCATCCTCACAATCATTGCTATGTTTCAGCCCATCGTGGCAGCCACTGTGTCAATCCATCTCATTGAGTGTCTTCCTCGTTTTCACTGACTGTCTACTTTACCAAGCATGATGTCCTTCTCCAGGGACTGGTCCCTCCTGATAAAATGTCCAAGGTACTTGAGATGAAGTCTCACCATTCTCGATTCCAAGGAGCATTCTCACTGTACTTCTTCCAGGACAGACTTGTTCTTCCTTTTAGCAGTCCTTGATGTATTTAGTATTCTTCACCAACACCATAATTCAAAGGCATCAATTCTTCTTCAGTCTTCATTATTCATCGTCCAGCTTTTACATGCATAAGAGGGGATTGAAAACACCATGGCTTGAGTCAGGTGCACCTTAGTCCTCAAAGTGACATCTTCAAAGCAACTAAATATTTAATTTTTTTGTTTGTTTTATTGTTGCCTTTATTAGCCTTGATTTTTGTTACCAGCATTTAAAATAAGATCATTATTAGCCTAGTCTTTTAAAGTATTATCTTACTGTAGGTTATAGTAAATCAAACTCCAAAAAAGACATCAATTAATTATTAACCATTTTATATTGATTTTAATTTATGTTTCTTCCAAGATTTTATGATGCTTAAAGAGAATCTTTATGTTATATAACATAGTATCTCCTTCAAATACTTTACAGGGGAAAAACAAAAAAGAAAGATAACCACAAATCAGCAGAAAACAGTAGTGTCCTAGGGCTGTGGGTTGATGTTAACTACAAAAGGGCGTGACGGAACTTTTTTAGGCAATGGAAATGTTTTAAACTACGTTGAAGCCAAGATAGTATTACTGGTAATATTTCATGTCAGCCTGTTAAAGAATAAGTTATAGATATTCTGAACTGTATTGTAAATAGAAATTATTTTTTAAAATGATTTGATCCACAGAAGATTGTTGGAAATCCATCAATTCATTCATTAATTCAGCAAATACTTTATTGAATACCTACTAAATAGAAGTCGCTGTTCCATGTGCTGTCACAAAACAAAGTGAAAATGAAAATATACGGAAAAGCTCACTTCATTTAGTTTATTAAATATATGAAGATTGCTCCTCCTTCCAAAAAAATAAACAAATAAATAAAAAGGTTTAACTCTGCAGGGAATATTATTTTAGATACTTGAGGTAATCAGCAATCATTTCATCCTGGGGTCATTTCTAACACTTTAATAGTTCCAAGGGCACCAGTGAAGGTTTTAGTAAGTTGTTTGGTCATGATAAATTGATTTATTATTTCTCATTGCCTATTGGAATTGGGATACTTATTCATTTGTGTTCCTTTTTTAGATGTTGGGAATGGGGTGTCATTGATCTATTTTCTGTTGATTTGCTTTCTTCTTCTATAATTTTGCATTTTCTGGATATTTCATATAAATGGAATTATACAGTAGTCTTTTGCATTTGGTATCTTTCAATTAAGTAAAATGTTTTTGAGGTCTATCCATATTGTAGCATGTATCAGAAGTTCCTTTTTATTGCTGAAAGTATCATGTGGATGTATAATATTTTGTTTGTCCATTCACTAATTGATGGACATTTAGATTATGTTTGGTTTTTAGCTATTATAAATAATGCTGCTGTGAATTTCCATATCTATTTTATGTCTCCATGTGGATATATGTTTACATTTCTCTTGAGTGGAGTCCTATGAATGAGATTGCTGGATTTATAGTAAGTTTATACTTCACGTTAGAAGAAATTGTCAAACTTGTTTCCAGTGAGGTTGTGCCATTTTACATGGAACAGCTTGTACCAGAAATTTATGAGGGTTTCAGTTTCTCCACATTTTTGCCAATGCTTGCTATTGTCTTTTTTATTATACCTATCTTAGTGTGTGACGCAATATGCCATTTTGGTTTTGATTTGCATTTTCCTAATGACTAGTGCAGAGCCCTGGTGGCACAATGATTAAGCACTCAACTGCTAACCAGAAAGTTGGCAGTTCAAACCCACCAGCTGCTCTTTGGGAGAAAAGACCTGGTGATCTGCTATCTTCAAGAATTATAGCCTAGAAACTCTATGAGGCATTTCTGCTAGTCCCATAGGATCACCATGAGGAAGAATCGACTCAACAGCATACAACAATAACTAATGATATTGAGCATTTTCCATGTGCTTATTGGCCGTTTGTATATCTTCTCTGATGAAATGTCTCTTCAAATCTTTCGCCCATTTATCAAATGGGTTATTTGTCTTCTTATTGACTTATACATATTGGATATGAGTCCCTTATGAGATATACGATGCAAATATTTTCTCCCTGTCTGGGCTTTTTTTTTTTTTCACTTTTTTGATGGTGACTTTTGAAGCACAAAAGTTTTTAATTTAATAAGTTCAATTTATCTTTTTTTTTTCTTTTATGGATTGTGCTGTTAGTGTCAAATCTAAGAATTCTGCCTAAACCAAAGCCACAAAAATTTTGTTCCAGAAGTTTTTATAATTTCACCTCTTATGTTTAGATCTATGATCCATTTTCAGGAAATTTTTGTGTGCGTTGTGAGGTAAGGGTCTAGGTTTATTTATTTTTTCTTCATGTAGATATCTAGTTGTTCCAGCATGATTGGATTTTGTTGTTAGCTTTGTTGAAAATCAATTGTTTATAAATATATAAAAGTTTATTTCTGGACTCTCCATTCTCTTCTGTTGATCTATATGCCTAACCTCACTCCAGTTACCCCACTATCCCAATTACTGTGGCTTTATAGTAAATTTTGAAATCAAGTAGTGTGAGTCTTTCAATTTTGTTCATCTTTCTCAAGATTATTTTGGCTATTCTAGGTCCTTTTTATTTCCATATCGATTTTGAAAACACTTTGTCAATTTCTACAAAAAGCCTTCAGGGATTGTGATAGGAATTGCTTTGAATTTGTAGGTCAATTTTGGGAGAATTGCCACCTTGACAACATTGGGTCTTCCAAAACATGAACGTGCAATGTGTCTCCATTTATTTAAATTTTCTTTAATTTCTCTGGATGATGTTTTCTAGTTTTATTTGTTTTAACAAGGACTTCTTTGCAATATTTAGAGAGAACACAAAAATTTCTGGATGCCGTTTGTATAGTAGTTCCTACATTAAGCTTAGGTGTGTCCAAACAGTTCAGAACTCCAAAGGTCATCTCAGAGGATGAAAATTGAGATTAACCTAAAGATTCAGTGGCATAGAATGAGCATGTATAGTAACCAAAGACCTTGTTGTATGGTTTTGATTTACTGATAAAGTCCCTGTACTAGTGTCAGCAAGAGCTGCTCATTTATCATGAAAATTATGCTGTAAGGATCTCAGAAGCAAGTTTTTTAAGGAGAATTTTCCCATTGCATATTTAATGTGTTAGGTTGTTGGCTTGCCCCCAACATTTAATTGTTCTTGCTAATTCTGAGAATCCAAAAGTATTTAGAGAAGGTTATTTCTTTTTCAATGACTTTTTTTTTTTTGACGAATGAGGCATTGGTATTAAAGATGTTGACCTAGTCAAATTCCAGAAAGCAAATGTCACAAAAAGTAGTTAGGTACATAAAAACTACTGGATGGGTTTGAAATATAGCTCTGCTAATGAAGCATATTTCCTTATCATTGTTAGATCAATGCTGCTTTTTTCCTGAATAAAATGTTTAATGTCTGTTGATATTTAAGCTGCTCTGGGAATAAGCTAATTCAGACTCTTCTGAGTTGCTCATAAACAAAAATATGATTATAAAATGGGGAAATACATGTTATTTGACTGTGTATCATGTACTTCAGAGCCCTGGTGTTGTGGTAGTTAAAAGCTAAGGCTGCTAACCAAAAGGTCTGCAGTCTGAATCTACTTGGAAACCCCACGGGGCAGTTCTATTCTGTTCTGCAGGGTCGCTATGAATTGGAGCCGACTTGACAGCAATGGGTTTGGTTTTACCATGTACTTTATGTTTTATTAACACATAACTTTATAATATAAGTGTTTGTCTAAAGCATCTGATATTATATAATTGACAGACCACTTCTTGTTATGTGCTGTTGAGTCGGTTCCGACTCATAGCGACCCTATGCACAACAGGACGAAACACTGCCCTGTCCCGAGCCATCCTTACAATCATTGTTATGCTTGAGCTCATTGTTGCAGCCGCTGTGTCAATCCACCTCGCTGAGGGTTTTCCTCTTTTCCTCTGACCCTGTACTCTGTCAAGCATGATGTCCTTCTCCAGGGACTGATCCCTCCTGACAACATGTCCAAAGTATGTAAGATGCAGTCTCGCCATCCCTGCTTCTAAGGAGCATTCTGATTGCCCTCCTTCTAAGACAGATTTGTTCATTCTACCAAAAAAAAAAAAAAAAAGTATTTTTTTCTTTTTTTGGCAGTCTATTTTTTTTTTTTTATGGTATATTCAATATTCTTCGCCAACACCACAATTCAAAGCCGTCAGTTCTTCTTCAGTCTTCCTTATTCATTGTCCAGCTTTCACATGCATATAATGTGATTGAAAATACCATGGCTTGGGTCAGGCGCACCTTAGTCTTCAAGGTTACATCTTTGCTCTTCAACACTTTAAAAAAGTCCTTTGCAGCAGATTTACCCAGTGCAACACGTCTTTTGATTTCTTGACTGCTGCTTCCATGGCTGTTGATTGTGGATCCAAGTAAAATGAAATCCTTGACAACTTCAATCTTTTCTCTGTTTATTATGATGTTGCTTATTGGTGCAGTTGTGAGGATTTTTGTTTTCTTTATGTTGCGGTGCAACCCGTACCAAAGGCTGTGGTCTTTGATCTTCATTAGTAAGTGCTTCAAGTCCTCTTCACTTTCAGCAAGCAAGGTTGTGTCATCTGCATAACGCAGGTTGTTAATGAGCGTTCCTCTAAACCCGATGCCCTGTTCTTCTTCATATAGTCCAGCTTCTCGTATTATTTGCTCAGCATGCAGATTAAATAGGTATGGTGAAAGAATACAGCCCTGACACACACCTTTCCTGACTTTAAACCAATGGTTTGGTTTTAAGAACACTTCTAGAGTGCATAAAAAATAGTATTGTCTTACTCCTAAACAAAGGAATTATTAAAAATATTAAACTCAAGGACCGTCTATATCAGAACCATCAGGATGGTTCAGGTTCTGGGCCTTACGCCAGGCTCTAGGCTTAGAATATCTAGAGGTGGTGCTCATTCTTTTTAAGCGTTTCCTTTTTTTTTTTTCTTGCACCACACGATTTTCCAGGCTCATCTTGTGTTTTCCCTGCTGCAGCCTTGGAATTAACCACTTCTTCAAGGAGCTACTAGACTAATTCTTTAGGCTACTTATAATTGTTGCCAACATTTCTTCCAGAAATATCGCATGCTAGTTTTCACTTGCACTGATATTTTAAAAACTTTGCCAATTGTCCTGGCAAATATTTTTTACTAACCCTTTGTTTTGTGTTTCATTTCCAGCTTTGCTATCAAATAGTCTTTCACTATGAAATAGGTTTTATTTTTTTTAAATCACAGTTCAGAAAAAACTTTGAACTATAGTACCTCTTTGAAAAATTTCTTAGTTTAGTTCACCTTATCAGAAGTTTTACAAAAATGCAGCATGAGATGATTACTAACTTATTCCTTTTTTGATGTGAAAGGTATGAACCTCCAACCCTATCATTACAGGCTCTCACTAGATACCATTATGTCATTTTGGTCATGAAAATTATCCGTTGTTTTGAATAATGAAATTTCCTCCACTTTGTCAAAAGTCACATTTTATTTATCCATTTATTTTTTTTAAAATGAGGCTGAGAGAGGTCCAATTAACAGGGTGTTTCAGTGTCTTATTCTTTTCCTCAGCCTTATTGCTTATTAGTCTGTGATAGACCAGATATAGACAGTCAGATTTAATTTGTTTATAATATTCATTTTGGGCTAAGATGATTTGTATATATACTACTTTAATAAAAATCACTTCTTATTAAGACTGTCATTTTTACTTGAACTACCCAGTAACTTCCATGTCATCATACCATGTTGAAGACCTACCTGACAAACTTGAGGAAAGTAAAATCGCTAGGCTTCCCTGTAGTTGTTACTTAAATAAAACATGATTTATACTCTGCTCATAATTCTCTGATTTAATAATTCTGATTTTTATCTTTATCTGGTTTGAAAAAAGTAATTAGTTCTTAATTCATGGAATTAGGAGTAATTTATTTTAAGTAATTTGGTAACAGTAATACCACAATTGTTTCATATTCTTCTTGGTTTTGCAAATATGATAATATTTTCTATTTAGGTCTTAACATAAATATTCTTTATAAATGGCTACTATAAAAACTAAATAAATCTCCAACATCAATCCTCTTAACCTGACATTAAAGGCTGCTTAGATAGTAGTGCCAGTTTAATAAAGGGAGTCAGAATCTCAAGTACAGGCCATTTATGCAATGTAAGATAATATATTTGCAAAATTTTTATGAGAGCAAAAATACAGAAATGGTGAAGGTAATGTTCACTTTGTCCGTTAAAAAATCCATGAAGCTGCCTCATAATTCAGAAAATTCTAACTATAGTATATTCATTTAAAACATATTCACCCAGCCTTGAACCCAGTTTCAAAAAGATCAACCTTTCACAAAATTGCTTTTAGCAGCTCATATTTTTTATCTGTTCCCTTTTATGATTTAAAAACATTATTCCACCTCCTTCCATGTACTCAATCCTCACCATCTCTCTTAGCAATTAAATTCAGCATTCCTGTTCCTTCTTATCTAAACAGGTTTCTCCCCATCTTTGCAGATGGCTGCATGATGTTTGGTTTCAGACAAAGAAGAGATACTTACATCTTTGGTTCCCTAGGATAGTGATGTATCTCAATGCTAACTAGTGAGGTCAATTTTGTTGCTGTTGCTGTTGCTGTTAGGTGCCATCAAGTTGGTTCCAACTCAGAGCGACACTATGTAAAACAGAATGAAACACTGCCCAGTCCTGCGCTATCCTCACAATTGTGCTTAAGCCCATTGTTGCAGCCACTGTTAGCAGTCCATCTCATTGAGGATCTTCCTCTTTTTCTTTGACCCTCTACTTTACCAAGCATGATGTCCTTCTCCAGGGACTGTTCCTTCCAGATAACATGTCCAAAATATGTGAGACAAAGTTTCACCATCCTTGTTTCCGAGGGGCATCCTGCTGTACCTCTTCCAAGACAGATTTATTCATTCCTCTGGCAGTCCATGGTATATTCAATATTCTTCACCAACACCGTAATTCAAAGGGGTCAGTTCTTCTTTGGTCTTCCTTATTCATTGCCCAGCTTTTGTATGCATATGAAGCAATTGAAAACACCGTGACCTGGGTCAGGTGCACCTTAGTTTTCAAGGGGACATCTTTGCTTTTTAACACTTTAAAGAAGTCTTTCATAGCAAATTTGTCCAAATGCAATGCGTCTTTTGATTTCTGGACTGCTGCTCCCATGGATGTTGATTGTGGATAGACCAATATTTCAGAATGAATTCTACCACCTACCTTTCCAGGTTACATTGAAACTTTTGACGTTAAAATCAGTTTTTCTTGGAAGAATACACTTTCCTGATATTTTCTTGGCCCAGAAAATACCTTGATAAGAGAGTGAAGAGGTTTTAAAAGTTAAGTGAACCTCTGATCCATAAAACAAGGAGTTGATGATTATGTGTCAAAAATTTATAAACCCACATTTACTTTTCTCCTAAAAAGTAACTCTATATTTAGAAAACAAGCTAGAGTATTCAGCAAAATTAAGTTGGAATTTAAAACAAACATTAATATATGAATGGCTCATATAATTTAGTAAATCTGAAATACTAATTAATTTCTTTATGCTAATTACCTGTTTGCCTGTCTATTGAGTAAGAATGGAAGAGAGATAAAGAAGTGGCTTTCTTGTTTTATGTGATATGGAGCAGGAATTCAACTTTCTTAGGGAAGTACAGTGAAGCGTTCCAATGATGCGCGTGAGAAACACTTTACACTGCATTGAGCATAATATCTTTGTGCAGATGATCCGTGACAAAGGGTGAATAAGGTCAGTACCTTTTTCAGTAAGACTCAAAGATAATCAAGATTTTCTTGTTAAATCAATAATAATTTAGCCTCCTGTTTTTTAAACCTTTAACTAGGATTATTACAGAGAAGGCAAAATCCTTTGGTTCAAGTTTTGTTTCCTTTCTCCAGCCCACATTAGATTATAGCTGCTCTTGAGTTGTGACATTTTCTTATAAAAATTTGGTGTCAATTCTCATCCAGTTTTGTGAATCTGTATTTTACAGCAAACTCCCTTTAATATTTGTAAGTATTCTAACTATGAATGGGAGAAAGGAAACAGCCTGAGAAAAAGGTGATAATGTAATTCAACATAGATAAATTTTATTAATGCACCTGAATATTCTACGAATTAAATCATATTTCCTTGAAAGTTTGATGTTGTTGTTGTTAGGTGCCATTCAGTCAGTTCTGACTTATAGCGACCTTATGTACAACAGAATGAAACACTGCCCAGTCCTGGGCCCATTGTTGCAGCCGCTGTGTCAATCCATCTCATTGAGGGTCTTCCTCTTTTTTGCTGACCCTCTAGTTGGTTTGATAGAAGCTTAAATTTCCACTGAATTTAATAGTAAAGTATATGCTGTTGAGCTATGAAATGACTAGAGATAACCAGCTTGAGGAAGGCAAAGAGCAAAAGGCCTTCATTTCTTGCTGTAGTTTGAATGGTTAGCATTTGAAAAATCAATAGTTTATTGAACATTGATTGTGAATGAGCATAAATTTCTTCTGAATAATTTGAAAATAAGTTAACTTTGATTTGGATCATTCATACCACCTAAATACTGCCTTTGGCCCATTTTTAGTTCAATTAGACTTTGAAGAAAAGCTGCATCCTCATATAAGTTGTTTAAAAACTACTTCTTACAAAGAAATGTTATACATCCCATATATGGTAGAAGAGCTAGCTGTTTCATATGAAATAAAACAGTTTATCAGGCTGAGGCTACTAAGAGACCAGGTGGTAACTATATTTGGTTCTTATATTTGTGGCTGATATGGTCTGCATGAGGCAAGACATTTGAGTATTTTTTCATCATTTCTCCATTTTATATATTTTTCATATGTTTACTATCTGTACTCTATCCTGTAATAAAATCATTAAAAAAATCATTGAAGGAACAATTTGATTCATTGCTAAGATAAAGTGAATTGATTCAAGTAGAACATCTGTGTTTGGACCTAATGTATTGGAGGACTTAAGGTAGTATAATTCATGTTTGTGATGGCATCATAAGTTGCTTTGCCTGTCTGCTTGCCTTTCTTTTATGTCCTGGTTTATGTATGCTATACAAAGACAGTCGTTCCTTTCCTTTTGATCTCTAATCTTTTCCTTTTTACTATCAGCAATTATTAGACCCTGACTTGTGATGTACACAGTGAGTTAAAGATCTCAAGAGTTTTTAGAATTATGGGAACACAGAATGCATCGAAGACTGAATAGAGGATTATGAACCACAGAGAATGATAACAAGTAAATTAATGAATTAAAATGATTTCACATCTCTTATGAAATCTCTCATTTAAAAAAAATTAACCCCATTAATGGAGTTGAATAAATAAAAACATTTGATTTTATACAATTTTTGTTTTGTAGCAAGATCTTAAAAGGAGCCCTAGTGGTGCAGTGGTTAAGCACTTGGCTACTAACCAAAAGGTTGGTGGTTCAAACCCACCAGCTGCTGCACATGAGAAAGATGTGACAGTCTGCTTCCATAAAATTACAGCCTTGAGAACCCTACCAGTAATTAATTTATGCCTTACTAGAACTGAGATACTAAAAACCTTTACCAATATTATTTATAACCTTACTGTTTCTTCTGGGGACATCTGGTAGACACCCAGAACTTTTTGCTTTAAGTCAGAAGTTTTCATTGAAATTTCTATTCCTATCTACTATTCTTCAAAGAAAAAGTAAACACACACACACACACACACAAATGAAACAAAACAAAAGTTATTAACATATTTTGAGTACTTTATCAAGTACAATCTGAAATGATAATAAAATTAAAATAAGACAGGAAAGAATGGATCTTAACCCATCTTTACATGATAAGGGATGAGGGATGCAAGACTTAGAGATCATCTAATTATCAGAAGCAATAATTTAATAATCAGAAGTAATTGAGAATTGGAGGGAACTACCTCTGATCTGTAAAAATAGAGTGGATATCCTGTGTCAATTCATAAATTACCCTTAAAATGAACTCATAATGAAAAATACCTGTCAGGCCAGGTGTGAACAACATTTCATTTTATCTATTGACATTGTGTGGGAATGATTCTGAGAAATCCCAATTTTTTTTTTCTTGATTTTATATGCTTCTATAAAACTGTGGGCTTTGATGGATTTTTATTTAAAAATTTCACACACACAAGTAATATTTCTCACACTACACAAACTGTTATGATAATATTTTCCCATAATTAATATAGTCAGGTTATACTTACATAGAGGAACCCTGGAGGTGCAGTGGTTAAAGCTGCTAACTAAAAGTTTCTTGGTTCGAACCCAGTAGCCACTTTGAGGGAGAAAGATGTGGCAGTCTGCTTCCATAAAGATTTACAGCCTTGGAAACCTTATGGGGCAGTTCTACTCTGTCCTACAGGGTCGCTGTGAGTCAGAATCAACACGATGGCAATGGATTTGGTTTTGGTTTTTTGGTAGACTTACATATACAGGTTATAACAAAGAAACTCAATAAATAGAAATGCACAGGAAAGATAACATATTATTCTCACTAGTCTCACCCTGATTTTCTTTTTAGCTTTCCTCATATGAATTAGTGATTATTTCATGTTGTTCTGACTTTCTTACTACACATTTCTTCCATAATCCATTACAGTGGTTTTATATTATGTGAATAAAGATACGAGAGTTCATCTTTGGTTATCTTGGATAAAGCCTGCACAAGAAAACACACTATACTGTTTGGATTTTGTTGTATTTTTAAGAAACTATGCTTTTTTAAAAATACAATATTCCCAAAGAATTTAGCGTTGGCTGAATATTTGAATTGAAAACCAAGTGAAGTAATTTTACATAAATATGAGAGCCAGTCAAAATATAGAGCAATAAATGTTTATCAAATGCTAAGGCTGTGTTTGGAAACTTCATCTAAATCTTGTTTATTTTTTTGAACTGTAGTATATATAAAACTCCTTTTAATATTAGTAAGTATTCTAACCATGGATGGGAGAAAGGAAACAGCTTGAGTTGTTGTTAGGTGCCATCAAGTCAGTTCTGACTCCTAGTGACCTTATGTACAACAGAATGAAATACTGCCTGGTTATTAGCCATCCTCACAATTGTTGCTGTACTTGAGCCCATTGTTGCAGCCAATTTGTCAATCCATTTCCTTGAGGGTCTTCTTTTTCACTGACCCTTGACATTACCAAGCATGATGTCCTTCTCCAGGGACTAATGCCTCCTGATAACACGTCTGAAGTATGTGAAATCATCCTCACTTCTAAGGCGCATTCTGGCTGTACGTCTTCAAAGACTTCCAAGATTTGTTTGTTCTTCTGGCAGTCCATGGTATTCTTCAACATTTTTCACCAACACGGTAATTCAAAGGCATGAAGTCTTCTTTGGTCTTCCTTATTCATTGTCCAGCTTTCATGTGCATATGAGGCAATTGAAAATATCATGGCTTGGGTTAGGTGTACCTTAGTCCTCAAGGTGACATCTGTGCTTTTTAATATTTTAAAGAGGTCTTTTGTAGCAGATTTGTCCAATGCAATACGTCGTTTGATTTCATGACGGCTGCGTCCATGGGCGTTGATTATGGATCCAAGTAAAATGAATCCTTGACAACTTCAATCTTTTCTCCATTTATCATGATGTTGCTTATTGGTTGGCTCACTTGAGAGGATTTATGTTTTCTTTATATTGAGGTATAATCCATACCGAAGGATGTTGGTAAGTTCTTCAAGTCTCCTTAACTTTCATAAGCAAGGTTGAGTCATCTGTGCATTGCAGGTTGTTACTGAGTCTTCCTCCATTCTTGATGCTGTATCCTTCTTCATGTAGTCGAGCTTCTCAGATTATTTGCTGAGCATACAGATTAAATAAATATGGTGAGAGGCCACAACTCTGACACACACCTTTCCTGACTTTAAACCATGCAGTATCCTCTCGTTCTGTTTGAACATCTGGCTATTGGTCTGTGTACAGGTTCTGCCTGAGCACAACTGAATGGTCAAGAATTCCCATTCTTTGCAATGTCGTCCAAAATTTGCTAGGATTCATGGAGTTGAATACCTTTGCATAGTCAATAAAACACAGGTAAACACCTTTCTGGTATTCTCTGCTTTCAGACAAGATCCCTATGACATCAGCAATGATATTCCTTGTTCCACATCTGCTTCTGAATCAGGCTTGAATTCCTTGCAGTTCCTTGTTGATGTACTGCTACAACCATTTTTGAATTATCTTCAGCAAAATTTTACTTGTGTGCAATATTAATGATATTGTTTGATAGTTTCTGCATTCCATTGGATCACCTTTCTTTGGAATGGGCAGGAATATGGATCTCTTCCAGTTGCTTGGCAATGCAGCTGTCTTCCAAATTTCTTGGCATAGGCGAGTGAGTGCTTCCAGCATTGCATCTGTTTGTTGAAACATCCCAGTTGGTATTCTGTCAATTCCTGGAGCCTTCTTTTTCAGCAATGCCTTCAATGCAGCCTGAATAAAAGGTGATAATTCAATAATTTAATATAGATAAATTCTGTTCATCCACATGACTTTCCCATGAAATAAATCATGGTTTTAAAAAGTGTGACAGAGCTTAAATTTCCGCTGAATTTAATAGTGAACTACGTGCAAAATTTATCTATTGCAACAGAAGTTTATAGCTTCCAGTGCAAATGGCTTTTTTGGAAAGTCTGATATTTTGTGATCTATTTATTTAAAATACAACTAAGCAGATAAACTGGTTATATTTCTATAAAGGTCAAGTTAGAATCAAGCTAGAATTAAGCTAGAGATACATAAAAGTATAGTTGTGGCTCATAATGAAAATTTAGAGTGCGCGCCTATTTAGGCCCCTTGGCTGAAGCCTGTGAAAGACCAGCTAGGTTTCTTCGTGATGTTCTTCAGTTTTAACAGCTCAAATTTGTTAGACCATCCCTTTAAATTAAATTGACTCGTATTGTTAGTTGCCGTTGAGTTGGTTCCAACTCATAGAGACCCTATGTACCACAGAAGGAAACACTGCCTGGTCCTGTGCCATCCTTACCATCATTGTTATGCTTGAGCCCATTGTTGCAGCCACTGTGTCAGTCCATCACTTTGAGGGTCTTCCTCTTTTCCACTGACCCTGTACTTTACCAAGCATGATGTCCTTCTCCAGGGACTGATCCTTCCTGACAACATGTCCAAAGTATGTAAGATGCAGTCTCGCCATCCTTGCTTCTAAGGAGCGTCCTGGTTGTACTTCTTCCAAGACAGATTTGTTCGTTCTTTTGGCAGTCCATTGTGTATTTAACATTCTTCACCAACACCACAATTCAAAGGCATCAGTTCTTCTTCAGTCTTCCTTATTCATTGTCCAGCTTTCACATGCATATGATGTGATTGAAAATACCATGGCTTGGGTCAGGCGCACCTTAGTCTTCAAGGCAACATCTCTGCTTTTCAACACTTTAAAGAGGCCTTTTGCAGCAGATTTGCCCAATGCAATGTGTCTTTTGATTTCTTGATTGCTGCTTCCATGGGTGTGATTGTGAATCCAGGTAAATTGAAATCCTTGACAACTTCAATCTTTTCTACATTTATCATGATGTGGCTTATTGGTCCAGTTGTAAGGATTTTTGTTTTCTTTATGTTGAGGTGTAATCCATACTGAAGGCTGTGGTCTTTGATCTTCATAAGTAAGTTCTTCAAGTTCTCTTCACTTTCAGCAAGCCAGGTTGTGTCATCTGCATAATACAGGTTGTTAATGAGTCTCCGTCCAAACCTGATGCCCCATTCTTCTTCTATAATCCAGCTTCTTGGATTATTTGCTCAGCGTACAGATCAAATAGGTATGGTGAAAGATACAGCCCTGACACACACCTTTCCTGACTTTAAACCAGGCAGTATCCTCTTGTTCTGTACGAGCAACTGCCTCTTGATCTATGTGCGGGTACCTCCTGAGCACAATTAAGTGTTCTGGAATTCCCATTCTTCACAACATTATCCATAATTTGTTATGATCCACAGAGTGGAATGCCTTTGCATAGTCAATAAAACACAGGTAAACATCCTTCTGGTATTCTCTGCTTTCAGCCAAGATCCATCTGACATCAGCAATGATATCCCTAGTTCCACATCCTCTTCTGAATCCATCCTGAATTTCTGGCAGCTCCCTGCCGAAATGCTGCTTCAGCTGCTTTTGAATGATCTTCAGCAAGATTTTGCTTGCATGTCATATTAATGATATTGTTCAATAATTTCCTCATTTGGTTCGATAACCTTCCTTGGGAATAGGCATATATGTGGATCTCTTCCAGTTGTTTGGGCAGGTAGCTATCTTCTAAATTTCTTGGCATAGGTGAGTGAGCATTTCCAGCACTGCCTCCATTTGTTGAAACATCTCAATTGATATTCCGTCAATTCCTGGAGCCTTGTTTTTTTGCCAGTGCCTTCAGTGCAGCTTGGAGTTTCTTCTTCAGTGCCATTGGTTCCTGATCATATGCTACCTGTTGAAAATTCTTTTTGGTATAATGACTCCGGGTATTCCTTCCATCTTCTTTTGATGCTTCCTGTGTCGTTTAACATTTTCCTTATAGAATCCTTCACTGTTGCAACTTGAGGCTTGAATTTTTTCTTCAATTCTTTCAGCTTCAGAAGCACCCAGTGTGTTCTTCCCTTTTGGTTTTCTATCTCTAGCTCTTTGCACATGTCATTATAATACTTTGTCTTCTTGAGCTGTACTTTGAAATCTTCTGTTCAGCTCTTTTACTTCATCATTTCTTCCTTTTGCTTTAGCTGCTTGAAATTTGAGAACAAGTTTCAGAGTCTCCTCTGACATCCATCTTGGTCTTTTCTTTCTTTCCTGTTTTTTAATGACCTCTTGGTTTCTTCATGTATGATGTCATTGCACAACTTGTCTGGCGTTTGGTCATTAGTGTTCAACGAATCAAATCTATTCCTGAGATGGTCTCTAAATTCAGGTGGGATATACTCAAGGTTGTATTTTGCCTCTAGTGGACTTGCTCTGGTTTTCTTCAGTTTCCACTTGAACTTGCATAGGATGCTAGAAACAAAACATTGCAAAAATTTCTGTCCAACTTGTTTTTACCAGTTTGAATTATGCATCACAAATATATGAAAAATATTTTGATGCTGCGAAACAGAAAGCATTAGACTAAGTGAATAATTTTCACACTATTATTTCCAGGTAGTGTTGAAGCCTTTATAGCTATGTATTAGACCTCGAATTCAGCCTTGCATAGGGAATAGTCCATTAACTGATTTAGAACTCTTACGTGTGAATTTGAGAGACTTGAGGTCGTGTTTTCGAAAGTCTAAATAAACATAAAAAATATATATACTTATAGTCAGCACTGCTGATAGTGTTCCACAATTTTAACTAGCAGGAGAGTTCTCAACTTAAAGTTGTTGCTTCAAAATTAGACATAACCAATTTCATGTATGTTTTTATACTTGATATATTTCCAAAAGCTTATGGAAATCCTAGCTAATACTTTACTATAAAAGCATCCCACCTTTGTTGAAGTCCTCCTTTTTACCTACTTTTGGTATGTATTGTTACTGGAATTTTCATTATCTTGGGTAGCAAGGGTATGACAGCATAATTTCTAACCTTTCCTTCATTTGTTCACAATTCTAAAATAGGTGCTATTCCTGTAGCAGAGAAGATAGGGAGGGACCATTCATACCTGAAATATTCTTGCTATTATAATTTTTTCTTTTTTTTCTCATATCTTTCATGCTTGGAGATTTTAGAGCAGGCTGCTTAAAAATCGGTGTTTTCTTTTTCTGGAATAATTTTAGAGGATCTTCTTTACTGAAGACTGTTACCAGAATTGATTGTGGTTAGTGCATGATTTAAAGACATCAGATTACTCTGATTTAGCTTTGATACCAGGTGGTTCCTTGAATGTCCCTGAAGAGTCACACCACGGAGTCAGCAACATTTACATGCCTATCATGTTTAATACTGTAATTTGTCAAATAATTAAGCAGGCAAATTTCAGGTATTTCAACATTTGTCAGGGTTATTGTCAAGGAACATGTTTATTTTCATGTCCAAATTAGAGGAAGTGATTAAATCATGTAAAATTTGAAATATTAATTGATAATCAAAATGATATGTCCTAATCGATGTACAAGCTTCAATATTTAGGCATCTAACTGTAGTGAAAGAAGTAATTTTTTGATATTACATTTGATCAATGTTTTAGAATATCTAATATAAAATAACGTGTATTTTTAAACTAATATAGACAGTAACCAAAATGTGAAATTAACTTCAAAGCTAACTTACACGAAAAGTACAAATTACTTTGCCTAAGAAAAGAGCTCCAGGAAAAAGATGCAAGCACAACACAGGTATGAAGTGATTAGTTATCTTTTGTGTTCTTTTAAGAGAAACAAGGGAAATCTAGATTGATGGAGAAAATAAAAGTATTAGCACGACATTATTGACGTGTATAGCAATTCTCTTTCAAATTGTTCTCTCTCTAGAATCAGTTTCCTTAAAATTTGAATCTGAGTAATTTTTATTTCTTTATTTTATACATTATAAAACTTCTTTTCATCATCCAGATGTCACACATTGTTGTTAGGTACCCTTGAGTCATTTCTGACTCATAGAGATCCTATATGACAGAGTAGAACTTCCCCACAGGGAAGTAACCTTTACGGGAGCAGATTGCCAGGTCCTTCCTCCTACAGAGCAGCTGATAGGTTTGAATTGCCCAACCTTTTGGTTAACAGCTGAGTGCTTAACCATTGTGCCACCAGGGCTCCTTAGATGTCACGTAAACAAGATAAAATCAGGTTAGAAGGGTGGGTCCAGCATCACTGACCCTTTCTTCACGACTTGTACTTGGGGCAGAGCAAATAAACAGCACATGGCTGGTTTTTAAAAGCTCTTCAAAAGTTCTTTTATTGATATAGTATCCATACGTTTTTCAAAATATTACACTACCTATTATCTTATTTCTTCCTCCTCCCCCCATATCTCCATGAAGCAGGCAGGGCAAACTGTATTCTTTTGAGAAAAAAATGATGACTTCAGGCTCAGTTGGGCTAACTGATTTGACCATTGTGCAATAAGTTAGTGGCAAAACTTGGAGTAGAACTCAGGTATCTTCCATCTTAATTTGGTCACCTTTTTTTCTGTAACTTTGTGAAATGGCAGAGTTTCCTTATAATTTTCTCAGTTGAGAAGATTAATATGTAATTAATATTTCAAAATAAATATGTAATTACTTCCTCACTCATTCACTCACTCATGTACTCATCCATTTAAATATTTATCAAAGATATACAGTATGTAGCATTAAGTGTTATGGTTTTGCCTAAAAATTAGTTTAGAAAGTTTTTTTGTTAGAATTTTTTAAAAATGTGTTTTAATTTATAAAAATGTAGCTATATTGTGAAATGAATATGTGTTCTCTGTTAATATAGGTGTTAACGTAGGTGTTTATTTTATTTAGTTTCACATCATGAAAACCATGGAAACCCTGGTGGTGTAGTGGTTGACAGCTACATCTGCTAACCAAAAGGTTGGCAGTTCAAATCACCAGGAGCTCCTTGGAAACCCTATAGGGCAGTTCTACACTGTTCTTTAGGGTTGCTATGAGTCAGAATTAACTCGACGGCAGTGGATTTCGTTTGTCATGAAAACCAAGACTCATTTAGATTTCAAAAAAGATGGTGGGCTGAACATGAAAAATAAATACGATATGGTCACGTTTGCAAAGATTTATAATTTGATAGATTCTAAGGTGTGATATTTCAGATGATATTTGAAGGATATTTAATGATTTCTTGTTCTACTTCAAACAGTAAATCTATCATCATTAAACGTTGCTTAATAAGTGTAGCAAGCTATTATAATAACAACAAATTTGCAGCATTATATAGTAAATGATATTCCTCTCTGCATGTATGTATATGTATGTATTTCACTATTAGCATCAAGTTAATCTATATGGATGCAGGGTGGAAGATGAAGGGACCTGGGTGTTAATCATAAAACTATGGGATCATTTACTAGCTTATTCCCTAGTAAAAGAACCTCTGTTTCTGTCTGAAAAATAGTTATAATAATACCTATCTTGCGTGTTTTTTGTGGAGATTAATTGAGATAATGTATGAGGCATCTAAAGCCTAGCTCGTAAAAATGGATCCACAAATGTTAATTTCCTCCTTTTCTGCTATATCCAGATACATTTTGTAAGAAAAAAAAAGTGCTTCATTGTTTAATTAGTTTTTTTTTCTATAGTTAAGCTATTTTGAGCAAAGTTATAACCTAATCCTCATCTTTGATCCACTTAGATCACTATGAATCGCTATGAAGAATGAGTAGAAACACAAAAACTCCATCAGCTATTTTTCACAATGGGGCAAATGTTCATAATTGGCTGGGAACATGTTTTATCAAGAAATTATAACAACACCAGCTTTTATCATATGTGATATGAATATAGATATTGATGATAGATTTGATACCTTTGTTAAACCAGTTTCTATTATTTGGAGACTATGAGGGAAGCAAATAAGATCTTTCTATGAAATTAAAGAGATGGTCTTCAAAATTAAAATGGAAAATTAGACGTGGGAGCCAAGATGTGATCTTTAGGGCAATGGTAGTAAATGACAGACTTTTACTTGTTAAAAACATGGCGTTTTTTTCTATTTCTAGCGAGCACATGCCATAATTCTTATTTATTTATTTTCTTCCCCTGTAAGTAATGTCTGGCTGTTAGAAGTTAACTGAGTTGTTAATTTAGGAGATAGTCATTCTCCTCAACATATTTTTCCAGATTTTTTTTTGTCTCAGCAAAGATTTGATATTCTTATTTTTTGATCTTTTTTTCTTACTCATTATCTCTTTGGGCTTTTTTAATCTGTTGCTCAATGCTTTTTATTAGTTTTGGAAATTCTCAGCTATCTTATCTTTACAAATATGGCTTTTTAAAATGTCTATGAGTCCCAATCGACTCGACGGCACTGGGTTTGCTTTTTGGTTGGTTCTATTTCTTATCCACCACTCATCTGTCAGTTTGTTGTGCTGTGGTGGTTTGTGTATTGCTGTGATGCTGGAAGCCAGTCCATTGGTATTTCAAATACCAGCAGGGTCACCCATGGTGGACAGGTTTCAGCAGAGCTTCCAAACTAAGACAGACCAGGAAGAAGGATTTGGAGATTTGCTTCTAAAAAAAATTTATAGCAAAAACCTTATGAATAGCAGCTGAACATTGCCTAATATAGTGCCAGAAGCTGAGACCCTTGTTTTGGAAGGCATTCAAAATATGACTGGGGAAGAGCTGCTTTCTCAAAGTACAGTTGAGCTATGATGTGGATGGAGTCAAGCTTTTGGGACCTTCATTTGCCGATGTGGCATGACTCAAAATGAGAAGATATAGCTGCAGACATCCATTAATAATCGAAACATGGAATGTATGAAGTGTGAATCCAGGAAAATTGGAAGTTGTCAGAAATGAAATGGAATGCTTGAAGATTGATATCCTAGGCATTAGTGAGCTGAAATGGACTGATGTTGGCCATCTTGAATTGGACAATCATATGGTTTACTGTGCCCAGAATGACACCTGAAGAGGAACTGCATCACATTCATTGTCAAAAAGAGTATTTCAAGATCCACCCTGAAATACATCACTGTCAGTGATAGGATAATATCCATATGCCTATAAGGGAGACCAGCTAATACGATGATTATTTAAATTTATGCACCAACCACTAATGCCAAAGATGAGGAAACTCAAGATTTTTACCAACTTTTGCAATCTGAAATTGGTCAACATACAGTAAAGATGCATTGATAATTACTGGTGATTGGAATGTGAAAGTTGGAAACTAACACTTCCTGATTTCAAAACATACTATAAAGCTACAGTAATCAAAACAGTCTTGTACTGCTATAATGGTAGACATATAGACCAATAGAATAGAATTAAGAGTCCAGAAATAAACCCAAACATCCCTGGTCAATTTATTGTCAACTAGGTTGATAAGTCTATTTAATGGGTAAAGAATAACCTCTTTAATAAATGGTGATGGGACAACTGGATTTCCACAGGCAAAAGAATGAAGCGAGACCCATACCTCACACCACATATGAAAATTAACTTAAAGTCGGTCAAGGACCTAGGGTATTTCTACACAAATTGTTGTTGTTGTTAGGTGTTGTCAAGCCGATTCCGACTCATATTGACCCTATATACAACAAAATGAAACAACGCTTGGTCCTGCCTCATCCTCACAATCATTGTTATACTTAAAACTAATGTTGCAGCCACTGTGTCAATCCTTTTTCACAAATAACATGCACCTTCTGCATTTGTTCTCTGGCCATGCCCTTCCCCCGCAAGGTCCTTTTGTAAGCACGTAATGCTAATTTTTTTTTTACAGAAACATGTGGAAGACAATTGGCAAGGCAGTGCTTGTGAGGGTGTCTCCTGGTCGGAGAGCATGGCTGGCAAACAAATGCAGAAGGCATGCATTATTAGTGTAAAAATATGGTAAATATAAGAAATAAAATCATAAAACTTTTAGAAGAAAGCAGGAGTTATGCTTCAGGACCTAGTTTTTAATAATGGATTTTTAGATAGGACACCAAAACCACCAGCAATAAAAGACAAAATAGATGAACTGGACTTCATAAAAATTAAAAACTTTTGTTCATCAAAGAACTTTATTAACAAGAGACAACCTACAGATGGGGCGAAAATTTTGGGGAACCATATATCTGATAAGGGTTAATATTTACAAAATGCAAAGAATTCCTACAACTTAAAAAGACAAACAACCCAATCAAAAAAATGGGCAAAGGACATGAATAGACGTTCACCAGAGGAGAAATACTAATGGCCAGTAAGCTCATGCTCAATGTCATTAGTCACTGTGTTGTTGTTAGGTGCCATTGAGTTGACTCTGACTCTGACTCATAGCGACCCCCTGTACAACAGAACGAAACACTACCCAGTTCTGCTCCATCCTTACAACAATTGTTACAGACACTGTGTCAATCCATCTCATCAAGGTCTTCCTCCTTTTGGCTGACCGTCTACCTTACCAAGCATGATGTCCTTCTCCAGGGACTGGTACCTCTTGATAACATGTACAGAAGACGTGAGACAAAGTCTTGCCATCCTCGCTTCCAAGGAGCGTTCTGGCCACGCTTCTTCCAAGACAGACTTGTTCATTCTTCTGGCAATCCATGGTATATTCAATATTCTTCACCAGCACCGTAATTCAAAGGCATCAATTCTTTGGTCTTCCTCATTTATTGTCCAGCTTTCGCATGCATATGAGACAATTGGGAATATCATGGGTTGGATCAGGCACACCTTAATCCTCAAAGTGACGTCCTTTCTTAAAGTGTTAACTTTAAAGAGGTCTTTTGCAGCAGATTCGCCCGATGCAATAGGTTGTTTGATTTAGTCATTAAAAAAATTGATTTAGTCATTAGGGATTTTGATTTGCATTTCCCTAATGACTAAATCAATTAAAAAATTGATTTAGTCATTAGGGAAATGCAAATCAAAATCATAATAAGTTATTACTTAACCCTCACTTTAAGATGACTGTGATTAAAAAAAAAAAAAGAAAATAACAAAAGTTAGGATGTGGAGAAATCAAACTGTCATCCATTGCTTGGAGGGATTATAAAATGTATGCTGTTTTATGTCTCTTGTAGCTTATATGCCGTGTACTATAGCTATCTGTGTATTTCTGTCTCTGTCAATAAGTGCCACACTGCTGAAGGCTGGGAACCCATCTTGTTCATTTTATAGTCTTCACCATGACTAAACAGGCAGCTTGTCAATAATTGTTCACAATATTAGAAGAGTCACCAATTACTTTCTGAATGAAGCTTCTCTGCCTGGCAGTGACTTCAGTTTGATTCTAAAGAATGATTAACGTCCATATTGTATAATGGATGGTCATGGGGGACAATGGTGGTTCAGTGGTAGAATTCTTGCCTTCTACACAGGAAACCTGAGTTCAGTTCCCAGCCAATACACCTCACGCACAGCTACCACCCATCTGTCAGTGCAGGCTTGTATATTTCCATGATGCTGAACAGGTTTCAGTGGAGCTTCCAGACTAAGACAGACTAGGAAGAAAGGCTTGGTAATCTACTATAAAAAATCAATTAGTGAAAACCCTATGGATCACAATGGCCTGATTCCATTGTTAATGGGGTCACCATGAGTTGTGACGACTTGATGGCAGATAACAGCATAATAGATAGTAATTTAAAGAAATTTATTTATTTATCTATTGCCCGATTTTGTCCCCATGCAGATGTATGTAAGCAATATATTCTACAGGCACTCAGGTAGGTGCTGGGTGTCTTTTTAATGTTACTCTTATCAGTCCTTCTTAAAAAAAGCTACTTTTTGGTATGTGCATGGTACTGAGACTTGTGCAGGCAGGGCAGAGATAATTTTGCTTTTGTGCATTAATATACTGTTAACTGATCCAATAAATTCTTTTTTAAAATTTATTTTTTGTTATTGAAAATATATGCAGCAAGAACATATACCCATTTAACAATTTCTACATGTAGAATTCAGTGACACTGATTACATTCTTCAAGTTATATAACCATTCTCATACTCCTTTACCAAATTGTTCCTCCTCCGTTGACATAAACTCACTGCCCCCTAATCTTCCTATCTAATCTTTAAGTGGCTCTTTTGCCATGAGAACAGAAGAACTGGATGGTGCCTGGCTACCATTACTCAACATTTTGAATTAAGAGCCTATAGAAGAATCCTGATCAAGAGGGGAAAATGCAGAACAGAATTTCTAATTCAACAAATTCTTATTGAAGGCTAAATAAATAAAATGTAGCATATCCATACAATTGAGTATTATTTGGCAATAAAAAGGAATGAAGAACGGATACAGGGGACATCATGGATGAACCTTGAAAACATTATGCTGAGTAAAAGAAGCCAGACACGAAAAGCCAAGTATTGTGTGATTACATTTATATGAGGGCAAAATTGATGAGACAAATCCACAGAGACAGAAGATAGTGGTTGCCTAGGACTGATGAGGGGAGGAAGTTTGGAGGAAGGGGGAGTGACTGCTAAAGAGCATAGTGTTTCCCTTTGAGGTGATCAAAATGTTCCAAAATTGATTGTGGTGATAGTTGCACAACTTTGTGAACATACTAAAGACCTTTGGATTGTATACTTTAAAAGGGTGAATTGTATGGTATATGAATTTATATATCAATAAGCCTCTAGAAAAAAAAAAGAAATTGCATGACACCTAGCATTTTTTTCCTTTTCTATTGTACTTTAGATGAAGGTTTACAGGACAAACTAGCTTCTCATTAAGCAGTTAGTACACATATTGTTTTATGACATTGGTTAACAACTCCAGGACATGTCAACACTCTCCCTTCTCAGCTTTGGTTCCCTATTACCAGCTTTCCTGTCCCCTCCTGCCTTCTAGTCATTGTCCTTCGGCTATTGTGCCCCTTTAGTCTCGTCTTGTTTTATGGGCCTTTCTAATCTTTGGCTGAAGGCTGAACCTCAGGAGTGACTTCATTACTGATCTAAAAGGATGTTTAGGGGCCATACTTTCGGGGTTTCTCCAGTCTCTGTCAGGCCAGCAAGTCTGTTTTGTGTATGTGTGTGTGTGAGTTAGAGTTTTGTTCTACATTTTTTTCTAGCTCTGTCCAGGGCCCTCTATGGTGATCCCTGTCAGAATAGCCAGTAGTGGTGGCCGGGCACCATCTTGTTATACTGGACTCAGTCTGGTGAATGCCATGGTAGTTGTGGTCCATTAGTCCTTTGGACTAATCTTTGCCCTGTGTATTCATTTTTCTTCATTCTCCTTTGCTCCTGAAGGGGTGAGACCAGGGGAATATCTTAGATGTCTGCACACAGGCTTTTAAGCCCCAGACACTACTCCCCAATGTAGAATGTAGAACATTTTCTTTATAAACTATGTTATGGCAATTGAGCTAGATGTTCCCCGAGACCATGGTCCCCACAGCCCTCACCCCAGTAATTTTGTCCCTCAGGGAGTTTGGATGTGTCTGTAGAACTTCCATGACCTTGCCTTGTACAAGTTGTTCTGGTTTTCCCAGAATTGTGTACTGTCTTACCCTTCACCAAAGTTACCACTTATCTATTGTCTTATTTAGTGTTTTCCCATCCCTACCCCTCCCTTCCCTCATAACCATCAAAGATTGTTTCTTTTTGTGTGTAAACCTTTTCATGAGTTTTTACAGTAAGGGTCTCATACAACATTTGTCCTTTTGTGATTGGCTTATTTCACTTAGAATAATGCCCTCCAGATTCATCCATGAGATGTTTTGCTGATTCATCATGGTTCTTTATTGTTGCGTAATACTCCATTTTGTGTATGTACCATGGTTTGTTTATCCATTCACCCGTTGATGGGCATCTAGGTTGTTTCCATCTTTTTGCTGTTGTGAACAATGCAGCAATGAATATGGGTGTGCACATATCTATTCATGTGATGACACTTATTTCTCCAGGATATATTCCTAGGAGTGGGATTGCTGGATCATATGGTATTTCTTTTTGTAGCTTTCTAAGGAAGTGCCATATCATTTTCCAGAATGGTTGTATCATTTTGCATTTCCACCAGCAGTGCATAAGAGTTCTGATCTCCCCACATCCTCTCCAGCATTTGTTATTTTCTGTTTTTTTCATTCGTGTCAGTAATGCCAGGTGAGATGGTATCTCATTGTGGTTTTGATTTGCATTTTTCTAATTGCTAGTGATCTCAAGCATTTCCTCATGTGTCTGTTAGCCTATTCTATTTGTTCATTTCCTTTGCCCATTTTTAAATTGGATTATTTGTCTTTTTATTATAAAAGTGCTAGATTTTCCTGTAGATTTTAGAGATTAGACCTTTGTCTGATTTGTAGTAGCCAAATTTTTTTTTTTTCCCAGTCTATAGGTTTTCTTTTTACTCTTTTGGTGAAGTCTTTTGATGAACTTAAGAGTTTAATTTTTAGAAGATCCCAGTTATTCAGTTTATCTTCTGGAGGTTGTGCTTTCTTGGTTATGGTTTGTATCCTGTTAATGCCATGTTTCAGCGTCTCTAGTGTTGATCCTATTTTTTCTTCTATGAATTTTATAGTTTTGGATTTATATTTAGGTCTTTGATCTATTTTGAATTAATTTTTGTGTATGGTGTGAGGTATGGGTCTGTTTCATTTTTTGCAGATGGACATCCAATTTTGCCAACACCATTTGTTAAAAAGACTGTCTTTTCCTCATTTGATGGACTTTGGGTGCTTGTTGAAGATCAGGTGACCGTAGGTGGATGGGTTTACTTCTCAGTTCTCAATTCTTTTCCATTGGTCAATGTACCTCTCCTTGTACCAGTACCAGGCTGTTTTGACTACTGTAGTTGTATAGTAGGTTCTGGGGTCAGGTAGTGCGAGTCCTCGCTTTACTTATCTGGGGTCTCTTCCCTTTCCATATAAAGTTATTGATTAGTTTTTGCATCTTTTTAAAGAATGTTGTTGGTATTTGGATTGGGATTGCATTGTATTTGTAAATCGCTTTGGGTAGAATTGTTGTTTTCACAATGTTGAGTTTGCCTATCCATGAGCACGGTATGTGTTTCCATTTATATAAATCTGTTTTGGTTTCTTGCAGTAGTGTTTTGAAGTTTTCTTTGTATAGGTCTCTTACATCCCTGGTTAGATTTATTCCTGAGTATTTTATTTTTTAAGGGGCTATTATAAATGATATTGTTTTCCTGATTTCCTTTCATCTTTTTTTTAATTGGTGTATAGGAATCCAACTGATTTTTGTATGTTTATCTTTTATCCTGCTAATCTGCTTAATCTTTCTATTAGTTCCAATAATTTTCTTGTGGAGTCTTTGGGGTTTTCTATGTATAGTATCATATCATCCACAAATGGGGAAAGTTTTACTTCTTCATTACCAGTTTGGATGCCTTTTATTTCTTCTTCTTGCCTTAATGCTCTATCTAGGATTTCCAACACGATGTTAAATAGGAGTGGTCATAAAGGGCATCCTTGTCTTATTCCTGTTCTCAAGGGGAATGTTTTCAGCCTCTCTTCATTAAGAATGATGCTGGCTATTGGTTTTGCATAGATGCCCTTTATTATGTTGAGAAATTTCCCTTCTGTACCTATTTTATTGAGAGTTTTTATCAGGAATGGGTGTTGGACTTTGTTGAATGCCTTTTCTGTGTTGATTGAGATGATCGTGTGATTCTTTTATTTCCTTTTATTTATGTGGTTTATTACATTGATTGATTTTCTAATGTTGAAGCATCCTTGCATACCTGTTATGAATCCTCCTTGGTCGTGATGTATTTTTTCTTTTGATATGATGCTAAATTTTATTGGCTAGAATTTTGTTGAGAATTTTTGCATCTATATTCAGAAGAGATATTGGTCTGTAATTTTCTTTTTTTGTGGTGTCTTTGCCTGGTTTTGGTATCAGGGTTATGCTGGCTTCATGAAATGAATTTGGAAGTATCATTTCCTTTTCCATGTTCTGAAATAGTTTGAGTAGTACTGGTGTAAGCTCTTCTCTAAATGTTGGGTAGAATTCTCCAGTGATGCCATTTTAGCTACAGCTTTTTTTCTTTTTTTTAATTACCTTTTCAATCTCTTCTCTTGTTATGAGCCTGTTTAGATTTTCAACATCGTTTTGCATTAGTTTGGGTTGGTAGTGTATTTTTAGAAATTTGTCCATTTCCTCTAGGTTTTCAAATTTGTTGGGAGTACAGTTTTTCATAATACTCTCTTATGATCCTTTTTAATTCAGTTGAGTCTGTTGTAACATCCCCCATTTCATTTCTTATTTGGGTTATTGTGTCCTCTCCTATTTTTTTTTTTTGAAAATTTAGCCAGTGGTTTGTCAATTTTGTTGATCCTTTCAAAGAAAGAACTGTTGGTTTTGTTGGTTCTTTCTAATGTTTTTCTATCTCTATTTCATTTATTTCTGCTCTGATCTTTATTATTTCCTTTCTTCTGGTGGCTGTGGGCTTTTTTTTTTTTTTTTTTTTTTGCTGTTCTCTTTCTATTTGTTTGAGTTGTATAGCTAATGGTTTGATTTTATCCCTTTCTTCTTTTTTGATGGGTGAATCTATTGCTATAAATTGACCCCTGAGGACTGCGTTTGCTATGCATTTGGTATGACATGTTTTCCTTCTTGTTTGATTTTAGGAATTTTTTTTTTTTTGTTACACTTTGGATGAAGATTTACAGAACAAACTGGTTTCTCATTAAACAGTTAATACACACATTGTTTTATGATATTGGTTAACAACCCCACGACCTGTTAGCACTCTCCCTTCTAAACCTTGGGTTCCCTATTACCAGCTTTCCTGTTCCCTCGCGCCTTCTAGTCCTTGACCCTGGGCTGTTGTGCCCCTTTAGTCTCTTTTTGTTTTATGGGCCTGTCCAATCTTTGGCTGAAGGCTGAACCTCAGGAGTGACTTCATCACTGAGCTGAAAGGGTGTCCGGAGGCCATACTCTCAGCATTTCTCCAGTCTCTGTCAGGCCAGCAAATCTGGTCTTTCTTTTTGAGTTATAATTTTGTTCTACATTTTTCTCCAGCTCTGTCCAGTACTCTCTGTTGTGATCCATGTCAGAGCAGTCAGTCGTGGTAGCCAGGCACCATCTAGTTGTTCTGGACTCAGTCTGGTGGAGGCTGTGTTAGATGTGGCCGTTAGTCCTTTGGACTAATCTTTGCCTTGTATCTTTAGTTTTCTTCATTCCCCCTTGCTTCCAAAGTGGTGAGACCAGTGGAGTATCCTAGATGGCCACTCACAGGCTTTTAAGATCCCAGACGCTACTCATCAAAGTAGAATGCATAACATTTTCTTTATAAACTATGTTATGACAGTTTACCTAGGTGTTCCCTGAGACCATGGTCTCCACAGCCCTCGGCCCAGCAATTCGGTCCCTCAGGGAGTTTGGATGTGTCTACGGAGCTTCCAGACCTTACCTTGTACAAGTTGTACTGGCTTCCCCACTATAGTGTACTGTCTTACCCTTCACCAAAGTTACCATTTATCTATTGTCTATTTAGTGTTTTGATTTTAGGAATTTTTTGATTCCATCTCTGGACACCTAGCATCTTGATTCAGCCAAATTATTTACTGTGCTCCTTACCTCTCCTGACTTTGTTTTAAGCATTTTTGTTACATGGCATGTTCAGTCTGCTAAGGTATGAATGTCCAAAATTGAAAACTGTGATTTTGTATTGATGAGTTTTCAATAAACGCCAATAGAAGTATGTGAGAGCATTATTGTTGTCCAGAACTTCTACCACATTTAGCCAAAATAAGCATACAATCCTTTTGGATGACACTAAAGGACAAAAGTACAGTTTGTGTATTCACTAAATACTTCAGTCCCTATTTCTATTAAATTAAATTTAGATATAAACTCTGATTATATGAATAAGATTTCAGGAACACCCCAGATTACATGTGGTCAATTAAAAAAATTTTTTTAAATTTCTATTGTGTGTATTTTTTTCAGTGGTATTTGCTGGAGTCTTTTAATTCAATTTGTTTCCCTTCCAGTGTTATGTTCACATTACAGGAAGGCCAGTTAGAGTATTTATGACAATTTTGATAAAACAGAATGGGTGGAAGTCTTCCTTCTGACTAGGTTCAGAGTAGAAGTGTCCTCAGCAGTCTGGTACTTAGCTTCTGTTTGAAAATAGAATGAAATTTTACCGTGAGATTTTCTTAGAATGCTTCTGGAAATGTACTGCTTTGCCTTTTATCACTGCTTATTTGTAGATTGGAAACCCTGGTGGGTGGTGTAGTGGTTAAGTGCTATGGCTGCTAACCAAAAGGTCAGCAGTTCGAATCCACCAGGTGCTCCTTGGCAACTCTATGGGGCAGTTCTACTCTATCCTACAGGACTGCTATGAGTTGGAATTGATCCGACGGCAGTAGGCTTGGTTTTGGTTTTTGGTGTTTATAGATTTTTGACAAATTAATACTTTTTAGGCTATTTTCTGGTTTCCTTCCAATTTTGTAGATTTAATAACTTTAACTGCATAGCTAGCATGTTTTGTCCAAATCAGGTAGGCAGTCGAAGTGTTGAAAGTTATGCTTTCAGCAACAAATTATGGTTTTTCACTATAAGTGATTTTTTTTTTAGTACATTAAGATACTTCAGGCAATGTAATTTTAGTTAAAAACGTGATATTCATAAGCTAAACATGGGATTTCATATCTGGTACTTCTTAAAGGTAAAAACAGTTTTAAGAAAAATGCTTTGTGGAGAAATTCTACTGCTAAATAATTATTTTTAGTGAATAATATCCTGACTCTACAGAATTTTAAATTTCTTTCTAAAGCTATGACCTAATATGAGTGGTATAAGTGGTATATACATTCTTGATATCATAAGCAATTGCTAAAGAGACACTAAGAGGTCATCTAGGCTCTTACTCCAAGTTAGATTTTATCTTGTTCTTTCTGTAGTAAAAAACACATTGCTTAAGTGTTTAATTAAAAAACAAAGCAACTGTATCCAAAGTAATCTCCTTGTTCATTGTTCTGAGAGACAAATACAAAGTGGCTCTCTCTTCCTTAAAATTATAATTTATTATAATTAATTCATATTTAAAAGACCTTCTCTCTAAGGGTGGAACCCTGGTAGTGCAGTGGTTAAAACACTCTGCTGCTAACCAAAAGTCAGGAGTTAGAACCTACCAGCCACTCTGCTTTGGCAATCTGCTTCCATAAAGATTGCAATCTTGGAAACACTATGAGGCAGTTCTACTCTGTCCTATAGGGTCACTGTGAGTTGGAATCAACTCAATGACAGTGGGTTTGATTTTTTTGGTTTTCTCTCTAGGGAGATGCAGATTTTTACAATACGTGCAATAATCCCTGTGATTAGAAATTTTTCTAGCCTGACAAAATAGGTAGGCTGTATTACAAACATAATATAACAATGTAAGTAATAAAAACCAATTCTTTTCCACTTGTTTCTAACCTCCTTGTTGACTACATGTGTTGTGATGTCCCCCTCATACATCTTGACTCATGGGACATCAAATTTCCATTTGATTTGCTAGTCAGGTACATGCTTTTAGAGTATATTTCAGCCCTGGCCACAGCAGGGTCTTTCAAAGCCAAATGCGTACTTCAAAATTTAGCTCTAGGCCTTAGTAGATCCATATTTCAGAGTTGCTTTGCCCAAGAATTAAACCAGCAAATATACCCTCAAAAATTGAACTAACAACTGTTAACCTGTTAAGCTGACAAACCATTACTATCTCTAAGTCTTAAATAAAGCCTCTTAGAAGTGTCTATTGTATTTTGAAGTGGCTATTTGGTGGGTAGTGGTTCAGCGCTACTGCTGCTAACCAAAGGGCTGGCAGTTCAAATCCGCCAGGCGCTCCTTGGAAACTGTATGGGGGGCAGTTCTACTCTGTCGTATAGGGTCGCAATGAGTTGGAATCGACTCCACGGCACTGGGTTTTTTTTTTTGTTGTTGTTTGTTAATGAAAGGGAGCCCTGGGGGTACAGTGGTTAACAGCTGGGCTGCTAACCAAAAGGTTGGCCATTTGAATCTACCAGCCACTTGCTCCTTGGAAACACTATAGGGCAGCTCTACTCTGTCCTGTAAGGTCACTATGTTTTTTAAATTTATTTTTATTAATGAAAGAGTAGCTGGTTGAAGAGATTGATTGTTAGGTTGTCAACACTTTTGACTTTAACTTCCAGTTGAGTGGAAAGATAGGTGTGAACCTGGCAGTTTTGGTAGTGAACGTATTCCTCCTGCTCAGCTAAGTGCCCGTTTGGGGTACCCCTAAGCTAATGTGGTAATTTGCTATGTCATATTAGATAGGGCCTACAAAATGATGCCACCGCTCACAGTATCTCACTTGCCTTTTAGACGATTTCTAAGGAATCTGTAACAGTCAGTTAGTTTTAACTATTCAGATCCAGGTTCGTTTCCGAAGGGACAGCGAAAATTCTTAAAATGCCAGAACTAAGTTTTCCAGAGGAAAGCAGCCTCTTAGCAAATCAGTTTCATAGAAATATGAATCCATCAGAAACAAAAACAAAAACAAAAACAGACCAAAAAAAAACTGAGGTAGTGAACGAGAAGTTTCTCTAATTTTTTGCTTATCTTCGCTCATCTTTTTCTCTGACGGCTTGGTGTTAGATATATATATATTCCCTACATAATTGTTTTAGGTGACTATATCCCACTGGAAACCCTGGTGGCGTAGTGGTTAAGAGCTACGGCTGCTAGCCAAAAGGTTGGCAGTTCGAATCCAGCAGTACTACTCTGCCCTGTAGTGTCGCTGTGAGTCTGAGTTGACTCTGTGGCAATGGGGTATGGTTTTTTATATCCCGCTATCTTTATCCGTTCTAGGTTCTTGCTTTATCTCTTAAAGACCATGTGTTAAGTTGTGATTATTATACCCCATTATAATGTAATAATAGCTAACACTCCCATTTAATGTATTTGAATCTAGACTTATTTATAATTGACTAAAGAAAAAAAGTGGAGGAAAATATAAGTTAAAAAACTACATAAAGGAGGTAGAGACCAAGAAACTGAGGTAGGGGTACAGATACGGGAAAGGAAGCAGAAAACTCTGTGTTAATAGTTGCATTATTCATGTTGCAGCATTTTATGAAGTTGGAGCAGTAATAAAAAATATGTTTTATTTCTACTTTTTCTTGTTTATTTTGTTTCCAGAGATGTTGATAACACAATAAGATCTTGTCAAATTAATGCTATACTGTAACATGAATTTTTTAAAAACAGCTTCTGGTCTACCTTGATATTTATGTAGAAATGCAGAGGCTGTATATTTCGTTTTGAATATATATATTTTTTTTGTTTATAGATATTCATAGCATTTGTTTCCTACCTGCCAAGAAATTTTCTGGGGTAATGGAACATTATCTCAAGGAGTACTTCTCAGTGAGAATTGCTTTATTGCACTGGTGAAATATTAGGCTTCATTTAGGAAATATTTTTAATAGCAACTGTGGTCTTTTGGACATATAAAAACTAGATACAAGAAGCTTTGGGATTCCAACTCTGATTCTTTCTTTTTGATCTTGCATGTAACACTGTTTTCTTAAAAAGATGGATGGGAAACTCAGCTATCTCTGTGAGCATGAGTTAACTTATTATCACATAAGTTAGTATGAAGCAGTGGACAAATTGGGTGTTCTTGTGCAGCGCTATCATTGAAATAATACCTAAAAGCCACTCTGATTAACAAATACACACAGCAGCATTTGTGTTTAAACTTGGTAAATTGTAGAATTTTCATAGATATAAAATTAATATTTGAGACCTAACAAATGGATCAATGAGAAAGAATTTTTAGAATTTGTAACCAGAGATAGTGACCCATATAGTAGCTATTATGGATTCCATTACAGTGGCTTCTTGTAAATAACTGCCCCCCCACCCCCCACAACTGGACCAATAAGAAACATCATGACAAATGGAGAAAATATTGAAGTTGTCAAGGATTCCATTTTACTTGGATCCACAATCAACACCCACTGCAGGAGCAGTCAAAAATCAAACAACGTGATGGGCGGAGCCAAGATGGCGGACTAGGCAGACGCTACCTCGGATCCCTCTTACAACAAAGACACGGAAAAACAAGTGAATCGATCACATACATAACAATCTACGAACCCTGAACAACAAACACAGATTTAGAGACGGAGAACGAACTAATACGGGGAAGCAGCGATTGTTTCCAGAGCCTGGAGCCAGCATACCAGTCAGGTACGGCACAAGCACAGAGACCTGCTCCACCCCCCTGAACTAACCCCGGGAGGGGGACTAGCCGGTTCCATGGGCGGCGTGGGACGCAGCCCTTAGGAGAAGTCCCCGGGAGGCAGTGACTGATCTTGGAGCAGAAAGAGTAGCATCCGAGCCGGGGAACCGTCCCACAGGGATTTGGACTGCACGCAGGTACGCCATAAACACGGAGAGTTGCTCCACCCCCTGAACTAACCCCGGGAAGGTGACCATCCGGGTCGCGCGGGCGGCGTGGGACGCAGCCGGTAGGAGAAGTCCCCGGGAGGCAGCGACTGGTATTGGAGCGGGGAGAACAGCGTTCCAGCCGGGACACTCGGTCGCGGCACAAGCACGGGGAGCTACTCCACCCATCTGAACTAACCCCGGGAGGGGGCCCACCTGGTTCACGGGGGCGGCACGGCCACGCGGCTGGAGGGACGAGAAGTCCCCAGGAGGCAGCGACTGATTTTGGAGTCGAGAGTGCACCGTCCCAGTAGGGGAGCCTTGACGCTGGGCGTGGGGCTGGAAGCGGAGGATCTGACCGTGACTCCAGCGGGCCAGACCCCCCGGGGGCAATCTCCACACAGACAGCACACATAGGCGACGCGCCCGCGGGAATCTCAGATATAAGAGTCATTCCAAGCAAGACAAGCAACTCTGGCTGTATTCTGAGGTGCTACTCTCCTATCTCTCTGTTCCCCTCCCCCACCCTCCCCAGGCGGCTTCATTAACATCTGAATAGCCTGAGCCAGAGGGAGAACTCTGATAGGGATCTGACTGCAGTTTTTTTTTAGCGGATTTTCTGGAAAAACTAGTTTCCCAGTGATGGCTCGGAGACAACAATCCATATCAAACCACTTAAAGAAGCAGACCGTGACAGCTTCTCCAACTCCCCAAACAAAAGAATCAAAATCTTTCCCAAATGAAGATACAATTTTGGAATTATCAGATACAGAATATAAAAAACTAATTTACAGAATGCTTAATGATATCACAAATGAAATTAGGATATCTGCAGAAAAAGCCAAGGAACACACTGATAAAACTGTTGAAGAACTCAAAAAGATTATTCAAGAACATACTGGAAAAATTAATAAGTTGCAAGAATCCATAGAGAGACAACATGTAGAAATCCAAAAGATTAACAATAAAATAACAGAATTAGACAACACACTAGGAAGTCAGAGGAGCAGACTCGAGCAATTAGAATGCAGACTGGGACATCTGGAGGACCAGGGAATCAACACCAACATAGCTGAAAAAAAATCAGATAAAAGAATTAAAAAAAATGAAGAAACCCTAAGAATTATGTGGGACTCTATCAAGAAGGATAACCTGCGGGTGATTGGAGTCCCAGAACAGGGAGGGGGGACAGAAAACACAGAGAAAATAGTTGAAGAACTTCTGACAGAAAACTTCCCTGACATCATGAAAGACGAAAGGATATCTATCCAAGATGCTCATCGAACCCCATTTAAGATTGATCCAAAAAGAAAAACACCAAGACATATTATCATCAAACTCACCAAAACCAAAGATAAACAGAAAATTTTAAAAGCAGCCAGGGAGAAAAGAAAGGTTTCCTTCAAGGGAGAATCAATAAGAATATGTTCTGACTACTCAGCAGAAACCATGCAGGCAAGAAGGGAATGGGACGACATATACAGAACACTGAAGGAGAAGAACTGCCAACCAAGGATCATATATCCAGCAAAACTCTCTCTGAAATATGAAGGTGAAATTAAGATATTTACAGACAAACACAAGTTTAGAGAATTTGCAAAAACCAAACCAAAGCTACAAGAAATACTAAAGGATATTGTTTGGTCAGAGAACCAATAATATCAGATATCAGCACAACACAAGGTCACAAAACAGAACGTCCTGATATCAACTCAAATAGGGAAATCACAAAAACAAACAAATTAAGATTAATTAAAAAAAAATACACATAACAGGGAATCATGGAAGTCAATAGGTAAAAGATCACAATAATCAAAAAGAGGGACTAAATACAGGAGGCATTGAACTGCCATATGGAGAGTGATACAAGGCGATATAGAACAATACAAGTTAGGTTTTTACTTAGAAAAATAGGGGTATATAATGAGGTAACCACAAAAAGGTATAACAACTCTATAACTCAAGACAAAAACCAAGAAAAACGTAACGACTCAACTAACATAAAGTCAAACACTATGAAAGTGAGGATCTCACAATTTACTAAGAAAAACGCCTCAGCACAAAAAAGTATGTGGAAAAATGAAATTGTCAACAACACACATAAAAAGGCATCAAAATGACAGCACTAAAAACTTATTTATCTATAATTACCCTGAATGTAAATGGACTAAATGCACCAATAAAGAGACAGAGAGTCACAGACTGGATAAAGAAACACGATCCATCTATATGCTGCCTACAAGAGACACACCTTAGACTTAGAGACACAAACAAACTAAAACTCAAAGGATGGAAAAAAGTATATCAAGCAAACAATAAGCAAAAAAGAAGAGGAGTAGCAATATTAATTTCTGACAAAATAGACTTTAGACTTAAATCCACCACAAAGGATAAAGAAGGACACTATATAATGATAAAAGGGACAATTGATCAGGAAGACATAACCATATTAAATATTTACGCACCCAATGACAGGGCTGCAAGATATATAAATCAAATTTTAACAGAACTGAAAAGCGAGATAGATACCTCCACAATTATAGTAGGAGACTTCAACACACCCCTTTCGGAGAAGGACAGGACATCCAGTAAGAAGCTCAACAGAGACACGGAAGATCTAATTACAACAATCAACCAACTTGACCTCATTGACTTATACAGAACTCTCCACCCAACTGCTGCAAAATATACTTTTTTTTCTAGCGCACATGGAACATTCTCTAGAATAGACCACATATTAGGTCATAAAACAAACCTTTGCAGAGTCCAAAACATCGAAATATTACAAAGCATCTTCTCAGACCACAAGGCAATAAAACTAGAGATCAATAACAGAAGAACGAGGGAAAAGAAATCAAATACTTGGAAAATGAACAATACCCTCCTGAAAAAAGACTGGGTTATAGAAGACATCAAGGAGGGAATAAGGAAATTCATAGAAAGCAACGAGAATGAAAATACTTCCTATCAAAACCTCTGGGACACAGCAAAAGCAGTGCTCAGAGGTCAATTTATATCAATAAATGCACACATACAAAAAGAAGAAAGAGCCAAAATCAGAGAACTGTCCCTACAACTTGAACAAATAGAAAGTGAGCAACAAAAGAATCCATCAGGCACCAGAAGAAAACAAATAATAAAAATTAGAGCTGAACTAAATGAATTAGAGAACAGAAAAACAATTGAAAGAATTAACAAAGCCAAAAGCTGGTTCTTTGAAAAAATTAACAAAATTGATAAACCATTGGCTAGACTGACTAAAGAAATACAGGAAAGGAAACAAATAACCCGAATAAGAAATGAGAAGGACCACATCACAACAGAACCAAATGAAATTAAAAGAATCATTTCAGATTATTATGAAAAATTGTACTCTAACAAATTTGAAAACCTAGAAGAAATGGATGAATTCCTTGAAAAACACTACCTACCTAAACTAACACATTCAGAAGCAGAACAACTAAATAGACCCATAACAAAAAAAGAGATTGAAACGGTAATCAAAAAACTCCCAACAAAAAAAAGTCCTGGCCCGGACGGCTTCACTGCAGAGTTCTACCAAATTTTCAGAGAAGAGTTAACACCACTACTACTAAAGGTATTCCAAAGCATAGAAAATGACGGAATACTACCCAACTCATTCTATGAAGCCACCATCTCCCTGATACCAAAACCAGGTAAAGACATTACAAAAAAAGAAAATTATAGACCTATATCCCTCATGAACATTGATGCAAAAATCCTCAACAAAATTCTAGCCAATAGAATCCAACAACACATCAAAAAAATAATTCACCCTGATCAAGTGGGATTTATACCAGGTATGCAAGGCTGGTTTAATATCAGAAAAACCATTAATGTAATCCATCACATAAATAAAACAAAAGACAAAAACCACATGATCTTATCAATTGATGCAGAAAAGGCATTTGACAAAGTCCAACACCCATTTATGATAAAAACTCTTACCAAAATAGGAATTGAAGGAAAATTCCTCAACATAATAAAGGGCATCTATGCAAAGCCAACAGCCAATATCACTCTAAATGGAGAGAACCTGAAAGCATTTCCCTTGAGAACGGGAACCAGACAAGGATGCCCTTTATCACCGCTCTTATTCAACATCGTGTTGGAAGTCTTAGCCAGGGCAATCAGGCTAGACAAAGAAATAAAAGGTATCTGGATTGGCAAGGAAGAAGTAAAGTTATCACTATTTGCAGATGACATGATTATATACACAGAAAACCCTAAGGAATCCTCCAGAAAACTACTGAAACTAATAGAAGAGTTTGGCAGAGTCTCAGGTTATAAAATAAACATACAAAAATCACTTGGATTCCTCTACATCAACAAAAAGAACACCGAAGAGGAAATAACCAAATCAATACCATTCACGGTAGCCCCCAAGAAGATAAGATACTTAGGAATAAATCTTACCAAGGATGTAAAAGACCTATACAAAGAAAACTACAAAGCTCTACTACAAGAAATTCAAAAGGACATACTTAAGTGGAAAAACATACCTTGCTCATGGATAGGAAGACTTAACATAGTAAAAATGTCTATTCTACCAAAAGCCATCTATACATTTAACGCACTTCCGATCCAAATTCCAATGTCATATTTTAAGGGGATAGAGAAACAAATCACCAATTTCATATGGAAGGGAAAGAAGCCCCGGATAAGCAAAGCACTACTGAAAAAGAAGAAGAAAGTGGGAGGCCTCACCTTACCTGACTTCAGAACCTATTATACAGCCACAGTAGTCAAAACAGCCTGGTATTGGTACAACAACAGACACATAGACCAATGGAACAGAATTGAGAACCCAGACATAGATCCATCCACGTATGAGCAGCTGATATTTGACAAAGGACCAGTGTCAATTAACTGGGGAAAAGACAGCCTTTTTAACAAATGGTGCTGGCATAACTGGATATCCATTTGCAAAAAAATGAAACAGGACCCATACCTCACACCATGCACAAAAACTAACTCCAAGTGGATCAAAGACCTAAACATAAAGACTAAAACGATAAAGATCATGGAAGAAAAAATTGGGACAACCCTAGGAGCCCTAATACAAGGTATAAACAGAATACAAAACATTACCAAAAATGATGAAGAGAAACCCGATAACTGGGAGCTCCTAAAAATCAAACACCTATGCTCATCTAAAGACTTCACCAAAAGAGTAAAAAGACCACCTACAGATTGGGAAAGAATTTTCAGCTATGACATCTCCGACCAGCGCCTGATCTCTAAAATCTACATGATTCTGTCAAAACTCAACCACAAAAAGACAAACAACCCAATCAAGAAGTGGGCAAAGGATATGAACACACATTTCTCTAAAGAAGATATTCAGGCAGCCAACAGATACATGAGAAAATGCTCTCGATCATTAGCCATTAGAGAAATGCAAATTAAAACTACGATGAGATTCCATCTCACACCAGCAAGGCTGGCATTAATCCAAAAAACACAAAATAATAAATGTTGGAGAGGCTGCGGAGAGATTGGAACTCTCATACACTGCTGGTGGGAATGTAAAATGGTACAACCACTTTGGAAATCTATCTGGCGTTATCTTAAACAGTTAGAAATAGAACTACCATACAACCCAGAAATCCCACTCCTCGGAATATACCCTAGAGATACAAGAGCCTTCATACAAACAGATATATGCACACCCATGTTTATTGCAGCTCTGTTTACAATAGCAAAAAGTTGGAAGCAACCAAGGTGTCCATCAACGGATGAATGGGTAAATAAATTGTGGTATATTCACACAATGGAATACTACGCATCGATAAAGAACAGTGACGAATCTCTGAAACATTTCATAACATGGAGGAACCTGGAAGGCATTATGCTGAGCGAAATGAGTCAGAGGCAAAAGGACAAATACTGTATAAGACCACTATTATAAGATCTTGAGAAATAGTAAACCTGAGAAGAGCACATACTTTTGTGGTTACGAGGGGGGGAGGGAGGGAGGGTGGGAGAGGGTTTTTTTTATTGATTAATCAGTAGATAAGAACTGCTTTAGGTGAAGGGAAAGACAACACTCAATACATGGAAGGTCAGCTCAATTGGACTGGACCAAAAGCAAAGAAGTTTCCGGGATAAAATGAATGCTTCAAAGCTCAGCGGAGCAAGCGCGGGGGTCTGGGGAACATGGTTTGCGGGGACTTCTAAGTCAATTGGCAAAATAATTCTATTATGAAATCATTCTGCATCCCACTTTGAAATGTGGCGTCTGGGGTCTTAAATGCTAACAAGCAGCCATCTAAGATGCAGCAATTGGTCTCAACCCACCTGGAGCAAAGGAAAATGAAGAACACCAAGCCCACATGACAACTAAGAGCCCAAGAGACAGAAAGGGCCACATGAACAAGAGACCTACATCATCCTGAGACCAGAAGAACTAGTTGGTGCCCGGCCACAATCGATGACTGCCCTGACAGGGAGCTCAGCAGAGGACCCCTGAGGGAGCAGGAGAGCAGTGGGATGCAGACCCCAAATTCTCATAAGAAGACCAAACTTAATGGTCTGACTGAGACTGGAGGAATCCCGGCGGTCATGCTCTCCAGACCTTCTGTTGACACAGGACAGGAACCATCCCTGAAGACAACTCATCAGACATGAAAGGGACTGGTCAGCGGGTGGGAGAGAGACGCTGATGAAGAGTGAGCTAATTATATCAGGTGTACACTTGAGATTGTGTTGGCAACTCTTGTCTGGAGGGGGGATGGGAGGATAGAGAGAGAGGGAAGCCGGCAAAATTGTCAAGAAAGGGGAGACTGAAAGGGCTGACTCAAGACGGGGAGAGTAAGTGGGAGTAGGGAGTGAGATGTATGTAAACTTATATGTGACAGACTGATTGGATTTGTAAACGTTCACTTGAAGCTTAATAAAAGTTATTATAAAAAAAAAAAAATCAAACAACGTATTGCATTGGGCAAATCTGCTGCAAAAGATCTCTTTGAAGTGTTAAAAAGCAAAGATGTCACTCTGAGGACTAAAGTGTGCCTGACCCAAGCCATGGTATTTTCAATCGCCTCATACGCATGTGAAAGCTGGACAATGAATAAGGAAGACCAAATAAAAATTGATACTTTTGAATTATGGTGTTGGTGAAAAGTATTAAATATACCATGGGCTGCCAGAAGAACAATCAAATCTGTCTTGGAAGAAGTACAACTACAATATTCCTTGGAAGGGAGGATGGCAAGACTATGTCTCACGTACTTTGGACGTGTTATAAGGAGAGAATAGTCCCTGCAGAAGGACATCATGCTTGGTAAAGTAGAGGGTCAGCGAAAGAGAGGAAGGCCCTCAGCAAGGTGGATTGACACAGTGGCTGCAATGATGGGCTCAAGCATAGCAACCCATTAAGAGGATGGTGCTAGACTGGGCAGTGTTTCATTCTGTTGTACATAGGGTGGCTATGAGTCGGAACTGACTTGATGGCATCTAAGAACAACAACAACAGTATATTTAGAGGCAATGATATTCATTGCTAGACCAAATTAGATCACTTAGATGATTAGTTTGTATTTGAAAACAGTCTTTGTCTATAATATCGCTCTTTTTAAAAAATGCTGTGAGTAGAACATTAAGAATTTAAAAAGAGGTTGAAAATATAAATGGAAAATATTGATTTCTTATTTTTTAAATTTAGGAATATTTATTCTTTGGTCTTTGTTAGGGGTTTGAGTTGCTTGAGAAGTATAGAGTACTATAGTTACTTTTATGGGCAAAGTTAGCTCCTTTAGCTTGCCAGCATTTTATGTACTGTATTTCCATATATACATGGCTTTCTTAGTGAACACATTTTTGTGCGAGTTTTTGAAACTTTGACAAAAAGCCTAAGAAACAGAGGCAACACCAAAATATTCTATTTAATATTTTGACTTTTATTTCACTTTAATGAAAAAGGTACAATTAAAATTTGAAATATATTCCTAGAAAAATCTTGTATGACATTCAATATAAGAATTTATTCTACAAATCGAAAAAAATGTGTTTCTGTTGGGAGAATTGCAGGAGTCTGTTTGAAATAACCCTTTGTTGAACAGGTTCAATCCAAAAATAGTAGCAGTTTTTGATAAATCCTGTTGTTGCTCGGTTGTTAGCGTGAGTACATTTTCCCCTTGGGGTTGATGATTAATGAAATAATGATGCACTTTAACTTTTCAAAAGAGGTTATTTGATTTGAGTTTTCAAGACTGTACATCTGAGAAGCCATGTAGCGTAATGGTGAGAAGGGTGGGTGATGAATATTTTAGCCTGGACTGTGGCATGGATGGAGTCATGTTTTGAATGGAGCCCACCGTTCTGTATTACTAATTAAATATGACATGTATGATCTAATCTTGGTTGAATCATTTTGTTTATGCAGTTAAATTTTACATGTAAAGGTGGCAATTGTTTTCACAGGAAGAAGAAATAAAAGAAAACAAGACAGGTGAAGTCCTATGAAAAAGAAAGCATGTTTGAATATTGTTTTTACCATTTATGTTGGACTTTGGGGTTTTCAACTAAAGACTGAAGATATAGCAGTGGATACTTTGGACCACTTAACTCTCAAAAAAGCAGCAAATGTTAAGGTATTTGACAGAGGGAAAGAAACATTTATTTTTATTCTTAAGAATGAATTCCATTTTATATAAAAATTAAAGATTTTGCATAAGCAAGCCTTCGCAAATAACAGTGAGTCATAGAAAATTCGTATGTGTAATTTAAGAGCTCAGGCTGCTAACCAGAATGTTGGCAGTTCGAACCCACCAGCCATTCCTTGGAAACCCTGTGGAGCAGTTCCCCCTTACTCTGCTGCAGAGTTGCTATATGAGGCAGAATTGACTCTATGGCAAGGGGCTTATTTGAGGCAGCTAGATGAAACGAGAAAGAGCCTAGAGTCCATCTCTTCAGTGCGGTTTGTGTGTTGGCGTATCATAAGCATCCAAATGTTTGTTCTTTCTATGATCAAATTCAAATCTTTCTGTGGAAAATTCTTAATATAGCTTTTGAAAAACTGTCATTTAAAAGAAAATCATTTTATTGGAATGAGACTATTTGTGATTTATTTTGCCTCACCTACAAATGAACATCAAAGCTCTCAAGTATGTAAAATTTTAGTGCAAAAAAAAAAAAAGAAACAAAATAATAAAATGACAATTATCATATACGGGTGATTTAGGCAGATCTGAATTGAGATTAAAAAAAGCTATATTAGTCATAGAGTAATTACTAACAATGAAATATTTTTGATAATATCAAAATTAACATGTAGTTTTCTCATGACAGAATATTGTTCCAAAGAAATTTTAGAAGCTTTGAAATGATACTCTCTTTGTTAGAGTGCCAGTTCCTTTGGTATGTGTTTCCTTTTGTCACCTGGGGCAATTTTTCCAACACGTAACACATGTGATGTATTTTTTTTTTTTCCTGCGTTTGGAATAATCAGCTTTTCCCTGTGCTCATTAAGGGGGAAAAAAACTGCAGCCAAGGTATTAGCACAAAGCAAGGTATTAACAGTGCCCAATCTCTACCAAATACCAAGTTCCTTTGTCTATTACCTAATTAACATACTTTAATGAGATCACCAAGTTTAATGAATACTTCATGTAAAACTCAGCACTTTCTATCTCCTAGATTAATCTGACACCTGATGTAACAGATCTATGAATTATGAATAATTCATGAGCTAGTATTTCTCATATAACAAATAATAAAGGGTATGAAAATTTAATATGGAAGTTCTTAAAGATTTGTTACACTTACTTGAACATAGTATAATTCTTTCCAGCAACCTATTGAAATACATTTTCTAGTTAATAATAGTTTGAAAGAAACAATGTAATTTATGTAAATATATATTTCTATTCATGCTAATGATTTTTAAGTGCAGTGATCCATGTAATAGTAAAACCCACTGCTTATAAGTTATATTCTATAAATAGGCCTTGTTACTTTGGCACTATGTTATATTGGGTTGGGGTACAAAGTCTTTTTTTAGGTCTCTGATGTAGATAGTAAATATTTCTTTCATGGGGAAAAATCGACTTTTTGAAGTTTTGAAATTTGAATTCATAATGCTGTTAATTGCTGTGTGATATTCTATGGTGCGTGTGTACATATATAGCTGTGCAGTTTGTGTGTTCACATTTGTGTGCAGCATTGCATTTACCATTACCCTGGGGGTATAATAGATCTATCTGAGTCGGAATCGACTTGATGGCAATAGGTTTTTTTTTTTTTAAATAATAGATCTGAGAAATTCGAGTGTCCTGTCTTAAAGCAATGTCTGAGTGTTAGGGTCTATTTTTCCCCCATTGTCTTTATCCTTCTGAAATAAGGCAGGGGGAGGAAAATGGATAAATTTTCTTAATTTTATTATGTTATTTCAGCAAATATTAATCACTGTGTTCCAGGTTCTGTGCTAGGAGCTGATGAATCAGAGATGAGATCCAACATCTCTGCCCTCAGAGTGTTTAGACTTTAATAGGGAAGACAAATTAACTAATAATTGCAGTACGGTGTGCCAAGACTTATGAAAGAGGTTATCAAGCGTGTTTAATCATTTGTGACTCAGCAACGAGGAAAAAAAAAAAAAAAAAAAACGAGAAGAAGGCTTTAATTTGACATTGAGAAAGATGGAGTAAGGAGACATTGTGACATCCCTACTTACTGTTTCAGCCTAATGTTTAGGATGACCTATAACCATAAGCTAATGTTATAGATTTGTAACATAGCACAATGAGTTGTATCAATTAGTTTGAGAAAATATATATATATTGAATGTATATGTGCATATACATATATATTCAAGTAATACTGCCATAGTTCATACTATTTTTGCTCTTCTTCTCTTGGATTTATTAAGGGCCTATGACATACTATTTGACTTGGCTTTTCATGCTTTGGGGGGTGGGTTTAGTTTTTAAAAGAAACCAAAAATTATCTCGAACCAAATATGGCAAACAAGGTAGCTGAATAACAGGGCAAAACTATTTCTGTTGTTCAAAAATAGTAATAGAACAACAGATACAATAATCACACAAGAATGTGGCTATAAGGCAATGAAACAAATTTTCTTCTATACCCATGAACTGATTCTGAAGGCAGTTTCAAAAAACAAAATCAAAATATTTTGCACAGTAGCAGCAATGTTGGTATATGTGGTTTCAGGAACTTTACAGTCGCAGCATATATATGTTAGCTGATGAATACATAACCCTGACTATAAAACTTTAAAATACCTGCACTGGGTAGAGGAAGGAATGTCAGAATTACATGAACCCTGACCTGGGTCTGATTATACACCTAGAGGTTTGCACTGTAGGGCAGTGCAGCTGCGTGTGGTGGGGGAGGGATTGGGAAAGAAACTTGAACGTGTCACTAAGGAATGGGTGAAGGAATCAAGAAAATTTGGTCTGGAGAAGAGAGAGTCTACGAAGGATGTGATCGCCGTTTGAAATTATCTGAAGGGCTTTCATGCAGAGAATTAGGCTGTGTCACAAGAGGGCAAAACTAAAGGCAGTGAATGGATGACACAGAGGAACAGTTTATTCTAAAATGAAACAGGCAGCTTCAGAAGCAGCTGAGTTCTTCGCCACCGCCACCACCACCACTGCCACCACCACCACCATCACCACCACCGCCACCATCACCACCACCACCGCCACCGCCATCGCCACCACCACCACCGCCATCACTGCCACCACTGCCATCACCACCACCGCCACCATCACCACCACCACCGCCACCGCCATCACCACTACCACCGCCACCGCCATCACCGCCACCACTGCCATCACCACCACCGCCACCGCCACCATCACCACCGCCACCGCCACCATCACCACCGCCACCGCCACCACCACCACCACCGCCACCGCCACCGCCACCACCACCGCCATCGCCACCGCCACCACCACCGCCATCACTGCCACCACCGCCATCACCACCACTGCCACCGCCACCATCACCACCACCACCGCCACCGCCATCACTGCCACCACCGCCATCACCACCACTGCCACCGCCACCATCACCACCGCCACCGCCACCACCACCACCACCACCACCGCCATCACTGCCACCACCGCCATCACCACCACCACCACCATCAGTTTCCCTCAAGTCGATTCTGTAGAGAACACGTGCTCACTTGCTGATTATAGGAGGGAATTAAAATACCAGATGACAGTGTTCCATCAACCCTATGACTCTGACAGGTGAAGATTTTTCTTCCCAAAATAGGTTTTACTGGGGCAGGGAATCATAACTCTCTCTACCTACAGTTCAGTTCTCATATCTCAGAATATATTCAGGTTATAATGTTTGGGAATACATTACTTGATTTTTTTTTTATTCGCAGAGAATGTGGATATGTACAGTTTTTCTTTTTTTAGAGGAGTCTTTTAAAAGAGACTTCCAAATGAATTAATTTACTTATTCCTGGTTCTATTGTGTTCAACAAAAGACTACATTTCTTTTTTGCTCAGAACTGAGGCTGCATTTTCATCTTTCAATTTATTTCACTTTGAGTAATCTACAAGATGCCATCGTTCCTTATTAAGTAAGCATTGTGTCATGTCTATCAAGTTCGAGCTTTTCATGCTCTATGCTAAGAATTTAGTATAGAAGGTCTTTCCCCCTTTTTAAATGAATTAGATTGCATCTGCCTCATGTTATAGCTTGCCTTCTGTCAGTATTTGTGATAAACTAGCTTCTGGATATTCTTTGAAATGCTGGAAATAAACTGTATGACTATGAAACAATTTCCATTATATCAGATGAAACAATTTGCTTTAGCTCACTAAAAGCCCCAGGTTGACTGTCTTTTATTTTTGTGAAGAAGCAAGCTAAATTAAATATCTTTGCTATGAAGTTGAGATTATGGGCCCTGTAGGATTTGTGGCCTTTGTGGACAAACATTTCTTATTCAGGAGCACTGAAGGATGTATCTAAGTGTAAAGTCACTTGGTCTGTTTCGTTTATTTAAGGTTAAATATTAAAAAAAAAAACAAAACAGATTAGTCTTTTTCTTGGATTGCGTCTTATCAAGTCTAAGCAGATTAATTTGGTTATTAAATGTACCATGGTTACTTTTGGGGCAATTAATTTGGCATAGAGATATTGTTATATGTGATGCTAACATGAGTAATGTGAATAACACTTGGATGTAAGATCATTTTATAGTTAAAAGCAACCTGTTGTAGTATTAAATTAGTAATAAGAATGTCATCAGTATATAAACATAGGGCACAGTTGATATTTTAAAATATGATTAACCCTGACTATTCATAATTTTTTTTTTATTCATTTAGCACAGAGGAAAGTATGTTATTTTTATTTTAGAGATGAGACAAAAGAGGCTCATTGGTGCTGTCACTCTGTAAAATAGTACTGTAAAATGGTCATAATTTAAATTACTAATCCAGAGCTCTAAAAAGTTGACTCGGTGCAATGGACTGCACTCATTCTGAGGTCCTAGTTTGATATATTCAGCCATGGTTTGATTTATTCTCCAAAGACAAAGGAAAAATATGACTTCCTTTTTAGGACTATGAGTGCAGAGTCTGGAGTCAAATGGGTCTTCATTTACTGTCTGTGTGACCTTGCTGTCTCTCTGAGCCTCAGTTTTCACTTCTATAAATTTGTGGTAATAATTGTACCTACTCCTAGTACATGGTACATGTATTAAATAAATTAATACATGTAAAGTGCTTTGAAGAGTGCCTGGCACACAGTAATAAATAATATTATCATTATTATTTCAGTCTTTAGGGTCTTTCCTGGCACCTAGGTGTCTGCGAAGGGACCTTTTAACTTGTTACTATTCACAAAGTTTTCCTCCCTCCCTCCCTCCCTCCCTCTCTCCCTCCCTCCCTTCCTTCCTGCCTTCCTCCCTCCCTCCCTCCCTCCCTCTCTTCCTTCTTTCCTTCTGCAAGCATTTATTGAACACTTACTATGCTGTAGGATTTGGATATGAGGGGAGAATATTTTTATTTTCCTTTTCTGTAGGTATGAATTATCTGCTGGCCTAAAAAGCAACTTGCTTTGAGTTATTTAGCCATTTCAGATATAGGTGGGGGTTAGTGGTTAGAAGGCATGAAGAGAAGCTAATTTCCTGAGTGTGTGTTTCTATGTACAGGGCCTTCAGCTAGAGCCATTGAGTCGATTCTGACTCATGCGCATAGTAGAAGTGTGCGGAACTGGGTTTTCAGACTGTGATGTTTCTGAAGCAGATCACCAGGCCTGTCTCTCAAGGCACCTCTAGGTGGGATTGAATCACCAGCCGTTCAGCTAGTAGTCAAGCAATTAACCATTTGAGTCACCCAGGGTCTCTGTTTAGCCATTTCAGAATGAATGAGGCAAAGGTATTGAAATCCTTGATCCTCCAACTTTCTATCTCTCCTTTTGAATCCTTTATGCTCTTGCCTAGGTTTTATGTCCACATAATTTACTTCCTTATTAACCTTGGTTTCAGATAATAACCAAGATCGGAAGATTAACTCTGTCTGCAAGGGTTTTTACACTCTGGTTCAATGTCGTTTTCTCTTCTACAGTTTTGAAAAAATTTATTTCTCTCGAGCCTATCTGCATCCACATGCATAGTTCCTTCTCTTGGGATATACCATTTCCTACAGGCAGAAAATTAAATTCTCCAGAGTCCAGATCAAACCTCACTCCTCTATGAAGATTCTCAGATCATTCTATGCGTGAGATGTCTTTTCCTCCTCTGAGAGCCTATTTGTCTGAGGCCGTATTTCTATGACCCTTTCTGAGTGTCTTGTAAACGCAGGGATCATTTTAATCACTTCTTTGTATCCTTCCTACCAATTTATGGTTCTGAAAAGGTACAATAATTTTAATAATAGATCGTCAGTCAATATTGGTTGATTTGATTTGATGATACAAGGGGCATAATTTTTTTTTGTATTACATATCTTAGTGTTAAATATGATGTATATTAAAAAGTTGTTTGAAAATAATTCCACTTTGTTAAATCTTTTCATAAGCATTTCAGAGTTTAGGTAATTTATGGTTTTTAAGTTATAGTCAGAGTGCTAGGTATTCAGGGGAGGGGGACATGTAAAAAAAAAAAAAACCAAACCCTTTGCTGTAGAGCTGATTCCAACTCATAGAGATTGTCTCTGACCTCAAGGAACTTGCAATTCAGAAAGCGGAGAAAAGTGTAAATCAAGGCGGAAGGAAACAAGTTGTTAAGGAATGGCAGGTAATGTGTTTTGGGGTGTAGGAAAATGACTATTTAATTTAGATTGTGTAAATATGAGAATGCTTTACTAAGAAAGTGGTATTTGAGCTGAGTTTTGACTCCTGAGAAGCAATTTGGTAGAAAGAGAAGAGGGGTATGGGCAAGCTGGCACCGTAGGAAGGTAGGGTACATGGTGAGATGTACTGAGAAATGAGGCTGATGAATGAGTTTGGGAGCAGTTCATTAAAGACCTGGTGGCTTCTGAGAAGTGAAGTGTCATGGATTGAATTGTGTCCCCCCAAAATATCTGTCAACTTGGCTAGGTCTTGATTCCCAGTATTGTATGATTGTTTACCATTTAGTCATCTGATGTGATTTCCCTCTGTGTTGTAAATCCTATCACTATGATGTAATGAGATGGATTAGTGGCAGTTACATTGATGAGGTCTACAAGATTAGATAGCGTCTTAAGCCAGTCTCTTTTGAGATATAAAGGAGAGAAGTGAGCAGAGAAACATGGGGACCTCATACCACCAAGAAAGCAGTGCCAGGAGCAGAGTGGGTCCTTTGGACCTGAGATTCCTGCACTGAGATGTTCCCAGACCAAGGGAAAACTGATGACAAGGATCTTCTGCTTTATGCATTTTTGAAAACTTGAGAAATAGCTGAAAAATGCCTTTCAAAATTTAATGGTGTTAAAAAAAAAGCAAAATTTCTAATAAGAAATGAAGTGACAAAATATCTTTTTTTTTTCCAAATTAGAATGAGCAGTCTAACTGATAGACATTGCGTTCACTCTGTCTTCCCGATTTTCTGCATTGTCTTTTACTTTGAGGGGTGTTACAAACACGGAAACATATTATGCAGCATTATTTACCTTTTTTGCATATAGAGGTTCGTTCTTTCAAGTTTATCTATAAACAAGCAATTCACAATTCAACAACTTGTGTCTCACACGTTAACCTCATGGTCCGAATTATTGATATAATTCTCAGTATTAAATCCCAATGCTAAATTATACCAAACTGTGTATATAATTTTATATTTCTTTCACTTATCCTATACACCTATTTTTGATAGTTTTTCACTTTATTGCAGTTATTTTGGCTATTTTTTAATATATGTGTTTAGAGGTACAAGATAAAGGAAAAGTATCTTGAGATAGCGCAGATCTGGAAATGAGGACAGTTATTTTAAGTTATTGAATAAAGGCCAAACCATGCTGGAGCTTTCAGAGTCTCAGACCAGTGCTGATAAGTATGTGAAGGCAGTGTTACTAGACTGGGAAACTGTCTTGGGCCGGGAGTTGAGGAACAAACAGTATACTAAATGACATACAAAACAGCCCATCTAACACTTTTGATGAATTAGTGGCATAAGTAAGAATGAAATTCGTAGCATGGAATTAGCTATAACATTTTTGGATGGATGTTTAAAGAGTCTGAGAATGTATCTGGGCTCTTCCTCTAACTCACTATGTTGTTGTTAGGTGCCATTGAGTCAATTTTCAACCCAGAGCGATACTCACTATTAACCCTGAAATTTTAGTTTCTCTGACTTTAAAATCATTTAAAAAACGGTTCCAGTTTATGATGGATTTGTTATGAGGGTCTGTTTCATTAGGTCAAGGTGTACTTTGAAATATTTGTTAGAAATACCTTGGTGAAATTTTAATTTCTGTTCTCAATATTGGTAGTACTTTAAAAAGGAGAAATTAGTGTTAATATTTAATAAATGGCTGGAGTGGGGCAACGGAGGGAAAAGTGAAATGGTTTTCAAAATGCCATAAAAGTGTATCCTGGTAAGATCTGGTAAGATTTTCTTAGTAGTTATGAATATGATATAGTTTGACAGATTAAACAAACAGCCCACTTTTTCTTCTCTATTTCACTGAAATGGCACATAAAAATTAAAAAGTTTTGTCTTGAAATATGAGAATCTTGGGTATGAAGCATTCAGGTAGCAATGGGTTTTCAAATAAAGGTTAGAAGTTCATTGTTTATCCTATATGCTTGAAAAAATAAAATCTATATTTAAAATATATTTCAACAAAATTATATTATCAGCTGAAATGGTTAAAAACATGCTTGTAAGAATCATTAACTGGATAAATACTAATAAAGTCTTAAGGAGGGAGTGTTGTATACTGAAATGGTGTGGAATCACTTCATTTAATTTTATTTAATTACTTTAAGCAGATCAGAATCCCAGATCTACTTCTCCCGGATGCATGACTTTAGAAAAATAGCTTAATCTTGTTGAGTGTTAGTGTCTTTTTCCATAACATGAGGTCAAAATTCCTACTTTACAGAATTGTGAAGATTTTTGATAGTGCATTTAAAGTGCCTGCTACCTGGTAGGTACTAAATGAGTGGCGTATTATAGCAGGTATTTAATAGATGGTCTATGAGTCAGAATCGACTCGATGGCACTGGGTTTTGGTTAGCTATTATAACCATTTCTACTACTGTTATTGCTACTGCTGCTGCTAAGCACTGGGTTAGCAGCTGAGAATAAAAATCGTTCCACAGCAAAAGAAAAGCGTTTTCTTTCCTTTTTGATAGCATTGTTCTAATGAAAAGGGAGATATCTGATTGGCAACCTAAAATTATATCACAAAGTGTTTTTTTTTCATAATATGGTTAGAAATAGATAGCATTGTGGTCAAGAGAAGAAATAAGTACATAGCCTGTTGATATATACCTCGATTTGGAAAGAAAATAAATTTTCTTTCTCCCTCACTCTCTTCCTCTGTTCCACAAATATGCGAATACTTTTATTGAGCACTTACTTGCTACAAGTCACTGTGTTATGTCCTGGGGATACAACTGTGAATAAGACAGAAATAATGCCTGCTATTAAAGAGCTTACTTTTAGCGAGAAAGACAGACATAAAGAACTAAGGGAACTAACTTTGTTAAGTTCTTCCAAGCATAAAAAACCAAAACAATCCCCAACATTCTTAAGCATGACTTTTCTCAAAATGGGCAAGCATCTAGTACTTGTTTCTCCTTCCAAGTTATAGCAGCTTAATGGGACTTTTAATAAAAACTTCTTAACACAGCTGACCTATCCCATTTTACTGATCTTAAGAAAATGAAATCCATTCAAGATTAGAATTGTGAAGTTGCATTGGGCCAGCTCACAGTAGCTATAATTAATTTTCTGTGACGGTGGCCTGTACGGCCAGATTTTACATGATGAGGGGGCAACTCATAGCAATCACTTAACTGTGCCCTTGAGGCCCTCTTAAAACCTCATGAATTTCATCTTGTTCTATTTTTGTAGTATTTCATTTCCTTTTCCATATACCACAGATGACCTTCATCTTGGTGAGTATGTTTCTGATGGAGGGAGGATGGACCTGAAGCCTGCTCACACACTGCCTACACAGTTTGGAGGGCTCTGAATATCAAACAGTACAGAAATGACACCCAAGGGTTCCCAGGACCCATGTCTTCACCCTGCTGGTGGTGCTCTTGTTAAGTGCCGTCAAGTTGCTTCTAACTCTGCAACCCTATGCACCACAGAATGAAACACAGTCCAATCCTATGCCATCCTCACAATCATTGCTATGTTTGAGTCCATTGTCGCAGCTACTGTGTCAGTTCATCTAGTTAAGGGTCTTCCTCTTTTTGTTGACCCTCTACTTTACCAAGCATGATGTCCTTCTCTAGCTACTGGTTCCTCCTGATAACATGTCCAAAGTATGTGTGATGAAGTCTCGCCATCCTTGCTTCTAAGGGGCATTGTGGCTGTACTTCTTCCAAGACAGATTTGTTCATTCTTCTGGCAATCAGTGGTATATTCAGTATTCTTTACCAGCATCATAATTCAAAGGCATCATTTCTCCTTCAGGCTTCCTTATTCATTGCCCAGATTTCGCATGCACATGAGGCATTTGAAAATACCATGGCTTGGGTCAGTTTTACCTTAGTCTTCAAAGTAACATTTTTACCCCTTGTTCCACGTTCTCTACTGAATCTGGCTTGAATTTCTGGCAGTTCCCTGTTCATGTACTGATGCAACCATTTTTGAAATATCTTCAGCAAAATTTTACTTGCATGTGATATTAATGATATTTTTCGATAATGTCTGCATCCAGTTGAATCACCTTTCTTTGGAATGGGGACAAATTTGGATCTTTTCCAGTTGGTTGGCCAGGTAGCTGCCTTCCAAATTTCTTGGCATAGACGAGTGCTCCCAGGGTTACATACATTTGTTAAAGCATCTGCTATTCTGTCGATTCCTGGACGCTTGTTTTTCTTCAACACCTTCAGTGCAGAGTGGACTTCTTTCAATACCATTGGCTCTTGATCATATGATACGCCCTGAAATGGTTGAATGTCAACCAATTGTTTTTGGTACATTGACTTTGTGTATTCCTTCCATCTTCTTTTGATGCTTCCTGTGTTGTTTAATATTTTGCTCACAGAATTCTTCAATGATGCAACTCTAGTAGTTTTTTCAAAGAATAATTTTGTTTTTATTTTGGAATACAACTATAGAATTTTTTAACCTAAGGCTATAAAGTAAAGAAGCCATAATATATGCTCCACTTATTAGCTATATGACTTTAGATAAGGCTTATAACCTTTTGGAGTTTCCTTTTTCCTCATTTCTTAGTGCTTCTCTAACTGCCCATCCAAATTCTACAATTCTGTAATTACATGAACTTTTTTTCTCATATTTCTTTTACATAACTTTATATTTTGCTTATTTAATATAAAATAGTATTTTTCTGCTCCAATTCAGTTTTACCAAAAAAACCCATGAAAAATACGTAAACCATATGCTGTTCACTTAAAATTATTTCGAAATAAACACTGTATTTCTTGCTCTTTCACACCTATCTTTTTATTTGTGTCACAGGCATTTGAATTCTTAGGTGAAACAATGTTTCTTATTTTCTTTTGGATTTTTATTCAAAATTAAAATTCTGTTTTTTATTTAGGTAGGCCGGGAAAGCCCTAAGCTAAACCTTGAGACTAGAACCTGAGAACCACCAGCCACAGATAGGTGTCAAGGGTCCCATGAATTACTTGAAATTGTAGGCACAACTCTTTATGAATATTCCTCATATACTTATATAGGTAGAGAGTTGTTACAGATTATCAAAGGAGCCTGTAATCCCCTCAAAAGTTATGAACTTCTGCATCAGTTAGGTCAGCAGAAAGGTATGACTTTAAGGGATTCTTTAGAATATAACCAAGGGATCGGGGTTGATGGGAATGACCAGCCGATGTCCCTCTGTGCGTGTGTCCCCTGCCATGGGTCATGGAGGCAAATGCTGAAATGCCATTAAAATAATTGATTATTCCCTGCCTTTGTTGTGGCTGTTTTGTTGGTGTTTGTGTGTAAAATTTCTCGTCCCCCTGCTCACCCTTACCTTCTGCCTTAGATAGTATTTGGTTACCTAGCTAAGAAACTTGACTTTGTGACCAGTGCAGATTTTTAAAATCATATTATAAATTAAATTCCGTTGTTTATTCCAGAGACTAAGGCATTTAAGTTTTAAAAAGAACTATATTGAAATAAATCAAGTGCAATCATATATCGAAAAATGGAATGGGCTGCCCTTGTACTTTGGATAGTTTTATATTTTACATATTTAAGTGTTGATAAATATTAATATCAGAAATTGACTTTAATTCAGAATTTCTGAGGTTGACTTATACCTTGAGTTGCTTCAGAGAACAAGATTTAGATATGGCTGGTAAATACAGGGCTTCCATGTACTGCCATATGTGTTCTGCACCCATGTTTGTAGGTCTAGGTAAATGGTGTCCTCTGGGGTTGTGTTGTATGGTGACCCTGAGTAAAAAAGGCTCTGAGAAACCCTACACTGACGGTGTTAATTTTGTTTATTTGACCACATAACTTTTTTCTTTTTTAATATGACATCTATTAAGATTTGGAAATAATTACATGTAACAAGTTAATGCTCTGCAAAACTCTGGGAAATGATTACAACTGGATTTGATGAGATATTCTTGAGATACAGAATTTTCCACACCTTAAAAGTATAATTGTTGGGTCATGGATTCAGCATTTGATGAGATATTCTTGAGATACAGAATTTTCCACACCTTAAAAGTATAATTGTTGGGTCATGGATTCAGCAGGTACTAATATAATTTCCCCCAGAATCACTACCGTAAAATTTTGGTCAAGTACTGGCAGGTAAATTTCATCCAATACTTGTTATTTACAAGTCACTCTCCTAGTGCTTTGTGTCAGTTTTCGCATTTGATCTTCACATAATTTCTATTATAGGAGCTATTACTATCTTTGTTTTATATATGAGAAAGCAGACACATAGAGCAATCAAGTGGCTTGCTAAGATTTGAAACAGCTAAGCAAAGGTAGAGCCAGACATTGAACCTGGACAGTTTCATTATTGTCTATGAGGCATAATCCATTTGTCTTGCCTCCAAATCTTTTATTCTTATCATGGCAATACAATGCTTCTTTTACAAGAGGTCATGGATGCAGGGTGGGCAAGGAGCATGTCTTGAAATCCCATGGTCTTCCTTTTCACCACTTGTCCTGCTCCTGGGGTCTCTCAGCTTTCAAAGATTTAGATGGGAAGACTTTCTGTCCATTATTTCATCCATCACATTTTCTTGATTTTCCCTTTTTCACTGTGCACTTTAAAATGTTAACTTTACATAGATGAAGCTTTCATCTGACTTCCTATGGACCCAGCTGAATTCCTTGGAGGACCCAAATTTGTTCCAATTTGGATGAATGTCTCAGATAATGAGTTTGAGGGAGTTGGCCAGTGACTAAGTACAAAAGGGGAATAGGGCATTGCATTAAACCTCCGAAGACCTCTGAATATTCCCTAAGAGATAGAGAAAGCAGTAACCCAAAACTCGTTGCCGTTGAGTTGGTTCCGATCCATAGTGAGCCTATAGGACAGAGTAGAACTGCCCTATAGAGTTTCCACAGAGCACTTGGTAGATTCAAACTGTCAACCTTTTGGTTAGCAGCTGTAGCTCTGAACCACTGTGCTGCTTATTGTTGTCATTTATAGACAGGAAATACAGTACACATGAAGCCAGGCACTCATGAGTTCCCCTCAAAAATGACTTTAAGTCAATATAGAAAAAAGTGTTTCTTATTAATGCTGAAATGAGGAATGGCACAGATATTTAAAAACTTTTATTGTGGTATAATAAACATAGAATAATGTGCATTTATTTATGTGTACAATAGGGAATTTTTACATGTACATATGCCTGTGAAACCACCGCTCTAATCAAGATATAGAACGTTTCCAACATCCCCAAAAGCTCCCACATGCTCCTTTTCAGTCAATGCCATCTCCCATCCAGACACAGCCATCATTCCAACATTTATCACGATAGATTAGTTTTAGACTTTCTTGAGTTTCATTTAAATAGAATCATGGAGCATGAACTCATTAGTGTCCGACTTCTTTTGCTTTTATTATGTCTATGAGATTCATCCATGTTCTTGCATATAGCAGTAGTTCATTCTTTTTTTTTTTTGTAGTTTTCATTATATGAATATACCACAGTTTATTTATTTATCCATTTTACTATTGATGGACTTTGGATTATTTTCATTTTTGGCTATTATGAATTGAACTGATATGAACATTCCTATACTTGTCTTTTTTATAGATATATGAGCTCCTTTCTTTTGGGTAAATACCTAGGAGTAGAATTGTTGGGTCATAGGGTAGACATACATTTAGCTTTAGTACCTATTGCTAAATATTTTCCAATGTGGTTTTATCAATTTATGTTTTCACCAGTAATATATGAGAGTTCTAGTTGCTCTACATCTTTGCTAACCCCTGGTATTGTCAGTCTTAAATTTTAGCCATTCTGGTTATTTTTGAGTGATAGATATTTTCGGCACAGGAAGGGATTCAAGACTTGTGTATCTTTAGTTTGTTTTTCAGTTGAACAAATATTTATTTCGAGCTCATAGTGTTCAAGGTGCTCAAGTGTACTTAGTTTAGGCTTATAGTCTAAAGTAAATCATATTTTACTTAACAGAGCATAAAATTATATATTCAGTAAATATTTACTGACACTTGCTAAGTACTCAGCAATGTGCTCAGTGCTGGGAAGCATACAAAAAGTTAAAGTAGAAGTTCTTGCTCTCAGTGATTGTATAGTCTGTGTTTGTTGTTGTTAGGTGCCTTCGAATTGTTTCCGACTCATAGTGACCCTGCATACAACAGAAGGAAACACTGCTCCGTCCTGCACCATTCTCACAATTGTTGCTACGTTTGAGCCTGTTGTTACAGCCACTGTGTCAATCCATGTCATTGAGGGTTCCTCCTTTTCCCTGACCCTCTAGTTTACTAAGCGTAATGTCCTTCTCCTGAGACTGGTCCCTCCTGATACAAGTGAGTACGTGAGATGAAGGCTCATCATTCTTGCTTCCAAGGAGCAGTCTGGCTACTTTTTCCAAGACAGATTTGTTCATTCTTCTGGCAATCCATGGCATATTCAATATTCTTCACCAACACCATAATTTCAAAGGCATCATTTCTTCTCCAGGCTTCCTTATTCATTATCGCATGCACATGAGGCATTTGAAAAATACCATGGCTTGGATCAGGTGCACTTTAGCTCTCAAAGTGACTCAGCAATGTGCTCAGTGCTGGGAAGTATACAAAAAGTTAAAGTAGAAGTTCTTGCCTTCTCTTAAACTGAATTAAACTGATCTCTTGCTGTTTAACACTTTAAAGAGGTCTTTTGCAGCAGTTTTGCCCAATGCAATATGTTGTTTGATTTCTTGACTGCTGCTTCAATAGGCGTTGATTGTGGTTTCAAGCTAAATGAAGTCCTTGACAACTTCAGTATTTTCTCCATTTATCATAATGTTCCTTATTGGTTCAGTTGTGAGGATTTTTGCTTTCTTTATGTTAAGGTGTAATCCATATTGCAAGCTGTAGCGTTTGATCTTCATCAGTAAGTGCTTCAAGTTCTCTTCACTTTAAGCAAGCAAGTTTGTGTCATCTGCATATCACGGGTTGTTAATGAGCCTTCAGTCCTGATGCTGGGTATTTCTTCGCGTAGCCTGGCTTCTCGTATTATCTGCTAAACATACAGATTGAATAAGTATGATGAAAGAATACTACCTTGATGCATAACTTTTCTGATTTTAAACCACTCAGTGTCCCCTATCTAGGAAGGTAAAATCAATTGTACATAAAACAAACAACTCAAAGTAGCATGGTGGCATGTAAGTTTTGAATTGCATGTGGTAGACTGTAAGTAGCACTGGAAGAAGGAATTGATATTGGTGTTCCTCAGGTTACCTTTAGAAGCTCTCTTCTTCCTCATTTTCCCATATTGAATCAATCACTAAGTGCTGTCAGTTATGCTTTCTAAGTATCTCTGGAATCTTTTCACTTCTCCTACTACCACTGCCTTAGTTTAGGTCAACATTTTCTGTGTGTGTATATGTGTAGTGCATTAAACTTGCCTGTAAGTGGTCTTTTCCTTCATTTTGAGTACCCTTTTATCTTACCAAAATGTGTCTCCTAAAAGCTAAGTCTCATCATGTGTAGTGTCTTTCCTACTTAAATTTCTTCATTCGTTTCCCATTGTCTTTGGGGCAAAATCAGAACTTCAGCATGTGACATAATGTTTCATCATATTCTAGTCTGGCCTTTCTCTCTAGCCTCTTCCCTTTCTACCTGTCACAGGCATATAATGTTCCATATATCATGAATTATTTCTGTTTTCCTGAACCCTCTAGGATGTCTCATGCCTTTGCATATGGTATTTCCCTTTCTGTTTCTCTTCCTTAAAGGCTTGTATGAAGGTTTATTTCCTCTAGGTAGACTTTTCTGACTCATCATCTATGTCTGGTTTAAATGCCCCTTTTCTGTGCTCTCAGAGAACTTTGCATTCTGCTCATAGAGTATTGTGATTGTGGTTCATTTACTCATTTTTTCTAGTATAGTATTGCCTTTTTGAGGGCAAGGGTGTTGTCATTAATATATAACACCAACCCCCCCAAAAAAACAAACCTGTTGCCTTCGAATCGATTCTGACTCATAGCTACCGTATAGGACAGAGTAGAATTGCCCCATAGAGTTTCCAAGGTGTGCCTGGCGGATTCAAACTGCCAACATTTTGGTTAGAAGCTGTAGCACCTAAAAAATAAGCCACAAGGGTTTCCCAGTGTCATTAAATATGTAGCTAAGCTGAATTCTAGCCATGTGTAGGATTTTTACAGATGAATGAGATTGGATAAAATAGTCCTAAGAGGTAGGGTAGTACATATAGCAAAAGCATGGAGGTGGGAATTAGCATTGGGTTTAGGAGGAATAGGAGAGAGAAATGGAGGAGAGAATGAGAGGTGTGGCTTGTTTTGGAGGTACTTTACTAGAGTGAATAAATTATGTTGAAGGTATGGGAGTAAAGGCTGAAAAGATTGAATAAGGTCAGATTATGGTGGGTCTTCAAAGTTAGAAAGGTTTAGGCTTGATGTGGATGGCAAGAAGGAGTCACTATAGGTTTTTGAGCAGGGGAGTAATGTGATGAAACAAGTTTTAAAGCATGTTATTTTAATAGCAGTGTGTAGAATGAATTTTAGTAGAGAGATTGTTGTGTGCCATTGAGTCCATTCTGATTCATAGCTACCCTATGTGACAGAGTAGAACTGCCCCATAGGGTTTCTAGGCTGTAATCGTCATGGGAACAGATCGCCAGGTCTTTTCTTCTGCGGATTGGCTGTTGGGTTCGAACCACCAGCATTTTAGTTAGCAGCTGAGTGCTTAACCATTGCACCACCAAAGATTCCAAACCAAACATGAGAACTGAGACAAGAGTAAGAGAAGAAGAGAGATACAAGCAATATATTAAAGGACAAATTTACATTTTTTAGGAGTAGAATGGGATATATCCTTATTTTTTCATCTCCTCAGTTTAGTAAGAAGCCAGAAGGTATTGATTTGCCCAATTTTACCTAGAGAATGTCACATTGCAGCCTTTTCTCTTCTTCATATTGTTTGAAGTAGATTCCACTATTATTTGATATGTACCCGAATCCATTTATAACTGTCATAGAGAACATAATGGACTCACAATATTCCTTTCTGTGCAGCTGGCTGCCAACGTTCATGCTTATGACTCATAGAACTCCCTACTGTAACAATTTCACATCAGCCATGCACTGTTAAAGACATAATATCATAACATGCATTGATCCAGCTAGAATTAGAGGCTCACCGAATTCTGGAACCAGAAAGGATCATACAGATCATACCAATTTTGGAGATGAGCATCTGAGACCGGAAAAATTAAATGACTTACCTAAAGTAACACAGCTAGTTAGTTCTAAGTGTCCTGGAGTCTTCTCCAGTATGGTTTTTATTAATTATAATATCATCCTGTATTTTCTAATCTTAAAATTATATGTTCCAAAATGTGGCTAGCTTTTTCTTACAAAAAACTTAGTGACTTTGCTCCTTGTATTTGCATGCTTGCTGAATAAGCACCTCATCCTTACCAGGACTCCTATCTTTAGGAGCTTACTTTACTCCATTAAATACCTTCTGATCACATATGACTCTTTGTCTACTGTAGAACATTTACAGTCATTTTAATACTCACCTTGCTAATATACTGAATTTTCTCATATTTTAAATCTTATACTGTGATCACTATGGCTCTTTATTTCCTTTTCAGTTTCTATATTCCTGCATGTTATGGGTTGGCTTACGTCTCTCCAAAAGATATGTTCAAGCCCTAGTCCCTAGTACCTATGAATGGGACCTTATTTAGAAATAGTCTTTGCAGATGTAATTAGTTAAGTTGAAATGATGTCATACTGGAGTAAAGTAGGCCCTAATCCAATATAACTGTTGTCCTTATTAAAAAAAAAAGGAGAGAGACAGAGAGACAAACACAGGGAAGACAACCACCTGAAGACAGAGGTAGGGATTGGAGATATCCTGTCACAAGCCAAGGAATACTTGGGGCTACCAGAAGCTAAAATAGACAAGGAAGCATCCTCCCCTTAAGCCTTCAGAGACAGCAGGCCTTGCTGAGACCCTGAATTCAGACTGCCAGAACTTTGAGAAAATAAATTTCTCTTGTTTTGTGCCATCCACTTTGTGGTAATTTATTCTAGCAGACCTAGGAAACTGAAACACGGCTCCAAAAATGCGGACCCTGATTGAGAAAAAAAATCATGAAATTATGCTGACATGAAGTATGATGGTTTCATGCTATTTGTCTTACACATGGTTCTTGATATTGTCTTGTCTATCACTATCACGGCGTAGTGGTTAAGTGCTACGGCTGCTAGCCAAAGGGTCGGCAGTTTGAATCTGCCAGGCGCTCCTTCGAAACTCGGGGGCAGTTCTACTCTGTCCTATAGGGTTGCTATGAGTCAGAATCGGCTTGACGGCACTGGGTTTGGTTTTTTTTTTTTTTGATTATCCCTATCACTACTTTGAGCCGATGTTTCTCTTTTTCCCTACTTTTTATTTAAAAAATATTTTATTAGTATACATACAGAAAAAGGCTTTTATAAGTAATCAAACTTTTCCTCTTTTTTTTTTTTTTGACCTTAATGTATCACTCTATCCATTTTCCCAGCATGTGTTTTGTAAAAATCAAGTCCCACCAAATACTTTGTGGAAAACAGAATTCCATGTCAGATGTTTGGGAATTGTTTGTTTTATATCCCCCTCTTAGATTTAACAAGTTCAGTAGCGAAGTCCCCAAGAAATCTAATAATAAAGAAGTTTTTATAAGTTTATTTAATCCAGTGTGTTATAAACCAACTTGTCTGTGGGACCATTTTTGTATCTAAAGTCCATTAGTATCTTTCAGTACAAGTGTAATGTATTTTCTGAAACGCTGGTCTATTTTTTTTTTTTAATTCCAAGGAAAAGTTATTCTTCCTTCTTCAAACCCCATCTATCTTTGGTCTTGACCCTTTATCACTTTCTTTGTCTTATGGGTTTTTGTTAAACTTAATTATTCCTTCCTTCTTTGACATCTTCATTTCCTACCTCTCCTTTCTATATTGTCAAATTATCTTGAAAATGGCAATGCTTGTTCTTGCTCTCTCTAACTTGCATGTAATTTCTCACTGTTTTCTAGCAACAGATTTCTCAAACAGGAAAAGTATACCTGTTACCTCTGCTTTCTTAATTGTCATGCTGGTATTGTTTTTCTGTAATTTGATTTCTTCCAAACAATCCAATGAGGAATCAAGCTGAAAGAGGAAAACTAATATAAATATAGTAAACTAAGTTTGTGCTTTGCTTAGGTACCATGCTAGGTGATTCCACATATATCATCTTATGTAATTTTCACAATAACCGTTAAAAGTAGGTATTACAATTGCCCTTTTTTTTTGGAAATGAGGAAATAGGAACACATAACAGACAGCTTTCCCAAATACACAGAGCTAGTGAGTGGCAGTGCCAGGATCTTAGCACAGATTTGATGGGCACGGAAGTGTGATTTTCAATATGCCTTACTTTTACAACATTGAATTCTTATTAGCCAAATTTAGTGGCTGTCCATCTAGTTTACCTGAAACACCTCTTTACCATGCTGCTCTCCTGGCCAAAACTCTACAAAATAAAATCCAATCTCCCAGGCTGGCCTTCAGTATCTACTACAGTATAGTCTCTAACTACCATCAAGTCTTATTCTTTAGTATATAAATCTTTGCTTTGGTAAAATTGATCTGTAAGTTGCTGCCAAAGATGCATTATATTTTACTATCTCTTTGGTTTTTCTCATTATTTTTCACTCTTGGAACAATCAGCCTTCCCTTATTCTGATTTTCATGTTTTGAAACCTAAAGATCTTTCAGAGTGCTCTTCAAATGCTTTCACTCCATGAAGTTTTCTGGATCACTGCGGTCAGAATTGTTTCTCACCTTTGATATAATATAGCACATATTTTCTGTTCCACTCATATAGCAGTGGTTTAGCCGATTATATACTACCTTATATTTTTTTTTGTTTTTTATAATTATTATGTACAGATCTTTCTCATTAATTATGAACTCCTTGATGATGGTGAACACATCTTATAGCTTTGTATGCATAATCCCTGATAAAATAGTTATTGAGTGCTTATTAAGCTGCAGACACCGACACCACACTACATATTTTATATATGTCATTTCAGTTTTACAATAATCCTATGAGAAAAGTATTGCTATGTCTATCTTGTAGATAAGGAAGCTAAGCCTTAGAAAGGTTAAACAACTTGCTCAGGATCACACTGCTAGAAAGCAGCAAAGCTGAAGTTAAAACATTGATCTATCTAATTTCAAAGTTTATAGATCCTTCTCCTGTTCTACAATTTCTCTATTTCTAAATGAATATTTGTAAAATGTGTGAGTGAGTACAGATGATTGATTCCTGTATGTTTTTAGAGCTCTATGCTTGTGAGAATGGTTGTTGTTAGGTGCCGTCGATTACAACTTATGGTGACCCCATGTGTTGCAGAGTACAAGAGTGCTCCATAGGGTTTTCAACACTGTGACCTTCCAGAAGCAGATGGCCAAGCCCGTCTTCTGAGGTGCTTCTGAGTGGGTTTGAACTGCCAACCTTTCTACTAGTAGTCAAGTGCTCAACTATGTGAGGATGGTACTACAAGGAAAAGTAAGTTGGTTAGATGGTACTTGGATGAGGGGAAAAAAAACAAATGATTTCAGTTTTTAGGTGTTAAGATTTAAGTGGTGATATATAGGTAGAAGTTATGATGTTTAGGTTCAGCGAAATGTTTTGTTTCTCTATTGCTGAATAACAAACTACCTCAAGAGTACTGGCTCAAAACAACAATCATTATATTTGCTCATTATTCTGCAATCTGTGCTGAGCTCATCTGGATGTTTCTGTGGTTGTTCTTCAGAGTTGTCACTCATATGGCTGCAGTCATCTTGAACTTGGCTGAGGACTAGGCTTAGCTAAAATACTAGATGGCTGGGTTTTTTCTTTCTCTTTTTATGTAGTCTCAGAACCTCTCCTCCTCCATGTAGTCTCTCCACATGTTCTCTCTTATAGGGTAGACAGACTTGTACATGGCAGCTCATAGTTCCCAACAGAGAAAAAAATTTCCAAAAGCTTCCAGGCCTCCTATAGACTTAGGCTCAGAATTGGCGCAGCATAATTTCAGCTACATTTCATCGTTTTAAAATAAGTCATAGGCCTAGCTCAAATGCCAGGGGAGGTAACTGCAAAATGGTGTGAATTGCAGGATGGAATGATTCATTGGGGCCACCATTCAGCAGATTACCACAGATGCCATATAGCAAATGAGAATAGATCAGCTTGAAGAAGAGGTTTTTAAATTTCCTGTTTAGTTGTCTGTTTCCCACATTACGGCATTGAGGCAGGGACTGTATTTGCTCTACTATTGTATTTCTAACCCTTAGGACGGTACGAGGTCCTTAGGAGGGATTCAGTAAACTTTTGTTTAATAAATGAGTGTATATAAAGAGAAGAGCAGAGGTTAAGGACTCAATCTTCAGAAATGATTCGCAGGAGGGGGTGTTTAGACAATAGTCAGAGAAACAGGACTGAGTAATCATAACAGTCAAAGGAAGAGTTCCATGAGAAAGGATGGTGGATGATGATAGTATTAATTGTAGCAGAAAAATCAAGGAGAATAGGGTAGAGAAAATCCCACTGGCTTTTATTAGCATTTCATGAAGTTGCAAATGTCATTCTTTATTCTATATCCCTTTACTATTTGGTCGAAACTGTTTTTAGAGATTTCTCAATTTTTAAAATCCCCTTTTTTTCTAACCTAATTTTTTGATGTAAGCACTTTAAAATGTAATGGCCTCAGTGAATCTGTATTATGGTCATTGAATTGGAAGAGGAATAATGCTTGGCATGTAACTTTTGAACATTTTGTTTAAAAACTAGTAAGATCAGAAAAGACAATGAATTCTAGAGTTACAATCAGAAGTAGAAACCACATTCAATTTTATTTTCTTTGGCTGCATGGGATGGTAATTCTGTGTTTTTTTATTTTTATTTTTTACCTCCTTATAGTCTATTCAAATTCTCTGTATTTCTTTTTCTAGTCACACTCATTCAGAAGAGCACCATAAAAAAAAAAAAATAGTGAGATCAATTAAAGATATATTCCCAGCTGTAAGTAAAAAGCAGGGCCATGCTTCTCTCATGGTTGGAGAAAGACTTGACTAGGATTTGAAAGAAGAGGTATTTGTCTGGGGACGGTTTTAATAAAAGAAAAGGGAAAGAATTTTGCCAGTAAGGTGGCAGTGCAACCTTGGGCAACACGCTTGATCTATCTGAGCCTCAGTTTCCTCAACGGCTAGTACATAAATAATATCCATCTCACAGGCTTGTTGCAGGGATTAAATGAAAGCACTTGGTTCATAGGTGGTTAATAAATAAAATGAAGTTGCTGTGTGTGTCTTTTTGTTCTTGCATCATAGAAAAATGGCTAGGTGGATTTTCACAAATTTAGGGTGAATGCTTGGGATGACGTAACTTAAAATATAGTTTTATGGTGTACCAGGCTGGGGAAAGTATAACTGGAAACATGCAGCCATCTTCCAGAATTGCTGGTTCTGAGGCACAAAAATCAGCCCGCAGGGTCTCACATGCTGTGCATGTTAAGATGCTGTAGGATGAGAAGACAAGCAACAGGTTCGCATATGGACCCCATAGAGAAGCATAAGACTAGACAGCCTAACTGTAGGCATTGACTTGCAGTTGAACTGCTTATCACCTGGACAACTCTATTTTGCTAGATCCGGGATGATTTAAAAAAAAAAAAGCAGCAGGGACTTATTTATTCAGTTATGGTTGATGATTCTTCCAAGTATCACAGACTTGGTAGGTCAGTTAAAAACTAATAATAGCTACCATTTCTTGAGGGTTTACTATCTCCAGACTGTTGCAACATGCATTGCATATGTCATTTCATATAATGCTCACAATCAGTCTGTGCGGTATGTGCCATTACCAATCTCACTTTACCGATGAGGAAATTCAAGTTTAGAGAGACTAAGTAACGTGCCACAGATTACACAGCCAGTAAGTGGTGAAGTGGTATTTGAGCCTAAACATTTTGATTTAACTGTGCAAAAATGAATTTCTCCTTTCTTTTCATATCCTGATCACTATCATTCAAAGTGATTTGACTTAATTCCAATTATGTTCAGACAGGTTTTACCATGAAGTTTCCCAATAAAAAGTGTAATTGGAAAGGTTAAAATGAAGAGAGAACTTTTATTTTCGTTAATATTAATTTTCTCCGTGATTAGGAAAACTAATATGTAGAATTCCACAAATTGCTGTAAAGATGAGTACTACTACACATCAAAATAATTCAAGGTCAAAATACAGTTCTGCATAACATATCTAATGATGATGATATGATTTCAGGATAGGAAAGGTCTTTCTAAGCATAATAATAAAGACAAAAACCATACAGAAAATGACTGATAGATGTGATTTAAAAAAAAAAAAATGGAAATATCTGCCTATTGAAAAAAGAATAAATAAAATTAAAAACAAAATGACAAACTTGGAAAAAGATTTGCAGCACATATGATACTCAAGAGGTTGATATTTTTTGTACATAAACCACTTTTGTAAACAATCTTAAAATCAAGTGCCTTGGGCTGGGATTTGAGAGAGGAAGCTCTCAAAGCACCTGGTCAATGACCTTGTGAAGGAGGACAACAAGCAATTCTTGAAAGAATTACAGGGGGCCTCAATAGTAATAACATTGAGGTTTATTTTTTCAAATATCAATTTGCTAAAGATTAAAAGATTGATAACACCCAGCACCAATAAGGCAAGAATAAAGGAAAGGGACATGAGTATTCACTACAGGTACAGATTAGCTTTATCTTTCTTAGAGGACAGTTTGATAATATGTATCAGGAGCTTTAATTTCTTCTGCGAGAGCGATTTTACTTGCAGTAATGCATTAAAATGAAAGAAATCAAAATTTTGGGCAAAACTCTATGTAGGAGCAGTATCACTGATTACAGTAGCAAAATACTGGAAATCATGTTGGTTAAGTAATTATATATGTTCTTATGATAGATTGATGTCCTGCTGTTAGACGATAAATTGTAGAAGACTTTTAAGATATCAGAAAACGTGCACGATAATTTTCTAAGTGCAAAAAGATTATAAAAATATATAAATTATGATTCTGTGTGTGTTTCTGAATATTGGAAGAGCATACATCAAAATGTTTGCAGTGGCTTTCTCAGTGTGTTAAAACTGCAGGTGAGTTTTTTTCTTCTTTGTGCTTTGTGCATTCCAATTTTCTGTATTAACAAGTATTATTTTAGTAGTTAGAAATCAGAAATAAATGTTATTTTAAAGTAATATTTTGGATTTACACATTGGGATAATCATATGAGCCCATTCAGCAAGTGTCCTTCATTTTAATTCATGTAATTAAGTTAGCTATCATAATTTAAAACTTTATTATTACCTTCCCTGATTTCACTGATTTTTCTTTCTACTTTATACTTTTATCAAAGAAAATGTCTTGTAGACATTCGTTAAGAAAAGTCTGCATGTTAAGACACATGGTAATAATGTTTGTCTTTCAATGGTGACTCCTTTTTATTGCTCATTAAAAATAAATGTATTTATTTTTTATTCAGTGATCAGAATAAAAAGAAATGGGTTTAATTTATAGTAAGAGAATTATTTAGAAAGAAAGAAGCTTTTTTTCCTTTTTTAATTTTCAAAATAAATAAACACTAGTGTTACCAAGGAAAAGCTGTTCTCTAGCTTGTCTAAAAATAGGACAGAAAATCATCTGTTTTAGGAGGTTTAGCTGTTAATATTCACTGAGGTAGAATTATTTGATTTAACGACCTCTAGTTATCTCTTATAATTTTGTGATTTTATAGCTTGAAAAAAGAATGTTTTATTTATCTTTTTGGTATCTAGAATAAAGACAAATATTTCATGGTATAATGTGTATAAAGTTATTGACTCAAATGGAATCTCTAATTACATCTTTTGTGTAATGTCTGAAATGTATTAGCACCCACTGAGGTTTGACAGTTGGGAACACAACTATTACATTATTTCACTAAATTTATTAGATAAAAGTTTCATAATCATTTCTGTATTTCAAATGATTATGTTTTAGAACTTTTTGTTTTAATGTTAATGAAAATAATTTATCTGTTGGGTAGGAACTGACTATAGTATCTCTTTTTGTGCTTTTATGCCTTTTCTTAATCTCCCATTCCCAATTAATGAGTAATTTGTTATCACGGTTTTATTAATGTAATTTAGTGGTTATCTTCATTAATTGGAAAAAATGAAGGAAAAGCTATAAAAATAAGTAAAAAGGACTATTGTGATTGTGTGTCAATTTGGCTCGGCCGTGATTCTTAGTGTTTTGGCAGTGGTATAATGTTGTGATCACTTCCCTGGTGAGATCTGATATGTGATCACGTCCATGATGGGATTTGCTGTGAATAGCTAATTAGTTGGAAGGGAGTGTCCTTGGCATGTGGCCTGCATCGAATATAAGTGGACACTCAGTCAAGGCTTGAGGGCTTTTTGTTTGTGCTGGATCCTGCAGCTGGCTCCTATTATCTGACCTCTGGTTCTTGGGACTTGAGCTAGCAGTTTACCTGTGGTCTTGCCTGCCGATCTTGGGATTCATCCATCTTCACAGCCTGTGAACAAGAGCCCTGCTTTTTGACTTGTCGATCTTGGGTTCTCCAGCCCCTGTGGCTACGTGAATCAGGAGAAGCCTCTATCCTGACCAATGGACTTAGGACATTTTGGCCTCTAATACCATGTGAGCCATTTCCTTGATATAAACCTTTCTCTATATATTTATACGCTTACTGATTTTGCTTCTCTAGAGAACCCAGCCTAAGACAACTTTTTTTTTCTGTTTTTGTTTTTTAGAGAACCCTCCCTAAGACAACTATCCTACACTAATTATCGATTTTTTTCAGTGATTAAAATTTACAGGTCATTGCTGGTGGATTTGAACTGCCAATCTTTTGGTTAGCAGCTGAGATCTTAACCATATGCCATCAGGGCTCCTTACAAATCATGTTGTTGTTAGGTGCTGTCAAGTCAATTTCCCTTTGCGCAACAGAATGAAACACTGCCTGATCCTGTGCCAGCCTCACAATTGTTGCTACGCTTGAGCCCATTGTTACAGCCACTGTGTCAGTCCATCTTGTTGAGGGTCTTCCTCTTTTTCGCTGACCCTCTACTTTACCAAACATGATGTCCCTCTCTGGGGACTGATGCCTCCTGATAACATGTCCAAAGTATGTGAGACATAGCCTTGCCATCCTTGCTTTTAAGGGGCATTCTGGCTGTAATTCTTCCAAGACATACAAATCAAAATGCCTTAAAAATAAGATCTTTCCATTTTTTCAGTCCATCTCTTAGTAATGCTTTTGGCCACACTTTAATGAGCAAGGTAACTGTGTGGCAAGTATGGCAGGCCCTGGGCAAAATTATGAAGCAAACCAAATATATCTTTGGACCTTTCACCTTTTCTTTTGGTACATTTTTATTCAGATTTTTTTTTGACATGCTTTACCCCAAGTGTCCCATGTTCCCACAGAATTTTAAAAACTTTCTTTTTCTTTAAAGAATGTAGTGGATTCATGGCATATACTAATCTTCAAAATCAATTAAAATTCCATCTATGGGACATACTTTCTTAATCCAGTAAAATCATTTAAGGCCTGTGAGGAATGACAGCTGATACTGAGGATTTCAGGCATTGGTGGCATCTGTCCTGCATGCATCTTTTCAAATCACAGCATGTGAGCCTGCCCGATCCATCTGCCCTGTTCCCAAAGTCCACTTATACAGAACCTTGTTTATTTGGTGTCCTTTTGTGATATGGCAGGTATCATTTGTATACTATAATAGCTCTGGAATCAACACATAGTTCTTAGACTGAAATTTGAAAGAGCTGATGATCACATTATGGTCTGTAATATAGATATTAATTTGATTTTCATTATAAATATATGTCATTGTTCAATGCCATCGAGTTGATTTTAACTCATAGCAACCGCATGTGACAGAGTAGAACTGCCCTATAGTGTTTTCTAAGCCGTAATCTTTATGGGAGCAGAGTGTCAGGTCCTACGCCTGTGGAGTCACTGGACAGGACTGAACCACCAACCTTTCAGCTAGCTGCCAAGCTCTTAACCATTGCACCACCAGGGCTCCGTATATATATATATTCCTTTCAAATGGTGCTTTAATTTCTGCAGTCAGATATGATCCATTGAGATACAAAATAAACTTTCATTTTACATCCAGAAAATAAAAATACATTTATACAAATTTAGCCAACAGTTTATTACCTTAAAAAGCAGAGAAGTTTTGAATTGAATTAAAAAAAAAATAAAGACTGCATTCATATGGATAAAATTAATATTGTAATTATTAAAAAAAGTTACTCAGCACTTATTATGTGTTCAATCTTATGATTTTTAAAGAATCACAAAATATGCTTCCTGCTCCAAGGAGGTTTAAAATTTCTTTGAGGAGATAGACCTTCCATTCTTTTGTTCAGCAAACATTTATTGAATATTTATATATGCAAATTAAAATGACTGCTCTTGAGGAGTTTACAGAATAAGGAGGAGCTAAAACATGTAGATAAATATTATAATGTAAGTTTGAAAATGGTAAAATGGTATACTGGAAGTTCAGATAAAATGTTGCCCATCTGGGGGCTACATGCATAAAAACAAAGATGTCAGTGCACAGTGTAAAAAAAAACAGGATAAATGCCAAACAAGTGAGGTTGATAATACAGAGCTTTAGAGGAAGGAGTGATTACCTAGGTCAAGGGCAGTTAGAGAAAATTTCATTTAGGAGATAAGATTTAAATTTTCCATTTAAGAAAAAGAAAAAAAAAAAAAGAAAAGAAGGCTAAGTAGAGCCCATGGGGAGGCCACAGGCCTACATTTCCTAGGTACTTCTAATCATGCGTTTCCACACATTTGAAACACTGTATGATCCTTGTGCCTTTTCATAATTAGCATTTTTCAGAGACTTTTGAAATTTTTATGTAGATATATACAAATAAAAAATTAGATAATACTCAAAGAAAAATATATAGGAATAATGTTGTACCATTTTCCCATGGGATGAAATCTGGAATGTGGAACATATTTGATTTATTTCATTGTGAGAAAAAGATTCCTTGTTCTGCATTATAATATAGTTTTGTTGCAGTGAGTCGTACCCCAAGTATTTGAAAATGAGGTAGTAAGAGTATCTTATGAGAATTAAACTTTAAAACCAACATTTGACACTTAAAGGCATGAAATATTCTTCAAAGACTCCCAAGCCTGCAACAGTTTATTAAAACCATTTTTAGTATTCACAGTTTTTGTTGCTGAAGAAAGTCTGTTCACCTGGCAGGGCAGAATTGTTGGTAGCCAGGAGAGCATGGGCAAAGGGAGGTCACCAGGCAAATACAGACACATGATTCCCATCAAGTCCTGTGTAGGGAACTGAGTATTGCAGCCTTCTATGACCTATCTTGATATGGATGGGATACTCAATACAGTTAAATATTTTGAAAAATTTGAATCTTAAAACTTATCCAAGTTTGATGCTACACTCGCTAAACAAAATTCTGATTAAAATTTGACTGTCCATGGTGTGGTGTACTGGAGACAAGTTAGTAGCCTCAGAAGTCATGTATTATAAATTAATAAATCTTGGTGAATTAACAAGATTATATTTTCTTTTATATTTTCTAGTGTGCAAGTTTAGGAGAATACTCAAATGTGGCACAGTCACTAAGGTAATGCAGATCTTTGAGGACTCTTGAGACACAGCTGGCTTTTCTGGGCGGCAGCCCCTTTTCTTTTATGAGTCACTTTACCTACAATCTCCAATAATTTTGTTTAAGGCACGTGTGACTTTGAGACATATCATTTATTACATATTACCTGGTATCATAGTTGGTAAGTATAAATAAACAAATCCAGGTTGTGAGTTCAGAGGAACAAATTATTCAAACTTCAGAATTAACCATGGAAGACCTCCACAAGGTTCAGACCCCTAAAAAGCTCCCATTGTACTTGTATGTACAACTCATATGTGGTTTGTGCTATTCTTATTTTTGTGCACTGGTCTTATTTTCGCAAATACAATTCAAGTTTCCTGAGGCCAGGGACCGTATTTTACTTTATTTAGACTTCATAATGATAAAGTAGAACAACATAAAATTGTTTAGTGAATGAAATCCAGAAATTACAGCAGGTTGTTAAAACAAAAAAAAAAAAAAAAGGAATAGAGCCCTTCTGTTTCTACGTCTAATTTTTTTTTTAACTGTCATTTGTTTTTATTATTGAAAAAAAAACTACAATAGAACAGGCTTAAAAAGGTGTCATTCTTAAATGGTGGTGCATATATCTGAAGATTGACAATGATGCTCAAAAAAATGCATGTTTACAAAAAATGTTTAAAATAACACTAAAAAATTCTTACCATTTTGAATAGATTTAAATTACATCCATTGAGGAACTAGTAATAGCATGATTTGATGATGGCTTAGTGGGTTTTTTTTTTTTGGCTTAGTGTAAAATATTTAAGAATATCAAGCAACTGTTTCTTATGGTATGCATTATTTTCCTGGTTGGTTTGTTCATCCAGTGATTTTCTTAAACAGTTCTTTAATTCTTCAATTCCTTCTCCACTAATTGAAGAGATGGGAATGATAAGGTGTAACTTCATAGTCCTCTCTGGAATCATGTTTTTTTTTCAAACAAGTGCAAAAAATCTTTAGGATTCTGGAGTTGGTTCATCAGTTCATGGAATTTACCTTGGGCTCTGGCAAATCCATTTTATTAACTGCCAGAGGTGCAGGTTTTGTTTGAAATTTCTCTTTGTACAAACCCAACTCTTTTGTAAGCAGTATATGGGTTCAAAGGCAGTTCTGTATTGTTTGGGAAAAAAGCTGAAATCCAGGAATATCAACATCAAAAAGTAGTTGTTTAGTTCTTTCTATATGCTTCAGGAATTTTTGACCCATTCCTTAGTTTATATGTGTTCCTTCTATTAAGCCTGGAAGATCGTCTACTGAATCTGTTTGAAATCATTGTACATAATCTTTCCCAGTTCAGGCTTTAATATTGAAAATGCATAATCTGCAATCACAGGTTTTGCATAAGAAACCTGACTTAGTAAAGAGGATTTTCCAGCATTTGAGAATCTATAATTTTATCATTTTCATTAGTTACTGAAATGCTCACAGGTACAGGAATTTCACAGTCTTTTCCTTTGGAGCCTTTTAGTGCACTAACCCGACTGTTTGCTCCTCCTCCAGCCACGAATCATTTCTGAGGATATTTGTCTTTAAGTTTTTTAAAAGTCATCTTGTTTTCAGCTACAATCCACACATCACCACCTTTTCCACCTTCTCCACCTAATTGAGGACAACACATTTCACTACTTCCTCCCTTGCCGAAGAGTCTTAGGTTATCAATGAAGTTTCCATACTTTTCGAATAACACACGACTGCAGTGCACCATCGCAGTGCTAGGCCATCTCTGTGTATACTTCTTTTAAGAAAGGGCTTTGTATTAGAAAGAAAAGAAAAACAAAACAAAACAACAAAACCCAACAACGTGGGCAGGACCAAGGCTTTCATGGAGAAATGTGGAGGTATAACAGACTATTCTGTCAGTGGCTAATGGCCGGACTAATTCCGATTCTTATTTAATATATGTAAAGTGAAAGAGCGTATCTGATATGAGTTTGCTAGTTGACCTAATTAATTTAAAACAAACTTTTAAATTTTCATAACCCAATTAAAAACCTGAAAGATGATCATCAGTCAATAGAAAAAAACAACGTATAATTTATCTTTGGAAAGAATATTAACACATCCCATTCTGTCAGTATTCTATGCTTCTGATACAGATAATTATTTTAGCTTCAAATTCCTGCTGGATGTAATTGATATTGAGATAGATTATTGAAAAAATTTTAGTGTGTCAGCATCAAGTAATTTCTTTTATCACCATGTTCTGTCATCAAAGGAATTAAGATCTTTAGGGAAAAATTCAATAATCCATTTAATTCTCCATGTATCTATACACAAAAGAGACTGAATATGAAACTGTAACTAAGCAAATATATTTGTGTAACTGCATATGATGTAAGAGTTATTTTTTGCCCTCAAAGTAATAATAGTATGATATCTGGAGTTCAATAAAATAAATAAATATTATAACTTTCAGTCACAGAGAAACTAATAATACTAAGGTCAACTGAATAGGGAAGAGGTTATTCTTCCTTCCCTTATTTCTGTTTTTGAAGTCTTTGTCTTGTGACACTGACTGAAACTGATATTTAGCACATCTGTAATCGGCATTTATTTTGATTATTATTTACAAATCAACTCTTGTTGCTGATTTCACTTATATCACTTAATGTGTGCTTACATACCCAAAAATGAGCCCTCTTGTAAAAGAGAGAAGAGTAGTGTTGGTGATTTTTAAGCTTTGTTTTCTTCATGTCTTCCTTCACAAGGTAGGATTTTGGAAATAAATCTTCCCTGATCATTCCCCTCAATCTAAAATTCCAGTGATAACAACTGTTAGCAATTTAATGTGGATACTTTAAGATTTCTATCTACTTATATAACAAAACATTTATTGATTGTCATTTAAGATTTTTTTAATATTTTATATTTAAATATATTTGCCATAAATATCATTGTACTTACATGTTTGTGCTCTTGCTTATTAGAATATTTTTATATAATACAGTCCCAAGAGTTAAAAAAATTTAAATGCTGTAGCTCTACTTACAATCAGCCTTAAGAAACTCTCTATCCATAAATTTAAGAGCGTCTTGATAGACTAATTCCTTGTTCTACACCATAAGCACTAAAAGAGAACAAGTATTAAATACAGCACATATTTGGTGAAAACAAATTACATGACTAGCTGACATTTGCCATATTACCCTTGTTTGAGTCACCTTTGAGACTGACCTATTAACCAGAAGAGTGCCAGTTTCAAAATAACCATCCCACCATGGAAAAATGTATTTTAGTAACCTGGAAAAAGGTAATTAAACTTTATTATTTTACTGATTCAATTAATATTTTCAAGTACATATGAAGTTCAGGGAGCTGTATTAGATGGTATGTGGGATATGAAAATGAATCATACATGGATTTTGCCTTAAGGAGCTTAATCATTGAGAATGAGAGATAAGATAAGACCACATGTAACTCTAAAATAAAGCACAAATGTTTCAGAGAAGTCAAGGAGGAAAGCTGAGTATTAACTAAAGAGCTGTGAGTTAGAGGCAAGCGAGACCAAAAGCTTTTGATCAGGGAACGTTTCACAGAAGGTATGTTTTGTTAGGCTTTCGTGGATAGTGAGGATTTAGGCCTACAGAAATGAGGGAGAAAGGTACCCAATTCTAACAACAGCAATAATGACATTTGTTAAGTTCTTACTATGTTTTAGGGAGACATTGTGTGAATTAAGTACTTTATATATATATATATTTTTTTATTGTACTTACATGAAATTTTGCAGAGCGAATTAGTTTCTCATTAAACAATACACATATTATTTTGTGACATTGGTTGCCAACCCCATGACATGTCAACACTCTTCTCTTCTCGACCTTGGGTTCCCTGGTACCAGCTTCCCGTCCCCTCCTGCCTTCTTATCCTTGCTCCTGAGCTGGTGTGCCCATTTAGTCTCATCTTATTTTATTTTTTTAGGCCTGCCTAATCTTTGGCTAAAGGGTGAACCTCAGGAGTGGCCTCATTGCTGAGCTGAAAGAGTGTCTGGGGGTCATACTCTTGTGGTTTCTTCAGTCTCTGTCAGACCTGTAAGTCTGGTCTGTTTTGTGAGTTAGAATTTTGTCCTCCATTTTTCTCCAGCTCTGTCCAGGACCCTCTATTGTGATCCCTGTCAGAGCAGTTGATAGTAGTAGCTGGGCACCATCTAGTTGTGCTGGATTTAGTCTGGTGCAGGCTGTGATAGCTGTGGTCCATTAGTCCTTTGGACTAATCTTTTCCTCGTGTCTTTGGTTTTCTTCATTCTCCCTTGCTTCAGATGGGGTGGGCCCAATGGAGTAATCTTAGATGGCCTCTCACAAACTTAAAAAAACCCAGAAGCTACTCACCATAGGAGGACGTAGAACATTTTCTTTATAAAATATACCAATTGAGCTAGCTGTCCCCCGAGACCATGGTTCCCAGCCCTCCACCCAGTAATTTGGTCCCTCAGGGAGTTTGGATGTAACTATGAAGCTTCCATGACCTTGCCTTTGTCAAGTTGTGCAGACTTTCCCAGTATGCAATTTATATTTTTATTCCATCTAATTCTCAAGGAACACTATGTAGATAAAAGGTACTGTTATTATCTCTACTTTATGGATAGGGAAACTGAAGTCCATAGAAGTCTGGTAATTTGTGAAATGTCCCATGGTTAATAAATGGATCTGAATTAAGATCCAGATGTAATAGCATGAACAAAGATTGAAAAGGTCTGATGGGGTCAGATCATGGAGGTCATCAAATGATAGGACAGGACATTTGTAGAGTGTTTTGGACTAGGTAGTGACATGGTAGTTTCAGACAAACTGGAAAGAATATAGACTAGAAAAGGATTGCTGAATTTGGCCATCAATGTAGCAACCTTGTTCATTCAGTAATTATTCTGTGCCAAGATTATGAGTCAAGGCTGACAAGGTTGAGAATAATGAGGACAGAGAAATGACCACTGGATGTGGTAAGGGGAAAGAATGAATAATCTTCCATTCCATACTTTCCCACCTACTTTTAGCTTATCAATTTTTTAAAATAATTTTTATTGTGCTTGAAGTGAAAGTTTAAAAATCAAGTCAGTCTCTCACACAAAAACCCCTATACACCTTGCTACACACTCCCAATTACTCTCCCCCTAATGAGACAGCCCGCTTTCTCCCTCCACTCTCTCTCTTCGTGTCCGTTTCACCAGCTTCTAACCCCCTCCACCCTCTCATCTCCCCTTCACGCAGGAGATGTCAACATAGTCTCAAGTGTCCACCTGATCCAAGAACCTTGCTCCTCACCAGCATCCCTCTCCAACCCATTGTCCAGTCCAATCCATGTCTAAAGAGTTGGCTTCGGGAATGGTTCCTGTCCTGGGGCAACAGAAGGTCTGGGGGCCATGACCACCAGGATCCTTCCAGTCTCAGTCAGACCATTAAGTCTGGTCTTATGAGAATTTGGGGTCTGCATCCCACTGCTGTCCTGCTTCCTCAGGGGTTCTCTGTTGTGTTCCCTGTCAGGGCAGTCATTGGTTGTAGCCAGGCACCATCTAGTTCTTCTGGTTTCAGGATGATGTAGTCTTTGATTCATGTGGCCCTTTCTGTCTCTTGGGCTTGTAATTGCCTTGTGTCCTTGGTTTTCTTCATTCTCCTTTGATCCAGGTGGGTTGAGACCAATTGATGCATCTTAGATGGCTGCTTGCTAGCATTTAAGACCTCAGGTGCCACTCTTCAAAGTGGGATGCAGAATGTTTTCTTAATAGATTTTATTATGCCAATTGACTTAGATGTCCCCTGAAACCGTGGTCCCCAGACCCCTGCCCCTGCTATGCTGACCTTCAAAGCATTCGGTTTATTCAGGAAACTTCTTTGCTTTTGGTTTAGTCCAATTGTGCTTACCTCCCCTATATTGTGTGCTGTCTTTCCCTTCACCTAAAGTAGTTCTTATCTACTATCCAATTAGTGAATGCCCCTCTCCCACCCTTCCTTCCTCCCCGCTCTGGCAACCACAAAAGAATGTTTTCTTCTCAGTTTAAACTGTTTCTCAAGTTCTTATAATAGTGGTCTTATACAATATTCGTCCTTTTGCAACGGACTAATTTCACTCAGCATAATGCCTTCCAGGTTCCTCCATGTTATAAAATGTTTCACAGATTCCTTACCGTTCTTTATTGATGCATAATATTCCGTTGTGTGAATATACCATAATTTATTTATCCATTCATCCGTTGATGGGCACCTTGGTTGTTTCCATCTTTTTTCAATTGTAAACAGTGCTGCAATAAACATAGGTGTGCATATATCTGTTTGTGTAAAGGCTCTTGTTTCTCTAGGGTATATTCCAAGGAGTGGGATTGCTGGATCATATGGTAGTTCTATTTCTAGCTTTTTGAGGAAGTGCCAAATTGATTTCCAAAGTGGTTGTACCATTTGACATTCCCACCAACAGTGTATAAGTGTTCCAATCTCTCCACAGCCTCTCCAACATTTACTATTTTGTGTTTTTGGGATTAATGCCAGCCTTGTTGGAGTGAGACGAAATCTCATTGTAGTTTTGATCTGCATTTCTCTAATGACTAATGATCATGAGCATTTCCTCATATATCTGTTAGCTACCTGAATGTCTTCTTTAGTGAAGTGTCTATTCATATCTTTTGCCCATTTTTTAATTGGGTTATTTGTCTTTTTGCAGTTGAGTTTTTGCAGTATCATGTAGATTTTAGAAATCAGGCGCTGATCAGAAATGACATAGCTAAAAACTTTTTCCCAGACTTTTTTTTTGTAGGTAGTCTTTTTACTCTTTTGGGGAAGTCTTTGGATGAGAATAGGTGTTTGATTTTTAGGAGCTCCCAGTTATCTAGTTTTTCTTCTCCATTCTTTATAATGTTTTGTATACTGTTTATGCCATATATTAGGGCTCCTAACATTGTCCCTATTTTTTCTTCCATGGTCTTTATTGTTTTAGATTTTATGTTTAGGTCTTTGGTCCATTTGGAGTTAGTTTTTGTGCATGGTGTGAGGTATGGGTCTTGTTTCATTATTTTGCAGATGGATATCCAGTTATGCCAGCATGATTTGTTAAAAAGACTGTCTTTTCCCCCATTTAACTGACTTTGAGCCTTTGTCAAATATCAACTGCTCATATGTGGATGGATTTATGTCTGGATTCTCAGTTCTGTTCCATTGGTCCATGTATCTGTTGTTGTACCAGTACCAGGCTGTTTTGACTACTGTGGCAGTATAATATGTTCCAAAATCAGGTAAAGTAAGGCCTCCCACTTTATTCTTCTTTTTCAGTAATGCCTTATTTATCCGTGTCCTCTTTCCCTTCCGTATGAAATTGGTGATTTCTTTCTCCATCTCATTAAAGAATGTCCTTGGGATTTGGATCGGAAATTGCATTAAATGTGTAGATCGTTTTTGGTAGAATAGACATTTTTATAATGTTAAGTCTTCCTACCCATGAGCAAGGTATGTTCTTCCACTTGTGTAAGTCTCTTTTGGTTTCTTGCAGAAGTGTACTGTAGTTTTCTTTGTATAAGTCTTTTACATGTCTGGTAAGATTTATTCCTAAGTATTTTATCCTCTTGGGGGCTACTGTAAATGGCACTGATTTGGTGATTTCCTCTTCGATGTTCTTTTTGTTGGTGTAGAGGAATCCAACCGATTTTTTTATGTTTATCTTTTATCCTGACAATCTGCTGAACTCTTCTATTAGTTTCATTAGTTTTCTGGAGGATTCCTTAGGGATTTCTGTGTATAAGATCATGTCATCTTCAAATAGAGAAACTTTTACTTCTTCCTTGCCAATCTGGATGCCCTTTATTTCTTTATCTAGCCTGATTGCTCTGGCTAGGACTTCCAGCACAATGTTGAATACAAGTGGTGATAAAGGGCATCCTTGTCTGGTTCCCGATCTCAGTGGGAATGTTATCAGGCTCTCTCCATTTAGGATGATGTTGGCTGTTGGCTTTGTTTAAATGCCCTTTATTATGTTGAGGAATTTTCCTTCTATTCCTATTTTGCTGAGAGTTTTTTATCATGAATGAGTGTTGAACTTTGTCAAATGCTTTTTCTGCATCAATTGATAAAATCATGTGATTCTTGTCTTTTGTTTTATTTATGTGGTGGGTTACATTAACTGTTTTTCTAATGTTGAACCATCCCTGCATCCCCAAACCCAACCCCATGAATCCCACTTGGTCATGGTGAATTATTTTTTTGATATGTTGTTGAATTCTATTGGCTAGAATTTTGTTAAGGATTTTTGCATCTACATTCATGAGGGATATAGGTCTATACTTTTCTTTTCTTGTGGTGTCTTTACCTGGTTTTGGTATCAGGGATATGGTGATTTCATAGAATGAGTTTGGTAGTACTCTGTTCTTTTCTATGCTCTGAAATACCTTTAGTAGTAGTGGTGTTAACTCTTCTCTGAAAGTTTGGTAGAACTCTGCAGTGAAGCCGTCCAGACCAGTGCTTTTTTTAATTGGGAGTTTTTTGATTAACTTTTAAATCTCTCTTTTTTTTTATGGGTCTATTTACTTGTTCTACCTCTGTTTGTGTTAGCTTAGGTAGGTAGTGTGTTTCTAGGAATTCATCCATTTCTTCTAGGTTTTCAAATTTGTTTGAGTATAGTTTTTCATAGTAATCTGATATGATTCTTTTAATTTCAGTTGGGTCTGTTGTAATTTTTTTCTGTTGTAATATCGCCCATCTCGTTTCTTATTCGGGTTATTTGCTTCCTCTCCTGTGTTTCTTTTGTCAGTTTGGCCAGTGGTTTATCAATTTTGTTGAGTTTTTCAAAAAACCAACTTTTGGTCTGGTTAATTCTTTCAATTGATTTTCTGTTTTCTATTTCATTTAGTTCAGCTCTAATTTTTATTATTTGTTTTCTTCTGGTGCCTGTGGGTTTCTTTTGTTGCTCTCTTTCTATTTGTTCAAGTTGTAGGGATAATTCTTTGATTTTGGCCCCTTCTTCTTTTTGTGTGTGTGCATTTATTGATATAAATTGGCCTCTGAGCACCACTTTTGCTGTTTCCCAAAGGTTCTGCTAGGAAGTGTTTTCATTTTCATTGGATTCTCTGAATTTCTTTATTCCATCCTTAATGTCTTCTATAATCCAGTCTTTTTTGAGCAGGGTATTGCTCAGTTTCCAAGTGTTTGATTTCTTTTCCCTGCTTTTCCTGTTATTGATTTCCACTTTTATGGTCTTATGGTCAGAGAAGATGCTTTGTCATATTTCAACGTTTTGGACTCTGCTAAGGCTTGCTTTATGACCTAATATATGCTGTATTTTAGAGAATGTCCCATGTGCACTAGAAAAGAAAGTATATCTGGCTACTGTTGGGTGGAGTGTTCTGTATATGTCTATGAGGTCAAGTTGGATGATTGTGGCATTTAGGTCTTCCTTGTCTTTATTGAGCTTCTTTCTGGATGTCCTGTCCTTCACCGAAAGTGGTGTGTTGAAGTCTTCTACTATTATTGTGGAGCTGTCTATCTCACTTTTCAATGCTGATAGAGTTTATGTATCTTACAGCCCTGTCATTGGGTGTATAAATATTTAATATGGTTATATCTTCATGGTGTATTGTCCCTTTAATCAGTATATAGTGTCCTTCCTTATGCTTCCTGATGGATTTAGCTTTAAAATCTATTTTGTCAGAAATTAATATTGCCACTCCTGCTCTGTTTTGATTATTTTTTTCTTGATTTATTTTTTTCCGTCCTTTGAGTTTTAGTTTGTTTGTGTCTCTAAGTCTAAGGTGTGTCTCTTGTAGGCAGCATATAGATGGATCTTGTTTTTTAATCCATTCTGCCACTCTCTGTCTGTTTATTGGTGCATTTAGTCCATTTACACTTAGGGTAATTACAGATAGGTATGAATTTAGTGCTATCATGTTGATGTCTTTTTTCGTATGTTGACAGTTTCTTTTTCCCACTTGATTTTATGTGCTGAGTAGATTTTCTTTATATATTGTCCTTTCCTCATATTCATTGTTGTTGATTTTGTTTCTGCTGAGTCTGTATTTTTTCTTATATTTTATTTTAATGAGTGGGTTAGTTTGTCTCCTTTGTGGTTACCTTATTATTTACCCCTATTTTTCTAAATTTAAAACTAACTTTTATTTCTTTCTATTTCCATATCTTTCTCTCCATCTGGAAGGTGTATGATTACATTTCTTAGTCCCTCTTTATTACTTCAATGTTGTCTTCTTTTATATAATAGCATCGCTGTTACCCTGTGTTGGGCTTTTTTTTTTTTTAATAATCTTGCTTTGTTTTTTTGGATTTCCCTATCTGGGTTGACTTCTGGTTGCTCTGCCCAGTGTTCTAGTCTTGGGTTGATACCTGATATTATTGATTTTCTAACCAAAGAACTCCCATTAGTATTTCTTGTAGTTTTGGTTTGGTTTTTATGAATTCCCTCAACTGGTGTTTATCTGGAAATGTCTTAATTTCACCTTCATATTTAAGAGACAGTTTTGATGGATATATGATTCTTGGAAGGCAATTTTTTTCCCTTCAATTTTTTAAATATGTTGTCCCATTGCCTTCTTGTCTGCATGGTTTCTGCCGAGCAGTACGAGCTTATTCTTATTGGCTCTCCTTTGTAGGTGACTTTTCTTTTATCCTTCGCTGCTCTTATAATTCTCCCTTTATCTTTGGTCTTGGCAAGTTTGATTATAATACGTCTTGGTGACTTTCTTTTAAGGTCTACCTTATGTATAGTTCGATGAGCATCTTGGATAGATATCTTCTCATCTTTCACAATATCAGGGAAGTTTTCTGCCAACAAATCTTCAACAATTTCCTCTGTATTTTCTGTTATCCCTCCCTGTTCTGGTTCTCCAATCACTTGTAGGTTATTTCTGTTAATAAAGTCCCACATGATTCTTAAGGTTTCTTCATTTTTTAAAATTATTTTTTCTGATTTTTATTCAAATATATGAGTGCCAAGTGATTTATCTTCGAATTCAGAAATTCTAGCTTCTACTTGCTCAATTCTGCTCCTCTGACTTTCTATTGAGTTAACTAATTTTTTAATTTTATTGTTAATCTTCTGAATTTCTGATTGCTGTCTGTCTATGGATTTTTCCAGCTTTTTAAACTTTTAATTATGTTCCTGAATAATCTTTCTAATTTCTTCCATTGCTTTATCTGTGTGTTCTTTGGCTTATTCTGCGTATTGCCTCATTTCCTTCCTGATGTCTCGAAGGGTTCTGTATATTAAACTTTTGTATTTTGCATCTGGTAATTCCAGGAATGCACTTTCATCTAGAAGATCCCTGGATTCTTTGTTTTGAGAGCCTGTTGAGGTGATCATGGTCTGTTTCTTTATGTGACTTGATATTGACTGTTGTCTCCGAGCTATCTATAAGTTATTGTATTTAGTTTATGCTTTCTTACTGTGTCGTACCTGCTTGCTTTGTTTTGTTTTGACATACCCCTATGGGTTGCTTGAGTGAGCTAGCTTGATTATTTTCACCTTTGGAGTTTTGGTGTCCTGTCCCCAGCTGGCTAGAGCTGTTATCAGGTATATCAGTCTAGGACTCCATTCAGTTTTCTTATATGAATTCAGCTCAGGTTTCCAGGTAGCTGATATCAAGTGTGTGTACAAGCTCTGTTGTACAGTCTTAGAGGGGCAGGGGTAATTGGCATATATACTGGTATCTGATTGCAGCAGGGGGTCATGCTCTGAACAAGGCAGGGGGTTGAAAACCTACCCCCAAGTGTCTCTGAGGAAAACACGTCTCTGTTCCCTAGAGTGTGCAGGTGGGTGGGTTCTGCAGAGGGATCATGGGCACCCAAAGTTTTCAGTTGTATGGACTGGGAGGTACCAGTTATCTTTGGAACTGTGTTGTGGGTGGCTGGATGACCTGAGTGGAGCTACCAGTCCTTAGGTCCCTCATGTGTGTAGGTGAGGACCTTGTTTAATAGGCAAAGCAATGTCAGACGTCAAACACCCACCTCTCCACTGCACAGCTGAAATGGTTGGAGTTTGCCAACAAGGGCCTGTTCTCCCGAAATAGGCCCAGACAGGTCCATGCAGAAGGGAAAGGTGCTCAAGGTCCACAGACGGTTTATGTCTGGACAGGAGCTGCTTCTGTCCTGAGCTCCCCCAGTTAATGGAGCTAGCAAATTATCTTTTCCCCCAGTTGCAAATTTTTTCGTTCCCCAAGACCGGGAGAATGGCTCTAGGTGCTCATCAGGGTCTATCTCAGGCCCAGGGATTCAGCTGCTGAAGCCGGCTTGGGGGTGCAGGGGGCTCGGTAAAATATATGCAAGTACTTAGCTTTTGCCGAGACTACCTTTCTCCTCAGGTTCCGGAGGTGTGAGTAGGCTGTGCGGCTGGCTGCTTCTCCCTGAGGAAACTGCTGCGGAACGCTAGTACCAGCCTGCCGCTGCCACTGCTGCAGCCGCTCCAGGAATGGTGCCTGAGGGCTCCGCAGGATTCAGGTCCGGTAGCTCCTCTCCACTTCTGAACGATCTTTTCCTCCCCCTGCCCCTCAGTTCATTCTCTAAGCTTGCCTTTGATGCTCAGGGCTCCCACCTTGTCACAAATATACTTGTTTCACTTGTTTTTCGGGTCTTTGTTGTAAAGATGGCTCGACGGAAGCGTCTTTCTATTCCGCCACCTTGGCTCCCTAGCTTATCAATTTTTAAATGATCCATTGATTCTTCTCTTAATACTGGAGTTAATACTGATAATAATTTATTGAGCTTATATGAGCTAGACTGTGTGGATTGCCTCATATATTTCATCTTATTTAACCTTCAAAACAACTTTATAAGGTAGATAACATAATTTTATTTTACAAATGAGGAAACTGAGGTTAGGATTTTAAGCAACTTGCTTGTGGTTACTAATTGGTAAATCCAAGATTTAATCTAAGTTTGTTTGGCTCCAAAGCCACTATAGTATGAAAGTTGTGCCACATCCTTCAATTTTTTTTTTTTTGACATATTCTGCTCAACTAGGTGTGGCGTGTCTACATTACCATCCTCAGATCTCAGAAACTGCCACTCAAAATGTATGTACTTAGATTATTTCATAATCTTATTTTATTCAGTGGTTTTTTTTCTTTCATTTTTTTTTTTTTCTCTTCTTTGTTTTTAATGGAAACCCTGGTGGTATAGTGGTTAAGAGCTACGGTTGCTAACCAAAAGGTTGGCAGTTCGAATCCACTAGGTGCTTCTTGGAAGCCCTATGGGGCAGTTCTACTCTGCCTATAGGGTCACTGTGAGTCGAAATCAACTCAATGGCAATGGGTTTGGTTTGTTTTTTTTGAACAAACCGAAGTTTTTGAGATAATGGCAAACATCCACCAACTACTCTGTGTGAGGCACAGCTTTAACTGCTTCACATGTATTAATTGCATTTAATCCTTGCAACAACCCTACTGGAATTATCATGATTTTATGTTTGAGGAAAGGAGGCAGAGAGAATCCATAGCCATCCCAAGGTAACAGAGCCAGGATTTGAACTCAGTAGTCTGTTTCCTTATGCTTTTAACTGCAGACCTATGAGTTGTTTTGAGTAATTGATACTGGGCAGGTTGTGAGGTGTTTTAATGTTTTTAGTGATTTTTTTCCTTAGAAATTATATTTATTTATTATCTGTAGCCCAGTCTACATTAAAATTAAAAAGGACAAACCTGCCTTCAATTTTCTATAACTGTTTTATCACTGTAAATACGATTTTAGTATTGTCAAGATTGGGTTTTAATGATAGCTAAATATAACAGAAAAATTCACTCAAAAGAGCATTGTTTTATTGATTTTTTTTTAACAATGAAAATTTTAAAGATTAAAGACATTCTGAATTTTTATTTTTGGATTCATCCCTTCCCCAATTTGCTTAGCTCTGGAATGGTGTTCAGGATAAGAATAAACAAAAAATATTTTCTTTACACATGGTATTTTGGAGGCTTGGTGGTTCTCCTGAGGGATTCTTTGGTAGAAGGTAAATTTGATAGCCATTTGAAGTACATAATGATTATGGGGAATGGTGAGCTATTGGTTGTGTGGAGTATCAGATGAATAAAGGACGTGGTTACAAAGACTGGAAAGGTCTGATGCGGTGTGAAAAGTTTCCCAAGGCTACAAAAATCTTTCTTTTCATATGAGTAAAATAGGCTAACGAATGACCTCCACTTTAGTTGCATTCATTCCACAGATGTCACAGAAGAAAAATGAAGATTAGATTCACATTTACAATCACATTCATTTTTGACTTGTCTTCTTTGCCATCTTTTAGTAAGTACTATTCAAAAGGTTGTTGTTTTGGTTTATGTTTCTTAGGAAGCAGCATTATATCTTTGTCTATAAGCATAGAAACAAGGAATGTTTATTTATTCTAGGTTTTTAAAATTGTGGTTAGAAACTTATAAAGTAACTATTTGGTTAAATTGTACTTAATTATGCTGTTGTCTTAATGTATGTATCATTTCTTTTTTGTTTTCATATTAACTTAAATAAAAACATAAAATCTAAGTGATGATAACCAGTGTTATGGATTGAATTGTGTACCCCAAAAATGTGTACTAACTTGGCTAGACCATGATTCCCAGTATTGTGTGGTCATCATCCATTTTGTGAGCTAATGTGATTATCCTATCTGTTGTAAATCCTAACCTCTATGATGTTAATAAGGCAGGATTAGAGGCAGTTCTGTTAAGAAGGTAGGACTCATTCTACAGGATTAGGTTGTATTTTGAGTCAGTCTCTTAAGATATAAAAGAAAGAATCGAGCAGAAAAGAGAGGAACCTCCTACCACCAAGAATGAAAAGTGGATGGCTTTAACAAACAGGAATTTGTTCTTTTATGGTTTAGGAACCCCTGGTGGTGCAGTGGTTAAGTGCTACACTGCTAACCAAAAGGTCGGTAGTTCAAATCCTCCAGGCGCTCCTTGGAAACTCTACAGGGCAGTTCTACTCTGTCTATAGGGTCGCTATGAGTCAGAATCAACTGTTCAGCAGTGGGTTTGGTTTTTTTGGTTTATGGTTTAGGAGGCTAGAAGTCCTAATTCAGGGCACCAGCTCCAAGGAAAGGCTTTCTCTCTCTGTTAGTTCTAGGGGAAGGTCCTTGTCATCAATCTTCCCCTGAGTCTGCAAGTTTCTCAGCACAAGGACTCCTGGTCCAAAGGCCGTGCTCTGCTTCTGGCTGTTCTTAGTGGTAGAAGGTCCCTCTCTGTCTGCTCCCGTTTCTCTCCTTTTATCTCTCATATGATAAAAGGTAATGTAGGCCACACCCCAAGGAAACTCCCCTTACAACAGATCAAGGCTGTGACCTGACTAAGGGGGTTGCTTCCCAACCTAATCCTCATTAACATGACCTAATCCTGCCTCATTGACATAAGGGACAGCTCACTGCCAAATGGTACCACAACCACAGGCATAGAATCTAGGATTTATAACACATCACAAAATGGAGACTAATCAGATAACAAAATGGGGGACAAGCACACAATATTGGGAATTATGGCCTTGCCAAGTTGACACATTTTTGTGGGACACAATTCAATCCATGACAGTGTATATTTTACATAGCTGAGATTGTGCTGCATAAATAAATAATCTTTTTTTCATTTCATTTAATTTTTTCATATTTCACATAATATTCTATCATGATAACACATTTTCCTTTGTCCTTAATACCTTTAATTCACAATATTAGGAGGTTATGTGGCATCCCATTTTTGGCATACCATAATTTAATTAATCTTTCTCTAATCGTTGCTTCTATTTTTCCTCTTGTAAATAATATAGCATTGAACATCTTTGTGCATAAACTTTAATCTGCACTTTAGATGATTTCCTTTGGACAGATTCTCCAAACTGGAAATACTGAGGCAAAGGATGAAACATTTTTAGGATCTTAATACATATTACAAACTGCTTTGAAAATTGAACTAACTTGCATTTCTAGAAGTAGTATATAAAATAAAATGAATTACTTAGGTTTTCAGAGGAGTTCTCTGAAATGTCACCTTTAAATAAAAATAACTATTTATGATAAACATAAACTTTAATATAAAAAACTAGTAATTCTTATGGTATTATTTTTATGAAGTATTTACAATGTTTCTCAACCTAACAAAAATATAGGAAACAATATTAAAAAGGAAGTTATTTTAATTACTGAAGATAAAGCATATTACAAAGATAAAATTGAAAGACCCAGTGATTTGTATTGGGGGAAACTTTGAAACTAGGAGACAGGAATTTTGAATTCTGGCCTTGGCTTTGCAACTAACTAACCCTGGACAAGTCACTTAACTTCTTTAAACTTCAGTGACCTATCTATAAAATGAGGGTATTGGATCACATACTCCCTAAGAGATGAAAAACAAAAGTTAAAGATGTGGTTTAAAAAAAAAAAAAAGATGTTGCCGTGGAGTCAACTCTGACTCAAGGCAACCCCATGTGTTACAGAGTAGAACTGCTTCTTAGGGTTTTCTTGGCTGTACTCTTCATGGAAGCAGATTGCCAGGCCTTTCTTCTGTGGTACCACTCATTGGGTTCAAACCACTAACCTTTCAGTTAGGGTTTTTGTTGTTGTTGTTAGGTGCTGTCAAGCTGATTCTGACTCATAGTGACTCCATGTACAACAGAGCAAAACACTGCCTAGTCTTGCACCATCCTCACAATCACTGCCATGCCTGAGCCCATTGTTGCAACCACTCTGTCAGTCCATCCTGTTATGGGTCTTTGTTTTTTTTGCTGACCCTCTACTTTACCTAACTTGATGTTCTTCTCCAGGGACTGGTCCCTCCTGATGATGTGTCCAAAGTACGTGAGAAGAAGTCTTCCCATCCTCGATTCTAAGGAACATTCTGGCAGTACTTCGTCCAAGACAGATTTGTTTGTTCTTCTAGCAGTCCATGGTTTAGTCACTATTCTTCACCAACACCATAATTCAAATGCATTGATTCCTCTTTGGTCTTCCTTATTTATTGTCCAGCCATCGCAGGCATAGGAGGTGATTAAAAATACCATGGCTTGGGTCAGGTGCACCTTTGTCCTCCAAGTGACATGATAGTTGAGCTCAAACCATCTGCACCACCCAGAGACCTTAAACATGTGATAATTATTGTAAAGCTCTTGTTGTTTTTAAGATACTAATTCTTTGTTATTTGGAATGTTCTGATGTTCAGCAAATAATTAAATAGATGAAGTTACTTTAAATTTGTGCTCCTTTTGCTATTTTGGCTGCTTTTCAACGCTCTCTACAAAACTTTTGTTATATAGACTTGTTAGGGGAATTGTAGAGGCATCTTGCTTTACTATTAGGGGCACATCTTAATAACACTGCTGTGAGTAGTATTTTTAAGAATAAATACTTTACAGAGCAATAGTTATCTAAAATTGGTTTTAATTGGTAGTTTTAATTGGTTAGTCCATGCTAAATTACTATGAAATAGGCCACCCAGCAAAGAAATAGATTATAAATGTGTAATTTTATGGTTTAAGTTGATTTTGTCACCTTGATGGTAGAGAGATTAAGAACTTCTTTTCATTCCATGTTTGGTACTTTTATTGTGAAAACCAAAAAAAAAGGGACCCAGTACCATTGAGTCGATTCCGGCTCATAACAATTAATTATGCTGCAAGAAAACACTGAGAAAATTTAGAAAATATATGTATGTTTATATATCTATAGAGCCTGTACAGTCTGCACTTTGTATCTGCGGGTTCGCATCGGGCGATTCAACCAACCACAGATCGAAAAATATTCACAGAAAAGATCTTTTTTTTCTGTGCCATTATTTCCTAAACAATACAGTATAACAACTATTTACATAGCATTTATATTACATTAGGTATCTAACCATGATTTAAAGTATATGGGAGAATGTGTGTAGGTTATATGCAGATACTATGCCATTTTATATAAGGGACTCAGGCAGCCTTGGATTTTAGTATCAGTGGGGGTTGTGGAACCAATCACTTGTGGATACTGAGGACAACTGTACTTATTAATGTCCAGAGACTGATGAACACAAGGTTTTAACCATGTTATGACAAAATATCTGAAATAGAAGTTCAATTTTCTCTTTATTTCACATTTATTGATTTAACAAGTTTGATTATTTAAGATACGCATATTATGAAAGGACACAGAATGTAAGATGTGAGTCTTCTCAGAATTTTCTGACTCATTTATAAAAACTAAACATATGCACATGAAATGGATAAATAATACATCAGACATGCAATGAAAGTGTACTGATAGCCAAAATGAAGCCTGTAATAATACAGGAGAGTAGGAATCAACCTTGACTTTTCTCTTGCCCTCATCTTTCACTTTCAATCTCCAAATCCTCTCACTTTTAACTAAGAAGTATATCTGGTATACATATATATTTGTATATATATGTATGTACATATCTGGTATGTGTATATAGTTCTCTTCATTCCTACCACTACCACTTTGGTTCAGGCCATCATCAGCTCTGTATTTATATATAACAGCTTCCTGTTTCTCTTCCTCTAGTTTTGTTTCACTCAATTGATTCTTCACAATGTAGCCAGGATAATCTAAAACTACAAAACTGATATTGGTCACTTCTTATTCACCTCAGGATAAAGCTCAAACTCTTTAAATGGCTCCTGAGTGTTCCCATTATTGGGCCGTAGTCTACCTTTTCAGCTCATTTCTCCCCACTGTCTTTCTTGCACTTTATGGTCTAACCATGCTGTATTTACTATTCTTTGAATATGATTTGTTCAGGATCTTATTAATTTTTAACAGTACTTCCTTAGGAATAGCCTTTCTGATCCCTAGATTAGGATAAGTGTCTTAGTCGTCTAGTGCTGCTGTGGCAGAAATACCACAAGTGGAATGCTTTAACGAAGAGAAATTTATTCTCTCACAGTCTAGTAGGCTACAAGTCCAAATTCAGGGCACAAGCTCCAGGGGAAGTCTTTCTCTCTCTGTTGGCTCTGGAGGAAGGTCCTTGTCATCAGTCTTCCCTTGATCTGGGAGCATCTTAGCACAGGAAACTCAGGTCCAAATATACACTGTGCTCCCGGCACTGCTTTCTTGGTGGTATGAGGTCCCCCACTCTCTCCTTGCTTCCCTTTCCTTTGATCTCTTGTAAGATGAAAGGCGGTAGAGGCTACACCCCAGGGAAACTCAATTTACAGTGGATCAGGGATGTGACCTGTGCGAGGGTGTTATATCCCACCCTAATCCTCTTTAACCACAGGCAGAGATTATGATTTATAACACATAGGAAAATCACAAAATGGAGGACAACCACACAGTACTGGGAATCATGGCCTAATCAAGTTGACACATGGTTTTGGGGGACACAATTCAATCCATTACACTAGGATACCCTGTGATCATTTTCATATCTCTTTAAAAATTCTCTGTCGTAACAAAACGTACTTGTTAAATTACTCTGCTTTCTGTGATAGCAAGTTCTGTGTTGTTTGTCACAGAATTCCTAGCACCTATGTAGTACCTGGCACATTGAGGGTGCTGAATATTTTCTATATGAAAGAATGGATGAATGTAGAGAAAGACAGCTGCTGTAGCTTAGGAAGACCTTATTGCGAAGATAAATCTTAAAGGATGAACACCTGTTTTGATTACAATAAGAGGATAAATACTGCATAGATACACCGTATTTGTCTACGTATGGTTCTTCATCCAGGCGTATGTCATTGTATAAAACAAAAACGAACAAAACAAAAAAAACAAACCATTGCCTCTGAGCCAATTCCAACTCACAGTGACCCTGTAGGACAGAGTAGAACTATCCTGTAGGATTTCCAAGGAGCAGCAGGTAGATTCAACTGCCAACCTTTTGGTTAGCAGCCAAACTCTTGACCACTACACCACCAAGACTTGTATACATATAGCCAAAATACTAAGGTCTATGTCTGAACTTGTGGAATTAGGGGTAGTGACTTCTCTAAGAGGATAGTGTGGATTAGGTTATTAAAAATGCTAATTTCTTAACACTAATTTTGACTAGTTTCCATGATAATACATATTATGCTTATCAGATTTTGTGAGGGAAAAAAAATTGTGAGTAGAAGGGAAATTAATACTGATTTATTATTAGTCTACATTTATCTAAAACATTTTCTATACAGCACATTAAAAAAATAAAATATTTATTTATTTATTTATACAGCACATTAAAAAAAAAGCTGTCATTAAGTCTCAGTGTATTTCACAGGTATATAAATAAAGTGTTCATAAAAAATATAGCATCATTAATTTAAGATGTACATAATATGATAGCTGTTTAGGGTGATATGTTGCACTTCCCTGTCCTAATTTTGAATTGAATTAAATTGACTAAAATTTTGGCCATTTTTTGGTTTTTGTTTTATTTCTAAAGTACAACCTTTTGTCACATTGTAAAGAGAAAGCATTTCCAATTATAATTTTAGAGGATATTGGTTCTCTATCAGCAGACTACTTTATTAATTGAAAAATTCCTGATTGTGCTATGTTGTGGTAAAAGAAAGCATTATAAGAAACTTGATGAGCATGAGTCAAAGACACAATGAAATTTCACAATAAAAATGCCAATTACTTACATAGGTCTCATTCTTAGGTTTAACCAGGCAGCATTTGAATCTGATAATTGCATGTTGTCTCTTTTGCATGTTAAGCTCTTTAAAGAAGATATTAACTAAAAATTTAAAGGGTTATTTTGATTTGGATCATGTTGATCTGATATGAAATAAAAATGGAGCCCCTGAAAATTCAAAAGTAAATATGTGGCTTACCAAACTATTTATCTACCTATATATTATAGACAATTATCAAAGGTAGCCAGAATAAAAATTCCTTATTTTTAGGCACTTCTAATTTAATGGGTTGGATGAGTAATGATACACATGGTTTGGAGGAGAGATTCCTTTAAATCAGAGTACAGTTTTGCTTGAAAATCATTGTACTAAAGCTTAGTCATATATGGAGAAAACTGCCTAATAATTAAGAATTGACCTTTTAACATGGACTTTGTAACAGATATGTTAGATAATTAAATAGAACATTGCTTACTTTTAAAGAACCTCTCCCTCCCCTTCACACACACAAACCAACCTGTTCTTGGCAAGTGGAATCTTTATAGTAACAGAAGTGGGAAACCTAAAGGATGTGGTTCCCTCTTTGCCTGGATGATGCAGAATTGCTCGGAGCAGTAAGCTTACTGTTTTCAGACAGTGTTAGCAGCATCAGCAAATACAACTGTGTCAGCCTCCCTTACTACAGGGCGTTAGTAACTGCACAGGGGAAACGATAAACAGTATATAAGATCTGATATCTTGATGATGGCTTAAACAGATACTGATGGACAGATCTGCTGTTTGATGTTTTCTTCACTAGTCCTGAAGATGCTGAGAGAGAGAGATGGCTGTGACAATCTTTTGTAAGACAGGAAATGCAATCTTTGGGGGTTTCTGGAAATAGAGAGGTCATGCAGTCTGGAACCTGTGAGCCTTTTCAATCTCTAAGTCATCAGGTATGACCTCATGCATTATGATAATAATTTTAGAATGTAGGGTTGTTGATTTTTTCTGGTTATTAGTCATTTAGAATATATTAATCAATGTAATTGTTTATTGTCAGATTTTCCTTAGGATATTTGAACAAGTAATATTTATAGTAATCGTCACTAGCTAAACAATATGAATTTTAGAAGTGTGTGTGTGTATGTGTGTGTTTAGCTTTTTTTGGGACATGGAGAGTAAGGGAAGAGAGTCTTTGTGTATGATTAAAAGCAAGGCTTTGGATGTTGCAGGTTTTCCCAGAGTAAGCCTGACTAAACTCGAACTGCATCTTTTATTTTATCTTTTATTTAGAACGATGAAAGTGGAATACATTGATCAAACTGATAAGGATATATCATAACTAGCTGCTTATAGATTGTGACATATTGCAATTTTTTTTTTTTACCTGGAATTTCTTCTGCCTGGAAATAGATGTTGCTTCCTTCACAACATGTAGTAACATAGCTATAAAAGTTTGATAAGTAGAATTATGTCTTTCAGTACCGAGGATATAAGCTAATTTACTGAAATTTATATCGCAGTATCTGAGTCGTTTTAAAAGGCACTGGTTTAAATCCTTTCTCCAATACACTGAAATATTAATGTCTTGGTGCTCTTAATATAGATAGCTGCTAAGTCATTGCTTATGAATGAAAGCAGACTATAAATCTGTTTCGCACAAAGAAAGTGTGTGACATTTAGGCTTGTTTAAGATTTTTTGACCCAGAGAGATTTGGTATTTGCTTACTTTCATTTTCAGAGTGAAAAGACCTGACCACATTAAACAGGCTAACTACAAAGAGTAGAGAATCATCACAGCAAAGGATTTGAATGTATATATCCATTTTCTCCTGAAACTCTGCCGTTTATTTTAAAATATGTTTACCTGTCATGTTATAATGCACTTAACTTCAGTTTGTTATAGCATGTCCTCAGAATTACGTACTTGAACAGGAAACTGTACCTGTGTTTGCCATTCAGATTTTGAAGGAAATATATATATTTTTTATACTGCACATACCATTGCCCCAATTTTAGAGAACTTGCCAGATACTTGGCCAGATACTCTCTATTAAATGAGCAAAAAGAGATAAAATGTTTCTGCATTTCTCGACAGAAAGATAGTTTTGTCTTCATGATTATGTAGCATGATTAGAATTTAATGCCTCATCAGGGTGAAATGATATGGTACTAAAAATGAATATACTAACAAAGAACTGAAGTAAAAGTCTGCAACAGTAAATTGATTCAGTTAAGGGGTCAGTTCTCCTTTTTAATTAAAAACACATTGAAAGAATTCTACCTACTGATATTGGCTTCAATTTATATGTTGTTCAGGCTACTTAGCCAGCTTATATTCTTATTAGTAGGGAAGATTGCCATATTATTAAGCTTGATTAGCTTTGGAATGATTTGAATATACCTTTCAGTTGCTACAAAACCTGTTTAATCTGTTAGAATTTATTTCCAGTATTTGCATGTATTAGTCACCATGAGTACATTCTGTTTCTTGGCATTGCTTTGGGATTCCTCTAGATATTGGTTTCACAGCATTTTGTTATTTTTCACTGTATTTATGACCTTTTCAAAAGAAAAAAATAAACCATAAGGATTTTTGATTAATTTCTTTTAGTGTCAATTAAATGAAGATAATTTTTGTAAGGTGAAAAAAACTACTGTCTTAGACTTGTCATTTCAGTTACAAATTGGAGAGAAATTTCTCTTGTTTCCATATCAAAATACATTACATTAAAAAGTAAAGACTGGTTGGATTGTAGCAGACATTTAAATGTAATGTGAACATTTGTTCCTGTGCTGCAAGCTGATCTTGACCTTGTGAGTGGTGAAACTGGTTGTAAACCTGTCCAGTAATGGCTGGTCACCTTTTTACAATGGTTGCCTCAGTTGTACTATTTTATACCTGCGTTTCGTTGCACATCATAAAGGTTTCTAAAGATAAGCTGTCCATAAGAAAGTGTTTGAGTAATTCTTCAATTTGATAAACATTATATGAAAGGTGACCATTTGCAAGATACAGTATTTGATGTTGTGAGAATACAGAAAAATGAAAAGATATTTCCTGCTCTCAGTAAGCTTATGAGCAAATGTGCACGGTGAGGTATGCTTATATTTTGAACTGATTTTTCTAAGATGATGTGCTACAACCATCTATAAACTGATGTTCAAGCCTGGAATGAGTTACATACAACTCTTTTTTTCTTATGTAAGTTTCTTAGTATTACAGAAATAAGAGGCTGGAGCAAATTATATAATAAATCATTTCATACTTTTATTACAACTGCATTAAATTCTCCTAGTATGCCCAATTTGTTGTGCCAAGGCATTATAAACTATGAATCAAGAAAATAGCTTTGAATGTTTTATAAGACAGAGTTGTCAGTTTATTTTGAGAGTGAAGGAGGACCTACTCCACTGTCAGGAGGCAAAAACAGGGACCACAAAAATCAGCTCGAAACAGGGACAGCCAAGCTACTCTAATTCTAGGCTTCTTCTTGTTAGCTGCAGTCCAATCAATTCCCACTCATGGTGACCTGGATAAATATTGGGGAAGGGGGTTTTGATCTCATAGGGATTACATTTGGAAATAAAGAGTAGCGAGTGTGGGATTGTCTGATGCTAACTAGGTTATTTAGGAAAGTCTTTTGAATAAAATGAGGGAAATAGGATTCACCTCAGGCTCTGAAAAAAGGGACTGGGAGGAGTTATGGAAGTAGCCTTAGCTAGCTGGCTGCTTAAGAGCCAGGCACTATTATCTACTCTTTTTGCACCAGTATGCTGGTTGAAGCCACAGGGGGATGGGTCGAGCAGATACAAAGTCCTTGTTTTCCCAGAATCCCAACCTGGGGGATGTTGCCCAATAGTGCCTCCAACATACCTGGTATCTCATTAGAGCAATAGAAAGTTGATTTGCAATTTCTTCAGGTTTGTAACTGCTGGCTGAACTAAGAGGCTTATAGTATGGTCTTTAAGCATATGGAGTTTAGAGCCCTAGTGACTGGGTTCAAACCTTGGCTGTACCACTTACTAGCCTTATGATCTTGGGGAAGTTACTTAACCATTCTGGGGTTCAGTTTCCTCATTAATATAGGGATAACAATATTATCTACCTCAAAGAGTTGTAAAAATTAAATGAGTTAATGTCTATAAAACATTTACAAGAGTCCCTAGCATATAGCAAGCACCGTATTTATGGACGGAAACTCTGGTGGCATAGTGGTTAAGAGCTACAGCTGCTAACCAAAAGGTCAGCAGTTCAGATTCACTGGGCACTCCTTAGAAACCCTATGGGGCAGTTCTACTGTGTCCCATAGGTTCACCATGAGTCGGAATCAACTCAATGGCAGAAGGTTTCGTTTGATTGGTATTTATTGACAGACATTATTATATACATTCTAAGAGCTAGAATGGGCTATGTTATGCAGGCTTTGATACGGGTTGTCATGCAGTTTAGTTTTGTTCCTCTTCCTCACTCCTCTTATTAAATAAGAAATTGAACCAAAAGCATGTGCTATACTTAAATAAAGCTGGTGACAAAAATACAAAGAAAAATATGTTACCTCTGATTAAATTTTTAAATTTGCTGACAATAAGAATTGGGACTTGATGAAAACATTTTATGTTGAAAGTTTTTTTTGCATCTGCTTACTTGCCTGATTTAAAGATCTACTGTATTCGGATTCTATGTGTATAGGTCCTTTGCTTTTCTATATTATACAAACAACTTCATTCATGACAGAAAGATTATTATAAGTTTGGACAAATTTTATTAGCAGTGTCAAGCCTTTCTTGGTTATGGTTTAAGATTAAAGTTAAGGGGTAAAAATCAAGATATAAAGAAAATAATAGGGGCAGGTCACATAGTTTAGATTTAATGGTCTGATCTATTTTATTAAGCGTCAGAAATGTCCAGGACAAAAAATTTCACTGACACAAATTCTGTTTTAATTAGTATTTTTATTCTAGATGAAGGACTAAAATGAAATAGGTTATGAATGCAATACTGTATATATGACTAGAACAATTCAAGTCCCTATTTGATAGGATATAAAATTTTGAATCCCTGGTGATTATAAATGTAAAAAAATCTGTCTGCTTAAAAATTGTCAGTAAATTCTAAGTGCAAATGAGTAATTTGATATTTGGATGAAATGTAAATGCTTAAGTGTTACATTTTGTGACATCTCTGAAATTCAATTCTCTTCTCTTGAGCAATTTTCTCAACCTGGAGCTCTTTCCCAGACATTAGCACAGGGCCAGCTGAACTTCAGGATGATGAAATTTGCTAAAACAAACAAACTACACAACTACCTACAACGTGGTAGTAAGTACAGTACGGACCAAGGGTACGAAAGCCAATGTAGATCCCTGCCTGTAGAACGTTGCAGATAGTGGATCACGAACATTAAATACAAGTAAGCATCGCAGAGCTTTAAAAAAGAGATGAAAGAGGTACAAATTATTTTGTTGAGGTTTAGTGGACAGAATACTTCAAGCTGAGTGGGGAGATGAGAGGGCAGGCTAGTTGGGAAATCAGGGAAGCATGAAAAAGTTAACATATGAGGTAGGCCTTGAAGACTGACAAGATGGGGAAAGGCCGTTTCAGGAGAGGAAACAACATGAGTAAAGGTAGGAAGACAAAAAGCAAATAGTATAGCCTAGCGGAAAGATTTGTGGGGACCACACAGTGTAGAGTCTTAAATGTTAGATTACGATTTCTAAACTGTGAATATTTCTACTTATTCCTGGGGAAAGTTAAAAGAAAAAACAAAAGAGCAGTACCTATATTTTGAAGTCATTTTCAGAGCTCTAACCCTCTTGAGACTTTGAAAATGAAATTAAATTCCTGAGTAGATTTAGTAGTTAGTAGACAAGTAGGGGGTAGAAACAAATGAAAGATTTTAATAAAATTCCCTATCAAAATTGCATGTGAGAGCATTTCTCAGCCTATCCCCAACCACTTGAAAGTCCTAGATTTCAGATCCTAAGAGACCTCCTGCTTGTCCCTGATGTAAACTCTATTTTATTGGTTGGTAATCTGATTTAGCTTTGGCTTTGCTTTTGACATTTCCTAGACCAAGGACAATCTAGTGGGTCATTTTAAGACAATGAATACTCCTGTCACTATGGTGAAGTTTTGGATAAGAAGGATTTTACCTTAGAGAAAATTGGAAATAGAAATTGTTATTTCTAATCATGGAAGTCACTTGGATGTTTTAGCTTGCTCTTTGTTCATTTAGAAATGATAAAGTAGCTGTCATTGCTTAATACCTTTAACACCACTTTTAAATCTTCTATCCATACACTAGAGGCATTTCAGTATTGCCTGGGGTTAGTAAAAAAGCTGGGTAACGTCCAAGAGCAGATTTCCTTTAGATATGACAGCTGGGATGTGACTTTTGGCATCAGACCCAGGAAGATGTCATTCGTGCATGGGAATTGTGAAAACATTGGAGCCTAGTACTCTCATTTAGTACATGATCCCTATAAAGTGTGTCACAAGTAAAACTCTTAGAATTCCACAAGGGAAAGTTAAAATGAAACCAGACACAGGTGCACTTCTGACTCTACTTTTGGACCAATAGAAGGCTCATATAATTGAAAATGATTTGCTTCTTCCTGTAGAAGTCTGCAATTATTTGAAAGCCCTATTTTCCAAAAACGCTTGTGAGATTGTTCTTATTAGTAATTGTGATGTCACAATGCCTGGGAAAGAGTCATGCCTGTGGTAGGGGTTTAACATATTTTCAGAACTTATTTTAGAATCAAAGATCCATTTCTGGGAGAAAACTTGGAGAGCATTGAGCCTTGAGTTGCTTTAAAACTTTTAAACATTTCCTTTCTTTTTATTGTTTTATTTCTCAAAAAAGCAGATAAAAGATGTTTAGGGAAAAGTGATTCTTTCTTCACTTGAAGCCTTTTAAAAATGATGGTCCAGGACTATAAGAGGAATATGTTAAAAAGATAACTGAATATTCCTTCACCAAACTCTTCTTTCTAAAAAGCAATATAGAACCTGGCTCCAGTGAAGTATCCCTACTTCTCACTTATTTACTATCTCTTTATCTGACGTTTTGCATTTATGACAACAGTAAAAAATCTACTCCCGTTACTGCTAGACATATGTCATTAATGTGCGAAATAGCCATTTTACGCATTAACTACTTACATCTGGCAGTAATGAACACTGAGGTGTGAGGCAAGAGTAACAGTGGCTATGAAGGTTAAGGTTATGTGTCAACTTGGCTGGGCTGTGATTCTCAGTGGTTTGGAAGTTATATAATGATGTAATTTGGCATTTATGTAATGATGTAATTTGGCAGTTTTGTGATGATGTAGTCATCCTACATTTTGTGATCTGATGTTGTCATCCACCATTTTCACGTAACACCAATTTTTGCATAATGACTTGGTCTTTGGAGCCTAACCATTCTGATAAGTGAGGGATGGGCGTATATTGAAAAATGTGCTGCATATAAATGTATGCCATCTATTCTTACCCATTTTTTTATTTTTAAAATTCAATTCAATCTCATAAAAATTTATTGAGTGTCTCATCAAATATGGCAGAGGTAGTATAATGGTATTTAAGAGTTAGGGCTTTAGAACTGGATCCCCTGGTTTGGGTTCTACATCTTCCCCTTTAACGGCAACTTTTATCTTAGGATAGTTACTTAATCTCTCTTTTCCTCAGTTTTATCATCTGTAAACTAAGGATACTAATATACTAACCTCTGTAGCTGTTATGAGAATTTAATGCATCAATACAAGTAAAGCGCTTGCAGAGTTCCTGGGTGGTGCTAACTGACTGAAAACCCTGTGGAGCATAGTTCTACTCTGACACACATGGGGTAATGAGTTGGAATCGGCTCAACAGCAACCGAAACTGGAAAGTGCTTGCAACAGTGCCTGGCTTAATAAATGTTAACTATTATTATTCCTATAGGGTCGCCTTGAGTTGGAATAGACTCGACAGCCATGGATTTGGTTTTTTGGTATTATTATTCTGCCATACTGTATTAAACAAAGTTGAGGAGAAAAGCTATAAAAGATATAAAACATTCCCTCAAGTAACTTCAATATAATATGCTTAAAGTATTTGTATATATATGTATAAACCCAGTGCTGTCGAGTCGATTCCGACTCATAGCGACCCTATAACACAGAGTAGAACTGCCCCATAGAGTTTCCAAGGAGATTTTTGGTATATATGTATATATATACCAAAAAATCCGTTGTCCTTGAATCGAATCCGACACACAGTGACCCTATAGGACAGAATAGGGTTTCCAAGGAGCCCCTGGTGGATTCGAACTGCCGACCTTCTGGTTAGCACCCATAGTTCTTAACCACTACACCACCAGGGTTTCCCTGTTGTTGTTGTAGTTAGGTGGCATCGAGTTGGTTCTAACTCATAGTGACCCTATGTACAACAGAACAAAACACTGCCCAGTCCTGCGCCATCCTCACAATTGTTGCTATGCTTCAGCCCATTGTTATAGGCACTGTGTCAGTCCATCTCGTTGAGGGTCTTCCTCTTTTTCACTGACCCTCTACTTTACCAAGCATGATGTCCTTCTCCAGGGACTGATCCCTCCTGATAACATGTCCAAAGCACATGAGAAGTCTCACCATCCTTGCTTCTAAGGAGCACTCTAGTTGCACTTCTCCTAAGACAGATTTGTTCATTCTTTTGGCAGTCCATAGTATACTTAGTATTCTTTGCCAACACCACAATTCAAAGGCATGAATTCTTCTTCGGTCTTCCTTATTTATTGTCCAGCTTTTGCATGCATATGAGGCCATCAAAAACACCATGGCTTGGGTCAGGCGTACCTTAGTTTTCAAGGTGACATCTTTGTTTTAACACTTTAAAGAGATCTCTTGTAGCCAATTTGTCCAATGCAATGTGTCTTTTGATTTCTTGACTGCTGCTTCCATGGATGTTGATTGTGAATCCAAGTAAAATGAAATCCTTGGCAAACTCAATCTCTTCTCTGTTTATCATGATGTTGCTTATTGGTCCAGTTGTCAGGATTTTCGTTTTCTTTAAGTTTGAGGTGTAATCCATAATGAAGGATGTGGTATTTGATCATCGTTAGTAAGTGCTTCAAGTCCTCTTCACTTTCAGTAAGTAAGGTTGTGTCATCTGCATAACGCAGGTTGTTAATGAGTTTTTCTCCAATCCTGATGCACCGTTCTTCTTCTTATAGTCCAGTTTCTCAGGTTATTTGCTCAGCACACAGATTGAATAGGTATGGTGAAAAGATACAACCCTGATGTACACCTTTCCTGATTTTAAACCATGCAGTATCCCCTTGTTCTGTTCGAACTACTGCCTCTTGATTCACGTACAGATTCCTCATGAGTGCAATTAAGTGTACTGTAATTCTCATTCTCCACAATTATCCATAATTTGTTATGATCCACACAGTCCAATGCCTTAGCATAGTCCATAAAACACAGGTAAACATCTTTTTGGTATTCTCTGCTTTCAGCCAGGATCCATCTGACATCAGCAATGATATCCCTGGTTCCACGTCCTCTTCTAAATCTGGCTTGAATTTCTGGCTGTACCCTGTCGATATACTGCTGCAGCTGCTTTTGAATGATCTCCAGCAAAATTTTGCTTGCTTGTGATATTAGTGATATTATTCCTTAGTTTCTCCATTTAGTTGGATCACCTTTCTTGGGAATAGGCATAAATGTGGATCTCTTCCAGTCGGTTGGCCAGGTATCTGTCTTCCAAATTTCTTGGCATAAATGAGTCAGCACTTCCAATGCTGCATCCATTTGTTGAAACATCTCAACTGGTATTCTCTCAATTCCTGGAGCCTTGTTTTACGTCAGTGCTTTCAGTGCAGTTTGAACTCCTTCAGTACCATTGGTTCCTGATCATATGTTACTTACTGAAATGGTTGAACGTTGACCAATTCTTTTTGGTACAGTGACTCTGTGTATTCCTTCCATCTTCTTTTGATGCTTCCTGAGTCTTTTAATATTTTCCCTGTAGAATCCTTCAGTATAGGAACTCAAGGCTTGATTTTTTCTTCAGTTCTTTCAGCTTGAGAAATGCTGAGTGTGTTCTTCCCTTTTGGTTTTCTATTTCCAGGTCTTTTCACATGTCTTCGTAATAATTTACTTTGCCTTCTTGAGTTGCCCTTTGAAATCTTCTGTTCAGCTCTTTTACTTCATAATTTTTTCCTTTTGCTTTAGCTACTCAAAATTCAAGAGCAAGTTTCAGAGTCTGTTTGACATCAGTTTTGGTCTTTTCTTTCTTTCCTGTCTTTTTAATGACCTCTTGTTTTCTTCATGAATGATGTCCTTGATGGCATTCCACAACTCGTCTGGTCTTATGTCATTAGTGTTCAACGTGTCAAGTCTATTCTTGAGATGGTCTCTAAATTCAGGTGGGATATACTCCAGGTTGTACTTTGGCTCTCGTCGACTTGTTCTAATTTTCTTCAGTTTCAGCTTGAACTTGCATAGGAGTAACCGGTGGTCTGATCCACAGTCAGCCCCTGGCCTTGTTCTGACTGATGATGTTGAGCTTTTCTATCATCTCTTTCCACAGATGTAGTTGATTTGATTCCTGCGTATTCCATCTGGTGAGGTTCGAGTGTATAGCCACCATTTATATTGGTGAAAAAAAGTATTTGCAATGAAGAAGTCATTGGTCTTGCAAAATTCCGTCGTGCAATCTCCTGTATCGTTTCTATCACCAAGGCCATATTTTCCAACTATGGATCCTTCTTCTTTGTTTCCAACTTTTGCAGTCCAGTCACCAGTAATTACCAGTGCATCCTGATTGCATGTTTGATCAATTTCACACTGCAGAAGTTGGTAAAAATCTTTGATTTCTTCATTTTTGGCTTCAGTGGTTGGTGTGTAAATTTGAATAATAGTTGTATTAACTGGTCTTCCTTGTAGGTATATGGACATCATTCTGTCACTGACAGCATTGTACTTCAGGATAGATCTTGACATGTTCTTTTTGACAATGGATGTGATGCCATTCCTCTTCAAGTTGTCATTTCCAGCATAGTAGACCATATGATTGTCTGATTTGCAATGGCCAATACCAGTACATTTCAGCTCACTAATGCCTAGGATATTGATGTTTATGCATTCCATTTCATTTTTTTTAATTAACTTTTATTAAGCTTCAAGTGAACATTTACAAATCCAATCAGTCTGTCACATGTAAGTTTACATACATCTTACTCCCTTCTCCCACTTGCTCTCCCCCTATTGAGTCAGCCCTTTCAGTCCCTCGTTTCGTGCCAATTTTGCCAGCTTCCCTCTCTCTCTATCTTCCCATCCCTCCTCCAGTCAAGAGTTGCCCACACACTCTCCAGTGTCCACCTGATTTAATTAGCTCACTCTTTATCAGCAGCTCTCTCCCCCCCGCTGACCAGTCCCTTTCATGTCTGATGAGTTGTCTTCAGGGATGGTTCCTGTCCTGTGCCAACAGAAGGTCTGGGGAGCATTGCCGCCGGGATTTCTCTAGTCGCAGTCAGACCATTAAGTATGGTCTTTTTATGAGAATTTGGGGTCTGCATCCCACTGATCTCCTGGTCCCTCAGGAGTTCTCTGTTGTGCTCCCTGACAGGGCAGTCATCGATTGTGGCCGGGCACCAACTAGTTCTTCTGGTCTCAGGATGATGTAGGTCTCTGGTTCATGTGGCCCTTTCTGTCTCTTGGGCTCTTAGTTGTCGTGTGACCTTGGTGTTCTTCATTTTCCTTTGCTCCAGGTGGGTTGAGACCAATTGATGCATCTTAGATGGCCGCTTGTTCGCATTTAAGACCCCAGACGCCACATTTCAAAGTGGGATGCAGAATGTTTTCATAATAGAATTATTTTGCCAATTGACTTAGAAGTCCCCTCAAACCATGTTCCCCAGACCCCCGCCCCTACTCCGCTGACCTTTGAAGCATTCATTTTATCCCGGAAACCTCTTTGCTTTTAGTACAGTCCAATTGAGCTGACCTTCCATGTATTGAGAGTTGTCTTTCCCTTCACCCAAAGCAGTTCTTATCTACTAATTAATCAATAAAAAACCCTCTCCCTCCCTCCCTCCCTCCCCCCTTTGTAACCACAAAAGTATGTGTTCTTCTCAGGTTTACTATTTCTCAAGATCTTATAATAGTGGTCTTATACAATATTTGTCCTTTTGCCTCTGACTCATTTCACTCAGCATAATGCCTTCCAGATTCCTCCATGTTATGAAATGTTTCAGAGATTCGTCACTGTTCTTCATCGATGCATAGTATTCCATTGTGTGAATATACCACAATTTATTTACCCATTCACCCGTTGAGGGACACCTTGGTTGCTTCCAGCTTTTTGCTATTGTAAACAGAGCTGCAATAAACATGGGTGTGCATATATCTGTTTGTGTGAAGGCTCTTGTATCTCTAGGGTATATTCGGAGGAGTCGGATTTCTGGGTTGTATGGTAGTTCTATTTCTAACTGTTTAAGATAACGCCAGATGGATTTCCAAAGTGGTTCTACCATTTTACATTCCCACCAGCAGTGTATGAGAGTTCCAATCTCTCCGCAGCCTCTCCAACATTTATTATTTTGTGTTTTTTGGATTAATGCCAGTCTAGTTGGTGTGAGATGGAATCTCATCGTAGTTTTAATTTGCATTTCTCTAATGGCTAATGATCGGGAGCATTTTCTCATGTATCTGTTGGCTGCCTGAATATCTTCTTTAGTGAAATGTGTGTTCATATCCTTTGCCCACTTCTTGATTGGGTTGTTTGTCTTTTTGTGGTTGAGTTTTGACAGAATCATGTAGATTTTAGAGATCAGGCGCTGGTCGGAGATGTCATAGCTGAAAATTCTTTCCCAGTCTGTAGGTGGTCTTTTTACTCTTTTGGTGAAGTCTTTAGATGAGCATAGGTGTTTGATTTTTAGGAGCTCCCAGTTATCTGGTTTCTCTTCATCATTTTTGGTAATGTTTTGTATTCTGTTTATGCCTTGTATTAGGGCTCCTAGGGTTGTCCGTATTTTTTCTTCCATGATCTTTATCGTTTTAGTCTTTATGTTTAGGTCTTTGATCCACTTTGAGTTAGTTTTTGTGCATGGTGTGAGGTATGGGTCCTGTTTCATTTTTTTGCAAATGGATATCCAGTTATGCCAGCACCATTTGTTAAAAAGACTATCTTTTCCCCAATTAACTGACACTGGTCCTTTGTCAAATATCAGCTGCTCATACATGGATGGATTTATATCTGGATTCTCAATTCTGTTCCATTGGTCTATATGCCTGTTGTTGTACCAGTACCAGGCTGTTTTGACTACTGTGGCTGTATAATAGGTTCTGAAGTCAGGTAGAGTGAGGCCTCCCACTTTCTTCTTCTTTTTCAGTAATGCTTTGCTTATCCGGGGGTTCTTTCCCTTCCATATGAAATTGGTGATTTGTTTCTCTATCGCCTTAAAATATGACATTGGAATTTGGATCGGAAGTGGGTTATATGTATAGATGGCTTTTGGTAGAATAGACATTTTTACTATGTTAAGTCTTCCTACCCATGAGCAGGGTATGTTTTTCCACTTAAGTATGTCCTTTTGAATTTCTTGTAGTAGAGCTTTGTAGTTTTCTTTGTATAGGTCTTTTACATCCTTGGTAAGATTTATTCCTAAGTATTTTATCTTCTTGGGAGTTACTGTGAATGTTATTGATTTGGTTATTTCCTCTTCGGTGTTCTTTTTGTTGATGTAGAGGAATCCAAGTGATTTTTGTATGTTTATTTTATAACCTGAGACTCTGCCAAACTCTTCTATTAGTTTCAGTAGTTTTCTGGAGGATTCCTTAGGGTTTTCTGTGTATAAGATCATGTCATCTGCAAATAGTGATAGCTATACTTCCTCCTTGCCCATCCGGATACCCTTTATTTCTTTGTCTAGCATAATTACCCTGGCTAGGACTTCCAGCACGATGTTGAATAAGAGCAGTGATAAAGGGCATCCTTGTCTGGTTCCCGTTCTCAAGGGAAATGCTTTCAGGTTCTCTCCATTTAGAGTGATATTGGCTGTTGGCTTTGCATAGATGCCCTTTATTATGTTGAGGAATTTTCCTTCAATTCCTATTTTGGTAAGAGTTTTTATCATAAATGGGTGTTGAACTTTGTCAAATGCCTTTTCTGCATCAATTGATAAGATCATGTGGTTTTTATATTTTGTTTTATTTATGTGATGGATTACATTAATGGTTTTTCTGATATTAAACCAGGCTTGCATACCTGGTATAAATCCCACTTGATCAGGGTGAATTATTTTTTTGATGTGTTGTTGGATTCTATTGGCTAGAATTTTGTTGAGGATTTTTGCATCTATGTTCATGAGGCATATAGGTCTATAATTTTCTTTTTTTGTAATGTCTTTACCTGGTTTTGGTATCAGGGTGATGGTAGCTTCATAGAATGATTTAGGTGGTATTCCGTCTTTTTCTATGCTTTGAAATACCTTCAGTAGTAGTGGTGTTAACTCTTCTCTGAAGGTTTGGTAGAATTCTGCAGTGAAGCCGTCCGGGCCAGGGCTTTTTTTTGTTGGAAGTTTTTTGATTACCGTTTCAATCTCTTTTTTTGTTATGCGTCTATTTACTTGTTCTACTTCTGAATGTGTTAGTTTAGGTAGGTACTGTTTTTCCAAGAATTCATCCATTTCTTCTAGGTTTTCAAATTTGTTACAGTATAATTTTTCGTAGTAATCTGAAATGATTCTTTTAATTTCATTTGGTTCTGTTGTGATGTGGTCCTTCTCGTTTCTTATTCGGGTTATTTGTTTCCTTTCCTGTATTTCTTTAGTCAGTCTAGCCAATGGTTTATCAATTTTGTTAATTTTTTCAAAGAACCAGCTTTTGGCTTTGTCAATTCTTTCAATTGTTTTTCTGTTCTCTAATTCATTTAGTTCAGCTCTAATTTTTATTATTTGTTTTCTTCTGGTGCCTGATGGGTTCTTTTGTTGCTCACTTTCTATTTGTTCAAGTTGTCGGGACAGTTCTCTGATTTTGGCTCTTTCTTCTTTTTGTATGTGTGCATTTATCGATATAAATTGGCCTCTGAGCACTGCTTTTGCTGTGTCCCAGAGGTTTTGATAGGAAGTATTTTCATTCTCGTTGCATTCTATGGATTTCCTTATTCCCTCCTTGATGTCTTCTATAACCCAGTCTTTTTTCAGGAGGGTATTGTTCAGTTTCCAAGTATTTGATTTCTTTTCCCTAGTTTTTCTGTTATTGAAAACTTTTATTGCCTTGTGGTCTGCGAAGATGCTTTGTAATATTTCGATGTTTTGGACTCTGCAAAGGTTTGTTTTATGACCTAATATGTGGTCTATTCTAGAGAATGTTCCATGTGCACTAGAAGAAAAAGTATATTTTGCAGCAGTTGGGTGGAGAGTTCTGTATAAGTCAATGAGGTCAAGTCGGTTGATTGTTGTAATTAGGTCTTCCGTGTCTCTATTGAGCTTCTTACTGGATGTCCTGTCCTTCTCCAAAAGTGGTGTGTTGAAGTGTCCTACTATAATTGTGGAGGTGTCTATCTCACTTTTCAGTTCTGTTAAAATTTGATTTATGTATCTTGCAGCCCTGTCATTGGGTGCATAAATATTTAATATGGTTATGTCTTCCTGGTCAATTGTCCCTTTTATCATTATATAGTGTCCTTCTTTATCCTTTGTGGTGGATTTAAGTCTAAAGTCTATTTTGTCAGAAATTAATATTGCTATTCCTCTTCTTTTTTGCTTATTGTTTGCTTGATATATTTTTTTCCATCCTTTGAGTTTTAGTTTGTTTGTGTCTCTAAGTCTAAGGTGTGTCTCTTGTAGGCAGCATATAGATGGCTCATGTTTCTTTATCCAGTCCGTGACTCTCTGTCTCTTTATTGGTGCATTTAGTCCATTTACATTCAGCGTAATTATAGATAAATAAGTTTTTAGTGCTGTCATTTTGATGCCTTTTCATGTGTGTTGTTGGCCATTTCATTTTTCCACATACTTTTTTGTGCTGAGACGTTTTTCTTAGTAAATGGTGAGATCCTCATTTTCATAGTGTTTGACTATGTTAGTTGAGTCGTTACGTTTTTCTCGGCTTTTATCTTGAGTTATGGAGTTGATATTCCTTTTTGTGGTTACCTTATTATTTACCCTTATTTTTCTAAGTAAAAACCTAACTTGTATCGTTCTATATCGCCTTGTATCACTCTCCATCTGGCAGTTCAATGCCTCCTGTATTTATTCCCTCTTTTTGATTATTGTGATCTTTTACCTATTGATTTCCCTGTTATGTGTATTATTTTATTTATTTATTTATTTTTTAGAATTATTCTTAATTTGTTTGTTTTTGTGCTTTCCCTATTTGAGTTGATATCAGGACATTCTGTTTTGTGACCTTGTATTGTGCTGGTACCTGATATTATTGGTTATCTGACCAAACAATCTCCTTTAGCATTTCTTGGAGCTTTGGTTTGGTTTTTGCAAATTCTCTAAACTTGTGTTTATCTGTAAATATCTTAATTTCTCCTTCATATTTCAGAGAGAGTTTTGCTGGATATATGATCCTTGGTTGGCAGTTTTTCTCCTTCAGTGCTCTGTATACGTCGTCCCATTCCCTTCTTACCTGCATGGTTTCTGCTGAGTAGTCTGAACATATTCTTATTGATTCTCCCTTGAAGGAAACCTTTCTTTTCTCCTTGGCTGCTTTTAAAATTTTCTGTTTGTCTTTGGTTTTGGCAAGTTTGATGATAATATGTCTTGGTGTTTTTCTTTTTGGATCAATCTTAAATGGGGTTCGATGAGCATCTTGGATAGATATCCTTTCGTCTTTCATGATGTCAGGGAAGTTTTGTGTCAGGAGTTCTTCAACTATTTTCTCTGTGTTTTCTGTCCCCCCTCCCTGTTCTGGGACTCCAATCACTCGCAGGTTATCCTTCTTGATAGAGTCCCACATGATTCTTAGGGTTTCTTCTTTTTTTTAAATTCTTTTACCTGATTTTTTTTCAGCTATGTTGGTGTTGATTCCCTGGTCCTCCAGATGTCCCAGTCTGCATTCTAATTGCTCGAGTCTGCTCCTCTGACTTTCTATTGCGTTGTCTAATTCTGTAATTTTATTGTTAATCTTTTGGATTTCTACATGCTGTCTCTCTATGGATTCTTGCAACTTATTAATTTTTCCACTATGTTCTTGAATAATCTTTTTGAGTTCTTCAACAGTTTTATCAGTGTGTTCCTTGGCTTTTTCTGCAGTTTGCCTTATTTCATTTGTGATGTCTTTAAGCATTCTGTAAATTAGTTTTTTATATCCTGTATCTGATAATTCCAGGATTGTATCTTCATTTGGGAAAGATTTTGATTCTTTTGTTTCGGGGGTTGGAGAAGCTGTCATGGTCTGCTTCTTTATGTGGTTTGATATGGACTGCTGTCTCCGAGCCATCACTGGGAAACTAGTTTTTCCAGAAAATCCGCTAAAAAAAATGCAGTCAGATCCCTATCAGAGTTCTCCCTCTGGCTCAGGCTATTCGGATGTTAATGGAGCCGCCTGGGGAGGGTGGGGGAGGGATCAGAGAGCTAGGAGAGTAGCACCTCAGAATATAGCCAGAGTTGCTTGTCTTACTTGGAATGACTATTATATCTGAGATTTCCGCGGGGCGCATCGCCTATATGTACTGGCTGTGTGGAGATTGCCCCCGGGGGGTCTGGCCCGCTGACGTCACAGTCAGATCCTCCGTTGTCAGCCCCACCCCCAAAGTTAAGGCTCCCCTACTGGGATGGTGCAGTCCCGACTCCAAAATCAGTCCCTGCCTCCTGGGGTCTCCCCGTCCCGCCAGCTGCGTCGCACGCCGCCCCCGCGAACCGGGTGGGCTCCCCCACCGGGTCAGCTCAGCAGAGCAGAGCAGCTCCCCGCGCCTGCGCCGCGACTGGGCGTCCCAGCTGGGACGCCGCTCTCCCCGCTCCAAGACCAGCCACTGCCTCCCGGGGACTTCTCCCATCGGCTGTGCTGCCACGCCGCCCGCATGAACTGGCTGGGACCACCCCGGGGTCAATTCAGGGTGATGGAGCTGTACCCCGGGCTCACGCCCTACCCGCGCCCGCCAAAATCCCAGCGGGACGGCTCCCCGGCTGGGACGCTGCTCTCCCCGCTCCAAGATCAGTCACTGCCTCCCGGGGACTTCTCCCACCGGCTGCGCCACCACGCCACCCGTGTGAACCGGCTGCGCCCCCCCCCGGGATGAGTTCGGGGGCTAGGGCTGGGCCCCTTGTCTGTGCCGTCTGCCCCCCTGGGCTCTGCCCCAAATTGGGCTCCGAAGGTCACCTGACTGGTACGCTGGCTCCTGGCTCTGAAAACAATTGCTGTCTCCCCGTATTTGTTCGTTCTCCATCTCTAAATCTGTGTTTGTTGTTCAGACTTTGTAGATTGTTATGTATGTGATAGATTCACTTGTTTTTCCGAGTCTTTGTTGCAAGAGGGATCCACAGTAGCGTCCACCTAGTCCGCCATCTTGGCCCCGCCTCCCCGTTTCATTTTTGATGATTTCCAATTTTCCTAGATTCATATTTCATACATTCTAGGTTCCAATTATTAATGGATGTTTGCAGTTGGTTCTTCTCATTCTGAGTCATGCTACATCAGCAAATAAAGGTCCCAGAAGCTTGACTGCATCCACATCATGAAGGCCAATTCTACTTTGAGGAGGCAGCTCTTCCCCAGTAGTATTTTGAGTGCCTTCCAACTTGAGGGGCTCATCTTCTGGCACTATATTAGACAGTGTTTCACTGCTATTCATAAAGTTTTCACTGGCTGATTCCTTTCAGAAGTACACTGCCAGGTCCTTTCTACCTACTCTGTCTTAGTCTGGAAGCTCAGCTGAAATTTGTTCGCCATGGGTGATCCTGCTTTTATTTGAATACTGGTGGCATAGCTTCCAGCATCACAGCAACACACAAGCCCCCACAGTACGACAAACTGACAGATAGGTTTACAGGTTTCCATGTATATATTTATATATATAACAACAGCAACAAAACAAAAAGCAAACTCATTGCTGTCAAGTTGATTTTGAATCATAGTGACCCTCTAGGACAGAGTAGAACTGCCCCATAGAGTTTTCAAGGCTGTGGTTTTTATGGAAGCACATTGCCACATCTTTCTCCTATGGAGCAGCTGGTGCGTTGGAACTCCAATATACTATGGAGCCCTGCTAGTGCAGTGGTTAAGAGTTCAGCTGCTAACCAAAAGGTCGGCAATTCAAATCCAGATACATATACCTACACACATGTTTGTGTATGTGTATATATATATATATATATACATATAAAAAAACACGTATATGTATATACATGTATAAACTATAACATGTGTGTGTATATATACACGTTATACTTTAAGTATGTATCATATACCCAAAGAGAGATTGGAGCCCTGATGTCATGGTTAAGAGCTGGGGTGCTAACCAAAAGGTTGGCAGTTCGAATGCACCAGCCGCTCCCTGGAAGCTCTACTGGGCAGTTACACTCTGTCCTATATGGTTGCTATGAGTTGAAATCCACCCCACGGGCAATGGGTTTTTAAAAGAGAGATTAAGTAACTTGCCTAAAATCAAAATTGCCAGCAAAGAATAGGACAACATCGTACTCAAAACTGGAAACCTCTCTCTAAAGCTCTTGCTGTTAACTGCTGTTTTATAATGCTTCAGGTTATATACACCTGAATTATACAGCTATATATAAGTTGTTGTTAGGGGACTTTGAGTCAATTTTTGACTCATAGCAACCCTACGTGATAGAGCAGAACTGCCGGTAGGGTTTCCTAGGCTGTAATCTTTATAGAAGCAGATTGCCATGTCTTTCTCTGAACCACCAACATTTTGGTTGCTAGCCAAGCTCTTGACTGTTACTGCCACCAGGGCTCCTTAAAAATTAGTATATTCTGAATGCCAAATAAGGGATCCTTGGTGGCACAGTGGTTAAAGTGCTCTGCTTCTAAACAAAAGGTCAGTGGTTTGGATCCACCAGCTGTTCTGCGGGAGAAAGGTGTGGCAGACTGCTTCTCTAAAGATTTATAGCCTTGGAAACCTTATGGGGCAGTTCTACTCTGCCCTTTAGGGTCTCTATGACTCAGAATTGGCTGGACACCAGTGTGTGGGTTTAAATGCCAAATTGAGAACAGAGACATCAATGTAAACTGAAATTACTGTAGACGAATTCATGGAAGAGTTATGACTACTTTTATTATACTTCTTCTGTCTGGTTTTCCTTACCCTATCAATAATGTATGTAAAGTACTAGCACAGTTCTTGACATAGGTGCACAATAAACTACAATATTATTATTATCATAATCTCTCTGATAATTTCTTCTCAGTCTCCCTTAATGGGTTGCCAACCACTATTTAAAAAACACTAGTCTAATCCTTATCCATGACTTAAATTACCCATCAGTGCTTCTCAGTTGTGACTACCAGATTCACATGTGTATCTTTTTTAATAACGTTGATGGTCAAGCTTATCTCAGAATTAATAAATAAAGTATCTGAAGATAGAACCCAGGCCTTCATATTTTCAAATAATTTTCCAAGTGAATCTGATGGGCAGCCAGGATTGAGAACTGCTACTTTATATGCTGATGACTTCAGATCTATGGCACAGCTCTCTCTTGTGCTCTAGACATTGCATCCTGTTAGACATCTTTGCTCATTTGTTCTATAAACATCTCAGACTTCGTAGGTCTCAAATTAAATTCACAATTTTCTCCTCAAAACACTTTTGTCTTTTCTATCATGATGACCTGAGGACCATCTTCAACACCTTTACCGCAATCTCAGAACAAATTACTCACCAAGATAGGTAGATTCTTTCTCTTGAGTCCAAAATCTTCATTTCCCATTGTCTTGGCCTTAGTGTGGTTCACATTTATTTCTCACTTGGACTATTGTAATCATATCTTTACTGCTCTTTCTTTTTCTTCCACCCACCCATTCTCAAGCCAATTGATCAACCACTCCGCTGCCAGAGTACTCTTTCTGAAATGTAGACCAGAACCAGGCACTTGCCTACTGCAAACCATTCAAAGTGTCTCCATTACCTTCAAGATATTTGTCAGAGTTCTTACCACGGCAAATAAGACCCTTATTGCATATCAGTCTTATCTCCTGCCACATTCCAGCATACATCCTTTACTTATTCCATCTGCACTGAACCTTTGTAGTTTCCCTACATGCTTATTCATCACTCATTCATTTAGTCAATGTCTTATTAAATATCTATTCTTTGCTAAATGTTGGAGATTCAGCAGTGGACAAGATAGACAGAACCTTTTTGTGCTTACTGAGAAAACAGTCAGTGAAATATTAATCGAAAGTGTGAAGAGTTTAACTAAAGGGAGATGAAAGCAGAGGTGCCTGCCATGAGAGTCTGAAACAGAGGCAACTTGTCAGATTTGGGGTTGTCAATAAAAGCTTCCCTGAGGAAGTAACATTTAAATTTAGTCATCTTTAGTTTTTTTTTTAGCTAAACTTAGTCTTAATTTTACTAGTTAGGTAGATATAGGCTCTTTCTAACTGCCTTGAATGCTGTTTCCCCTGCCTGTAATGCCCCTCATTTCTCCTTGTTTTTGCCTGGCTAACTTTTTCTAATGCCTCATGGTTTATTTAGATTAAGCCTCACTTCTTTGGAAGATTCCCCAATTCCTTGAGTGAATTAAATACTTTTTCTTATGTTCTTCTGGGTTCAGTTATTTACCTTGATTGAAGTATAATACATGCTGTATTGCAGTCATTGATTTTCCTCTGTTTGACTATGAAATTAGTTAAGGGCAAAGGCAGTGCCTTTTATTTCTTTAGAGCCAACACTAATATAGTGCCTCAAACATGTTGTCGTTGTTATTAGTTGGCTTCGAGTGGATTTTGACTCCGAGTGACCCCATGTGACAGAGCAGAACTGCCCTGTAGGGTTTCCTAGGGTGTAATCTTTATCACTAAGTCTTTATTCCTGCAGAACTGCTGGGTGGGTTCAAACCACCAACTTTTTGGTTAGCAGCGTTGAGAAAAACCAGATAGCTGAGGGACTGACAGTATCAGAAGGTAGAGTTAGGATTGTTTAATGATTGCTACATTCAGATGTCAACCAGAAAACCAAAATTTTTCGTTCCACCATTGGCTTACTGAAAACCTTGAATGTGTCTTATAACATTGGGCAAGTTACTTACCTCCTCTGAGCTCCTACTTCCCCATTTGTAAAGTAGGGGTAATATGTCATAGGGTTTAGTGAGATGATATTTGCAAAACACCTAATAGTGTCATGGCTATTATTCTTATCCTTATAGGAAACCCTGGTGGCACAGTGGCTAAGAGTTTGGTGCTAAACAAAAGGTCAGCAATTTCAATCCACCAGGTGCTCCTTGGAAACCCTATGGGGCAGTTCTACTCTGTCCTACAGGGTTTCTATGAGTCAGAATTGCCTTGATGGCAACGGGTTATTATTCTTATTAGTGGTAATAGTAGTCTTAACTTTTGATGAAGGAATGATTAATGAAAGAATGATTGAATTTTAATGGTTATTTTTTTTTTTCCCTAAAAACTACTTAAATGTATAAACTGCAGGCAGAGGTTTGTTCCTTCATAAAACTCTCAAGCTTTTTGTAAAACTTGCCGTACCATGAAATTCTAAGGAAAGCACTTTAATTTTTAAAAGCATGTTCACTTTGCTGACCTCTTGAGTTACACCATCTGCTCTTAAGTTGTGAACCTTCTGGTTCAATCTCAGGAGCTATGACATAGGCCTGTAAACAGAATCAGCTCTGAATGAGAGGCTGAGCATGCCTTTTTTTAAATTATAAAATTGAGATCATCCTATAAAACAGCTCTGTGACAAAATCAAGAACCATGCACAAGTAAAATTAAGCTAGGGTAAAGGGCCTTGAAAGGAATACTAAATGTATGGCTACAACACATTGTTTCACATCTAAGTATTGGCTTTTTGCCTTAAAATCTGTCTTCAAAACACAAGGGAAATAAAAATTTCTTCATAGTTACTTATTGTTAGGATGGTGATAGCTAATTGGATTTGGCAACATGCCAATTGTGTGACTGACTAAATCACAGACATGTAATATATCTGGAGAATTTGTAGTTGTGTGCCTTTCTTTGTTCTTCCTATTCTTCTCTTGAAAATTCTCTAGAAATTTAGGAATAAAATAGATACATGTTGCTGTTGTTAGGTGCTATCGAGTCTATTCTGACTCATAGGGCACCCTGTGTACACTAGAAGGAAACACTGCCTGGTTATACACCACCCTCACAATAGTTCCTAGGTTTGAGCCCATTGTTGCAGCCACTGTTTCAAACCATCATGTTGAGGGTTTTCCTCTTTTCACCGACCCTCTACTTTACTAAACATGATGTCCTTCTCCAGGGACTGGTCCCTCCTGTTAACTTGTCCAAAGTATGTGAGACAAAGCCTCGTCATCTCGCTTCTAAGGAGCATTCTGGTTGTATTTCTTCCAAAACAGATTTGTTTGTTTTTCTGGCAGTCCATGCTATAAACACCATAATTCAAAGGCATCAATTCTTCTTTGCTTTTTCTTATTCACTGTCCAACTTCTGCATGCATATGAGGTGATTGGAAATATCATGGCTTGGATCAGGAGCACTTTATCCTCAAAGCGACCTCTTGGCTTTTCAAAACTTTAAAGAGGTCTCTTGGAAGCAGATTTGCCCAATGCAATATGTCATTTGAATTCTTCACGGCTGCTTCCATGGGCATTGATTGTGGATCCAAGTAAAATGAAATTCTTGACAACATCAGTATTTTCCCTGTTTATCATGATGTTGCTTCTTAGTCCAGTTGTAAGGATTTTTTTTTTTATGTTGAGGTGTAATCCATACTGAAGGCTGCATATACATAGATACATATATAATGCATTTTCAGGTATATTTTCTGAGTTACTACTATTTAAGATAATAAAGAAATATATACACTTTGATATAAATTAACATTTTATCTATTAAAAGTACTTTTATTCATTGGAGATTGATCAGATCAGTTCATTAGTAACTAGACTTATTTTTAAATGTTTCATATATTTAATTACAAATGCAACTATTACATGCTCAATGTTAAGGAAAGTAACATCTCAATAGAAAACATTTTAGCATTATCAGAGGCAGGCAAAAACTTGAGCGCAGACAAAAAATAATATAGCTGACAAAATTATCATGTTTTCTGAACTTATTCTTTTTAGTGTTAAGCAGATATCCAAAATTCTCATTTTAAAACAAAGAAATAACATATGCAAGAGAATAAATTAGACATCAGACTCGTTGAACAAAACTTTTGCCACAAGGGATTTTGTTTGATCGGTGTGAATTTTTTCCCCTAAATTTCTCCCTCATTCCCCTTTTCATGCTTATGATGTTTTATTTTTGTTGCCATCATGGATTTCTGAAAGCTGATTATTCGCCTAAAGTGAGTAAAGTTTGCCTTCAATGATATATTAATTAGTTTTATTGATTTAGTGTAGGTGTTCCAAACAGATTGATTTTTTTCACTAATACAGAAGATAGAGGAATCTGAAGTAGAGAAGAAACAAAAGCTGTGTTGTGTGTGACTGAGATTTTGGCTTAATCTTTTCGGGACTTGAGTTTTCTCATTTTTACAATAAGGTTCATGGATTAGGTGATTTCTAAGGGCCCTTCCAGTAGCCTTAATCTAAGCCTATAGTTATGATATTTCTGTTTTTCATATCAAGCCAACATCACCCTTTTTTTTTTCCCACATACTCACACACATTTATTGGGAGCATCTGTTTTTTTTTTCTTAGTTCCTTCTTTCTTTATAATGTTGACTCTGTCCCTTTAGACATCTTTTATTTGTTTTTCTCACAGCTCCAATGTCTTTGTCCCTTATACCAAACAATATCTTCTTTATTTTCTGTTGTCTTAATGCCTTCCTGTAAGACTTTTTTTCATGTCATTAAAAAGTATGCCTTACCATTCTATTTTATTTTGATAGTGAGCTCCTTATTTCATCCTATTATCATTTCCAAATAAGTACTCAATTGTGTCCATTGTTTAGATGCAGTAGGCAGCGAAGATAGTGATTTATTTAGCTTCTGTATACTTCTGTTAATTTTTCCAACACTTAATCTGTCCAAATATGCACATTATAGAATTATTCCTATTAGTTAGCAATTAAATAAAAATCTAAATGATGAATACTAAAGGAAAAGTTAAGCAAACTCTAGGACATTAGCCTGATGAAATATTATGCAATAATTGTAAAGTATAATTTTGAGAAGTATGAAATAACATGCAAAATATTTGTTTTCTTAGGATTGGCTAAGTTATACTGCAATAAAAAAAACTCCAAAATCTCAGTGGCTTAATACAATAGAAGTTTATTTCTTGCTCACAAGTCAAAAGTTAGGTTGAGGACCTCGCTTCCACACTCACTTATACCTGTACCCCTTTGGACAACACTAGTCACGGCAAGGGCCTGGGAAATGTATAATACACTTCCTGTAGTCCAGGAAGAGAAAGTGCACGTGATATTGTGAACACTCATATTATCAACCACAATTTAGAATTAAAATATGTAACTGTATGCTGAATATGACTGGAAAGAGGGAGATACACACAGAGCCCTGATGGCTGCTAACTGTAAAGTTGGGGGCTTGAACCCACCAGCCCCTCCATGGTAGAAAGATGTGGCAATCTGTTTCCGTAAAGATTGACAGCCTTGGAAACCCTGTGGGGCAGCTCTATGCCATCCTATAGGGTCGCTATGAGTTGAATCGACTTGATGGCAGTAAGTTTGGATTTTTTTTGGTTTATTAGTTATATGATAAAACCTAATACTAATAAACAATCATTAAGGTTAAACAAAAAAATCACAGAGCTGGCTAGAGTTGCTTACTTTATTTTGCAAATTATTTACTGAAGCACCATGCTTTTATAGGAGCCTTTTTCTTTTTTTGGTGGTTCAGTGGTGCAGAGATCGGCTGATAACCAAGAGGTCAGCAGTTCAAATCCACCAGCCACTCCTTGGAAACCCTGTGGGGCAGTTCTACTCTGTCCTGTAGGGTCACTGTTAGTCGGAATTGACTTGATGGCAGTGGGTTTGGTTTGGATGCATTTATAATTCATGCTTATACCTGAAGTATCTCTCTGCAGTGCTTGCTTTACTATCTTGAAGTTAATCTTCTAGTGTTTTATTTACCTCCCGCCACGGTACTATTTTAGTTCTCTAAAAATATTGTGAAAATTCCATTTATTTAATCCAGAATGCATTGCAAATATGATTTTATTACTTCCACTCTGTTGTTGATTTTATTTATATCAAGGAACTTTAACCCACCTTCAGTTTTCAAATTATTGTCTGTTCAAGTCCAACTTAGCTATAAATCGTTAAAAACTACAGATACTTTGGGTGTATTTCAGTTTAAGCAATTCACATAATTGACTATTGTGTATGCAGGACAACTTAGAAATGCCCTAATTTATGCTAAGAAGGCTGAATACTTGTGTACTACTCTGATTTTGCAGATTATTTTTTATAAAGTTTTAAAGAACAAGCCCTTATTCACCATTGAGAGGTAGAAATTGCTAAATGCATTTTAACATCTATGTGTTTGCTTTTATCCCCTTTCTGCAATTATCTTCTCCAAGTCCATAGTATATTAGTAAAAATATCAGCACTTTGTGTGGCGAGAATGGAGCAGGGTATTGATATTTGGGAGGATTATGTTATTGCTGTTGTTGCTACATGCCTTGGAATTGGTTCTGACTCACAGCGACCCTATATACAACATAACGAAACACAGCACAGTCCTGCGCCATCCTCTCAGTCGTTGCTATGCTTAAGCCCATCTTTGCAGCCACTGTTGTCAGTCAATTTCATTGAGGTTCTTCCTTTCTTTCACTGACCCTCTACTTTATCAAGCATGGTCCCTCCTGATAACATGTCCACAGTACACGAGATTGTCTTGCCATTTTTCACTTCCGAGGAGCACTATATACTTCTTCCAAGACAGACTGGTTCCTTCTGGCAGCCCATGGTATATTCAATATTCTTTGCCAGCACCATAATTCAAAGGTATCAATTCTTCTTCTGTTATCCTTATTCATTGTCCAGCTTTCACATGCATATGAGGTGACTGAAAATACTATGGCTTGTGTCAGGCGCACTTTAGCCCTTAAAGTGACATCTTTGCTTTTTAACACTCTGAAGAGGTCTTTTGCAGCAGATTTGACCAATGCAATGCATTGTTTGATTTCTTGATTGCTGCTTCCATGGGTGTTGATTGTGGATCCAAGTAAAATGAAATCCTTGATAACTTCAGTATTTTTTTCTGTTTATCATGATGTTGCTTATTGGTTCATTTGTGACGTTTTTTTTTTTCTTTATGTTGAGATGTAATCCATACTGAAGGCTGTAATCTTTGATCTTCATCAGTCAGTGCTTAAAGTCCTCTTCACTCTCAGCAGGCAAGGTTGTGTCATCTGCATATTACAGGTTGTTAATGAGTCTTCCTCAAATTCTGATACCCCATTCATTATATAGTTCAGCTTCGCAGATTATTTGCTCAGCATACAGACTGGATAAATACGGTGAAAAGATACCGCCCTGATGCACACCTTTTCTGTTTATAAACACGCAGTATCCCTTTGTTCTGTTTGAACAGCTGCCTCTTGGTCTATGTACAGGTTCTGTATGAGCACAGTTGAGTGTTTTGGAATGCCCATTCTTTGCAATGTTATCCATAATTTGTTCTGACCCACACAGTTGAATGCCTTTGCATAGTCAATAAAACACAGGTAAACATCTTTCTGGTATTCTCTGCTTTCAGTCAAGATCCATCTGATATCTTCAGTGATATCCCTTGTCCCATGTTCTCTTCTGAATCCAGCTTGAATTTCCAGCAGTTCCCTGTTGATGTACTGCTGCAAATGTTTTTGAATGATCTTCGGCAAAATTTTACTTGTGTGTGATATTAGTGATATTGTTAAATAATTTCTGCATTCTGTTGGATCACCTTCTTTGGTATGTTCACAGATATGGATCTCTTCCAGTCTGTTGGCCAGGCAGCTGTCTTCCAAATTTCTTGGCATAGATGAGCAAACACCCCAGCACTGCATCCATTTGTTGAAACATCTCAATTAGTATTCTGTCAATTCCCGAAGCCTTGTTTTTCACCAATGCCTTCAGTGCCGCTTGACTTCTTTCGGAACCTTACCTCCTGAAATGTTTGAACGTTGGCCAATTCTTTTTGGTATAGTAACTCTGTATTCCTTCTTTCTTCTTTGAAGATGCGTCTTTCAATATTTTGCCTGTAGAATCATTCAATATTGCAACTCGAGGCTTGAATTTTTTCTTCAGTTCTTTCAGCTTGAGAAAGGCCAAGCGTGTCCTTCCCTTTTGGTTATGTAACTCCAGGTCTTTGTACATTTTATTATAATACGTCACTTTGTCTTCTCCAGCTGCCCTTTCAAATCTTCTGTTTAGATCTTTTACTTCATCATTCCTTCCATTTGCTTTAGCTACTCCTCATTCAAGAGCAAGTTTCAGAGTCTCTTCTGACATCCATTTAAGTCTTTTCTTTCTTGCCTCTCATTTTAGTGACCTCTTGCTTTCTTCATGTATGATGTCATTCCACAACTCCTCTGGTCTTTGGTCATTAGTGTTCAACGTGTCAAATCTATTCTTCAGATGGTCTCCAAATTCAGGTGGTATATACTCAGGTCATGTTTTTACTGTCGTGGACTTTTTAAAATTTTCTTCAGCTTCAGATTGAATCTGCGTATGTGAAATTGATGGTCTGTTCTGCAGTCAGCCACTGGCCTTACTCTGACCGATGATATTCAGCTTCTCCATCACCTCTTTCCATAAAGGTGGCCGATTTGATTCCTGTGTATTCCGTCTGGTGAGGTCCACGTGTATAGTTGCTGTTAATGTTGTTAAAGAAAGGTATTTGAAATGAAGAAGTTGTTGGTCTTGCAAAATTCTATCATGCAATCTCCGGTGTCATTTCTGTCACAGAGGCCATATTTTCAACTACTAATCCTTCTTCATTTCCAACTTTCACATTCCAGTCATCAGTAATTATCAATGCATATTCATTGTATGTTTGATCAATTTCAGACTGCACAAGTTGGTAAAAATCTTCAATTCCTTCACCTTTGGCATAAGTGGTTGATGCCTAAATTTTAATAATAGTTGTATTAACTGGTCTTCCTTGCTATTACCTTAGGTTAAAGCACAGATAAGTATTTGAATATAGATCAAAATTGAAGCAGAAAACAACTTAATACAAGAAAATGACAGTTATTTTACAGTTAGAATGTATCCTGGAGATTGTGAAGTTTATTTTTTATTGTACTTTTAACAGTCATACTTTTGTTGCTAAAAAAAAAAAAAAAAAATTTTTTTTTTTTTTTTTTGTTGCTAGTTACCCTCAATTCCAACTGATGGAGACCCCATGTGTGCAGAATAGAGCTCTTTCATAGAATTTTCAAGGTGATCTTTTGGCAATAGATAGCCAGGTATGTCTTCTGAGATGACTCGGGGTGGATTTGAATTGCCAACCTTTTAGCTAGTAGTCGAGCACTTAACCTTTTGTGCTACCCAAAGACTTCTCATGAAGTTTATTTTTAAACCCATCTTATTTTATTCGTATTTGCTTATGTCCACCAATTTCTTGGCTTAGCATTCCTTTTTGCATCTCAGAATTTCCTTCTAAGATTATTTTTTTCTTCCCGAAGTATGTACTTAGAAATTCCTTTAGCAAGTATGTCTTGGTGATAAATTCAATTTCTGTTTGTATGAAGTGTCATTCTTGAATGATAGCTTATCTGGATATGTAGTCCTAGATTAACAATTATTTTTCGTTAGTATCCTGAAGATATTATTTTAGTGTCTTGCGTCTTCTATTTTTGTTAGTTTGTCATTCCTTTTTAGGTAATCTTTTTTTTTTTTTTTCTCTTGTTGCATGCGCTGTTCTGTAGTTTCACATGATATGTATAGGTGTGAATTTTCTTTTATCTTCCTTGTGATTGCTGAATCTGAGGATTCATGTCTTCTATCAGTTGTGGAAAATTTTCACCTATTATTTTCAAATAGTACTTCTTCCTCAGTTTCTCTATTTTTATCTACTAGAACTCTAATTATGTATGTTAGACATTCTCATGTTATCTTCCATCTTTTTAAATATCTATTTTATATTTTTCATCTCTTTGTCATTCTATGCTATATTCTGTGTTTTTTTAAATCTTTCTCTTTGTTCCCTAATTATTACATCATTCTGTCCAATCTACTATTTTACCAAACCATGGAGTTTTTAATTTTAATAATTATATATATATTTTTAGATTTCCAAATAGTCTACTTGTTAAATATTTGAATGGCAAATTTTGATACTATCTTGTTCCTTGTTCGTGTTTTTTATTTACCCCGTTTAATTCACTAAACATCACTCAGGATATCTTCTATTTATTTCTCTAGATACACTCTCTGCTCTGAATGCATCACGTTAATTAGCTTCCTTGCCCTCTGGCTGCCAGACCAAGGCCAGGGTATTTATCCTCCTGCCTCTTCCCTGTGTTTCTGCAGACTGGCTGCATTCCTCAACTGGACGGCTTCTATCCCTGCACTGCCTCTGATTTTGGTAATAGTTTTCACCCTTCAGACTTAGGGATATTATAGGCTGTTACTAACTCTGGGTTATGTGGTTTCTCTGCATATTGTCTCCACCTTTGTAAATGTTGTTGATGTTAGGTGCCTTCGAGTCGGTTCCAACTCATAGTGACCCTACAGGACAGAGCAGAACCGCCCCATAGAGTTTCCAAGGAGTGGCTGGTGGATTTGAACTGCAGACTTTATGGTTAACAGCCAAGCTCTTAACCACTACAGCACCAGGGCTCCACCGTATAAATAGACCCTTTAATAAACTCTCCTTGAATTCTCAGTTTGAGTGTGCCTTCTGTTTTCTGCTGGGATCTTGATTGATAAATAAATTTTAAACATTTTTTTTGACATTTTATATTTAAACGTTTAGTTATTTTGTTATGTATCCAATAATTCTAGTAACATGGGGGATCAAATTTTCTTTTTATTGTTTCTTCTGGCTCTTGATTTTGGTGACTTGCTTTTTTATGTGTTTTGTAATTTTGGATTACTGGCTCATGTTCATCTGGGCCTATCTATAGAAAGCTTGGGAGCTTTAGTGAAAGGATATGATTCTGTTTCTGCAAGATGCCCCAGATAGATACCATCCTTGGACCACTTTGTTAGTTTCTCAATTTTGTGTTTCCATGTAGTGTAAAGCCATACTCTAAACCTAAGTGAAGGGGTCCTGTGGTTGTGAATTCTCAAGAAAGACTAAGACGGACTAGGAAGAAAGGCCTGGTGATCTACTTCTGATAAATGAAAACCCTATGGCTCACAGCAGTCCAATCTACAACCCATCATGGGGATGGTGCAAGACTGGACAGCGTTTTGTTCTGTTGTGCATCAGGCCATCATGATCAGTGGTCAACTCGATGGAAACTACTAGTAACAAAAATTTTATTTCCAGTCAGTGTCCAGGATGAGACAGACAAGTTTTATTGTTATTTCCCTCTGCTGGTGAACAGATATTTTTGTTCAAATTTTCACTGGGTATATATAGACTTTGAAAGTTCCAGGTTTATCAAGAGGTTTCAATTTCAATACCCCATTGTCTGCCAGTTTTGCCTTCTCTCATCTGTATGGTCATTAAAATTCAAGCCTCTAGGTCATGGAGATTGGCAAAAGCTCTAAGGAGAGCCACAGTTTTAACATCAGTTTAGCACAAGGGTTCCCAGCTTTTTGGGTGGATCTAAAAGACTTGTTATATTCAACGTTTCCTCTATTTCACAGCAAGAAGACTCTTCTGGACATCTTTTTTGTTGTTCTTGCTGGAAACTGATACCCGATTGATATATAAGAAAGAAAACAATTTTAATAAATTAAAAAAAAAAACAACACTGCAAATAAACTTTATATGTTGTTGGTGTGTGTCATCAAGTCTACTCAGACTCATAGTAACCCTGTAGGGCAGAGTAGAACTGCCCCATAGGGTTTCCAAGGCTGTAATCTTTACAGAAGCAGACTACCACATCTTTCTTCTGTGGAGCAGCTGGTAGTTTTGAATTGCCAACCTGGGGGTTAATAGCCAATCATCTAACCACTGCACCACCAGGGCTCCTAAACTTTATATAGTAGGCCATAAAGGGCAAGAATGGTTAAAGGAAAGAAAGGAAAAAGTAGGTATGGGGAAAGACAGGCAGAAAAAGAAGGGGAAGAGGGCCAGAATCAGGAAGAAGGAAGAGAAAGGTAGAAAGTGGGAGCAGTAGGATCTCTCCTATTTCTGCTCAAATGATAGTCAAACTCGTTATTTTTATTATAATTATTACTATGTTTAAGATTATTACTTCCAACTGCCTAAATTGCTTTTCTAAATGTGTTTTTATAATAAAAACATTGCTTATAATCTGCACTGTAATGATCTATCTGGCTCACTTTCACATTCCTTAGTGCCTAGAAGCAAACCTTCCTAGTGTGCATCTTTATACCTAATTCTGTCCTGGGTTTTGGGAGCAGTTTTATTCCCAGGTATTGAGATTATAAGGAAAACCAAATCGTAGTTTATCAGTTCAATATCGAATCAAATCTGCTCTGGGTCCCATTCATGTCTTCCACCCTTACTCAAATAACTGGGCTCTTGTCTTAATGTTATGACCACATTACCACTTGTACCTCCTTGTCAGCCTGGCAAAGATCTGTTGGTCTTAGAAAAATCAGCTCACGTGTCTCTTTTAATGCAGTCTTTACTGACTTCTCAGAGAAAAATAATAACCTTTATGGTTGAATGTCACCTGTATGTATTCCTTTCAAAGTATCAAAAACACTTTATTGTTCAATTGTACTTACATGAAATCAGTAAACTCTCTGAGGGAAGGAACCATGCCTTATTAATTTTTGTGACTTCAGTAATTCAATAGTAATGAATGGCATTTATTGAGAAATTGCTACATGCCAGGCTAATTCAAGCACTTTACATGGATTAGTAAATCACTTGAGGTTTGGAGAGATTACATAAAATGCCTGAAGTTGCACAGCTAGGAATTAATTGAAACGAAACTTGAATTCAGATGGTATGTGGCCCCACATTCAAACTCTTAGCCACTATCCAATACTGCCTTTCTGATGCCTTCCAGAATGGGAGCATTGCTAGCAGAAAGATAGGTCATATCGGCAAGAACTTGGGCTGGTGCACCAAAGAAGCCCATGTGGCAGATTCAGGGAAGGACCTAGGAGGACAAAGAAAGAGAAGACCTGCAAGACAGATGGAGCCTTTGTGATATGCCATTTACAAGCAAGCAAAACGAAGAGAGTAAAGACAGCACCAGGCAGCAGCAAGGAAATTCAGCAGCAGTAAATATTGTTTTCTGGGTACAAAATTGGGTTCATAGGAAAAATTGACATTCCAGAAAGACTGTTAAGAACATGGCAAGAATCAACCCCAGAATTAAAAACAAAAAATTGAACAAGCAAGCAAAACACCTGGAGGATCAGGTAGGCAAATAAGGCAGAAACTTAATCGTGTATCCTTTTGAAATAAATTTGGCTAACTAAAACTATTCTTAACTTCTCAAAACATTTTTATTCTTAAACTATCTGATGTTAGGCCTACTAGGAAAGATAGTATTCTTTAGTGGCAGTGATAAGACAATACTGTTTATGTTGTGATAAAATTAATCCTGAGTCAGAATAGCTCCAGCATTGGGAGTTTTTACTTTAGAGCCCTTCAACCCCAAACCTGGCTCTGGACTATTTCAGTTCAACACATGAGCTTCCCTGACCTAATTGTGTAGTACCCAAACTAGTTTTTAAAGTTTGCATGGGTGGAGATGTTTTCTAAGTAAGTGAGATGAGAAAAATCTTGAAATTTTTACATAATATTTTAGTTCATACTTTCTTAACATTATTTCTACAACAGAGGATTTTACTCTTTGGTTCTTATTCCCAGTTCTATTTTTTCTTGTATGTGTAAAGATGAAATAACACATTTACTATGCATAAGTAAATGAACCTAATTTTGTCATTATGCCACTTTCCCAATTAGATACTTTAGAAAGGAACTCAAATGTTTCCTTAATAAAAATACACTGGGAAGGAGAAACAGTGAATTGTTGGATTACTATAGAGAAAATATATTTTACATGATTTAATTAATGCAGTATAACTCATGTTACCCATATGATAAAAAAAAATTTATTTTATTTTTTTATGATAGTTTATTTTATATCACAGATACTAAATTTAAAAGTAATATGCTGATAAAAAGATGAGTTCATTTATTTTATGGAGATATATTATGTTCAGTTAAATGAAAAATTAGGCTTGACTTATGCTTACCTTCTAGTTCAGCTAGAATTTATTGAACTCTTAGGATATGTCAGACTCTGAGCTCATGCTTTTTCCTACATTGTCCTATTTAATATAGCATAATACAATTAGAAGTTAAATAATTGAGTGTTTATACTTATGTTATACTTTGACAATGGTAGTGAAAAAAGTGGAACTCCTATAAATAATTGATTCATATGTTGAATATTAACATTTAATCTGAATGTCAATATTCAATTTTCTCCATTTCATAGTTTAAAATAAAAGATAATGAGGAAATGAGCAAAACTCTATGAAGATAAATCACTGTAATTGTTATTTAATGAAATAACAGCAACATATTTTTAAAAGAGTTCAAAAATAATGTGGCATGTGAGATGTTACATGTCTAGAAAATGCTTGTTTTAACATCAGTGAAATGATAAAATCAACCTGAGTTTTCTGCCAAGTATTTTAACATTAATAAGAATTGACAAGGTTGGAGCCTTTGGAAGTAGTAAACATTTATGAAACTACCTCTCAGTTCCTGTTTATAAAATACATGTGTCTACTTCTATTTAAATCAATACTGGAAAATGTTTTATTCAACTCAACTAAGATATGTATCCATAGGTTGAAAGAGACCCAATAAACTCTATTAACAGATCATTTCTGCATGGAGTCCCATGGGTAGAAATATATGCATACATTCCTGGAGTTATAAGGCATCTTCTTTGCAAGTGTGCCATTCTTATATTTGATTACTCCTTTTCATTCCCATTTATACATCTGGAAGTTTACTCAACACTGTCTTTTTAATTTCTGACAGAAATTAAGCATTCTTGAATTAATCATTCTGATAAAGAGTTCTTTTGGTGAGCCAGAGTTTGGTCTCCACATTTTTTTCCTTTACTCTTCATTCAGCAGTGTTTTTTTTCAATAGATATTTTTAAGTGAAAGTCATGTATGTAAACTACCATTTTGATTACATGCCTTTCTTCACAAAATTTGATGTCATGGAATTTAGTCACTAATATAAATTGTGATACATATGACAGGCCAGATTCACACTTTGAGACGGATGTTTACTCAAAAGTGTGACTAAAGTGTTTAGTGAAAGGATTATTTACAAAGATGTGGGCAGGATAAAGGGAAATCAACTCCAAACCCAGCACCGTCGAGTCGATTCCAACTCATAGCGACCCTAGAGGACAGAGTAGAACTGCCCCATAGAGTTTCCATTAGGGATAGTGAAATTCTAAGGACCTGCAACATCAGGAAACTGTTACTACCCCTAAGTCTAAAGGAACAAGGTTAACAAACTTGCAAGAGCTGTAAGTGTAGAAGAAAGTCACCTGACAAGACCTATGGTTTTGACAGAGGAATGCAGCCATTGTCAAACTGTGGCTCAACAGGGCCCATTCTCTCCCCCCACCCTCCAGCCCTGCCATTTTCTCTTGTTGGCTCAACTCAATCAGAAGTAAGAGGACAAGGGAAGCTGGTGATGCAGGCCGTGGAGACATAGAACATGGAGAAGAGTGGAAAGTGAATTCTTAAGGGTTAGTGGAGAATATACAGCACATTATATTACCCTAATACCAAAGAAAGAAGCAGGCAAGGTGGTCAATTTTTAAACACTGATATGATAAATAGTTTTTGGGGAAAAAATATTCTGAATGAAAATGAACTGCTTTCTCCTTTATTACTCCATTCTAGAATAGGATGAGAATTATCGCAAGTATTATGTAATGGAGGTGAAAAAAAATTGTATTTTTCTGCCCAGGGATTACTGTTAGATTTTAGTTTGTAAAACTAGAAAAATTGTATTTTATGAAAGACTGTAGATAAGAGTTATGGTAAATCAGAATAATGCTTTTTAAAAATACATTCTTAGAAGGCTTAGTGATAGCCACGAACAATTCTAGAAGAAATTACTGATATTTTTATTTGATAATTTTAGCACTTAATTGTACCAGCCCATGTTAGATGCTCTTTGATGAGGATATATAATGGTTCAAGGACACTTCATACATGAACACTGAGCTGGAAAGCTCTTTTCTCTGCTACTGTTCTCTAATATTTTTCGGTAAAAATAAAAACAATAAAAACCTTCCCTTAAAAAAAAAAAGAGGTAGATATATTCCCAATCTACATTTGTGTTCACTTAGATCCAAACCACAAATGCGTTAATGTTTAGAAGGAATCAAATTACAGAAAATCATAGAAAGCATTTGAGTTATCAGTTACATGAAGTTTGGCTTTAAAATTGTTGAATATATGTCCAGTTTAGTTGTAGGTGGGCTTTAACTGGAACAGGGTCATAGATAATACTGTTTGCTCTTCCTTGGGAAAGCATTGGGATATATACTTCAGTGGAACTGGGAAGAGGAAACCATTACGCTCTTGGTAAAAGGAAGAAAAAAGGCAACAATTTCAACAAAAGATATATGATTTATGCAATTTGAATAATATGTGACTATGCTTAATATCTTCTTTCTATCTTCTTTTGGTGCTTCCTGTGTTGTTTAATATTTTGCCCATAGAATCCTTCAATATTGCAACTCGAGGCTTGATTTTTTTTCTCCAGTTCTTTCAGCTTGAGAAATGCCGAGCGTGGAAGGATGGAAGGAATACAGAGAGTTACTATACCAAAAAGTATTGGCCAACATTCAGCCATTTCGGGAGATAGCATATGATCAAGAACCAATGGTACTGAAGGAAGAAAGAAGTCCATGTTGCAACTGAGGCATTGATGAAAAACAAGGTTCCAGGAATTAATGAAATATCAGTTGAGATGTTTCAACAAACAAATGCAACGCTGGAAGCCTTCGCTCGCCTATACCAAGAAATTTGGAAGACAGCTACCTGGCCAACCGACTGGAAGAGATCCCTATTTGTCCCTATTTCAAAGAAAGGTGATCCAACAGAATGCAGAAATTATTGAACAATGTCATTAATATCACATACAAGATAATTAGTATCACATACAAGATAATTAAAAAACGGTTGCAGCAGTACGTTGATAGGGAGTTTCCAGAAATTCAAGCTAGATTCAGAAGAGGACATGGAATGAGGGATGTCATTGCTGATGTCAGATGGATCTTGGCGGAAAGTAGAGAATACCAGAAAGATGTTTACCTGTGTTTTTTTGACTATGCAAAGGCATTTGACTATGTGGATCATAACAAATTATGGATAGCATGCAAAGAATGGGAATTCTAGAACTCTCAATTGTACTCATGAGGAACCTGTACCTAGTCCAAGAGGCAGCCATTCATACAGAACAAGGGGATACTGAGTGGCTTAAAATCAAGAAGGGTGTGCCTCAGAATTGTATCCTTTCACCATTCTTATTCAGTTGTATGCTGAGCAAATAATTGGAGAAGCTGGACTATATGAAGGAGAATGTGGCATCAAGATTGAAGGAAGACACATTAACAACCTGTGATATGCATGTGACACAACCTTGCTTGCTGAAAGCCAAGAGGACTTGAGGCAGTTACTGATGAAGATCCAAGACCACAGCCTTCAATATGGCTTCCACCTCAACATAAAAAAAAAAAAAAAATCCTTACAACTGGACCAATAAGAAACATCATGACAAACAGAGAAAATATTGAAGTTGTCAAGGATTTCATTTAACTTGTATCCACAATCAAAATCCACAGAAGCAGCAGTGAAGAAATCAAAGGACGCATTGTTTTGGGCAAATCTGCTGCAAAAGACCTCTCTAAAGTGTTAAAAAGCAAAGATGTCACTCTGATGACCAACGTGTGCCTGACCCAAGCCATGGTATTTTCAATCACCTCATGTGTGTGAGAAAACTGGACAATGAATAAGGAAGACCAAAGAAGAACTGATGCGTTTGAATTATGGTGTTAGTGAAGAATATTGAATGTATCATGAACTACCAAAAGAAATAACGGGTCTGTACTGGAAGAAGGAAACCCTGGTGGCATAGTGGTTAAGTGCTATGGCTGCTGACCAAAGGGTTGGCAGTTCGAATCCGCCAGGCACTTCCTGGGAACTCTATCGGGCAGTTCTACTCTGTCCTATAGGGTCGCTATGAGTCGGAATCGACTCAACGGCACTGGGTTTTTTTTTTTTTTTTTTGTATTGGACGAAGCACAGCCAGAGTGCTTCTTGGAAATAAGGATAGCAAGACTTTGTCTCACATACTTTGGACATGTTTTCAGAAGGGACCAGTCCCTAGAGAAGGACATCATGCACGGTAAGGTAGAGGGTCAGTGAAAAAAGAGGAAGATCCTTGACGAGATGGATTAACAGCGTGGCAGCAACAATGGGCTCAAACATAGCAATGATTGTTAGGATAAAGCAGGACCGGGCAGTGTTTCATTCTGTTGTATACAGGGTCTGTATGAGTCCAGACTTATTTGACAGCACCTAACAACAACAACAACAACAAACTTAATATGACTGATATTATACAAATTGAAAAATATTCATTTGAAAAGCAATGAATTGTAGTTTGTTCATTTGGTTAGAGGCCTATACAAATAGACTTAAATGTGATTTCCATGTGTATTACTGTTACATGTGGGCATCTCCAGTAGTTGGAATCCACTGAAAGAATCCTTCTATATTGCAACTTGAGGCTTGAATTTTTTCTTCAGTTCTTTCAGCTTGACAAATGCTGAGCGTGTCCTTCCCTTTTGATTTTCTAACTCCAGGTCTTTGCACATTTCAATACTTTGTCTTCTAAAGCTCCCCTTCGAAATCTTCTGCTCAGCTTTTTTGCTTCATTTCTTCCATTTGCTTTAGCTACTCTACATTCAAAAGCAAGTTTCAGAGTTTCTTCTTACATGCATTTTGGTCTGTTCTTTCTTTCTGTCTTTTAAATGATCTTTTGCTTTCTGCATGTATGATGTCCTTGACGATTCCACAACTCCTCTGGTCTTTGGTCATTAGTGTTCAATGCAACAAGTCTATTCTTTAGATGGTCTCTAAATTCAGGCAGGATATACTCAAGGTTATAGGAAACCCTGGTGGCGTAGTGGTTAAGTGCTACAGCTACTATCCAAAGGGTTGGCAGTTTGAATCCGCCAGGCGCTCCTTGGAAACTCTATGGGGCAGTTCTACTCTGTCCTATAGGGTCACTAGGAGTCCGAATCGACTTGATGGCACTGGGATACTCAAGGTTGCACTTTGGCTTTCCTGGACTTGTTTTAATTTTCTTTAGCTTCGACTCGAACTTGCATATGAGGAGTTGATGGTCTGTTCTGCAGTTGGCCCCTAGCTTTTTTCCGACTGATGACATCGAGTATCTCCATCATTTCTTTCCACAGATGTAGTCAGTTTATTTCTGTGTATTCCTTCTGGTGAGGTCCATGTGTATTGTTGCTGTTTATGTTGTTGAAAAAAGGTATTTCAAACGAATAGGTCATTCATCTTGCAAAATGTGATCTTCAGCTTTGTTTCTATCACCGAGGCCATTATTGTCCAACTACTGATCCTTCGTTTCCAACTTTTGCATCCTCATCACCAGTAAGTATTAGTGCATCTTGATTGTATGTTTGATTAATTTCAGACTGCAGAAGTTGGTAAAAATCTTTAATTTCTTCATCTTTGGCATTAGTGTTTGGTATGTAAATTTGAATAATAGTCATATTAACTCATCTTCCTTGTAAACATATGGATATTATCCTATCACTAACAGCATTGTACTTCAGGATATAGCTGTTGTTTTTGACAATGAGTGCAACACCATTCCTCTACAATTTGTCATTCCCAGTATTGTAGACCATGATTGTCCAATTCAAAATGGCCAATACCAGTCCATTTTAGCTCACTAATGCCTAGAATATTGAACTTCAAGTGTTCCATTTCATTTTTGACAACTTCCAGTTTTCCCAGATTCATACTTCATATGTTCCATGTTCCAGTTATTAATGGATGTTTGCAGCTGTTTCTTCTCATTTTGAGTCATGCCATGTCAGCAAATGAAGGTCCCGAAAGCTTGACTCCATCCACATCAAGTCTTCCCCAGTCATACTTTGAGTGCCTTTCAACCTGAGGGGCTCGGCTTCTGGCACTGTATCAGACAATGTTCCACTGCTATTCATAAGGTTTTTGCTGACTTTTTTTTTTTTTTAGAAATAGATAACCAGGTTCTTCTTCCTAGTCTGTCTTAGTCTGGAAGTTCTGCTGAAACCTGTCTACCATGAGTGACCCTGCTAGTATTTGAAATACTGATGGCATAGCTTTCAGCATCACAGCAACAAGCAAGCCACCACAGTATTACACTGACAGACAAATGTTAAAAAAAAAAAAAAAAAAAATGGTGTAGCCAGGATAAATTGCATTTGAGGGGAATGTAATATATTTATGTGCTCTCTACCTATACAGTGCTAAAATTTATTTCTAAATTACTAAATATGGAAATTAGAGTATATTAATGTGTTTTATATTCAACAAATCTAAGGAGTATAACTCAGTACAAAATGAAATATTTATCTTATGGGTATATTTGCAGTAACCACAGTCAGGCACACAGTGCCGTATGTCCCTTTGTATTCCCTTTGTCATACCCCTTGTTTACTATCTCTTAGTAACAAGGGGGAAGAGAAATACTCTTTATAAAATTCTTGAAAATATGTAAATGATTTTTTGAAATATAGCTAAAGTAGGAAATTTCTGTATAATAAATACTAATTTGTATCCTGAAAGTTTTTAGCCTAAAAGGTTATACATTTGACGTTCCCGTGGAACCTCCAGAGAGTATGTAAAAAAAAAAAAAATATGTAAAGGGGTTAATATATATGATGCTTCAAAATGAGACATTCTAGGGTTTGGTTCTTCTCTTTTTCAAATAAATGTATTAAAATTAGGTCACTTCTACCAGCAATTTAGATAGTAATTACATAATTAGCTATTTTTAGAATTGCACTTCTGCTGTTGCTGAAAAATTTCCCTTTATTTCAATGTACTTTTTTTCTTCATTTTTTCTTTTGTGGTAAATATCAGTATCTTTTACATTTTTTTTTTTTACATTAGCTATTCAATGGCATTATCTTTTGTATGCTGACAGCATACATAGGCTTTATATAAATAAGGACACATACTTTTTGTATAAGTTGAAAAATTGGTTCCAGTCCTTGAAATCATAATTAAATATATTATTGTACAGGGGAAATTTTTTGTTTGTTTGTTTTCCATATAGAGCTTTCCATTTTGTAATTGTTTTAAAGATTGCCATTTTGAGATGTAGTGAAACAGTGTTCCTTCTGACCTTTGAACATGGATGCATGACTTAGCTTTTGGCTTCCTGCCTAGCAAAGCCCCAGTGGGGAGAGATGCATTCCAATGTGACATATATTTGAATAGGCCTTCCACAGAGGATAAATTTGATTTGTAAATGTATCAAGAACAGATTCTAAATAGGCTGAAACTTGCATTTTTCTGGTTCAGGAAAATTATTTAAATTCTTGCCTTTATTTTTCTCTATTGCCATTATCGCTGAAACCAACAGCGAGATTTTTTTAAACTTTGACAATGAGAAGAGCAATGAGCCCTGAATTCTATCTTCATTTTTGTTTTTACTCCCATTAATAGTGTAGGTTTCTTTGACTCTGATATCCAGCCGTTTGCCCTGACCTGTGTCAGCACATGCCATCAGAAAGACACAGGCTATGAAACGTGTCCTTCCACTGTGTATTTTCATGTGTATGTACACATGAGAACTGTGCTTCATTATGCTGAAATCTGTCTATAATATCATCTCAAAGTATTGATTGATAAAACATGAGGGCCAAATCTCTACCAATATTATGTGTTCAGGAATTAAAAAGCATTTATATGTGTAAGTAACTCAGGTTTTTTTCACAGACACTGGAATTTTTTTTTTTTTTTAATTTGGGACAAAGCAGAATGTGTATTAGGAACACTTTAGGCAGCTCACTCTAATATCTCTTTGCTGTTTTAACACTACTACTAATTCTATGCTAATTCTATGCGCCATATACCTCCTACCTCATTTACTAGTCCCGCAGCTAATTCCCTGAAGACATTTTTAAGAGATTAGCAAATTTATCAGAAAAGCTAATTTGAAGCAAGTTGTTAATGTCCTGGAAGGGTGCAGTTTGTTATACTCTTGCTCTTACAGGGGTTTTTAATTGTCTTTAATACCTATTCAAGGGAATTAGAATGTACTGTGATATTTTTCTCTTAGCATCCTTTGCCTTGGCCATCTCAAACTACATGGGGGTAGTTGTCTGTCCTGATTATCCATGAAAAGATCCTGAGAATAATAATAATAATAATAATAAAATCCTGAGAATGTCAACCAAAATATCATGTTCAGGAGCGATTTGAACATTTTACTCTTCTCAGTGGGTCAGTTCCTTCATGTACGTACTCTGTCACTTTTGGAAGATGATATCACCTCTGACTTTGTCTAAAATACCAACAACGTTCTCACCTACCGTTCTCTTTATTTCTTTAGAATATCTCTGACTTATGTAACAATGCCCTTAGCCTTTCCTCCAAATCTTGGAAAAAGAAGGTACCTATCTCTAAGGCTAGTAGCTAAAGTCAGTATCATATTCTTTCCTGAATCCTGGGGACCTTTTTATTTACTTCTTTCCTAGCATCTCAGATCTTTTCTTCTGTATTGGCACCTTCCTTTAGCTTTCAGATATGCAGAGGTCTAGCTGACTTGCAATAGGGTCACTATGGGTCGGAATCGACTCGACAGCCCTGGGTTTAGTTTTTTGGGTTTAGCTGACTTGCAAAGAAAAGCACTACCACGTTTTAACTTTCCAGCCCCCTCTTATTATAACCTATCTCTATTTAATTTTTCTGTTAACTTATCTTCTTGATTGAGCTATATCAACCCTCCCCATTTCTTCACCATAGATTACCTCATTAGTTCTCCTTCATTAGATTTTTTCTTTGGCATTTTCTTCATATGCTCCTCCTCTTAAGGTTAACAATAATGATGTAGTTCAAGTTCAACAGCATTAGAAAACAATTACGCATTATTTTAAACATCTGTCTGTAGTTTGACATCTTTGATTGTTGTTTTATTTCTCTTCTCCTTACTCTGATTCCTCATTTACCTTATTTATAAATATTCTTTAAGGCCTTTTTGGCCTTTTTTTTTTTTACTTCTCTCTATTCTGTACCTCAGACAACTCATTCACATGAATAGTATTTTATATAAGTAGCAGAATAAGTAACTGGAAAAATTTACTCCAGAAAGAAAATAGGGGTAAGATAAGGGAGGAAAGCGTGATTATTGCCTTCAGTTTTCTGAAGGACTGCCTTGGAGAAGAGGGAGGAGGTTTTTATATGGCCCAAAGAGCAGAATTTGCATTGATGGGTAAAAATCAGAGGGAAATAGATTTTATCTCAATATAAATGGAACTTTACAAAGGCAGATCTATGTGAAAACATAATGAGCTCTTTTTGAGACGGAGAGTTCCCGTTTTGCTGAGAACTTTAAGTATAGCCTGGACAACCCCTTGAAAAGAAAATTATAGAGGTGGTTCAAACATTAAGAGTTGGTGTACTGGATGATACTCAGACCAAATTTAACCTTTAAATTCTTATTTTCTGAGACATAAATCCACATTCCAACTCCCACCGCTTATTTGTGCTCAATTCCACATCTTCAGTTGTCTGCTGTGAATTTCAACTTGGAAATCTTACTATTTTTTCAAGCCCAACAACTCCAAAATGGAGTCAATTTTCTTTTCACAACTAAACCGACTCTGTTACTGAGTTACTTCTTCCAGTGATATCTTCATATTCTTGGGCATCTGGGCTTAACATCTTAAGTTATCTTTTTGTCCCATCAATATGTTGCTGTTATCTTCTTAGTTTATTCTCCTTTCAGTCACTTTCTCTTTTCAAATTCATCTTACACATGATAACACATTAAATCTACTTAAAACAAAAAACAAAAACTTGACTCATAACACTGTTCTGCACAGCAATACCCCTTTGTTTATGTTTCAAAGTACAAATTCTCAGGCTTTTCGTTTGAGAAACTCCATGATTTAACCCTTAGGTATTTTTCCATCAAACTCTTGGATTCAGCTCGTCTAAACTCCTCTCAAATTCTCTAACTACAGTAAGTCACCAGGTCCATCTAACGGACAAATTATATTTAAGAATGGACTGCCATAAAGCCTATCAGTGAAAGAAAAAGCTCCAAGGCTTGTCAATGATTTGAAAGCTGCACATGCAGCAAGTGAAGGTGATCGTGATGAAGGATTTGTTGTGAGTAGGGGTTGGCTCTATCATTTCAAAGTGAGGGCAAATTTGTATAACATTAAAGTGCAAAGTGAAGCAATGAGTGCCTTGCAAGTGCTGCCAGTGATTTTCCTGAGATGTTGATAACTGATGCTAAGTAAGAATGGTATTTACCTGTTCCGACTTAGTTACAAATTCGACTTCAAGACAGACTTAGGAACTGATCTCGTTCGTAACTTGGGGACTGCCTGTGTATACATTTCCACATCTGTTATTTCCCCTTCCTGGAAAGCCTATTCAACTCCTGAGGAACAATGTGAGTTCAGCCTCCTAAACGAAACAGTGATTTAATTGTATGGATTCTCATACTCTTGTTTTCATTAGTACTTATTATGGCACTTAGTGAAAGACTGCTTCCTTAATGAAAGAAGGACAGGGTCCCGGTGTCTGATGTTTTGATATAATTGATGAATAGAAGAAAATGTATTTTTTCCCTTCTTCAGCATACTTGATATAATCGATGAATAGAAAAAAATGTTGTATTTTTTCCCTTCTTCAGCAAACTCTTTGGGTTCCAAAGGAGAAAAAAAAAAACTTATCTAATAGTCATACTCTAGGATATGCTTAGAAATACATCTTGGAAACTTTATTCGTCTGTAGTTCAGTTTTTCATTTCTCCTTCTGCGCTCAGTGTTTATAACCATATGAATGTTGAAAATAGTTTGTATTTTACGTCATTCAGTATTTTGTGTTTTGTCCATTCCTGCATGGTCTAATGGATCATACTCTTCACCCAATTATTTTATTGGGACCAAATGAGTGAGTGTATTGTTTTGAACATTGCATACAGTGTTCAAAAGACATAGCCTCTGTTCAGCCGTTCTGAATAAGGTAAAAATACATAGAGAAACTAAATGGAGGTTTAATGTACAGCTTAGCTTTTGAATAAAATGCATTATACTGAAGCAAAGTAGTTAGAGTTGTAGTTTACTTAATACTTGCTACTACTCGTTTTCAAGGAATTAGATTCCCAACCCTATTTTTAATGGCAGTAGAATTATTTCACCCTGCCATACCTTTAGTGGCATCAATTCTAATGATTTTCATATTTTCCTTGTGTAGTTCAAAGTATCAGTTTGTTTAGAATAATTCATTATCAGAGATAAAAATGAATGTTACTAAATTGACAGGATAATTGTTTGTTTTCTGTTTTTCATCTCACTAACAAATGATGCCAACTGGAATGTTTGACTGCCTTCCTTCAGTTTCATGGAAAATCAAATGATGTTCCTTCTCTGACTATGTGGTCAAACTTATTTGAGTCTTCTCCTTTTTGAACCAACACTTGATAATCAAATAGAATGTTTGCTTACAAGCGGACTTAAGTGAATTAAAGTCTTAAAATATTTGATCGTATTGAAGTTTATTTTCTGAACATTAAATATATATACTACGTTTAACCTTCTTTCTTCCCGTTCTACAGAGAAATGATGAAGAAGCAGTTGTGGATAGAGGTGGAACTCGTTCTATTCTCAAAACACACTTTGAGAAAGAGGATTTAGAAGGTAAGAAGCTCTCCTTCTTGGGATAGCTATTGGTATGTTTTTCTAAAGCTTTTTAAAGAGAAGCTTGTCCTGTTGAGGAGAATTGCAGGAGCTGGCGTCACAGGAGTGAGGAGAGGAGGAGGGAGGGAGAGACCATTGTTTTGGTGCAGCCTGGAATTTCAATAGGCAGACCTGCAAACAATGAGAGCCAAAAACCAAAACCAAACCCACTGCTGTTGAGTTGATTCTAACTCAATGCAACCTTATAGAAGAGAGTGGAACTGCCCCATAGGGTTTCCAAGGCTGTAAACCTTTTTTTTTTTCTTGCACTGTAGATGAAGGTTTACAGAGCAAACCAGCTTCTCGATAAACAATTAATACGCGTATTGGTTTATGACATCGATTGCCAACCCATGACACGTCAACACTCTCCACTTCTCAACCTTGGGTTCCCTGTTACCAGCTTTCCTGTCCTCTCCTGCCTTCTCATCCTTGCCCGTAGACTGGTGTGCCCACTGAGTCTCATTTTTTTTTTTATGGGTCTGTCTAATCTTTGGCTGAAGGGTGAACCTCAGGGGTGACTTCATTACTGAACTAAAAGAGTGTCTGGCAGCCATACTCGTAGGTTTTCTCTAGTCTCTGTTAGACCAGTAAGTTCAAGGCTATAAATCTTTACAAAAGCAGACTACAACATCTTTCTCCCACTGTTCAAACCTCCGACCTTTTGGTTAGCAGCCAAGTACTTTAACCACCACACTACTAGGGCTCACAATCAATAAGAAGTATTCGCTTATTCAACAGACAATTTATTGAGCCTCTACTGTATTCCAGGCACTATGTCATTAATTCAATAATCCTTGCTTTAAGATTTACTATCAATTGGGAAATGAAAAGAAAAATTGATGACAAATCAGTATATCAAGAGTTATGAGAGACGCAAGTAGAGGGTGCTCACAGGAAAAGCACCTGACCCCAGTCTAAGTTATTAGAATGGGATATCACTGGAATACAGTGAAGGATAATTGGCCTTCTAATTCCTTCTAGAGGAGCCCTGGTAGGACAATGTTTAAAGTACTTGGTTGCTAGCCTAAAGGTTGGTGGTTTGAACCCATCTCCCGCTTTGTGGGAGAAAACACCTAGTGATCTGCTCCCGTAAAGATTACAACTGAGGAAAACCTATGGGGCAGTTATACTTTGTCCTGTAGAGTCACTATAAGTCAGAATCAATTCAATAGCACCCAACAACGATCCCTTCTAGTCTTTCCCAGATATATAGTATGGAAGTGGAGACATCATATGTGTATACTCTCCTCAGTAGGAAAAAGGCCAGATAATTCAGCAGGGAGGTGGTATGGCTTAGTGGTTTCGTATAGGCTCTGAAACTGCACTGGGTTCAAATAGCAATTCTGCCACTTATTTTACTTAACTTTAAGCCAGTTAGCTAACTGCACTTTAGTTTTCTCAACTGTTAAAATAAGGGTAGTAATGGAATATATTTTCAAATGTTTTTATATGAATTAAAGGAAAAATACTTAGCACCTGGCATAAGTTATATGACTATTTACAATTATTATTATACTACATTTTAATGTACACACATACCATTAGTTCATTTTTTACCCAGAAATTATTACTAGTTATCAGGTGGGACCTGTCCCTGGAGAAGGACATCATGCTTGGTAAATAGAGGGTTCAGCGGAAAAGTGGAAGACCCATAACAAGATGGATTGACACAGTGGCTGCAACGATGGGCTCAAGCATTACAACATTTGTGAGGATGACGTAGGACTGGGCAGTGTTTCGTTCTGTAGTACATAGGGTCGCTGTGAGTTGGAACCGACTCGATGGGTACCTAACAAAAACAGTGACTTGATACGCTATCCACTTTCCTCGCGCAAATTTACAGGAGCAAAAAACTTGAAATATTTAAACTAATGGTTAATATAAAATATATGTTAAAACTTGATATGCCATTATGTCACATTTTTGGCATCAGATTTACCTTCCTACTTTTGTTGTGCCATGACTTAAGCTAAGCTCATATTCACTAAATACAGAAAAGCCTAATGAGGAGAAAGTTAGTCTAGAAATATACTGAATGCCAAGATAAAGCCATTTTGGGTTTGAAGATTGTGATGGATAATCCATACACAGAAAAGTGGAAGTTGTCAATGATTAATCATTTATAATTACAATAAAACACTTAATGGTCCTTAGGATGGAAAATACATACTACAATGATAAGATTTATAAGGTTAATTTAATTACTATACCTGCATATAATACATACATTTTCTTTACCTAGGCATGGTTAGGAAATACATGTGGTAGTGTACCAAAACCAAACCTGTATCCACTAAGTTGATTCTGACTCATGGCAACCCCATGTGTCACAGAGTAGAGCTGAACTCCATAGGGTTTTCTTGGCTGTAATCTTTATGGAAATAGATTGCCAGGTCTTTCTCCCAAGGCACTGCTTGGTGAGTTTGTACCATCAACCTTTCAGTTGGTAGTCCGAATGCAAACTGTTTGCACCACACAGAGGCCTTCAATTCTTTTAGTAAATAAGCTTTCTGATTGGTGAAACACAATTGGGTAATCTAGCTTTTGCTCTGTTTGCTGATATCTACAGTGGATACTGTATATACATATATTATCTTCCTTATTTGATTATAAGCTCTTTGAGGGACAAATTTTTGTTTTATACATCTTTGCATTCTCCCATGGTATCCAGCACTTTCTCTTAAACTAGATAGGTGCTAAAGAAATGTGTTATATTGAATCTCACTCATGTAATTCAATAACGTGTCACTAATAATGTATAATTAATGCTTGTCAGAAATTTAATTACTTTTCAAACATTTAAAATATAAATACAGGAATCTCTATTTTTTCCTATATTAAGATAAATCAATCTAGTTACATTTTAAGCTGATATACAGGAATTTATAAATTTAAAACAGAAATGGAAAAGTTAAACTAATCACTAAACTTGGCCTGCGAATTAAAAAAATTTTTTTTAACCCAAAGTATGGTTTTTATCAGATATTAAAATAATCTCTAGTCAAGGATTTAATATCTTCTTATTCTTTTATTCACTCCATTTGAGAAAATATTGGCTTATTAGCTTATTTTCTTTTGAGGCCGCTCTACTCTGTACACACGGGGTCGCCATAAGTCGGAATCGATTTCATGGTATCTGACAACAATAATGTGTTATAAATCTAAAGTCCAATGAAATAACATAAGCAAAGCTGTTGAGTTGATTCCGAATCATGGCGACCCCATGTGTTACAGAGTAGAGCTGCTCCATGGGGTTTTCTTGGCTGTACTCTTTGCAGAAGTAGATCTCTAGGCCATTCTTCTGCAGTGCTACGGGGGGGGGGGGCGGTGGGGGATTAAACTGCCAACCTTTCACTTAGTAGTCGAGTGCAAACCAAATGATTTTGAAAACATTTGTAAAATCTTACAGTTAGCAAATTCCCATTAGCCTGGGAGTTTCATAAGCAGGAAAGCCAACTCTCCTAATGGAGATTAGTTTTATTATAACCTCATGTTCTCTTATTTTAAATTTTTTTCTCTCCCATACCACAAAGTGAATAATCTTATTGTTGCCTTATTCCAAGTGTCTTTCTCTTTGAAAAAGACTTTTTTCCTACTGTTGTTGGTTGATTAACTTTTGTATAATTTAGTATGGTTCATATAGACTCAACACCAATTGAAGGGGCAATTCTAAATGGTATTTGGTCCATTGATAATAACTACTGGAGTTAATTAATTATAAACATCTATTTGAAAGTGTACATTTGCCTGCCAAACACTTTGGATATTTGAAGATAGGAGTTAGGCAGAGAGGCTGATACTGGATACTTCAGAAAAAAACAGCCAATAGTAAATTTCATTCCATTATTGAGCTAAGGGACTTAACTTTGAACACCTATGCATATTTCATGATGAGCGCTTTCTTCTATTTTCCCATGTTTTCTATACTAAGAATAAGAACCAAAAAGAGAATAAATATACTTTTAAAGTCTTTCATAAAGGAATTTACTTTTTTGTTTTTGTAAAATTAACTCTAAGGTGAACTGTACACTGTATTCCACGTTTCTTCACTGTAATTGCTCCACGTAATTTGTGTATGTGATCCACATCAGTTTATTTTGATATACAATTTATTCGTGGGAGTTTTGTTTATTTGAAGTGATAGGTCACTTGATAGTTGTATAGTCTGCTTTTACAGTCTATTATAATCCCAGGTAAATTTGAAAGACCTAAAGTATTTCTCTAAATTGGGTAATTGTTTATTAGACCATTGGCAAGTAGTTATAGACATGTGTTTGCAAGAGGATAGTAACATATACTCTAATGTGTATGTATGGCTAAGAAACTCTTCAAGTTTGTGGTTTCATAATTTGGGGGTTCCATTTTTATATCCCTAGCTTTTTTTTTTTTAGCTTAGGATGTCAGTTTTTAGGCAATAACTTTATAACAAGAGCCCATGTTTTTTATTCTTCTTTCATTGTTCCTTACTAATCAAATCTGTTGTAGTATTACTATCTATCAAAAGCACAGTGCAATATTTGGGGTTATTTGCTATTGAAAGTGACTTATGACATATCCTCTTTGAAAGAGGAGAACTGTGTGTTTGTGTGTGTATACATAACATTTTAATTCAATCACTATTTCAGAGATACAGTAGATGAAAAGAAATTCCCTTTCATTATATTAAATATAATCCTATAAATATTAAAAGAGGGAATTTCAAGGTAAGGAAATTCCTTTAATCCTTTAATATTTTTCTCGAAAAATACTTTGAAGACTAATAACCAGAAATGATCAAAGCCTCTTAGTATTTACTACATACGTTTATATTAACAATATACTTTTGTTTTTCATTTTTTAGACCTCTGTGACTTGATTAAGTGTGTTCATTATTTAGTTACACAGTTTAACAATGTAGGGGTAGTACTGTGAAGGTGACATTGTGAAGGAGATTAACAGTCTACTTGATTAAATTCTTAAATCTGTATTTTGGCTGCTTATCTTTTCCAATAGGGCTATACTTTACAGCTCCTCAAATACTTGTGATACATAACCTCCACAGGTTATTCCCCATCTACAGGATCCCCCACAATATAAGTCGGGGTAGGTTACCAGTGAATTAGGAAATTTCTCAGGAAGTCATCATCATTCACCAATATTTATTAATTACTAATAGGGTACAAGCACTGAACCAAGTCTCTATTTTATGCTCTTTGTTCTCCAAGGAGGTTTAGATAGCGGTGCTGTCAACAGAACACTTGAGTTCTAGATTCCTTTCGGAAAAAAAAAAAAATACTGTAGCTACTTTGCACATACATGTATACATTTAAAATAGTGGTTGATAGAAATGATGATAATAAAAAAGTATTTAATAATAATTGAAAAAGATGTTGCTCTTGATATTTTGGATAATACAAACTTTTAATTTTAACAATATAGGGTCCCTAAAACCACATTAGAATTAATTCCATTTCGGGGTATTCTGAGGTTACCTTCTGAGTGTTCTTTTTTGTATTTTCTGCTAGTGACTTTGTTTACTCCCCCATTCTGTCTTCCCTTTTTCTTGGCCACAAACTTGCTCCTACTTCCCCTAGTGTGTCATTCTATTTTTTCCCTTTCTCTCTTGTTTCTCCCTGTTAATGAGCTTCAGGTGGGGAGATAATAAAGGAAGTAAAAATGATTTAAATCGTGTTAGAATAAAATGAAATTTTAATTTTCTACCAATAAAATAAGCTTTTGTCTGGTCTCTAGGGCAAGAAAATTATGAATATTCTATTTGACTATTTTCAAAACTGCTTCTAAATTACCTTAGGTGGATTTGTAATAAAAGTATTACAGCCTTATTAGTAAAAGGATTTCCAATTTTCAACTAAATTATTTTAAATCATCCTTATTTTTTTTCTTTTCATAAGTTAATTTGTTTCTTGTAGTGATAAATTGCCATGATTTAACTAAATGAAAATATAGCAGGAGAGCATTTTATGGCATCATAGTGATTAATAGAAAACTGTAGTGTCAGCAATACCAATCCAGTTAATAGTGGTATTGATCATGAAAATGAACTACGTTGAGATATTGACTTGTTATGTGAATGGTGTATTTCTCTCATGCCATCCAATTCTAATTCACTCTTAAGGTTTATTGATTAACCTACATTTTACCTATTAAAACAGTGCTCTCAATTGCCAACTACAGTGGCCCTCTGCCCACAGCCCTTCTGAATTTTCTGTGGTTTTTAAAAATTTTTGACTATGCCTTTATTCTTACTTCATAAACCACGTCTTCCTTGGCACTTTCCTCTTTTATCCACTGGTCTCCCTTACCCTGACTGAATGTCTATATTTTTCCCAAAATTAAAATACTTTTATTGTTTTTTGAATTATAAAAATAATATAAATTCAAATAGAAAATCCAAGAAATATAGAAAAGTGCCCCCCCCCACCACCACACATAGAAGATGATCACCAGGTCTTTTCTCCCACAGAGCCGCTGGTGGGTTTGAACTGATGACCTTTTGGTTAGCTGATGAGTGCTTAACCATTGTGCCACCAGGGCTCCTTAGGCTAACCAAAAGGTCTTCAGAAATGCATTAATGACTTTAAATCTCAAAGCAAAGGGATTTTGCTTCAGCTTCACTTCTTCCTAAAAGGCTTTTTGGGTCATATGTGACTCTGAGGATGAAAATGGATACAAGCGGGAGGATAACACCCAGTTTCACTTTTTCAGCATCATCTTAGCTCTATGTTTTTGCATCCGTTAAAGTAATTTATCTTTTCACACAAAGGTGGGTACTTAGTATCCACATAATTATGGAATTATGAAACTGCTCAAGTGATTATTTCTAGAAAACAGAGCCAGTTTTATTAAGGTAAATTGATCAGGCCACTTCTGGGTATACAAAACTGTCAACAACTTTAAATAACAACCAAAAGGAAGTTCTGTCTTTATGTCCCTACCAGGTAATGCTCCCCACCCCCTTAAGTCACATCGCCTTGATTTGTAGTATTTGCCAATTTCCATGGTTAAATATTCCCTGTATGGCTGACTTCAAGCCGCAGATATGTTTTCACTAAAAGCTGAAAAGATATGTGCACAACTGGCTCTGGTGAGCTGGTGTAAGCCAGCCCCATCATGCCACTGCTACCAGGATATGTATGGTAAAGCGCAAAGTCATTGTTTTCATCTAAAATTTTCTGTAAAAATTATTGAAAAACAAGAAACAGTTTCCATATGTCAGTCTAAGGCCATGTTTATTGCAATAGATGTTTAAAGAAATAAAAATTCTGTTTGCTTCCTGGTAAAAACAGTTAAAAGTATCCTTAAATGCGTCTCTGGGCCCTCTGTTCCTGTGCCTTCTTTCACAAAATAAGCCATCTATTTTTCATCTGCCAATACAAGTCTTATCTTCCTAAAGATCTTCTCTCATTCTGTGAGCCATTTTTCAATATCTCAGCCTACTTCAGCATATAATGTGGTGAAATGCTTTAGATTTGGAGCCCTTCATTTGTTTATACAAGAAATAATCATTGCATGTTTAATATGCCAGGTACTGAAAGTATAAAAATGATTACACAGACCCTACTACTGTCTATAAAGACCATCTTAGGCATTATACAATTAATTATTGAATTGAAACTGGAAAAGTTATGTTAGGAAGTGTAAGGTGCTAAGAGAACATACACCAGAGGTTATATGTGACAAAATTAGACAGACGTGATAGATCTGATTTTGACTCTTTACTCTGTTTCTTACTTTTTGATTTTAGACCTTATCTGTAAGTTGGGAAAAATAGCTCACAACTTAGAGGAATTTTATGAAGTTTAATGAGAAAATATAAGTAATGCATTTAGCATAGTACGTGGCACATTGTAGGTTCTCCATTTTAAAAAGTTTATTTTTTAGCTCTAAACTCTTAAAACTATCTGAAGTACTGAATGATTTGACACTTATTTATATTCTGCCTTGAATTCTCTTGAGCTTTTCTGGTATTTTCAGCTTATACCCTTAAGCAAGTTCTTATAAGTATTTTTTATCCCTATCAACACTAGTCGCATTTCAAGATCAATACTATTAATCCATGATCCCTGTTAACTTGTCTTCTGTTTGAGATGTCTTTCATTAATGAACATTTTCCAATTGTTTTCTAACCTGAATAGCTCTCCTCTGTTACCTACTGGTATGTAACAGTATTTTATATCCTGTCAAATTCATCCATTGTAATTCCTTAATTTTTCTTGCAGATCATTTTCATCAGTTAGCTATTGGTGTGTAACAAACCATCTCCAAATTTGATGGCTTAAGACAGTAGCAATTTTATTTAGGTCATGATTCTATAGGTTGTCAGTTTGGAATGAACTCGGCTTAATTAGGTTAGTTCTAATCTGACTCAGCTGGCTCCTGCATCCACAGTCAACTGGTGATTTGGTAGTTGAAACCGGCAAGTTTACGAAAGTTTCAGATGGGATGGCTGTGGACTAGAGCTTCTCTCTACATAGTTTCTCATCATCCAACAGGATAGCCTGGGTGTGTTTATGCAGTGGCAAAGGAGTTCCCAGAGGCATTAGAGCACTGAAGCCCAAGAACTAATGCACAGGCACCCTTCAATCCTGTGCTTATGTCACATTTGCTAATGACCCACTGGTGAAAACAAGTCACACAGCCAAGCCCAGATTGAAGGGCTGGAAGAATTGATTCTACTTCTTGATGGGAGAAGCTGTAAAACATTATGGACATTAAAAATTCTACCAAAATATCTATTTCTCATTTGTAAAAAGCACTGGGCAAATCTGCTGCTTAAAAACTCTTTAAAATCTTAAAAAGCAAAGATGTCGCTTTGAGGACTAAGGTGCACCTAGCCCAAGCCATGGTATTTTCAGTTGCCTCATATGCATGCAAACACTGGACAATGAATAAGGAAGATGAAAGAATTGATGCCTTTGAATGTTGGCGTTGGTGAAGAATATTGAATATACCACGGACTTCCAGAAGAATGAAGAAATCTGTCTTGGAAGAAGTACAGCCACAATGCTCCTTAAAAGCGATGATGGTAAGGCTTCCTCTCTCGTAATTTGGACATGTTTCAGAAAGGGCTAGTCCCTGGAGAAGGACATCATGCTTGATAAAGTAAAGGGTCAGTGAAAAGAGGAAGACCCTCAACAAAATAGATTGACACAGTGGCTGCAACAATGGGCTCAAACATAGCAAAGATTGTGAGGATGGCACAGGACCGGGCAGTGTTTGTTCTGTTGTACATGTAGGGTCGCTTGCTATGAGTCGAAACTGACTCGAAGGGACCTAACCACTACAATAACAATAATACAGAAATACCAAGGCTGTTTTAGGTGTTTTAATTAATTAATTAATTAATTTTATCACTTAAGAATTCCATAAACTTTCCCCATAGGGATTGTCTGTTTCTCTCAACAACTCTTCATATTTTCTAAGCAAGCCTTTTTGTCTTTGACTACCTTAAATCCCAGAAAAAGCCAATATCTGTATGTGTACTCCCAAGTTCTAGTGCACATTTCTTTTGAATTAAATACAATGGAAAATATAATCTGAAAAAAATAATAAATGGTACAAGGGTTATTACTGTTTAATGTTTTTGCTCTTTTCCTAACTTTTTCCTGGATGCAAGTGGTAGGGCTATTCAGAAATCTTAATTTAATTTAATTAAACTTGGGCACTAGTTTTTTTGGGGCTGGAGTGAGGAGCACCATCTTCTTTTTAGCATTCATATCTTTTAACTTTCTCAGAACATATATTGATCAATTTTCTCCTTCTTCTTTATGAAATAAAACAAAACATAAATATCTTAAAATAGTGAGATTATAAGCTTTTGTGATTATAATAACATATATTCTATCTCATTTTTTTTTCCTGCTCTAACATGTGTTTTACAATTATCCCTCAAAATTGCTCTTCTGCTTTTGCTCACATTATCTCCTTTTTCAAGACTGCCCCTCTTCTGCTAATCCGAAACTACTTATTAAAACCCAATTCAAGTTCCAACGTCTCCATGAGACTTTTCCTGAATGCCTAAATTACTCTTAATTTCACTGTATTGTGAACTCCTACAGCCTTTAATGGCTAGTGCCCGTTGTTTAGTACCACACAAGAACATTTACTTTAATACAGGTTGGGATTGTTTACTGCTTTTTACTTGAATTCTAGTTTATATAGTTTACTGCTGTTTTCTTTGTTGGACTTGACTCCTCAACAACTGGATTTTTTTTTTTTTAAGTTCATAGATCATATCCATAACTTCTTATCTGATTTGAATTCCAGTATTTCTCTTTGAGCTCTGTTTTATATCCTATCCAAATTGGGAATTCCCAGTTCTTTTTTTCTTTCCTTAGGAAATACATATTAGAATTCATTCATTTATTTAAGAAATGTTGCATGCTTAGCATGTTCCAGGTTGAAAAATAACACTGCTGTCTCAAGATACAAAGTATTTCAGTTGCTGTGTTTTGCTTAAGACAGTGTTATAAAAATGTAAGAAATGGTATTTTTGAAAATATATCACAGAACCTTCTAAACTAGTAAATCTCATACCATGGCTGTTTGATGAACAACCTTAGGATTTCTAAGATTTCTACTTTCCGTAAAGAATAGTCATAGTCATGTGACACTTAGTTTTGGAATGATTGCAAAAGGAGACCCAGGGACAGGTGACTATGCGGTCTCAGGTTCAGGTAACACTCCTCTTTCTTTTAGCAAAACAACACACACACAACAACAACAACAGAAGTGCAGTGTTGTGTTGCTGTTAGGTGCCATAGCGACCCTATGTACAAAAGAGTGAAACATTGCCTGCTCCTGCGCCATAGTCGTTGCCATGTTTGAGCCCACTGTTCCAGTCACTGTGTGTCAATCCATCTTGTTGAGGGTCTTCCTGTTTTTTGCCGACCCTTTACCTTACCAAGCATGATGTTCTTCTCTAGGAACTGGCCCCTCGGATAACATGTCCAAAGTACAGAGACGAAGTCTCACCATCCTTGATTCCAAGGAGCACTCTAGCTGTACTTCTTCCAAGACAGTCTTGTTTATTCTTCTGGCAGTCCATTCAGTAGTCTTCACCAAAGGAATCAATTCTTCTTTGGTCTTTCTTACTCATTGTCCAGCTTTCATATGCATATGCATATGAGCTGATTGAAAATACCATGGCTTGGGTCAGGCATACCTTAGTCCTCAAAGTGACGTCTTTCCTTTTGAATACTTTAAAGAGATCTTTTGCTGCAGATTTCCCCAATGCAACACGTCATTTGATTTCTTGACTGCAGCTTCCATGGATGTTGATTGTGGATTCAAGTAAAATGAAATCCTTAACAACTTCAATATTTTCTCCATTTATCATAATGTTTCTTATTGGTCCAGCTGTGGGCATTTTTGTTTTCTTTATGTTGAGGTGTAATCCACACCGAAGGCTGTAGTCATTGGTTTTCATCATTAAGTCCTTTAAGTCATCTTTGCTTTCAGCAAGCAAGGTAGTGTCATCTGTACAGTGCAGGTTGTTAATGAGTCTTCCACCAATCCTGATGCCACGTTCTTCTTCATGTAGTCCATCTCCACCTTCTCAGATTATTTGCTCCGCATACAGATTAAATAAGCATGGTGAAAGGATACACCCTGACACACCACTTTCCTAATTTTAAACCACACAGTCTTCCCTTGTTCTTTTCAAACAACTGCCTTTTCGTCTATGTACTGGTCCTGCATGAGCGTGATTCAGTGTTCTAATTTTAGCAAAACAACATACACAACAACAGTGCAGCGTTGTGTTGTTGTTAGGTGCGGTCAAGTTGGTTTTGACTCATAGCAACCCTATGTACTATTCATAGCGACCAACTCTTAGTGACTCTATGTGATATTAGGCTACAGTGCAGTAGCCTAATAGTATCTGTTTGCTCTACATATGCACACACACTCACACCCTCTTGGTCTCTTTTTCTCTTTCCCTCAGCAGAGAATTTCTGTTGAATTTAGAATGCTTTGATATATTATGACAAATGATACCTTGTTGTGTTTTCTGACTCTGCTAGTCTCCATGGAATTAAAGATCACATGCTTATTCAACTTAATGTATTTGACCTTTTCCCTTGATTGACACATCTAAGTGGCTATAGTGACTCAGTAATTATGCACCAGCTGTGTTATATTCATTTCACGGAAAAAAACACACAGTTCTCTTCAAGAGTAGAAAGCTGGACCCCCCTCCCTGCCAGCTAAATAAAGGAGAGCAGTTTATTACTATTATTATTAATTATAGTAAGATTCCTCTCCATCCAAATTCATCTCTTTCCTCACTGCATTTTGTAAACATCCAGTTATACCATGACCTCAGCCACTTTCAGAGTTGTTTCAGTACTGTAACCTGTTATATAATTAAAATATTTTGGCCATTCTGGACCTGGCTCGCAACACAATATCCACACAGTTTAAGTGTCAAAAAGCCATGATTTATTACCAGGGATTGAACTGAGAAAGGCCATGTTACCTTTAATGAACACTTTGTTTTTCTATATAGGGAAATTGTATTTTCTGTCAACTAAAAATGTTCATCTTTAAGCACCCCCACGCCACTACCACCACCACCACAACAAAAGCCTTTGGTTTTTCTGTCACTCTTTTTCCATCCTGCTGTATTCTAACTACATGTAATTTTCTCAGACTTCATTATGAATTGTATACAGGATTCTGGAATCCAGATTTTTCTTTTCAGCTAAGACTCTGCATGGAGAAGTCTTGATTAACTGTTCAAAGAGTTACTTGAAGAAGACACTTTTCTTCAAGAAGATGGGATTTTATAAGCGAAGAAAGGGATTATCTGATTTTTAGTTCTATGCCTGAATTGTGGGGATGGTTCTAATTACAAATACTTTCAGAATAAATCCTAATATTCTGCACAGATCTCAAGAAGAATCTTTTAATGGCACTGTCCTGTTCTGTTTTCAAAATATATTCATATCAAAGTGATTCTGTATATTTATTCATTTTTAGGTTTTTAACATAATATAAAGCAAATTCCTACGGACCGTTTTAATTAATATAAGAAATGTTCATTCTCAAGGATTCCCTCTTTTAACTAAATTTTGAGTCTTATAAAATAAAAATTAACCCCAAAAAAACAGGCCAAACCTGTTCCCATCGAGTCAATTCCGACTCACAGAGACCTTATAGTACAGAATAGAAGTGCCCCATAGGTTTTCCAAGGAGCTCCTGGTGGATCTGAACTGCCACCCTTTTGGTTGCAGCCATAGCTTTTAACCACTACGCCACCAGGGTGTCCAAAATAAAAAGTATTAACTATAATTTTGAAAAAAATTCAGATTAGGTTGAGTACTTGTTAAGTCATTTCGGAACTATGATATTTGTCATTAAGTTTCTTGAACCTTGTGTCTTTTTAAGTCATGTCTACCAGGATGGAAAAATAAATTTTGGATACAATATAATAGCAAAAATTTATTGTAATATTAATACAGATGTGTGATCTTCACACTGTTTTCCCCAGAATCTGACGTGTTTCTCTATTTCCTTAGGTCAGTGTCATTATAATTGAGACTCGAAAAGTTGGCAAAATGGAGAGCAAAAAGAAGACAGTGAAATGGGATAGGAAATTTTATTACCCCTTCCCATTCCTTTACACCTATAAGCAGCCGACAGAGGCAATGTTAAGGGGAAAGGGAAATAGCATGTATAGCTGTCTACTGTGTAATAGGCATTGTGTTCAATGTTTTATAACCTATATCATCTCAAAGGAGTCCTGGTAGCACAACGGTTATGCACTGGGCTGCTAACTGAAAGACTGATGGTTCTAACCCACACAGTGGCTCCATGGGAGAAAGACCTGGCAATTTTATCTCCTAAAGATTATAGCCTAGAAAACCTTATGGGGCAGCTCTACTCTGTCACATGGGGTTGCTATGAGTCAGAATTCACTGAATGGCACTCAACAACAATAACAACTTGGATGACGCAAACAGTTAAAATCTCGATCACTAGCTGAAAGGTTCGTGGTTCAAACCTACCTAGAGGTGCCTGGGAAGACAGGCCTAGCAATCTGCTTCCAAAAACTCACAGCTTGAAAGCCCTGTGGAGCTGTTCTACTCTGCACATACAAGGCCACTGTGAGTCAAAATCGACTCTGGCAATTAACAACAACAACAACAAATTATCTCATGTAATCTCTGTAGAAAATCTTCTAAAGCCATTGATGAGTTTTTATACCTATATTTATTTAGCCCTAAAAGGAAAAATGTGGCTCCTGGATCAGGGTCAGAACTATTATTATTGATTACAGCAAGAACCACATTGGTACCCCCTGCTCCATTCTTCCCCTTCAGGGTAATGAGATGAGAGCCAGATGGTTATGCCCCCAGGAGGGGAACCCTGAAATCCTGAATCTGGGCACTCATAGGAACTGCTATACATCTGCCTCCTCCTCTCCTGAGAGAGGAAGAGAAATTTTATTTTCTGTATGTAAACAAATGTTTGGAAAGGGAAGGGAACAGTCCCTAATTTAAACTCTTTGGAATGTAAACTCCTGGCTCCGGAGTTTATAATCTTTGCAGTGTAAACACAAAGCTCTGGGAAATAAAACTCCATTTCTCTCTGGAGGTCTTTATCTATTCAGTCAACCTTTAACTTCCAAAGCTTATCGTTTAACCCAGGTTCCAGTTTTCTTTGCTGAGAAAGCCTTAATCATCCAGAAACATGAAAATATTTTCTCTACAGTTCCACAGCCATAAATAGAGGCAGTTTCGGTATCGTTGCTATGAAATTTTGGGCATTAGCTTTGTTTCTATGCCTAAGTTTCTTAATGCATTATTATGTTGCCATCTACATATTTTACTTAAAAAAATCCTATTTATGCAAAATATTATTCAATTGATAAATATTTATTGCTCACCAAAAACTATCAAACGCTGTTCTAGGTACTTGGGATACATGTACCTGCCCTCCTGCAATTTATAAACTTTTTGGTGAAATTAAAAAATAAATGCTAAACATAATAAGCAAATCATAAGGGATGTTAGAATTTGATCATTTGCTATAGAAAAGAAAAAGTAGAGGATAATGAGGGACATGAAGGGTTTGGAAATGACAAGGTATAATATCAAATAAGGAAGCCAGGATATGCTTCCCTGAGAAGGTGAAATATGAACAAAGACTTGAAGGAGGTGAGGGAATTAGCCACGTGGGAAGAGTATTTCAGACAGTGAGAAAAGGAAGTCCACCAAAGTGGAAGCGAGAACAGCAAGGAGGCCAGTGTCCCTGGAGTGGAGTAGAGTAAGGGGGAGATTAGTAGGGGAGGAGACCAGAGAGCTAACAGGGGGTGGGAGTGTGCAGATCATAGAGGGCATTGTAGAGCATTACGAAAATTTCGGTCTTTCTCAGAGTGAGATGGGGTAACGTTAGAAGTTTTAGTGGAGGAATGATATGATCTAAAAGAGCTACACTGGTTGTTGTGTTTAGAGCCAATGGTAGGGGGTAAAGGTAAGAAGCATGAAAGACCTGTTAGGAGGTTGTTGGAGTAATCTAGGTTTGGCATGATTGTGACTTTTACCAGAGCTGTGTAGTGAAAAAGTGAGAAGTGGCCAAATCTGGATGTATGTTGAAAGTAGTTCCAACAGATTTCCTCAGGGATTGGTTGTAGGCTTAAGAGAAAGAGAGGAGTTTAAAATGATCTCAAGGTTTCTGGTATGAGCCACTAAAAATGTTTTATTATCAGCTGACATGGACGAGGCTGTGGGTAGAGCACTTTTTTGGAGGGGGATCAAAGGGGAAGGATTGGAAGTTTAGTCTAGGATTTCTATTAGTCATGCAGTGGGGGTGTTGAGTAAGCAGTTGGATGTGTTAATCTGGGCTGGAGATATAAAAGTGGGAGGTGCCCACAAATAGATAGTATTGGGGAAGATTCAGGTTTTATGGGGCCTAAAGCTCAATTTTGAGGGTTCTTTCTAAGAAAAACAATTCAAAATTTGAATGCAAACTAAGTGCAAAGGTGAGTATTTATTTAGAATGAGAAAAATTCGAATTAACTTTAGGAAGCTGATAAACAACACAAAATCATAAAATTTGGAGAAAAGCCATGACACATAACCTTAACTATCAAAGCCAACATTCTCACCTCACTCCTTGGCATTTGTTACTGCTAGACCTACATCATTAATGGGCAAAGTAGTTGGATAGTAGATTTTTACTATTAAAAGAAAAAAAAATTTTTTTTCTTTTAAATGCGAAATGTCAGATAATGCGATAGTCGATAAGTGAGGAGAGGGTGTCCTACTCTGCAGTGTTTCCCACATAATGTAACTTAATAATGCATTAAATGAAATAATAATAGGGTGTACACAAATATTAATTTCCTTCATTTCTTTTGTCCAAAATTTTGCCTTTCTTAATTAAGAAAGAAACCATTGCACATTTTAATTGTTTATAATCAGTTAACTGAACCAATGAACATTTTCCACTGGCCTGCATGGATACACAGAGGACAAACACCTAAATATAGAAAAGATTTTTCAGCTTGCAATTTTTTGGAGTACTAATCTATAATTATTATTAGAATCACAATATATTAATATCCCTTATTAAAATATTTATAATATCAGACTTTCTTCCAGAAATGAAGAAATGACCAATTTTTTAGTTTTCTACCCACCACACCTTTAGTCCTGCTAGAATTTGGAAGTATTTTAACCCTGTCTCAAAAAAAATAGCATTTTCTGTTTTTCCCAAAAAGCAAAGTGACATAGTTTAAGTACAAATATAGCCTCCAAAACAAGCATATTAATTTTAGTAGAATTCAGTTATCCCTTTCAGAGAAACACCATCAGCCTAAATAATGGGCATTGAATATTTTAGAAATCTCGCAACATCCCTTCTGAAGCTTAGTATTGCTGCAAGGATTTTGATTTAGGCCTTCCTGGTCATTATAGGATTTTGTACTATTTGACACTTGAGAAAGTAAAATTTTTTAAAACCTAATGTACAAACAATGTTTTCTTAGGAGTTCCCACCTCCCCGCCCATATAGTACTTTGTTACGTGTGTTCTACATGTCTGCAAAAACTAGGCTGCTTGCTAACCCAAATACCCCATTATTTGCCTATACTTTTGCTTCCTCATAACATGCTTTTCTCTGTAGCTTTTCAGTGGAACAGTTTTTAACCAGCCCTGTGAGATTCTGCCTCAGGAAATTCTTTCAGCCTGGTCTTCCCCGTTTCTATGTTTAATGTCCTCAGGACACCAGCCCAGCTGTGTGTCTTGGCTTCCTCTTTTTATCTGATCATATTTGGATATGGCTTCAGATTATTTATTTTATCCTTCATTTGGCAACATTTTAGGATGTTACTTCTGGCAATTGCCCTGTCAAGTCCACATTCCACAAAGGTAGTAAGTTCCCTTTCGCTAATCCCAGCCAGGCCCTCTATACCTGGCAGCCAAACTCATGGTGTCCTTTATCTTCGTCCATCTGGGAATGGTTGTCTTAATCTGTGGTTGTTAGGAACCTTTGCAATCTTTAAGGCTCAGCTCAGTACCACCTCTGCCAAGACTTTTTTTGCAACAGTAGGCAATATTACTGTCTATGCTTACTCAGTTCAAACTCATTTCTCCAACCACTGGAAATGCTTTCTAGAAAATTACAAATAAACATTTAATTTCCAACTGTAGTGGATTATTTTCATTCTTAATGTTGTCTGACTCTTCTATAGCATGTAAATGGTTAAATTCCCCCTTAAGATTTTCTCCTCCTTTGGTTTATTTATCTTTTATTTTTTTAATGTGAGATGAGGCATACGTACAGAAAAAAATGCAGAATGCTTATATAATATATAAAGTTTAATGGATAATTTTAATACAAATATTTGTGTCAAGGAACAGAACATTGGAAGCACCCCAGAAGCTCATCATGTGCTTCTCCCCGATTACAACTCCTACCCTTCTTTGTACCAGAGCTTACAACCATTCTGATTGTAATATTTATCTTTTCCTGTGTAACCCATAGCAACCCTAAAGGACAGAGTAGAACTGCCCCATAGGGTTTCCAAGGAGCGCCTGGTGGATTTGAACTGCTGACCTTTTGGTTAGCAGAGCAGCTCTTAACCACTACTCTGCCAGGGCTTCCTTTCCTCTTACGTATCTTTAAATAATATATTTTAGTTTTGCTGTTTTAAATTTTTTATCATGGAAATCATACTGGCTTTTTTTTCTCTGTTAATTTTTTTTGGCTCAACAGCATGTTTGTAAGATTTATCCACGTTGTCGTACATACCTGTAGTTTGTTCACCGTTGACATTGTCTGAATACAACCCAGTTCATTTATACATTTTGCTGGTGGATGTTTGGCTTGTTTCTAGTGTTTGGTCTTCATAAACAGTGCTGCTATAGGCATTCATATACATATCTCTTATGCGTGGATACACCTGAGTGCATTTCTATAGAGCCCAGGGAAATTACTGGGTATCTTCAATTTTAATGGAAAATGCAAAATTGTTTCAAAGTTGTCCACCAATACTATATACTATACAATACTGTACTGTACTGTACTATACTGTACTACACTATACTACTATATAACCACCACTACACATCACACCAAGACATGGAATTGTCAGACATCTCAATTTTTGATTTAAAGTTGCGTTTCTCTGACAACTAATGGAGCCAAGCGCTTTTTCCTGTTTGTTAACCAGGTGTATTTTCCTTTTTATTAAGTGCCTGTTTAAGTCTTTTCTTTATTTTCCCATTGGGCTATCATATTTTTCCTAGAATTTGTAGAGTTTCTTTGTATATACTGTTTATTGGCCCTTTGTCAGTTATACATGTTACAAATGTACTTTCATGGTTTGTGGCTTTTTTTTTTTTTCACTCTCTTTCAATATTTTCCTAATTTTAATGTAATAAGCTTATCAATCACTTCCTTTATTGTGAGTGCCATTTAAGGAAACTTTTCATAACTTGGCCTTAAAAAGGCAGTTTCCAGAGAGATCAGAGATAAATATCATGTGTTTAATCTTCCATATTTAATTGGAAGCCTTTTACTTTATTTTTTATTCTTTTTTAGTGACTGCTTTTTCTTCTGCCTGTGAGGTGATAAGGCTCCATTTTTAGTTCTCTGTTTTGCTCCACACGTTCTCCCTGATTGATAGCCTTGTATGCCTTCAACTTATTATAGTAGAAGGTCTTATTTACAATATAGTGATGGCCCAGGTAATTTGAAATTATTACAGTTTAAGATGCCAAAGCTTTTTTGTATGTGTGTGCTTTAGGTGAAAGTTTACAGCTCAAGTTAATTTCTCATTCAAAAATTTATACACGTATTGTTTTGTGACATTTGTTGCAATCCCCACAATGTGACAGTGCACTGTCTCTTTCTATTTTGGGTTCCCTGTGTCCATTCAACCAATTCCTGTCCCTTCCTGCTTTCTCATCCCGCTTTTAGACAGGAGCTGCTCATTTGGACTCATATATCTGGTTGAACTATGAAGCACGTTCCTCACGTGTATTATTTTTTGTTTTATAGTCCCGTCAAATGTTTGTCTAAAGAGTGGGCTTCAGGAATGGTTTTAGCTCTGGGTTAACAGGGTGTCTGGGGGCCATAGTTTCAGGGGAAGATGCCGAAGTTTGTCAATGTTTTAAGTATTCAACTTTATGGTATGTCTTAATCTCTGGTAAGGTAAATCCCCCCTCCTGGAACTTCCTCAAAATTTTATTGGTTATTATCGTTTCTCATTTTCCTTATACATGTTGGATTTTTTTTTTTAAGTTCCATTAAAAATATTGTTGAGAATTTGAAGGTGTGTTTAATGTATATATTAATATGTCTTTATTTGGGGAAACGGGTTACATCTTCTCCTTATGGCAATGTATAGCATTTGCAAATTGACTTTTTTTTTGAAAATAAAAGTCAGGGAGGATTGTAGGAATAAAATCATGCCTTATTTATAACTCAATAATTTGTGCATGATTTCAGTAAATATTTGGTAGGCATCTGCTATATGCCAGGCACTGTGTCAGATGACGGGGATACAATGACAAAGGCATGATTCTTCCTTAAAGAAAATTCATTAAAAAGACCTATAAATAAATGGAGCCCTGGTGGCATGGGGGTTTAGAGTTTGGCTGCTAACCAAAAGGTTGGCAGTACGAATCCACCAGCCACTCCTTGGAAACCCTGTGGGGCAGTTCTACTCGAAATTGACTCAATGGCAACTTTTTTTTTTTTTTAATAAATAAATAATTACAATCACGAGTTATTGTGCTGTGATATGTATAATTAGGCCACTAAAGGGTCCTAAGAGTAGTAGTGATCAACCATATTTAGAATGAAAACTTTCATAGATAATCCTTGAACTGAGATTTGAGAAGATGAGTAGGTATTCATCAGATAGGAGAGACAAAGAAATTTTATACAGTTGGAACAATGCGAGTAGCGTTAAATAAAAACAGAAAGACTTGAGGCCATCTGGCTCTTCAGGGATGAGGGAGCATTTAGATAAATCTGGCTTGCAGTGTGTGAAGCAGAGTGTGTGTAGAGGCCAGATATTGTTTGGCCTTATAGAGTACTAAAAACATTACCCTATAGGTGTTAGGGAGAGATCGATCAAGCAGGGGAAGTAATGTCTGATTTGCATTTTTGGAAAAAAAAAAAAAGATATCAGCCCTCACAATGGATAAGAAGTAGAGAAAGACTGGAGTTACAAAAAACCGTAAAGAGAATGTTATAATAGTCTTGGTGAGGTACCAAGCTAAGACAGTAGCAATAGAGATGTTGAAGAGGGAATAAAATCAAGTCAGGACCTGGTGATAAGTTGAATGGACTTTGAGATGACTGAATAGATGATGGTGTATTTACTGAGATAGGTGATAGTTGATACCTGAGGGACAGAGAAAAGGATGAGTTCCATGACAGGTTGAGTTTGATATGCCTGTGAAAAGGATGTAGAGGTGAATATGTCTCATAGGTGGATGGATACAAGTCCAGGATAGAAAGGTCAGGAGGGAGATATAGGTCTCAGAGCCTGCAGTATGATTGACATATAAATATATGTATACACTGAAATTATATAGAATCCTGGAAATTTCCAACCTTGAAGTGGTAAATAGAAGAAGAACCAGTAAAAGTAACTAATATGAAAGGAACAAAGGAGAGGAGACTGAGACAATGATGTCACAGAGAAGAGAGTGGTCAACAATATCAAGTGCCATAGATAGAGACAGTAAAACTGAAAAAATTTCATAGGATTTGACATTACTAGGGGCCTTAGTGAAATCTGTTTTATTGGAGATAGTGATTGTAGACTAATTTTTCACAAATTTAACTATTGAAGAAGGAAATTGGTGAAAGGAGGAAAGTTAGTTGAGGGATGGGACAGGGTAGAACAGATTTTTTTTTTTTTTAATGAGAAGAGCATAATTTAAATTATGGGATACAGAAAAAAGATAAATATAATACAGTTAATGAGTTAATGAAGATTTCAAAATATATAACCAAATAATTAGTATTTTACACTTTTATGGTAGATAAGTTTTTTTTTTTTAAGTGGTATACTTAGTTAGATATAATCACAAATTACAGTCCCAAGCCCTGAGCTTCATAAACACTGAAAAACTCTTTGCTGGATTAAACTGAATTGTGTTTCCATTAACATGTAATCATCATCTTCTATGTCCTGGAATAACTTTGAGTTTAATTTTGTGTTTTTACTTCTTAAATCAGGTCATAGGACTCTGTTCATTGGTGTTCATGTGCCCCTGGGAGGAAGAAAAAGTCATCGACGTCACAGGCATCGTGGTCATAAACACAGAAAGAGAGACAGAGAGAGAGATTCAGGTTTAGAGGATGGAAGAGAGTCACCCTCCTTTGGTAAGAATCTTTCTTCTTGTTTTTATTAAATTCATGATTGTAATATTATACTATGTCTCAGAGCCTGCAGTATGATTGAGATATCAATATATGTATACACAGGAATCATGACAGTGAGAAGAGGCTGGGTAAAGGATAGAATCCTGGGAATTTCCAACCTTGAATGAGTAAATAGAAGAAGAACCAATAAAAGCAACTAATGTGAAATTAACAAAGCAGGAGAGGAGACTGAGAGACTTCATAATTAGCAGTGGTGCCTCATATTCATAAAATGGTCTATACTTTTATGAAAGATGTTGGGCACTGTTGGGGAGAAGTAGAAGGGAGAAAGCTTGATCTTTGTTTCCCTATTATATGCTTTGGGGACTTTTGTGAAAGTTCTACTATTTTTAATATTCTTCATTTTAAATTATAAACAGAATATCAAAATATATTGACATAGTACTTGTTAAGAATTCCTGAGTTCCACAAAAGCTCATGTCCATAATATAACTAAGAACCTGACTTTCAGTTTCTTGATCTCCCTATTGCCTAAGACCTCCTTCACTGCACCTAAATCACCTACTTATCCATAATTATTCCACCTCTGGTCGCTGATTCGAGCACCCTGCTTTCTGATCACTGATTCTCTCCTTGCTTGCTTGTGCAACTACTGCAACTATGATTATTTTTCTGCCTCATCAAAATCTTCAGCTCATTGACACCTTTGCTTTGTTTTCCTATTTTTAAACTATGTAATTCCTTCCTTTCGTCCTTCTTTCCTCTTTTCCTTGTCCTTCTTGGAGCCCATAACCTATAACTTTACTAGTATTTTTTGCTGATTTTCTAGATGCTTTTGGTCCCCTGTTTTGGTTTTATTCATACTTCCATCCTGTCTTTTAAAAATCATACTTATGTTGAAGTTCCTCCAGGTCCCTGTTTTGTCCCTGCCTCCCCAAGTAGGCAAGCTCTACTGAAAATCATTGTTCGATAGGCTAGATTGTAACCACTGTAAATTCATGACTTGAGTGAACCCTTAACACCATCTGGCAATTATATTGCATTTTTTTGATTTTTGAAAAAATTTTCCGTATTTCTTTACCATTCTTTAACATCCCATTTTCTTCCATCACTTAGCAGATATTCCTGCTTTCTACTTCAGAGGAAAAGCATATGTCATCAGAAAGAATTCACTCAACTTCCTGTAATTAAACATACAGACTTACATGCCTACATCTGCAACCATTCTCCCTTAGCTCTTTTTTTCAACCTAGTATTTTATTGAGTTTTTGGTGAAAGTTTACACAGCAAGTTAGGTTCCCATTTGGCAATTTCTGCACAAAATTTTCAGTGACATTAGTTACATTTGTTTGATGTTCTGTTTATCTATTTTGTCTTCTTCTATTTGTGCATTTGTTGTTATGTTTATATCTAATTTTCACAAAAAGTTAGGTTCCATGGTTTTTTCTCTCTGTTTTCTTCCAGGAATTTTATGGTTTGGGATTTAACATTTAGGTCTTTGATCCATTTTGAGTTAGTTTGTGTATGGTGTGAGGTATGGATCCTGTTTCATTTTTCTGCAAGTGGATATCTAGTTTGCCAGCACTATTTATTAAGGAGACTGTTTCTGCCCCACTGAATGGACTGTCAAAAATCAGTTATCCATAGATTGCTGGGTTTAATTCTGAGTTCTCAATTCTATTCCACTGATGTTTGTGTCTATCATTGAACTAATACCAGGCTGTTTTGATTACAGTGGCTGTATAGTATGTGTGATGGTTAAGACTGTGTGTCAACTTGGCTGGGCTATGATTCTCAGTGTCTACATGTGGGCAAGCTCATGACTCAGTCTGCTCTGAGTAGCCAATCACTTGAAAGGGAGTCTCCTTGGGGGGTGTGGCCTGCATCCAAATATAGGCAGACTTTTGGCTTTTTTGCTCACTTTGGATCCTGCGGCTGTCTCCTGTTCATCTGACCTCCGGTTCTTGGGACTTGAGCTATCAGCTTATCTGCCAGTTTCGGGATCCATCGATCTTCACAGCCTGTGAGCAAGAGCCCTGCTGTCTGACCTGCCAATCTTGGGTTCACCAGCCCCTGAGGAAATGTGAATCAAGAGAAGACTCTATCCTGATCCACAGACTTGGGAAGTTTCAGCCTCTACAATCACGTGAGCTGTTTCCTTGATAAAAATCTCTCTCTCTATTGGGCATATACATTTATATGCTTTACTGGTTTTGCTTCTCTAGAGAACCCAGCCTGACAGTATGTTTTGATATCAAGGAGCACGAGGCCTCCTGCTTTGTTCCTTTTTTTTCAATATTACTTTGGCTATTTGGGGTTTCTTTCCTTTCCATGTGAAGTTGGTCATTAGTTTTCCCATTTCAGTAAAGAATGGTGTTGGAATTTGTATCAGGATTGCATTGTATCTGTAGATCGCATTAGGGAGAATTGACTTTTTCACTCTATTAAATCTTTCAATCCATGAGAATAGGATGTCTTTTCATTTCTGTAGGTCTCTATTAGTCTCTTGGGTTTGGTTTGGGTTTTTAGTCTCTTGGTAGTGTTTTATAATTTTCATTGTGTAAGTGTTTTATGTCTCTGATTAGGTTAATTCCTAGGTATTTTATTGATTTGGGAGCTATTGTAAGTGGTATTGTTTTCTTGATTTCTTTTTTTGGAGTACTCATTGTAAATGTAGAGGAAGTCAAGTAATTTTCATGTGTTGATCTTGTACTCTGCAACATTGCTAAATTCTTCTATTAGTTCCAGCAGTTTTCTTATGGAATCTTTGGGGTCTTCTGTGTATAAGATCATGTCATCTGCAAATAGAGATAGTTTCACTTCTTCCTTTCCAATTTGGATATCTTTTGTTTCTCTTTCTTATTGCTGTGGCTAGAACTTCTAGTACAATGTTGAATAAAAGTGATGATAATGACATCTTTGTCCCATTCCCATTCTCAAAGGGAATGCTCTCAGCCTTTCTTCACTGAATATAGTGTTGGCTGTTGGTTTTGCTGATATGCCTTCAATTATGTTGAGAAATTTCCCTTCTATTCCTATTTTGCTGAAAGTTTTTATGAGGAAAGTGTATTGATTTTTATCTAATGCCTTTTCTGCAAAAATTGATATAATCATATTGTTCTTTTCATTTGTTTTATTTATGTGGTAGATTATTGTGATTGATTTTCTAATGTTGAACCACCACTGTAATCCTGGTATGAATCTCAGTTGATCATGGTGTATAATTTTTTTTGATATGTTGTTCAAGTCTGTTGGCTA